>NC_134356.1:195393058-196110558 GCF_048569485.1 Anomaloglossus baeobatrachus | reverse complement strand
ATATATATTATTATCATATATCATATATATATACACACATGCATGCACATAGTATCATCATCATTTTATATATACTGTATATATATATATATATATATATATATATATATATATACAGTATATATAAAATGATGATGATACTATGTGCATGCATGTGTGTATATATATATGATATATATATAGTAGCAGTAAATGCCTGGAAAGATATTGCAGAGCTGAATCTGTAAACTGATGATAAGTCACGATGTAGCACTTTATGATAAATGACAAAGTCAGCTCAGCTTCAGTGTAAACCATAACTCTACTATATCTGTATTTTGCACGGAGATGGAAGCAGAAAACAGTAAAATGGCAAATATGGCACCTTTAGATTGTATCCCAGTATGCGGATGCTCATAAAATGGGAATATCCAGATTGTAGACAGTCCTGAGAAACATTGGAGTTAACAGTAACTTGTCCTTGACCCCCTGACACACTCCTATGATGTCTCATACATTTAGCTACTTATTGCATTATTCTAAAGCACATTATTGAGGATTGAGTGCACCTATATATTTCTAGCCACAGAGCTTGCAATCTAAAGTAAATATTGAATGTTAATTGATAAAATGTAATGATAAACTGGCCAAGTACAATCCTTTAGAGAGCTGAGTTTGTCATTTGGCACAACTTATCACAAAGCAATGTTGCTATATCACAATATGCAAAGAAAGTAACCCCAGGAAGGGAAGTGACAAGTGTGACCAATTCAGCTCTGCTATAGCAGAATCCCTGTGATAAATACCTGTGTTCTGCAGGGACAGCCTTCCTTTCTGATTAGCCAGCTTGTCTCTATCCTGGGTACTCTCAGGCAGGTCAGTAGCATCTGTCCCATACACTGCATCAAGGCTTGCGAACACCAGCCCCAGTGTGACCAGCCTGCTGAGGAGTTCCCTGCACATGGTCCTGTCTTACTGAAGTGAAAGGCTGAGGAGAGAGATCAGCCCCTTCCACTGTCAGTACAACTGGAGCTAGGAATGGTGAGGATCTGGGAGGGATGGTGCCTCAAATATCCCCTGGAAGCTCTGGTGTCACTTGAATGAAGGAGTCAAGCAGGTGTTGTCTTCAGTGGGAACCAATAGCCTCATGCAGGCACTTTGACAACACACTCAGTGGGAGGGAGATCCAGCCCCCATACTACTACTGAAAAGGAGCATGCATGTCAACTTGGCCCATCACTCACTACTTGCTTCACTTCTCTCAAGAAGCTGAAGGCTTAATCAGCCAGTTTCTTACACACTGCTTATGCTCTGGTTGTTCTTTATGTCTATCTAACTATCCATCATATTCAAACAAGCTTTATAAGTAACTATCTAAATTAAAATTGAAAGAAGCTTTATTGACAGGTCTAAATACTCATTAGTTTTGCCAAAGCAAGTGTACAAAACGGAATAGGGATGGGGACTGTGGGGATGATGGGTAGGGACTGAAGAAAGGATCTATCCATCTAAGTATTGACCTATCTAGTGATCTATCTCTATCTATAGAAGTACCTATCTATTTAAATTAAAATTGAAAAAAGCTTTATTCGCAGGACTAATACACATTAGTTTTGACAAAGCAAGTGTACAATGTACTGGGACTGTGGGGATGATGGGTAGGGACTGTAGGAAAGATCTCTCTATCTATCTATCTATTTATCTATTTATCTATCTATCTATCTATCTATCTATCTATCTATCTATTTATCTATCTATCTATCTATCCTTCTATCTATCTATCTATCTATCCATGTATCTATCTATCTATCTATCCATGTATCTATCTATCTATCTATTATCTATCTATCTATCTATCTATCTAATCTATATCCTATCTATCTATCTATCTATCTATTTATCTATCTATCTATCTATCTATCTATCTATCTAATCTATATCCTATCTATCTATCTATCTATCTATTTATCTATCTATCTATCTATCTATCTATCTATCTATCTATCCCTCTATCTATCTATCTGCCTATCTATCTATCTATCTATCTATCTATCTATCTATCCCTCTATCTATCTATCTGCCTATCTATCTATTTATCTATCTATCTATCTATCTATCTATCTATCTATCTAATCTATATCCTATCTATCTATCTATCTCGCTATCTATTATCTATTATCTATCTATCATCTATCTATCTATCTATCTAATCTATATCCTATCTATCTATCTATCTATTTATCTATCTATCTATCTATCTATCCATCTATTATCTATCTATCTATCTAATCTATATCCTATCTATCTATCTATCTATCTATCTATCTATCTATCTATCTATCTATCTATCTCTCTATCTATCTATCTATCTATCTATCTATCTATCTATCTATCTCTCTATCTATCTATCTATCGCTATCTATCTAAATATCTATCTAAATTTAAATTCAAATTGAAAAAAGCTTTATTGACAGGACTAAATACACATTAGTTTTGCCAAAGCAAGTGTACAAAAGGGAATAAGGATGGGGACTGTGGGGATGATGGGTAGGGACTGAAGAAAGGATCTATCTTGCTATCCATCTAAGTATCGATCTATCTAGTGATCTATCTCTATCTATATAAGTACCTATATATTTAAATTAAAATTGAAAGAAGCTTTATTGGTAGGACTAAAGGTCCCGTTACACGCAACGACGTATCTAACGATATATCGCCGGGGTCACGGATTCTGTGACGCACATCTGGCATCGTTAGCGACATCGTTGCGTGTGACACCAATGAACGGCCGTTAACGATCAAAATACTTACCTTATCGTTGATCGTTGGCACGTCGTTCATTTAAAAAAATCGTTGACTGTTGCAGGACGCAGGTTGTTCGTCATTCCTGAGGCAGCACACATCGCTACGTGTGACACCCCGGGAACGACGAACTTACAGCTTACCTGCGGCCACCTGTAATGAGGAAGGAAGGAGGTGGGCGGGATGTTCGTCCCGCTCATCTCCGCCCCTCCGCTTCTATTGGGTGGCCGCTTAGTGACGCCGCTGTGACGCCGCACGAACCACCCCCTTAGAAAGGAGGTGGTTCGCTGCCAACAGCGACGTCGCTAGGCAGGTAAGTATGTGTGACGGGTCCTAATGATGTTGTGCACAAACGACGGGGCGGGTGCTTTCACCAGCGACATCGCTAGCGATATCGCTGCGTGTAGCACCCCCTTAATACGCATTAGTTTTGACAAAGCAAGTGTACAATACTGGGCCTGTGGGGATGATGGGTAGGGAATGTAGGAAGGATCTATCTATCTATCTATCTATCTATTTATGGCTATATCTATCGCTATCTATATAAATATCTATCTAAATTTAAATTCAAATTGAAAGAAACTATATTGACAGGACTAAATACACATTAGTTTTGCCACAGCAAGTGTACAATACAATAGGGACTGTGGAGATGGTGGGTAGGAACAGTAGGAATGTTGGATGGGGGCGCATCCAGGGTGGAGGCTATGGAAGTCCATGGCATATCATAGTTCTCTTTCTCGAAATCTATGACATTCACTCACATACTGTGCTGCTATCTCCACTGCGCTCTCTTCTTCCCCCAGCAGGATATAATTTTTCTCTTCCTCCTTCATGAAGCTGATAAAACTAGAAAACAGAAGCGCTGATAGGGTCTTACCAGATAAACAGAAGGGCAATGTATAAAAAGATACACTCACCTAATGTGGTTGTGAAGGTCACAACCACCACAGATAGCATAAGATAATGGCGGCTGCTGCAGCCCCACGTGGATGAGTCTTCAAAGCAGGAGAGGAGAAGGAGTTAACGCCGCGCATTTGCCAGAAAAGATGTAAAATTGTTGATTAATTAATAATTTTTTTATTCCCTAGGTCTACGTGTTTCGAGGTATGGAACCTCTTCCTCAGGACCAAAATATCAACAATACATGAAACAGAGAGAGATGACACACTTATATACATATGGTAGACTGGTCAACAGAATGGTTTGGGCGAAATGGAGAAAAAAAACCCAAAAAGAAAATGTGTTTATTTACTGTAATTTACAGATTTACAGATTAATCATGAAAGGTATCTCGGGGAGACGCCTGACATGATTAATCTAGGACTTATTGGCAGCTATGGGCTGCCATTAACTCCTTATTACCCCGATTTGCCAACGCACCAGGGCAAATCGGGAAGAGCCGGGTACAGTCCCAGAACTGTCGCATCTAATGTATGCGGCAATTCTGGGCGGCTGCTGACTGATATTGTTAGGCTGGGGGGCTCCCCATAATGTGGGGCTCCCCATCCTGAGAATACCAGCCTTCAGCCGTATGGCTTTATCTGGCTGGTATTAAAATTGGGGGGACCGCACGCCGGGTTTTTTAATTATTTATTTATTTATTTTACTGCACAGTATAGACACACCCACCGGCTGCTGTGATTGGGTGCAGTGAGACACCTGTCACTCAGCGTGGGGGGTGTGTCTGACTGCAACCAATCACAGGCGTCTGTGGGTGGGGAAAGCAGGGAATACGAGATTGATTAATGAGCGGCCGGCATATTCAAAGTAATTGTTGCCGCGTATTCTCTGCACAGCTGTTCCTTGCCGCACTGGTGATCGGGGAGCGGTAAGTATGAGAGAGGGCTGCTCACTTCAGTCACTCGGCGGATTAGCGGTCACTGGTGAATCCTTCACAGGTGACCGCTAATCAGTACGCGGCACAGAGACAGAGCCGCGGCATGACAATGAAGTCGGGTGAAGTTCACTCGAGTTCATTCTCATCGCGCAACTCTGTCTGCTGTCAGCCGACATGTAGCAACGACATTGTGCAACACACAAACGGACATTCCACACGCACATTCCACGTACACATACATGGACATTTTACACACAAACACGGACATTTTACACGTACACACGGCTCGCATACGCCATCACACGGATGCCATACATACCGGAGAAACGCCCCTAAAAACGGGAACACGGACCCAAAAAACGGATCGTAAGACACGTACTTTTTTTTGCGGAAGTGTGTTTTAGGCCTTATGCGGTATGCGAACGCCTTGCAAGAAATAATGCAGGAGATCCGGAGACATGACTCAGCGGGCATGGGCGCCTTTCAGGAGCTGGACAACATCCTGAGGGACCAGTTCATAGCTGGGATAGCTAATAAGTCATTACAGGATAAACTCCGAGAGATGACTCAGAGCAACTCAACTCTGACATTTGATGACAGCTATCTAGCAGCTTTAGAACAGGAGGAGGAGTCAACTCCTGCGATCAAGAAGTGGGTGAGTAGCGCCCATACTACAGAGGGTCAGAAAGGATCAGCAGAGGCGGCTGTCCTGAGGGATGCGATCCAGACGTTAACAGAACAAATGCAAGAACTCCAACTGAAGGTAGCTCAGATGAGGGACCGACCACTTCACTCACGTCCAATGACTCCGCGACCCGAAGTTTCTTTGGCAAAACCGGCCAGGAGGCAGAATCCCATGAGGTACGATACATTGGGACCCCAACCCCGCCGTTGGTCCCAATGCTGGCACTGTCAACAATTTGGCTATATCGCCAGAGACTGCTCTGCACAGATGGGGGCTGAGTCGGCGTTAAACTACCAGCCGCCGCAGTAGTTGGGTATCCTGTGGCGGTACACCAACAGTCAAGCCCAGTGTATGAGGAACACGACCTGTATGCTAGAAGCCCTGTAATAGAAGTTGAGTTAGAAGGTCAACGAGTACGCTGCCTAGTCGATATGGGGTTGGAATGCACAATTATGCCGCTGGAACTTTTTGAGACACATTTTGGGCACTTGATGGAACCAGAAGATGGAAGTGTCATCCGGCTGACAGCTGCCAATAACCACGAGATGGATGTACAAGGGATAGTCTGGATGCATATTCAATTGTTCGGCCAGAGCATTGGCAAGAAGGGGGTTGTGCTTGTGAACCATCCGTCTCGGAGAGGATTGGACGTGATGCTGGGAATGAACATGTTGAGAGATCTAGATCACCACATGTATGCCAAGGAAGGGCCTAAGTATTGGCAATTGGCCACCACGCATCGGCGACACAGAGAGTTCTACAGCAAATGGTGAGGAGCTGTAGCTTGCAAAAGAGTGCCAGACACAGCCCATCGGACAAGTGAGGGTGCCGCTAAAGACTCAGGTGAAGATCCCACCACAACAAGAAAAAATATTGATGCTGTCTGTAGGTGCTGGGAGACGACTGAATGGGCTGGAGGTCCTGATCGAGTCTGTGACTCATGGGGAAGCATCGACCCGACCACTGATAGCCCAGGCTCTTGTCACGGTAAAGAATGGATGCACACCTGTACGATGCATTAATGTCCTAGACAGTGAAATAACCAGTCCTGGCAATACCCTGCTGGCCGAAGTCTATGTGCTTTATGGGGAAATTCTTCGGCGGAGGGGTTTCACGCTACAGCCAGATAGTAGGTCAGCCTGGACTTATGTCGTAGGTGTCCAACAGAGAGAGACCCCCCCCCCCGACAGCTGAATGGAATGGCCAAGTAATCATGTCTCTGATGGGAGTGGACTGCCAAACCCTCACTCAAGGGCAACAAAAGCCTCTCGAAGACACTCTTTGGGAATACCAGGAAGCGTTCTCAAGACATGATGAAGACTTTGGGTGTACTTCCGCCATCGAGCACGAAATTCTTACCGGTGATGCTGTGCCAATCCGGGAAATTCCACCCAAGATGTATCAGGAGGTGAAAGATATGGTGGCCAGCATGGTGGAAAATCGGGTGATCCAAGAGAGCCAAAGTCCATGGGCAGCACTAGTGGTCTTGGTGAGGAAGAAAGACGGATCCCTCCGATTCTGTGTGGACTACTGGAAACTGAATGCCCAGACTGTCCGGGATGCCTACCCTCTTACGCGGATTGAAGAGTCGTTGTCCGCTCTAGGTCATGCAAAGTTTTTTTCGACTCTTGATTTGGCCAGTGGGTACTGGCAGGTACCGGTGGCTGAGAAGGACAAGGCGAAGACGGCTTTCATTCTACCTATGGGACTCTACGAGTTTAATCGCATGCTGTTTGGCCTGTCCAATGCCCCGGGGACCTTTCAGCGATTGATGGAGCACTGTCTGGGTGATCTCAATTTTGAGTCGATATTGATATACCTGGATGATGTGATAGTGTTGGGAACTTCATTCGAGGATCACCTCCAAAAATTGCGACAGGTTCTAGGGCGGTTGCTAGACCATTGTCTCAAGATCAAGCCCAGGAAGTGTCAATTGTTTCAACATTGGAAAGAGTACTTAGGACATGTGGTCACCCCAGAGGGTGTGCCGCCGGCCACCGGTAAGGTGGAGGCAGTTCAGAAGTGGCCGCAGCCAAATAACCTACGAGAGGTGCGGGGCTTTCTGGGTCTGGCCGGGTATTATCAAAGATTTATACCCAAGTTTGCTCATCTGGCCTGCCCGATAAATGAGTTGTTGCGAGGCGCGGCTGGGGAACCCAAGACTCGGCCCATCAAGTGGGGACCACATCAGCAAGAAGGCTTTGAAGCTCTGAAAAAGGCTTTGACGAGTGCTCCGGTTTTGGCCTATGTACGGTTCGATGCTCCATTCTTGTTATATACTGACAGAAGTTTACATGGTCTGGGGGCAGTACTATCACAAATTCAAGATGGACGTGAGAGAGTAATTGCTCATGGCAGTAGGTCTCTGAGGGAGTCAGAGCGCAACCCCGACAACTATAGTTCCTTTAAGTTGGAGCTTTTGGCACTGGTATGGGCCATGACAGAAAAGTTTGCTGAGTGTCTGACGGGTGCCGAAGTGACTGTAATGACCGATAATAATCCATTAGCACACTTAGGGAACGCCAAACTAGGAGCTCTTGAACAGAGGTGCATGGCTCGCCTTTCCAAGTACCAATACCACATCCAGTTTCGATCAGGAAGGGAGAATAGCAATGCTGATGCACTCTCCCGAGTTCCTGTAGGATTGCCCACCCAGAATGCTGATTAGGAGCTAGAGGGCACTGAAACACCGAATCTCGGTCGATTACCTCTATTCCGGGACTTGGCACATTCAAGTGGGGTGGCTTCTGGGATGCGAATGGTGCTGGGAAAGACTTTGAATGATTGGGGGAAAGTCCAGGATGGCTGTCTGGACCTACGGAGAGTGAAAGAGTGGGTCCGGACCAAAGTCTGGCCACGGTCGGAAGAAAGGGCCTGCCTGACCACAGAAGGACAGAAGTTGCTGAGGCAATGGGATAAGCTAAATGTTATGCAGGGATTCCTGTGTTGGACTGTATACTTAAAGTCTGAGTTGCAGTACCGACAACAGATTGTTATTCCTATGTCTTTGGGACCAGAGGCCGCCTGAGAAGCCAATGAAAAGGGCGCTCATTTTGGGAGCGATAAGACCTACAAGTGGCTCCAATGGCTAGTATATTGCCCTGACTTGGAGGATATGGTAACTGAGGCATGTCTGAAGTGCTGAGCTTGTGGGTTGAGTAAGAGTCCTGAACAACGGGCCCCTATATAGGCCATCTTCACGTCTGCACCCCTAGAAATCTTGATGATTGACTATGTACAGATTGGGTATTCTGCCCCAGGACACTCATACTGCTTGGTTATGACAGATCATTTTACAAAATATGCAGTGGCTGTACCTACCATTGACCAGACAGCAGAGTCAGCAGCTGAGGCAGTTTGTAGACACTTTATACAGGTGTTTGGGTGTCCAAAGAGGATTCATTCAGATCAGGGGGCATGCTTCCAGGGGACCCTGATGACTGAGCTGTACCAGCTTTATGGCATAGAGCGTTCCCGCACGACCCCATACCACCCCCAAGGGAACGGAGCATGCGAGCGATTCAATTGCACCTTGCTACAGATGCTGCGGACTCTGGAGGATAGTCAAAAGGCTCGGTGGCCTGAATACTTACCTGAACTGATGTGGGCCTATAATAACAGGGTACACAGCACCACCGGTTACTCACCACATATGCTCATGTTTGGGAGAGCCGGACGGGAAATCAAGAATCTCCATATGCCTGATCCAATGGAACCGCCTCCGAGAAATACCACTGCATTGGCGCAAGAGCACTGGCGTTGGCTGAGAGCAGTACACAAAGTTGTGGGGGAACGCCTTAAACAAGTGGTACACCCCAATCCGGGACCCGTGCAGAAAGACGAGTATGAGTATGCTCCGGGTGATCGGGTGATGGTTAAGGCCAAAAGGCCAACTGGGAAGTTGGATGGGCAGTGGGAGGCAATCCCATATGTAGTGAAAAGGAGGGTAGATCCTGCCATCCCAGTTTATGAGATGGAGCCAGTGGGGACTGGGGGACCCTCGCGGAATCTTCATCGTAACATGTTGAGACGCTGCACCTTTGAAGAGCCCAAGATGACAGAGGAGGTGCTTACCCCTACTCCGAGTACAGCGGGAACCCCTTTAGTTGAGAAATGGTGGGCTGTCCCTGTCCTGGGACCAACTGAGGTTCCGTCTGTGGTAAGCTTGCCACCCAAGTAGGGAGTTGCCCCTCCTTCAATGAATGTACTCGAAGTCCCCAATCCTACGACTCTGCGTAGGACAACCAGGTCCAATGCTGGTGTACCTCCACAGCGCTATGTGCAAGACGAATTTGTATGGGAAGGGTTGCCGAGGACGTCAACCTCAAGTGGGGTGGCATGTGATAGGGTGAGGGTGTATTAATGACTGTTATTCACTGTGAATGCAAGATGCTTATTTGCCATTCATTGTGTGCATTGTTGCTGACCAGCCACAAGGGGCCGCTGTTTTGCATCTGCCTTTGACTGTTTGGTCACTATAGCAACAGCTAACTGTTTTTCGGCTGTGGACTGAGAGACCGGAGGAGGTGTTGGATGTGAGCTGAGGGGAAAACGAAAGGTGTGCATAACAGAAAGAAGCCGCCGCAGAAATACTTTGGTGGATTGTGAGACGACTCGTGTTAGAGTTTGGTGAGGAAGACCGTGACGAGTGTGAGCAGCATCCTGTGCCAGAGATCACCATTCTTCAGTTGCTGGCTATACTGATCCCCGTGAGAGGATCTTCAAGTCTCCATTTATAACAGCTGGACACCACAGTACCCGGGTACGGTAGGCTAGGCCCAGGAGTGCGTGCACGCAACACTTTGTTTTGGTACCAAAACACATATCTGTTCTGCTTAGGCCGACTATACAGTCATATGAAAAAGTTTGGGCACCCCTATTAATGTTAACCTTTTTTCTTTATAACAATTTGGGTTTTTGCAACAGCTATTTCAGTTTTATATATCTAATAACTGATGGACTGAGTAATATTTCTGGATTGAAATGAGGTTTATTGTACTAACAGAAAATGTGCAATCCGCATTTAAACAAAATTTGACTGGCGCAAAAGTATGGGCACCCTTATCAATTTCTTGATTTGAACACTCCTAACTACTTTTTACTGACTTACTAAAGCACTAAATTGGTTTTTTAACGTCATTGAGCTTTGAACTTCATAGGCAGGTCTATCCAATCATGAGAAAAGGTATTTAAGGTGGCCACTTGCAAGCTGTTCTCCTATTTGAATCTCCTATGAAGAGTGGCATCATGGGCTCCTCAAAACAACTCTCAAATGATCTGAAAACAAAGATTATTCAACATAGTTGTTCAGGGGAAGGATACAAAAAGTTGTCTCAGAGATTTAAACTGTCAGTTTCCACTGTGAGGAACATAGTAAGGAAATGGAAGAACACAGGTACAGTTCTTGTTAAGCCCAGAAGTGGCAGGCCAAGAAAAATATCAGAAAGGCAGAGAAGAAGAATGGTGAGAACAGTCAAGGACAATCCACAGACCACTTCCAAAGACCTGCAGCATCATCTTGCTACAGATGGTGTCAATGTGCATCGGTCAACAATACAGCGCACGTTGCACAAGGAGAAGCTGTATGGGAGAGTGATGCGAAAGAAGCCGTTTCTGCAAGCACGCCACAAACAGAGTCGCCTGAGGTATGCAAAAGCACATTTGGACAAGCCAGTTACATTTTGGAAGAAGATCCTGTGGACTGATGAAACAAAGATTGAGTTGTTTGGTCATACAAAAAGGCGTTATGCATGGAGGCAAACAAACACGGCATTCCAAGAAAAGCACTTGCTACCCACAGTAAAATTTGGTGGAGGTTCCATCATGCTTTGGGGCTGTGTGGCCAATGCCGACACCGGGAATCTTGTTAAAGTTGAGGGTCGCATGGATTCAACTCAGTATCAGCAGATTCTTGACAATAATGTGCAAGAATCAGTGACGAAGTTGAAGTTACACAGGGGATGGATATTTCAGCAAGACAATGATCCAAAACACCGCTCCAAATCTACTCAGGCATTCATGCAGAGGAACAATTACAATGTTCTGGAATGGCCATCCCAGTCCCCAGACCTGAATATCATTGAAAATCTGTGGGATGATTTGAAGCGTGCTGTCCATGCTCGGCGACCATCAAACTTAACTCAACTGGAATTGTTTTGTAAACAGGAATGGTCAAATATACCTTCATCCAGGATCCAGGAACTCATTAAAAGCTACAGGAAGTGACTAGAGGCTGTTATTTTTGCAAAAGGAGGATCTACAAAATATTAATGTCACTTTTATGTTGAGGTGCCCATACTTTTGCACAAAGTCAAATTTTGTTTAAATGCAGATTGCACATTTTCTGTTAGTACATTAAACCTCATTTCAATCCAGAAATATTACTCAGTCCATCAGTTATTAGATGTATGAAACTGAAATAGCTGTTGCAAAAACCCAAATTGTTATGAAGAAAAAAGGTTAACATTTATAGGGGTGCCCAAACTTTTTCGTATGACTGTATACACAGTGGGACTTGCTGGCTCTGCCTTGTCAGTTTGCCAGTTACAGTTAAAACATTAAAGGGACAGCGCCACCTGTTTGCATTGACTGTTGCTTTACAAGATTTCCAGGACTGTGTTGCTGAGCTGTGTGGTTTGCCTTTCCACTTTTACCATCTGCTTTATCTGTGAGGCTTCAGCAATCAAGGGCATTCAGGGGGGTTAGAGGGTTTTGTTTATGTTTAGGTAGATAAGTTGTAAGCTCTTATGCTGCACCACTGGTAGGGTGTGTTTACACACACACTCCTGTTACCCAGAGGGATTACCAGGTATTAGGCGATTGTTTAAACAACCCCTTGGTTAGGCAAAGGTTGGTGAGAAGGCGGTATAAATCTCCATTACGAGTGGTGCAGCATAGGGGTGTAGGCTTTTGGCCTTGTGAATATATTGTTCTGTTCTTTTTGTTTTCTGCATGGTTTTTTTTGTTTTGGTAAAGTAAAACAATCATTTATCAACCAACTGCCTAGAGTACTTTTCCTGGTGCGTGGTTTTGCGGAATACTGGGGAGCCCACCCTGTACACGACTTACACATGCGCAGATGGAGATGTCATCCAAGAGCTCCATCTGGGCACGCGCCCGCTCCCGGCGCCATCATTACCTGACATTACCTCTCTACTAACCAAAATTCTACAATGTCTGTCTGCTATTTCATCCTTCTTCTCTGTGCGATTCCTAAAGCTTAACATGGACAAAACAGAGTTTATTGTCTTTCCTCCTCCTCACTCATCTCCTCCAACAAACCTTTCCATCAAACTTGATGGTTGCTCACTCTCCCCAGTCTCACAAGCTCGTTGCCTTGGAGTAACCCTCGACTCTGCTCTATCCTTCAAGCCACACATCCAAGTCCTCTTCACCTCATGCACTCTACAACTCAAAAATATCTCCCGGATCCGTGCTTTCCTTAACCAAGAATCAGAAAAAACATTAGTGCATGCCCTCATCATCTCCCGCCTCGACTACTGCAACCTCCTGCTCTCTGGCCTCCCTTCCAACACTCTTGCACCCCTCCAATTTATCCTAAACTCTGCGGCCCGCTAAATCCACCTCTCCCCACGCTATTTGCCAGCCTCGCCACTCTGCCAATCCCTTCACTGGCTTCCCATCGCCCAATGACTCCAGTTCAAAACATTAACCATGACATACAAAGCCATCCACAACCTGTCTCCTCCTTACATCTGTGACCTAGTCTCCCGGTACCTACCTGCACGCAACCTCAGATCGTCACAAGATCTCCTTCTCTACTCCTCTTTTTTCTCCTCTTCCCACAATCGCGTACAAGATTTCTCCCGTGCCTCCCTCATACTCTGGAACACTCTACCTCAGCATATCAGACTCTCTCCTACCGTGGAAAGCTTCAAGAGGAACCTCAAGAACAACCTCTTCCAACAAGCCTACAACCTACAATAGCCCTCAGTCCAGAACACCACTGCGCAACCAGCTCTGTCCTCACCTATTGTACCATCACCCATTCCCTGTAGACTGTGAGCCCTCGTGGGCAGGGTCCTCTCTCCTCCTATACCAGTCTGTTTTGCACTGTTAATGATTGTTGTACGTATACCCTCTTTCACTTGTAAAGTGCCATGGAATAAATGGCACTATAATAATAAATAATAATAAAAATCATTTGAAACTGGGACCGCGGACAAACTGGGTAACCTGCTGCACAGCCGCCCGCCGCACGCACAGTGGCAGCCAGCAGGCGGCCAGCACACCCTGCTTGCAAGCGGCCAGGTACCTGTGCTTGCGTGCAGGTGGCAGCCGGGTGCCTGTCGGTGCCGGCTGCCTCCCGCACACAGGCACCTGGCTGCCGCCCCCGCACGCAGGCACAGGCACCCGACTGTCGCCCGCATGCAGCCACAGGTACCCAGCTGCCGCCCGCACGCACCCACAGGTACCCGGCTGCCACTTGCAAGCAAGCACAAGTACCCGGCCGCTTGCACGCAGCCACAGGCCCCCTGTCCGCCCTATCGCCGCAGACAGGACCCCCAGGTAAAGTTATATTCGGATTTTAAGACGCACCCCTCATTTTCCTCCCAAATTTTTGCTAGTAGAAGTGCGTCTTATAATCCGAAAAATACAGTATAATAGAAACATGAACATCACTTCTGTATTTATTACCCACTCCTGGTTTTTACTGAGGTAAAAAAAAACTCATCAAATACTCTACTTGTGCAAGTGGCCTTATATGTCTTCAATAGGTCTGGCCTACCAGGAGACATGTTTTGTGACACAACTAACTGATTTTAATTATGACACAACTGTATAGGTAAGATAAATTGGTTGAAAAGAAGGCTAAACCTATGTATACATTTTTAGGAGGAATAACAAATAATATCATAATGCAGAACTCTCATTCCTTGGGAAATAAAAGTATTTACTAAAAGATGCCAGACAGGCCTAATGACATGTTGTTTGTGATTTGAGGAGGGCTGTATTGTCTTATGTAGTCTGCAGTGTAATAATACTTTGGAAAGCATTGAATGGTCTCTGTATCATTGGTTGCATTGTGCCGGTATGCTAGTAGCATACAATTGTTCCTGACTGAAACAGCAAGTGTACATCTATCCCTTACTGTGTGATAAACTGTTTCTACAGTTTCCTTTTATTCTGTTTCTTGTGTGACATAAGCTAGCTTCACAAACCTACTTTCACTTACAGACTGCGATTTCCAAAATGATCACGGGACATCTGACCTGAAATCAACAGCCTTAAGTGTGCTTTACACGCTATGATATCGTTAATGATTTATCGGCGGGGTCACAATGTTTGTGATGCACATCCGGCGTCATTAACGATATCGTAGCGTGTAACATTTATGTGTGACCTAAAACGATTGCAAAAGCGACAAAAATCGTTTGCCGCGGAGAGGTCGTCCTAAAACAAAAAATTGTTTACCTCTCATTAGCGATGTTGTTCGTCGTTCCTGCAGCAGCACACATCGCTGTGTGTGACACCGCAGGAGCGAGGAACATCTCCTTACCTGCCTCCACCGGCTATTCGGAAGGAAGGAGGTAGGCGGGATGTTTACGTCCCGCTCATCTCTGCCCCTGCGCTTCTATTGGACTGCTGCCGTGTGACGTCGCTGTGACGCCACACGACCCACCCCTTTAGAAAGGAAGCGTTCGCCGGCCAGAGCGACGTTGCAGGGCAGGTAAGTTCTTGTGACGGGAGTAAGCGAGGTTGTGCGCGACGGGCAGCGATTTGCCCGTGTCGCACAACCAACGGGGGCGGGTACGATCACTTGCGATCTCGCTAGCGAGATCGCAGCGTGTAAAGCCCGCTTAATGGTATGTTCCCACGATCCAGGCATGCTGTGTCCTGGACGCAGAAGACCGCAGCTGCCCATGCCCACGATCAGGGTTCGGGCCACTGCAGTCTCTTTGTTCTCTCCGCGGAGAACACTCACGACTCCATAGCATTAATTGATATGCTGCAGCTCGGGAAGCAGCACCGCAGGTCATTTTACACTGTTGGAAAAACAAGCACAGTCGGCATGTGATTTCTAGAAATCCCATCCACTGGGCTTGTACTGTACAATGCAGCATTTTGGATGCAGCAAAAACAAGGTGCGTCCAAAATGCCATGATCCCTGATTGCGGGCACACAGCCTTTTATGTGCCTATGAGACTGTTGAGTTCAGTAAGGACATCAGTGATTGATTTGAAAATTAGAGAGGTTGTTCACTATTTTGACATTGATGGCCTACTTTTAGGATAGGTCATCAATGTTTGATTGGGTTCTTGGTGTTAGTAGGCGCCAAATTCTGGAGCTGACCCATCAACCAATAGTGGCAGCAGCCAGGTACTGCACATCCACCTCCTATTCAAACCAATAGGAGGTGAATATTCAGTACCCAGCACAACCAATATCAGAAGATGTTGTAGCTCCAGAATTTTGCATTTCTGCTGCTTGCTGCTGACACTGGGACGAGAACAGCTGTTCAATGGGAGTGCGTGGTGTCGGACCCCGGCCAATCAGACATTGATGACCTATCCTAAGGATAGGCAATCAAATCAATATTAAAGTAGTGGACAACTTCTTTAAGGTCTGTTCACAGAGTCTGGAACTCGGACTTGTGAAACCAGTCTTACATATTAATGGAGTTGTGTGCGGTGAGGGGCATAACCAAGTAAAGCAAAATTTGCTCTACCTATTTTTTCTTGTTATAAGAAGGGGTTAAGCAACATTGTATGTGTGCTGCTGAGGTTTGTGTGCCAGGGGTGATTTTTAGTCCTAGTCAGACCTTGCCTAGGTCCCACTGATCCCAGGTCAGTGCTGGTGTCACTGCAGAACACGTTTTGATTTTTAAGTGAGCTAAACATTTTGTAGCTTTCATCTACTGCACTAAGTTTCCTTGGCTGATGACTGCGTCTACTGCCCTTGTTATGCATTTCTTGGTGCTTACTCAAACAGGTTTGAACAGCCCATCTTGAACTTTTCTGCTTTAGAATGTTTGCTTGGGGAAAATGCAGTACAACTACCTTGTTACTATGTTGAGTCTTCACATGTTGTTTGGACCTCTTATGACATGAAACTGTCTTCCACATCCTCACCTTTATAGTAAGGTCTGGCGGTTCCTCACCCAGTTTAAAGCCTCCTGCATAGTTGTTTCTGTTTTAATGAATGACTGGGTTTCAACCTTCATATAAAAAATTATAATAATTATCCCCTGTTTGTTATAATTGGTTAATCATAAGCTGTGTTCACACATTGAGGTTTAGAAGTGTTTTTTTTGGCTGAAAATATCAGTAAATTGAGTGTTTTTTTGCTGAAACATAAAAACATAGCATTTTCTGAGATTTTTTAAAATCAAACTTTGATGGTGGTGGGCATTTTGGAATACAGCATCCATTTTTACTCTTGCATGGTGCTTTCAAATACACTATGACATTTTCTGTTGGTGTATTGAACACACAATGAGTTTCTGTTCATATTCTACAAGCACTGGTCTTCGACATAACACACTATCTAAGTTTTTCCTTTAGAAGGAATGCAGAGCTTATTAATCTTGCTTTGAAAAGCAAAACAAAGCTAATTATATTTACTCATTATTTTTTATATATAGATAAAGAGAATTGCAGAAATACATTCTCCTCCCATGGCAGCAGTATCCCCACATTACCTATTAAAACACTAGTTGAAATTAATAGGCAATCATGTAGAAGATTGAAATACGGCCAATCAGTAGTAAAATAGTAATGCAACCAATAAGATGCTTATATTTTGTATATCTAACCAATAAGATGCTTATATTTTGTATATGCAACCAATAAGATGCTTATATTTTGTACATGCAACCAATAAGATGCTTATATTGTGTATATACAACCAATAAGTGTTACCCGGTAAAACATAAAAAAAAATGAGCCGGAGAGTGAGTTGGTATACATTCATGTTATAAGCACATGTTCACACTGGCCATAAGATAAAGAAAACCTAAGATGAAAATAATATAGATGTATACCCTGCTGTAACTAAATAAAAGTTACAGTAGGGTATACGTCCTTATTATTTTCAGTGTTACCGGTTGGCTGGACAGGAGACTGCGAACCCCTTACCTTCCGGTGTCCTTGGTTATCCAGGACTAGTTCGATGTCATCTGTGTGTCCTGCTCATCTCTAGTTTGGATCAATTAAGTTGTTTTTTGTTCATTCCTTCATACTCGTAGCAGTCAGAACTTTCTCATTTTTATGCAAACATGCAATAATCAGAGAAGATTGTTATTACGTTGCGTGGTGTGGATACCTGTAGAAAAAACGCAGCATTTTCGCTACATGTGAACACAGCCACAGCGTTACATTTTTATTACTTTTTTTTGATAGGTTTTAATAGAGAAAAATAATCAATTGCGCCATTTTTTAGCCATTTACCGATCCCCATAAATAATCTGATTGCTGTGTTGTTCGGGTCATTATGATTAAAGGGACACTAAATATGTTCATATTATTTGCTGATTTTTTTTTTTTTTTTTTTAAATTGCAGTAAAAATTACATTACTCTATTTTTTGTTATTATTTTTAGTAATTTATTAGAATAAAAAAATATTTTACTCTCCCTCTAGAATACAGTACACAGAGATGTTGCTCTGTACAATGGAGCTCTATGTCCATTGTAATCTGCTGGGAAGTCAGAGGTTGCGATGCGGCTTCATCTATATAAAATGCTCTCACTGATGTCAGCCGAGTCTGTGGCTTAACAACTAGTTGCTGGTTTTATTCCAGTAGAGGTAAAAAATAAAATTATATTTTTGTCATTTATTTTTTCTCATTTTTTTATAGTAGCTTTATAGGAACAAAAACAATCTGACTTTTTCCTTCTATCTATATCAGTGTTTCTTAACTCCAGCCCTCAAGACCCACCAACAGATCATGTTTTCAGGTTTTCATCAATCAGGTTTTCAGGCTTTTATTAATGTTGCACAGGTGATGGAATTTTTCTTTGTCTAATATTGAGGAAAACCTGAAAACATAATCTGTTCATGGGTCTTGAGGACTGGAGTTGAGAAACACTGAATATCTGAATATCTATCTATATTTCTATGTAGCTGAATCATTTGCTTCTGGCTTCTCTGCTTGCAATACAGGTCAAGATTACCATATCCTGCTATGCCCCTCAGTTCATGCAGTGGCTTAAAGATAGAGCTGCTGCCTATAGACAAAGAGATCACAACTTCATGAGTACCTGATGCACTGCCCTTTTGAGTTATTTCATAGAACTGAGAGGAGGAGCTGGGACAAGAATAGTGGGACTACAGGAGTGAGCCCTCAAATTGGGACAGACCTGCTGAATCTGGGGCAGTTGGGAGGTATGGAAGGGGTAAAGTGTCAGGGAGCTTAGTCCTAATCTGGCACAACCTAGTTAATATGCCTCTTTGGCTGATATTAGGGTTACAGGCCCAGGATAAAGATGTCTACAGCAGGACACTGCTGCTAGCAACCAGGAAAATTCCTGTAGGAAGGAGAGAAATAGGGATTCAGCAAGGGCCAGGCTGGTGCTAGGAGAATCTATAATTAGGTGAACAGACAGGATCATCTGCCAAGACCCTGAATGTTGAGCTGGGTGCTCTGGTCAGGCATGTTGTGGATTGAGTAGACAGATTGCTGGGTGGAAGGACTGAATTTTCTAAATAAACCTGGAATTTTTATGGAGCTGGATCTTTTCCTTGCTTGATGTGAAGGTGGAAGGTCCTTGAAAATGATTAAAGGACTTGGGAGAGAAACTGATGTTCAGGATCTCCAAGGTGATGTTTTTGGAAATACTGCTGGTGCCACAAGTGTCACTAGAAAGATAGCGGGAGCTTAGGGAGATAAATAACTGGCTTAGAAATTGGTGTAGGAAGGAAGGGTTTGGGTTTATGGAGAATAAAGGCTATGTGCCCACGGGAGCTTGCTCCTGCAGATTTAGCCGAAGAAAACCTGCGGATTTATCTGGATTTTCCAGATAAATCTGCTGGTTTCAGCAAGTACAGACACTCCCCATGTTATCCTATGGGACATGAGGAGTTCTGTGTCCACGCTGCGGTATGTGCGGTTGCGGAATATGCTGCGGATGTCCCGCAGCCGCACATAACTTCATGTCAATTGTTCCTGCGGAAATCTGCCTTGGTCCCATACTTACCTGCCTTGATAGCAGACACCCGGTCACTTTCCCTCGCTGCAGAGGACGGCAGTGGAGCTAGGAGCAGGAAGTCTGCGGGGCCTGCACGAGCTCCGGTCATGTGACAGCCGGAGCTAGTTCAGGCCCGCCCAGCTTCTCCTGCACAGTGGAGATGTTGACAGAGTGACACGGCCGGAGAGAAGTGCTGCGTGATGGAGGTAAGTATGAACGCCCTGATCACTCAGCACTTGTTCTGCATTGAGGATGCAGTGCCATAGCCATGGTACTGTATCCTCAATGCAGAATGACCACAGCATATCTGCAGGACATTCCGCAATAAAACCGCAGCATTGAAACAGACAAAGTTGTGCTGCGGTTTTCTGGGAGCTCCTGTGGAATGTCCTGCGGATATAACCGCAGGACACTTTCCCCGTGGGCACATAGCCTTAGGCCGACTTCTCTGTCGGATAAAGGCTCTATGATAGGGATGGTCTGCGCTCAATGGGGAGGGGGCAGCTGTACTGGGGAAAAAAATGGTCAGATGGATTGAGGAGCTTTTAAACTTTGATCTGGGGGAGGGAGGGTAGTTGTGCAAATAAAGGAATAGCTAAAGTACACAGAGAGTGAAACAGTAGATGTCAATAAACATTTGGGTGGGGGGCTAGGAAGTGCAAGTGAACTAATGAGGTAAGTTAAGCTGTGCGCACGCAATGTGTTTTTATCGCGTTTTTTTATGAATTTTTGAGTGCAGTTTTGTCACAAAACTGCAAGCAATCCTGGTGCCAGCAAAGTCTATTAGAATCCTGAAGTATTGTTGTAACGCAGCAGTGTTCAGCGTCCTCTTCCTGGCAGGGACACTGGCGCACTCACCCTCCCGGCTACTCAGCAGTGGCATCTGCTTCATTCCTCTCTGCCTGCTTCTGGGGCCTGCGCACACTGCACAAGTGTCCCAGGAGTGCACTTACATCAGACATACATCTCCATGCTCTGAAAGGGTCAGTGTGCTCTAACCCGTAAGACTATGGTATTTAAGGCATACTCTCCCTATGGGAGGTGCGTGAGCAACATGGTCTTACAGAGACATATTGCTGGTTGTCAGGTCCCGTTTCCTGTATATGTAGTGGTCCGGTTCAGATTGTGTCTGTTTCTTTAAGTACCTTTACTTATATGTAATATTATGTTATATGTTATAAGTAAAGCATTTTTCATTTGTTGTGTTCTAGCACCATCTATTGGTGAAAACTGTAAGAATCTGAAGTGTGCATTGGGTGTTATCCTATTGGCTAGTTCTTGGTCACATGGCTCAATAGGTGGAGCTATTCTCCAGCCTCTGTCTAGAAAGAACTGGAATGTTCTGGTCCTGGCTGAGTCTCCTCTTAGGGCAGACATTATGTGGAGTTTCTCTTCACCACAAGAGTCCTACTAGGCCGTGGCCTAGAATTTCACCGTTTACTGACTTTTACAGCCAATATACTGAAGGCTTCCTATCCTGAATCCTCACTGGCCAGATATACACCGTGCATATCTTCAGACAGTAGGGCATACTGAGTATATACCAGACCCTACTGCATGTAGATTGGGGAAGTTTGAGGGTCTCCCACCCCACTGCAATATTAGTGGCTTTCATGCCATTGTCCACGCACCAGCCGTCCGGTCCCCGTAGCGTGCTGGGCAACTTTCTACATTTGCTTACAAGTACTTCTGCATGTGTCTGAACTAGCAGTGAAATCAACCCCAGGACTCCAGGTCTGTACAATCTTATTATATCTACCCTCTAAGCTCAAGAGACTCTGAACCTGCTTCTGAAAGCATACCAGTATGAAATCTGAAACAAATCGTGCTCTAATAGCTCCAGAACCCTAATTGCACTTCAGTATTAAACTCCCAAGCTGTATTTGCCGTGGCCTACCCACAAAAGACTGAAACATACAGTATATTCCGTATTGATTTGCTTTGTTCCTGCTATATTAAAGCAACTGTTATCCCCAAGACCGTGTCTGTGGACTGTCCATCAGCTGTGGATACTGTGTGGGGGTGGATAGCAGGGAACATCAGGGCCTGGTAGACCACCCAGGGAACACGGCCCCTGCAACCTCGTGCCAGAACAGCAATTTTGACATATAGAACATTTGAGGTCCTCTGTTCCTGGGCCCTTACATATCCATTACCTGTGCTTGCTAACACAAACCTATGCTCTAATACATGCCTGTACCTGTTTGCGCATGCCATACCTGTCTGCCCTGCCATACCTGCCGAACCAGCCATGCCCACTGTACCTGTCCTACCTGCTGCACCTGCTGTAGCATCTGTGCCCACTGTACCTGCTGTACCTGCCGTACATACTACACTTGCTAAACCCTCTGCACCAGCCTGAACCAGCCATCAATTCTCCACCAGCCTAAACCAGCCATCCAGTCTGCATCTGAGCTTGCCCCTGCATCCTCTATCCATGGGATCAGCTGCAGCAGTGGCGGGATATCTCCTGGAGTATCACCTAGTAGCTACCTTCCAGCACAAGTCTATCCTCTCCATCAGAGGTTCTAGTGAAGATGAGGTAAACGCTTAGTCACTCCCCTCCAGGGTGACCTGGTGCTGTGGCACAGTAGGTCCACATCCACCAGCGTAACAGTAGTGTACACATTGAATATTTTCACCTTGCAGATTTATGCAGGAAATAATCTGCAGCATGTTAATTCTTTCAGCATTTTTGCCTGCACTTTTCACCCATTGAATTTAGTTTAAAAACACTTGCAATAACGTGGCAAAACGTCAACAGAAATGTGCATTTTTCCTGTCAAAAGATACAGAAATGGTGCACAAATTTCTGCAACCAAATACTCAATGCGTGAACATACTCTAAGAGTAATAAATGTGATAATAGTATTAAATGTCTATTGGAGAAGGCAAGGAGTTTTGCAAACAAAATTAATAAATTACGGAAACCTAGTTGGATGAGAGCCATGACTGGGTAACAAAGGTAGAGGGCTATACTACATACAGAAAGGACAGGAAAGACAAAAAAGGTGGAGGGGTGTGTATATTCGTTTAATCTATCTTTAGACCTGTGCTCAATGATGACAATAGGAGGGAGCTGTGACAATGTAGAGTCAGTATGGGTAAATGTACACGGGGAGGGCAATAATGGAAAGCTGCTAATTGGAGTGTGCTATAAGCCTACTAATATAGCTCAACAGCTAAAGAATGAAATGCTCAACAAATGGAAAAGGCAGCAAATAATAATAATTGGGTCGTTAATGGGGGAGGTTTTAACTACCCAGACATTTAATGGGACATTGGGAGTGGGAATCTTCTAGTTGTGATAAAAACCCGCAAGTTCTTATCTACAATTCAAGACAATTACTTCCCTCACTTGGTAGATGAACTGATAAGCGGAGATAATTTGCTCCCATCTGGTCATGTCAATTAGACCAGATACAATTTCAGATTTACAGATTCAGGAGCATTTGGGATATAACACCCATAATATGGTAAGTTTCAATGTAATATTCAATAAAACAGTTCAATGGGGAAATGCTAAAACCTGGAACTTTAGGAAAAACGATTTTAACAAATTAAGGGAAGAGCTTAACCAGGTAGATTGGGACAATGTCATGGTAGCTGGGGATACCGAACATAAATGGGGTAAGTTTAAGGATACACTACTAGAATCCTTTAGAAAACTATTGCCCTATATGTATAAACATATTTGTTGGTCAAAATTGTTGGTATCCCTTATTTAATAAAAGAAAAACCCACAATGATCACAGAAATATCTTGAATCTGACAAAAGTAATTATAAATAAAAAAAGAAATCTATGAAAATGAACTAATGAAAGTCAGACATTGCTGCTTTTCTGCTTCCACAGAATGTTTTAAAAAGTTAAACTCATGAAATATGCCTGCACAGAAATGATTGTACCCTTAACTTAATATTTTGTTGCACAACCTTTTGAGGCAATCACTGTGATAAAACGATGCCTGTAACTGTCAATGAGATTTCTGCATCTCTCAACAGGTATTTTGACCACTCCTCAAGAACAAACTGCCCCAGTCGTCTCATGTTTGAAGTTTGCCTTCTCCAGACGGCATGTTTCAGCTCTTTCCAAAGATGCTCAATAATATTTAGGTCCGGGCTCATAGAAGGCCACTTCAGAATAGTCTAATGTTTTCCTCTTGGGTGTTTTTAGCTGTGTGTTTTCCTGTTGCAAGACCCATGACCTGCGACTTACACCAAGTTTTCTGACACTGGGCAGCACATTTCTCTCTAGAATCCCTTGGTAGTCTTGAGATTTAATTGTACCCTGCACGTATTCAAGACACCCTGTTCCAGATGCAGCAAAGCAGCCCCAGAACATAACACAGCCTCCTTCTTGTTTCACAGTAGGGACAGTGTTCTTTTCTTGATATGTTTCATTTTTCCATCTGTTAACATAGAGCTGATGTGCCCTGCCAAAACATTCCATTTTTGTCTCATCTGTCCATAGGACATTCTCCCAGAAGCTTTTTGGCTTGTCATCATGTAGTTTGGCAAATTCCAGTCTGGCTTTTTATGTGTTTTTTTTTCAACAATGGTGTCCTCCTTGGTCATCTTTCATGAAGTCCACTTTGGTTCAAATAACGATGGATGGTGCGATCTGACACTGATGTTCCTAGAGCTTGAAGTTCACCTTTAATCACATCCAGAGAGGTTGGCTACAGTCCCATGGATCTTAAATTTCTGAATAATATGGCAACTGTAGTCACAGGAACATCAAGCTGCTTGGAGATGGTCTTATAACCTTTACCTTTAATATGCTTGTCTATAATTTTCTTTCTAATCTCCTGAGACAACTCTTTCCTTCGCTTCCTCTGGTCCCTGTTGAGTGTGGTACACACCATGTCACCAAACAGCACAGTGAGTATCTTTAGCCCTATATACAGGTCTACTTACTGATTACAAGACTGTAGACACCTGTGATGCTAATTAATGGACACACCTTGAATTAACATATCCTTTTGTCACAATATTTTCAGGGAATCCATAATTTCTGTCCAGGCCTGTTTCATGAGTTTTATTTTTATTTATTCTGTGGAAGCATGGTTGAAAAGCAATGTCTGACTTTCATTTGTTCATTTTCATAGATTATTTTTATTCATTATTACTTTTGTCAGATTCACATTATTTCTGTGACCATTGTGGGTTTTTCTTTCATTAAAAGAGGGGTACCAACAATTTTGGCCACGTGTGTACATGTATGGCTAAAACAATGGCCTGGCACATGACTTATGCGGGCGTCACACGGTACGATATATCGGGCAATATGTCGTCTGGGTCACGTCGTTAGTGACGCACATCCGGCATAGTCAGACATATCGTACCGTGTGATACCTCGGAACGACTGTGAACGAGCAAAAATACTTACCTTATTGTTGCTCGTTGACACGTTCATTTTCAAAAAGTCGTTCCTCTTTCTGTGCTCCGGTTGTTCGTCGTTCCCGTGGCAGCACATATCTCTCCGTGTGACACCACGGGAACGACGAACACAGCTTACCTGCATCCCGCCAGCAATGCGGAACGAAGGAGGTGGGCGGGATGTTTACGTTCCGGACATCTCCGTCCCTCCGCTTCTATTGGCCGGCGGCTGTGTGACGTTACTGTGTCGCCGAACGTCCCTCCCCCTTCAAGAAGAGGATGTTCGCCGCCCACAGCGAGGTCGTCCGGCAGGTAAGTACGTGTGATGGGGGTAAACGACTTTGTTGCCCGTGACGCACAAACGACGGGGGCGGGTGCGATCGCTTATGCGATCGCACGATTTATCGTCCCGTGTGACGCCCGCATTACTCCTTTCAAAGAACATACTAAAGACCAGAGGGCACTCATTACTGTTAAGTACACTAAAGTGCACACATGGTAAATAATGAAAAATAAGCTCTTACGTACAACTACTGCACCTGACCCGCCTAGTTCTTGTACAGACTAGAGGTCTCATCTGCGCAGTCCATAAATGCCCCTGTGCAGAGTGAAACAACTCTAACTGGATGATTTAGATGCCCACTTGAACTTCAGCTTCCTAAGTGGCCATCTAGGGTTCCATGCACCTCCTAAAGAATCAGGGGGAAGGTGCAGAGTAAAAGAAGGTAAACCAAAATAGTCTACCAGGAGAAAAAAAATACAAATAGGCTGTATTTCTAAACATGGTACACTTCAGAAATATCACCAGCAAGAAATGAAAACCAAGGGAGGCTGTAAACAGTAACACCTGCTGGGTGATAGGGCAGACTAAATTATATCATGGGAAATTCATGGAAATATTTGTTGGCGGAAAGTCAATGAACACACAAAGTGTCCACACAGACACAAAGTATTCACAATCAGAGAAGCAACAAAACCTGACTGTGGCTCAGTGGAGAGGAAAATGGGCCACAGCACAGGAAGCTAGTGAACTACTGGATCAAATCTGAGGGAGGACAATTACAAGTGGAAGAAGGTAGTTCAGGCAGTTAAATAGGAAAGGGTTCTTTAAAGTTAAAGCATTCAGACTCTAGAACGTCCTACCAGAGTAGATAGTAGTGGCAGACACTATAACAGCTTTTAAAAAAGCAGTAAGTATATACTGTATATATCCTTGTTCTGCCTCATACATTACTTGTATGGAGAAGATAACAGCCACCCATTGGTCTGATATTGATGATCTATCATAGCTAAACTTAGTTATGTGTGACTTGTGCGGTTGCGGTTGAGTAAGGGGGCCACTTGAACACATGCTAGTTATGCATTATAATTCAGCCTCTGTAGGCAAGAGTGCAGAAAAACCTGTGATGACATAACTAGGGATGGGCGATATCAATCTGTAAAGATCGGGGATCGTACTGATCATATAGTGATCGTGTGCATGATCCCGATCACGAGCTTTCCTGGAAAGCTCGTGTTACAGATCAGGTCCAGATCGGGTCCAGGAACTGTAAAAAGAAAGCACATTATTAAAAAACATTATGTTCATACTTACAGGTCCTGCAATGCGTCCTGCAGACTGTCTCCCGGTTGCTTCTGCCTCCACGATCGATCATTGCTGTGCTGCTCGGTAAACAACACTGGACTTACGGGACCTTCAATAATGTCATAGCCACGTGACCAGTCTGGTGTGAATATTGTACAGACATTGGCTTACAGACTGATCACATGACTATGACGTTATCAAAGGTCCTCTTAACTTCTGGGGGTATTCACTGCACTGCTCATCACTCGGCAGTCATCAGCTGTTTTTGGCCATGTTCACGGTGACGTCAGGGTTCACCTGAGTCCATGGCTCATGGACTCGATTGGACTTTGACTATCAGTGTGCAAGTGTCGCATCACAGTGCACAAGCTCCCCACAGTAGCTGTCGGCTGCATGTGTTTCCATGCAGCTGAAGTGCTCCTGTCCTTAGATCAGTCCATGCGGGGTGATGCCCATGCAAAGCAAAAGTGCAATCATCCCCTCACTGTCAGCCTGCTTCTTGCTCTGTAGAGAGCAATGTAGCAGAGCTGACATGGCTCTCTGTGCTTCTCACTGTGTATAGACGCTGTCTGTACAGAGTGATGAAGCTGACAATACTCTACCTGTGGATTATGTCGGACTAAGGATTTCTTTTATAATAAAGATGGAGTCTCTAAATTTTTTTTTGTTTTATTTCTAATAAAAAAAAAAATTCTCTATGTTGTATTTTTTTTACTGTTTACTAGAAATTCATGGTGGGTATGACTAATTTGGTGTGACACTATGAATTTTGGGTTTAGTACCATCTGAGAATACAAAGCTGGTATTAACCCTTTTATTACCCAGCGTGCCACCGCCATCAGGGCAGCTGGACGAGCTGGGTGAAGAGCCTGGAAATGGCGCTAAGAAACAATGTGCCATTTCCAGGGGCGGCTGTGGGCTGCCGAGAATCCCAGCCCACAGCTGCCTGGTTTTACCTGACTGGCAATCAAAATACGGCGGGAGCCCACGCATTTTTTTTTTAATTATTTTTTAAATAATTTAAAAAAATAAAATAACGGGCATCCCTGTATTTTGATAGCCAGTCAGGTAAAGCCAGGCTGCTGAGGGTGAGGGTGGCAGCCCGTAACCGTCCGCTTTATCTTCATTGAGAATCAAAAATACCGTGGAGCATTACGTCATTTTTAAAATTATTTCTTTTTATACAACTATATATTGTGTAAATTTGGTTTTTCACAGTGTGGGGCTGGAATTTTTTCTCATATTTATACACCATCCAGATACGCACCTGTTCACATTGTAAAGGTGCTGCCAGTACGGTTTGAAGTCAGGTTAGTACCACCATGGGAAACCAGCAAGAGAACCCCTGTTTCATTCTGTTTTTTTTCTATTGTATAATGCATATAACAGGGAGTGGTGCTCTGTTTGCTGGATTTGCACTCCAGCTCCTGGCTGCTTCATTAGCCTCCTTTTTGTTCACCAGCTGATCTTGTAGGTTTTTAAAACCCAGAGAAGATGCAGTGTAGTATAGGACCCAGCAATGGAGGTTGCCGTGAAGGGGCGCTGGGCTGGTATTACAATGGCCATTATAATATTCTAAATACCTCCATTTATGTATAAGGTAGAATTTATTTTGATTTTTCACAGTGTGTGGCTGGAATTTTTCTCATATATATATATATATTTATATATATATATATATATATATATATATATATATATATATATATATATATATACATATATATATATATATATACAGCTTAGGCAAAAATTAAGAGATCACTGCAAAATGTTCAGTTTTTCTGATTTTTCTTTTTATAGGTATACTTTTGAGTAAAATATAAATTGTTGTAAAATAAATACAACATTTTTTGCTTGGAAATTTGGAGACGTTGTCAGTAGTTATAGAATAAAAGAACAATTTACATTCTACTCAAAAATACAAAGAGAAAAATCAGAAAAACTGAAAATTTTGCAGTGGTCTCTTAATTTTTGCCAGCGCTAAATAAATAATTAAAAAAAAATGACGTAGTGCTCTGCGGTATTTTTGATTCTCAGCACACATAAAGCAGATGGCTACGGGCTTCCACCCCCATCTGACTGGCTTTGCCTTGGCTGGAAATCAAAATACAGCGAAGCCCATTTTTTTTTAGTTATTTAAAAAAAGAAAAAAAAAGGTGTGAGCTCCCGCTGCATTTTCTATTGCTAGCTAAGGGTAATCCAAGCAGCTACTGGCTGCTAACCCACACTCCTCGGTGTTACCTTCACTGGCAATGGAAAATCCAGGTAAGCCCATTTTTTTAAAGTTTATTGCCAAAATTAAAAAAAAAAATGATGTGGGCTTCGCCATATTTTTGTATGCTAGCTAGGTACAGCAGGCAGGTACGAGTTGCCCCCAACTGCCTATTTGTACCGGCTGGGAAACAAAAATATAGAGAAGCCCTTTTTTTAATTATTTCATGAATTTCATGAAATAATTAAAAAAAACCAACAACTTGGGCTTTGCCCCATTTTTGTGTCCAGCCAGGTACAATTAGGCAGCTAGGGATTGGAATGTGCAACGCAGGGTGGCCCAAGCTTTCTGGCCCCCCCGATGCGATTTGCAGTCTGCAGCCACCCCAGAAAATGGTGCTTTCATAGAGGCGCCATCTTCTGGTGCTGTATCCAACTCAGTGCAGTGGCCCTGGTGCCGGGTGACATGCTGGGTTATAAGGGGTTAATACCAGCTTTGTTTTACCAGCTGGTATTAAGTCCGAGATTCTTAATGTCAAGCCAAGTTTGACCCGGCCATTAAGAATCTCCAATAAAGGGTTAAAAAAAGACACCACACAGAGAAAAAATACTTTGTTATAAATAAATACACAGACACACTTAGAGGCTTCATCTTTATTACTCCCTCTCACCCTTCCACAATCCTGGTCTTCTGTCCTCTTCAACCGATCTAACTCTGCTATATTAGACAGCACAGGGGGGAGGAAGGGGGGAGGAAGATGCTTCTGCTCCCCGCGCTGTCTAATCACTCAATGAGTTATCAGAGGCTGCGGGTTGGTAAGTGGTGATGTCACTGCTGTCACCGTTTCCATAGTAACCTAAAGAGCGGGTTACTATAGCAACAGTGATCTCCGATCACCCGATTCCCGGCGCCGCTGTTACCCAGTCTATAACCAATAAACTAATAGAACATTCCCACGTGACTGATCACATGGCTATGACATCACGGAAGGTCCTTTTGTCAGTGATGGGTACTGGGAGGACACAGCGATAGTCAGACACAGAAGCAGAAGCGCCAAGATACAGAGTCGCGGGACCTGTACGTATAATGACAATGTTTATTATTAACTGTATTCTTTATTTTACAGCCCCCCGCCCCATCCCATAACTGTAAAGTCCAAGATCGGTGATCGGGCTCAAGATCGTGTCCCGATCCCGATCTTTACAAAATGATCAGGCGAGTCTCACCGATCCCAACCATTGGGACGATCGCCCATCACTAGACATCACGGTCCAAAGATCGGGTTTGCCAGCCAGAGTGTACAGTCTAAATGAAAACTTAATACAAACTGTATTCCAAACTAATTAAGATACACTACAGACATTTAGATAGGAACTGAACATGTTCATGTGTTGCTGTTAAAGCTTGGCACTCGGGTAGCCTGTTGCTGTGTGTGTGGTACAGGGGAAGGTGAGGTTAGCCATTGTACTGAGCCATCAGCAGGTCCTTCTGTACACCCAGTGATCTTCATCATGCACATAGAGTAGTAATTGCGCCCTTGTTCTAGGCCAGACCTGGGCAAGGACCGGCCCGCGGGCCACATCCGGCCCGCCTAATCTTTGTGACCGGCCCGCCTGGCTCAGGCATCCTTGCTGGCCGGTCAGTGATGAGGGCAATCTGACCTGTTGTCCGGAGCTCCAGGCTCCGGGAGGCCCGTGGTCAGATTGCTCTCATCACACGCTGTGTGCTGAGCAGGGAACATAGGACAGATCCTGCAGTGCCACACAGTCAGTGCAGGCAGCGGAACCCACGAATCTCTCCTCTGTTCCCTGTCCAGCACCTTTTTCTGTGACACACGCGCGCCCTGATATCGTCAGTACGGCGCGCATGTGTCATTTGAAAAGTTCCCGCCCGGCAGCAGAAGACGCTGCAGCGGCGGGGCCTGTACGGAGAGAGGCAGCGGCTCCTAGGAATACAGCGTCGGCGCAGCCTGAGCATGTGAAATAGAAGCCACTCAGCGGGGGGGCACATACGGAGGTGCCTGAGGACGGGGACGATAAGAAGACAGGTCAGTGGTTACTAGTAACCTGCAGGGACAATGGGGGGTGGGGGGGAGGGGGTTAACTGTTGACAAATATTTGGGGTGTAGTATATAGTGGTGTATATAGGGGTATAGTATAATACAGGTGTATATAGGGGTGTAATTTAATACTACACCCCTATATACACCTGTATTATACTACACCACTATATACACCTGTATTATACAACACCACTACACCCCTATATACACCTGTATAATACAGGTGTATATAGGGGTGTAGTGCTGTAGTATAATACAGGTGTAGTATATAGTGGTGTAGTATAATACAGGTGTACATAGGGGTGTAATATAATACAGGTGTATATAGGAGTGTAGTATAATACAGGTGTATATAGGGGTGTAGTGCTGTAGTATAATACAGGTATATATAGGGGTGTAGTGATGTAGTATAATACAGGTGTATATAGGGGTGTAGTGCTGTAGTATAATACAGGTGTATATAGGGGTGTAGTGCTGTAGTATAATACAGGTGTATATAGGGGTGTAGTGCTGTAGTATAATACAGGTGTAGTATATAGTGGTGTAGTTTAATACAGGTGTATATAGGGGTGTAATATAATACAGGTGTAAATAGGAGTGTAGTATAATACAGGTGTATATAGGGGTGTAGTGCTGTAGTATAATACAGGTGTATATAGGGGTGTAATGGTGTAGTATAATACAGGTGTATATAGGGGTGTAGTTGGTGTATATAGGGGTTTAGTATAATACAGGTGTATATAGGGGTGTAGTTGGTGTATATAGGGTTGTAGTATAATACAGGTGTATATAGGGGTGTAGTTGGTGTATATAGGGGTATAGTATAATGCAGGTGTATATAGGGGTGTAGTGGTGTAGTATTATACAGGTGTATATAGGGGTGTAGTGGTGTAGTATAATACAGGTGTATATAGGGGTGTAGTATAACACAGGGGTATATAGGGTTGTAGTATAATACAGGTGTATATAGGGGGGTAGTTGGTGTATATAGGGGTATAGTATAATGCAGGTGTATATAGGGGTGTAGTGGTGTAGTATTATACAGGTGTATATAGGGGTGTAGTGGTGTAGTATAATACAGGTGTATATAGGGGTGTAGTATAATACAGGTGTATATAAGGGTGTAGTGGTGTAGTATAATACAGGTGTATATACGGGTGTAGTGGTGTAGTATAATACAGGTGTATATAGGGGTGTAGTGGTGTAGTATAATACAGGTGTATATAGGGGTGTAGTGGTGTAGGTTATCACAGGTGTAGTATATAGTGATGTAGTATATTACAGGTGTATATAGGGGTGTAGTGATGTAGTATATAGTCATATAGTATATAGAGGTGTAGTTTATTACAGGTGTAGTGTATAGGGATGTATATTACAGGTGTAGTATGTGGCGGGTGTAGTGATGTAGTATATGGGGATTGTGTGTGTATGTATGTATACATTGTGTGTATGTGTATATATATATTATATACACACACAGTATATGTGCGTGTGTAGGTATGTGTGTATATATATATATATATATATATATATATATATATACATATATAATGTATGTATATGTATATGTGTGTGTGTGTGTGTGTGTGTGTATATATATATATATATATAATATGTGTGTGTGTAGAACCGAGTTAATTAGATTAGTCCGGCCCTCTAAAACCATCCCAACTTCTCATGCGGCCCCATGGGAAAATTAATTGCCCACCCCTGTTCTAGGCAAAGCTCCTGTTAGGTAAAATTGCTCCAAGATCTCTGGATACATTGGAAAGTGTTGCTGGGGCAGCAAGGTGGTTCCAGTCTTTCTTAGCTGGGTGTATGTTGTATTTTATTTGTAATAATCTCTACGAATTAAATTGCGTTACTTATTCCAATTGATCATAAAAACCTTCCTCATCTGCAACCTGCTGTATTCTGAAAGTAACCTCTCCAGCACACACTTCAGTTCAAGGGAGCTGATAGGCAAGAAAATAATACTTATTCACTTATACAGTGTGTCCACCCATATCCTGTCCACCGCTATTAACTTGAGAACGGCGGCAGCTATAGAAATAGAAATGGTGTCTAGGTATAGTAAAGTAGCCATGCGCTACGCAATGTATCCACCTATAGCGCCACCTGGTGGAAAACAACGGAGTTAGCATTTTTATCTCGAAAACGGAACGAGATAGAGAAAAAAAGTGAATGAAAAAGTTGTAGGGCATCATCAATTCTATATGAATCGACACCTTGCATACAGAAATGCTATGATATGAAACCAATGCCCCCCCCAAAACATTGAATGTTGGTCACGCATATGGTGCTCATTTAACTTTGATGCTCAAAGTGGCCACCGTCAGCTGCAATGCACATCTGGATTCCGGACAGCATACTGTATCTTGCTGCACATTGTGCAATATGGTAGGTGACACGTTTGCACAAGTATCTGTGATACGTCGTCGTAGGTTCTGCAATGTTGGTGGAGGGGTCGCATACACCTGCTGTTTGATGTGACCTCACAGAAAGAAGTCCAATGGGGTCAGGTCAGGTGAGTGTGGAGGCCACTCCACGCAGCCACCATACCCATTGACTTGTAGGAAGGTCTTCATTAGGTATCGCTTCGCGTCCGCAGCCTTGTGAGTGTTACACGTTCTAATCATAGCATTTCTGTATGCAAGATGTCGATTTGTAGTGAATTGATGATGCTCTACAACTTTGTAATTCACTTTTTTTCTCTATCTCGTTCCTTTTTATAGAAAAAAATACTAACTCTGTTGTTTTCCACCAGGTAGCGCTATAGGTGATTTCATTGCGTAGCGCATGGCTACATTACTATGTCTAGACACCACTTCTATTCTTATAGCTGCCGCAGTTCTCAAGTTAATGGCGGTGGACAGATTGTATAGCATTATTAACTCCGCAGCACTTTACATACATCAGTAACACTGTCCCCATTGTGGCTCGTCTTTGGAGTGTGGGAGGAAACCAGAGTAAACCCACGCAAACACAGGGTGAACATGCAAACGCCTTGCAGATGTTGTCCTTTGTGGAATTTGAACCTAGGACCCCAGCACTGCAGTGCAAACTAATGAGCCACCCCACCAATAACCCAGGGAGTGATGAGACATGTTCTTCAAACTTTGTACAATCCTCTTTAACAATTACATTATTTGATATTAGTGAGAGAGGAAGTAAATGGAAGCCACTAGCTACAACATGAATCATATCTTGCATATTTATGGCATATCAACAGGATACATCACAATTGTGTCCCAAATAATAAGACCTACCCTGAAAATAAGTCCTAGCAGGATTTTTCAGCTGTTTTGGAGTTTTATTAAAATATATGCTTTACTCCAAAAATAAGCCCTAATTGGGTTCATCATACTGATAGTATGCTGAAGTAGGGATTGTGCAGCCCTTTTAAGATATGCTGTACATTGCCCTGTTGTGTTGCTGTAAACCCCAGAAAATTTATAGTCACACACAGAGGGGTGGGTGAGGGAAGAGGTGAAAATTAATTTTGTTTTAACAGCGGATAAGTACAGCAGTCTGACTGCAACAATCACTGGTGCCAGCATAGAGATGTATGCGAGGGAAGGGGGGAATATTTATTTTGTATGAATAGCGAGCGTGAGACTATACATTTTCTGGAGCTTACAGGAACACAATGGGGCAACATACAGAAATAAAAAATATATACAACATTATATAATAAAGAAATAAAAAAAATATATGACACTGCCTGAAAATCCCTATCGCAGCTTTTAAAGCCAAAAATAGACCTTGTCTTATTTTCGGGGAAACACGGTAGTAGATGCGAATTCCACCAATGGGACATGCATATCACTGCATACATGCATATCATCACTACTGAAATATATGCAAAAGTCAGAGCATGGCAGGGCTTTGTTTCTGAGATAGATGTGGGATCTGCACTTGCTATACATTTATAGCATATCCTTTTAATTTGTTACAAATTTACAAAATGGTCAAGAGTGAGTTCAGAAGTATTTTTGATGTGGATTTCAGATGAAAATTCCTAACCACAGATTTACATTACTTTATAGTACAAAACATAGGTGGGGTAATTTGATGGCAGGGAAAAAACTATGGGTTTATGCCAGAAATTACAATATGTTGGTGCACCACGAGATTGAGCGAAAACTTCGCAACTTTTGGCATTCACATCACTTTAAGCCAAATTCACCAAAATGTGCTGGTTTGGGGCAAACTACTAATCTTACTGCACTCCCTGACAATCTTAAGGGAGCTTTACACGCTGCAATATCATTAGTGAATTATCGTCGGGGTCACGGTGTTTGTGACGCACATCCGGCATCACTAACGATATCGCAGTGTGTGACAGGTACGAGCGACCTTAAACTATCGCAAAAGCGGTCAAAATCGTTTGCCGTAGAGAGGTTGTCCTGAAACCAAAAATCGTTCTTTGCTTATTAGTGATGTTGTTCCTCGTTCCTGCAGCACCACACATCGCTGTGCCTGACACCGCAGGAGTGACGAACATCTGCTTACCTGCCTCCACCGGCAATGCGGAAGGAAGGAGGTTGGCGGGATGTTACATCCTACTCATCACCGCCCCTCCGCTTCTATTGGTTGGCCGCTTAGTGACGTCGCTGTGACGCCGAACGCACCTCACCCTTGAAGGAGGGATTTTTTGGCGGTCACAGCAACGTCGCAGCACAAGTATGTGCGTGTGACGCTGCCGTAGCGATAATGTTCGCTACAGCAGCAATCACACAATATCGCACCAACGATGGGGGCGGGTGCTATTGCGCTCGACATCGCTAGCAATTGCTAGCGATATCGTAGCGTGTAAAGTCCGCTTTACTCCAGTTACTGACTAGAGTAAGATTTGTGGAGAGGCGCATTTGTAAGTCCTAGACAACCCCTTTAATGCATAACTGGTAATTCCCTTAAAGACAGTATAAATGACAAGCAAACTTGGCAGCAGTTTCAGCTTAAGTCTGTGTGAATTGGTCTCTTCCAGTGTTGCACATGTGGACACAACGATTTTTCCCCATTCTGCCAGATGTTGTTCTTTTATGGTGGCGTATGTGCTTCCGTCATTTTCAACTCCATTTTCTTGCCAAAAATTTTTCTAGGAATGTGCCTCGTGTTGCAATGTTGTTACACGTATGAAAAAGTTTAGTGATTGAATACTTCAGATAAATATTGTCTGAGACGATGTGTAGAACAATATGTTTTCACAGGAAACAGACTTAGATGAGGGAATTCTGTCATTTTTCTATTTTTAACTCTCTTTTAGTCATTGCACTATAACAATAACAATATCTGTTTTTATTAAACATAAAATGTCCTCAGACCCACTAGAAGAATGATGGATGTTAATTTCCATAGAGGTCTCAGATTTTGTTCTGTGATGTAACTGTGGTTGATAATATCCATATGGTATGGTTGTCATCAGTTTTTGGTCAATGCGTCTGGCAGAAGTCCTGAAAAACGTGACGGTTGATGCAGAAGGCACGCCTGTATGGATACAGTAGATGCAGCAGCGGGTATGGCAGGTACAGCAGGTTCGGCCAATATGGAACAATGCTGCAATAGTGGCCAGTACAGCAGGTTCGGCTATTATAGAATGGTGCAGCAGGAGCAGCCGGTACTACGAGACAGACAGGTGTAAGTAACACAGCAGCAGGACCAGAGTAAGGGACCTGAACAACTAGCACCTTGTTTCTAAGATTAGACCACATTGACCAGCACCTCCCATAAGGGGAGGGTGCCTTAAATACCTAGTGCTTTTCAGCCATGTCCACAGACCTTAGGAGCTAGCAGTAAGGACCGGGGATGGATTAGTCACTGCAGAGCGGCCACAAGGGTAAGTGAGCAAACGTACCCACAGGTGGATGGGGCAGGCCAGTGCAGGGACCCTGGTAGCAGTGTTAAATTATTAAATTGCTTTAATTAGTTAGAGAGCATGAAAATAAGTACGTTTGCAATTGATATGCTTTATCTCTCTGCTGTTAATCTCCTTCAATGAGGGAGTTTACCTTTCATAGAGTACAGCTGGTATCCATGGAGCTCACCTGCCCTGACCGTGTCTGAGGCCCCCTTCACACGCACATGTCTCTGGTACGTGCTAGGTCCGTGCCCGCATGTACCGGAGACACGGGCACACATAAACCCATTAAAATCAATGGGTTTATGTGCACGCACGTGTGCAGCTATTGGCCCATGTCTCCGTGTGGAGCAGATGTGTGTCTGTGTGCTCCACACGGATGCATGTCCATTTTTCTCCGGCAGCATGGGTGTCACACGGCCTGCACCCGTACCACACGGATGTAGTGTGGATGCGGTCCCGTGTGACACGCGCCGGAAAGACACACGTGTCAGAGAAAAAAACTCAACCTTCTCCAGCCCTGCAGTCTCTGCCGCTCCTGTCACTTGCTGCCAACTGCCGCTCATTATGCTCATTTAATATTCACTTCACTGCGGCGGAAGTAGCAGCAGCTGGGAGTCGGCAGGGCTGGAAACCGAAGTTCAGCACCACGGACAGCGACGCCAGGGACAGGTGAGCAGAAAGTTCCGTTCTCCGTGTGTTATCACGGATAACACACGGAGAACAAAACGTAGTGCCATAAACATGGCACACGGAGGGGAAAACGCACCTTTGACACGTCCATGAATCAGAGTGCGTGATTTTTACGGACGTGTGAAGGGGGCCTGAGACTGCACAGTAGTTTCATTCCAGAAGACTAGTTAATGCCTAAAATCACAGTCAGTTTTCTTTATCCAATTGATTTCTATACAGCAGTTAGCTGCTCACCTCCCTCCCCCTCCTTCTCAACTCCTGACAGGCTGCTGTTATAAACCTTGCAAAATACCCAGCATGCATCATTGTCTTCTCCTAGAGAACTTCTCTTAATGACTGTTCTCACACTCGTGAGCCATACATTTGTTCAAATGCCCTGTTATATTTATATGTAAATATTGTGATAACAGTGATAGCTGAATATGTTACAACAGAACTTTTGTTGAGCTTTATAGGTCTATTAATGCTACAGTTCTGCTGCTCACCAGAACTGCCACACAAAGAGTGTCCACTCTGCCAGAAACCAGCAAGTATGGTTAGGCATGGGTGCACCCCCTGTGGCCTGGGGGTCCCATGGGGGTCTCAATGCCTTTCTGACTGGTTCATGCAGCTGTATTTGAATCCCTTATTATATTGATGGCTGGACCATATATGACAAGACTTTTTCCCCCCAATTTATCTTTATGTGCCTCCCCTATTTCCTCATAGACTGTAAGCTTACGAGTAGGGCCCTCACTCCTCCTGGTATCTTAATTTTGTTATTTGTATTGTCTCATATTGTCTGTACATGTCCTCTCTGAATTGGAAAGTGCTGTGGAATATGTTGTCGCTCTGCTATTTATTATTATTGTTATTATTCTGTGCGGCCTTCATGTATCTGGTGACAGTCATGATTGAAAGTGTCTGGTGGCCTCTCATATGTACTTTCTACATTAAGGCCCCTTTTACACGTCAGTGAAAAACATACACATTTTTCACGGACATGTTGAAGGTGTGTATGGCCCTCTGTGAGCTGTGATTTTGGCACCCATATGTTCTGCATGTGCAATCCGTGATAGCACATAGATAGGAGGAACCTTTTACTCACCTGACTCCGACACTGCTGTCCATGGTGCTGGTGTCTCCAGCGCTGCGGTCACACTTGCTTCCAGGTCCAAGGTGCAGTGAATATGCAATGAGCATAATGAGCAGGCCCTGCAGCAAGTGACTGCAGCGCTGAAGACAGCATTGCTGGAGACAGGTGAGTAAAGAAATTAATTTTATATCAAAGACACATGTTTTCTCCGGTACATGTCACACGGATTACACCTCTGTGCGATCCGTGTGACATCAGTGCTGCCGGAGAAAAACGGACTTGTCTCCATGTGGTACAAGAGTATGTGCCACACAGACACACGGTCCGTGAGAAATCACTGATGAGGTCAAACCCACTGATTTTAATGGGTCTGCATAGGTCTGTGATTTCAGTACTTGGTATCTTATGTACTGGAAGGGGGCTTTAGGGAGTAGATGAGTGTCAGATAGCACTGTGGGAATAGGCACCTATTAATGGTTCACAATGGTTCACTGTGTGGGCATGTCTGTGATTATGTCATCATCTAGCTAAAGAGAAAATGACGTAAAGAAGTTGGTATGGATGAGTGCTGCCATAATGATTGTAGTTTATGGGACAAGGAAATCACTCACCTGTGTCAGTGTCTCGGATAAACTACAATGAGGAAAGTTGAATCCATTGGTCTCTTCATTTCTGGATTGTGAATGGGAGAGAAGAAGACGTGTATCCTCCTGGTAGGTATTGATTCCATTTTTATCACTCACACCTATTAAATATTTCTGTTGTGAAGTTTTATTGATGCCCATAGGGTTGTTCAATCTCAGACCAACAAAGTTTGTATGCCCCGGCTCTGAGAAATCAGCATAGCTCTGAGCTGCCCATGAGACAATTTGAAGATCCCCATAATGGCCATGTATATATGAACTTCCATAATACGTTTATACTACAGGTGTGTTGGCCCTTGTTAATCAATGTTAGTCGACTGCTCCTGTGGAGGTTAATAATTTTTCTTAAAATTCCTTCATTTGTACATAGTCTTTCTGAACGTGGTTTGGTGGAGTCCAAATTCTTTGGATATGGTTTCATAACATTTTCCAGCCTGATGAACATCAAAAACTCTTGTTCTGAGGTCTTTATCTCCTTTATTCATGCCATGATACACTTCCACATACATGCGATGTGAAGAACAGACTTTGATAAATCCCACCAGGTTTCCCATTCACATTGTCATCCAATTGTTTAAAAAGGTCAGACTGCAATTTCACCTTCAAATTATCGTCTAATAATTCACATATTTTTGCCACTCGCAGACATGTGAAATTGAATTAATTATTTTTCCATAGTTTTAGGTCAATGTTTTTCAATATTCTGAAGTGTTCTCAGACTTTCAAACACCACTGTATAAGGCACTAAGTCAACATTTAGATAAAATATATTGATATAGTGAATAATAGGTAGGAGTAAGGATTTGAGTGGCTTTGACTAGGGCTAAGTTGTGATGAGTAGACGGATGAGTTACAGAATTCTCTTCCGTAGCAGTTATTTTGGCAGTATTCATTGTATGCAGGGGTTAGTAGTTACTGAAAGTGGTCTAAAGAAGGACAACCAGTGAACTGTTGACAGGGTAATGGGCGTTCAAGGCCCAAGGGGTGATACATGAACTCATCAACCATCCAGCCCCAGGAGCATATACTAAAAATATAAGGCTGGGATCAGAAATATTGGCCATTTTTTATGCAGCTTTGGAGAGAAGTATTAGTATATCCTGGGGTGTATAAAATATAATTTAGAATATTTGTATTAGAAACACAAACCCCGAGGGTCCATTCACAGCTTACATATTTTACATAAAGCTGCAGTGATTAATTGTAAAGCACCCAAAGAACCATGTTCAGTTTAACATCTTGTAGAAAAGCATATCAACTTGTTGGAATATTTACGCTGAAAACATCAGTACAAGACAGATTTCTATTGCTGTTTTATAAAATTAGACTGTGTATTTGTTGTATAGGAATGGCAAGAACGACAAGTACATGTAATAAAAACCAATGACCCTATGAAAAAGAAACAACGTTGTGTTTTTATTCTCTTTTTATAGATACATAAACTATTTCACCTAGTATTCGACTCAGATGGATAACTATCCAAATATTTGGGATATGGCAAAAAAAAAGTAAGAAGGAAAATTTATAACACCTTTACTTTCTATAATTTCAAGAAAGGTTTTGACCTTAAATGTTCTCTATGCATCTTTTTATTCTAAAGACTAACACTTTAGTTACATCCAACTTTATGGTTTTGGCCTGTTTTCCATTTATTTTCACAAATTTCCACAACATACAGTAGCACTGTAAGATTTTTCCTGGTAGATACCTATGGACAGTGACTGGTTGATTATGTATTGGTTTTGGCAAGAAGTAAATAGTTAGTGAGCAGGAAATAAAAAAAGTCCATACTACGCTGTGAATTAGATTTTTATTGGTAAGGTTGTAATGTTCCCATCTTTAATGATATTAAGGACCATAAACTTACAGATCCTCTTGATACTGATGCCACAGGTATGCAAAATTTTGGTTTAGAAAAAATTTCAAATCCAATGACTGATGCTTATGTTTTCTTATGCCCTGATTTAAGGAAAAAAAACTAAACACTTTTTAACTACCATAATCTCCAGCGTATAAGACGACTCGGCGTATAAGACGACCCCAAACTTTTCCAGTTAAAATATAAAGTTTGGGATATATCATATATTCTTGAGTGTTAAGCCCGCTTTACACGCTACAATATATCTTACGATGTGTCGGCGGGGTCACGTCGTAAGTGACGCACATCCGGCATGGTAAGGTACATTGTAGTGTGTGACAGGTACGTGCGATTGAACGTTAAAACGTTCATCGCATGCACGTCATTCAATTCCTAAAAATTGAATGTCAGATTGTTCATCGTACCCGAGGTAGCACACATCGCAGTGTGACACCCCGGGAACGATGAACAGATCTTACCTGCGTCCTCTGCGGCTCCCGGCCAGCAATGCGGAAGGAAGGAGGTGGGCGGTATGTTTACGTCCCGCTCATCTCCGCCCCTCCGCTTCTATTGGCCGGCTGCTGCGTGACGTCGATGGGACACCGAACGTCCCTCCCACTCCAGGAAGTGGACGTTCGCCGCCCACATCGAGGTCGTATGGACGGGTAAGTATGTGTGACGGGGGTTAATCTTTTGTGTGGCACATTCAACAAATTGAACGTGACGCACATACGATGGGGGTGGTTACGATCGCGTATGATATCGTATGCGAAATCGTAACATGTAAAGCATGCTTAAGCTGACCAGAGTAATGTCCCCATTGTTTAGTAATGTACCCTGCAGTAAATACTAATGAACCCATTGTGTAGTAATGTCACCTGCAGTGATGTGCCCGTTGTTTAGTAATGTCCCCTGCACTAAAGGCCCATAGCGACATCGCTTGTAACGTCACCGGTTTTGTGACGCAATAGTGACCTCCCCAGCGACAATACAGTGTGTGAAACGCATGAGAGACCTGGCCCCCGCTGTGAGGTCGCTACAAATCTTTCAGGACCATTTATTGGTCCTTTGTTTCCCGCTGCGCAGCATGCATCGGTGTGTTTGACACCGTTACAACGACTTCGTTAGCAACTTCCCTTTCAAATAGCTGCTTTGACACATCCCCAATGACCAGCTAGGTCGTTCTGCAGGTCGGTATCGCTGCTGCGTCGTTGGCCAGGTCTGCTTGTTTGACAGCTCACCAGAGACTTTCTAGCAATCTTGGCCAGGTCGGAATCGCTGGTGGGATTGCTAGAAAGTCTCAGTGTGTAAAGGGGCCTTAATGTGCCCATTGTTTAGTAATGTCCCCTGCAGTGATGTGCCCATTGTTTAGTAATGTCCTCCTGCGGGTTCCCTTCTTGTCCCCTATTTTGCTGTTGTTTACACATAATAAAAGATATTCTCACCTCTCCTCTGTTTCCATGGTGCCTCTAGCTGCTTCTTGTAGTCCGCAGGCACACAGACCCCTCCGAAATAGCGTCCAGTGCATGGAGCCGTCACTCCAGGATGTCATCATGGCTTTACTGCAGTTGAATGCTTTACGACGCCACAAAGCATTCAACTGCAGTAAATCCATGACAACATCCAGCAGCGACGGCTCCGTGCACCGAACGCTATCACGGAGGCGTCTGTGAGCCTGCGGACTGCAATAAGCAGCTGGAGGCACCGCAGGAACAGAGGAGAGGTGAGAATATATTTTATTGTGTGTAAACAACTTCAGTAAAGCCATGACGGCACCGTGCACCGCCGTATAAGACGACACCCGGCGTATAAGACGATCCCCGACTTTTCAGAAAATATTCAGGGGTTGAAAAGTCGTTTTATACGCCAGAAAATACGGTATTAACTATTTTTAACCATCACATATAGATTGTGCACAAAACGCATGTGAAATTACGTATAAGTGAAATGGACAAGAAAAATCTTATCGTAGTCAAAAATGTAGACAATATTATACATATAAATTTATTGAACATTCATTCTGCAGCTTTATTGGAAATTAATTATTTTGCCTTTTCCTTTTCTCTTCAAAGCTTCTCTTGATACCTTTTCTCCCTTAGAAGGCCTGTGGATCTTCTCTGTGAAGCAAACAGCAGTAGTTCGTGTTCATACTTCATCTACCTTGGTATCGTCATTCCATCTCATGATATCCCGATGAAATATTTTTCCTTGATCTTCACTAACAGCACCAAGGTTTTCAGAAAAGAAGTCCAAATGGATACAGTATGTAAAAATGACACTTTAGATTGATCAGATAACCCAAGGCTTTGAAACGTTTCAGCATGTTGCCCACCATGAACTTAAATATTGGATTTTTGTTGTTACCTAGAAATTTCTTCAAGACTTCTTTTAAAGAATCCCTTTTCTCAGCAGCTTCCATTTTTGTTTTGAACATGACGGTCCTTCATGAGTTTTTGAATATCCCCACAAAACCCACAAAACTGTCTTCCTTCAGTTTTGACAGTCCCTGAATCTTGGTACACAGGTACTTAAAAGTCTTTTCTTTTTTTGGTAGAGCTTTCATTAATAGCTTCATTAGTCCAAGCTTAATGTGGAGTGGTGGCAGGAGAAGTTTTGTGAGATCAACTAAACTTTCCATAACTATGTTGGTTAGTCAGGGTTGCAGTGTTCTCGTTGGCAAACTTTTTTGGCTCCAGTGGTGAGTCCTACCCCCGCTGTCCCATTCAAACAAAAAGTATGGGTACTTCATCTACCCTTATTGCTGTCTAAGGAAGAAAGAGAAAACTTTAACATTATCATCCTTTATCCTTGTAGTTAAGTTTCTTGAGAATAAAGTCTACATTCTCATAGCTTTCCTTCAAATGCATAAAATGCCCTACAGGCAGTGAAGCATATTAGCTGCCGTTGTGCAGTAGCACAATCTTTAGAATTTTTTTATGAATCAATAAAGAGTATCCACTTGCTCACATAGTGCTTAATGTTAAATTTTTCCATCAACTCATGAACATCACTGCACTACAGCACTGTCCTGAGAAAAGTATGGAAGTAATTCTGTTTGAATTTCCAAGGAACTCTATTATTTTGGAAGCCTATGGAGACAGTGTTTGTGAAAAACTGCACATGATGGCATTTTTTTCAATGTGTTTTGTTTACTGAGTTCAGTGATCGAAAGTATCTAAAAATCACCTGTTACTTTTCAAACAATTTTACCCTTTCAGACAAATGTACTCAAAGGTAACCTATCGTAATGTTTTTTTTCAATATAAACTAAATATTGTTTTTACACGTACCTCCCAACCGTCCCATACTCAGCATGACTGTTCCGATTTGAGGGTTCTCTCCCGCAGTCCCGCAGTTTACTTCTCTTGTCTTGCCTCCTCTCAGTGCAGTGAATAAATAAAGTCAAGACAAGCAGTGCATAAATTAACCTCTTCACGACACATGACGTACTGGGTACGTCATGGATCATGTGAGGTTAATCCCCGTGGGCTGCCATGGGCAGTCCGCGTCGATATGCGGACATGTCAGTGGATTTCAACAGCTGACGTGTGCCTACCAGGTGCGAGTGGAATCGCGTTCCACCCGCGCCTATTAACCCCTTACATCTTGCTGTCAAATTCTGACAGTGAGATGTATCAACGTGCCGTCATAAGGATAACTTACCCACCCCATCGGAAGTCACAGGATGTGATCACGTGACTTCCGGTGGTTATCATGATAGCACAAGGTCATGTCATGACTCCTGTAACCATCATGAGTCACTTTCTTTCACTGCCGGCAGAAGGCAGTGTGGCAGTAAAGTAGTGGCAGTAAAGCAGCTTTTCTCCAGATCTCAGCTGTGTAGCTGTGATCTGGAGAAAAAGAATAGCGATCAGACAGCTGATCCTTATAGTCCCCTAGAGGACCTAGTAACATAAAAAAAGTTAAAAAAAGTTTTTAAAAAATTAAAAAAATAACCCATTGAAAATTAAAGGGTTGAAAAAATAAAAAATATACACACATATGGTATCTCTGCGTTCAAAAATGCCCGTCTATCAAAATATAAAATCAATTAATTTGATCAGTAAACAGCGTAGTGTCAAAAAAATTCCAAACGCCAAAATGACTTTTTTTGGTCATTGCAAACTTTGCGCAACATTTAATAACAGGCGATCAAAATGTAGCATCTGCGCAAAAATGTTACCATTAAAAACGTGAAAAACGTAAATTGAGACACAAAAAAATAAGCTATCACTGAGCCATAGATCCAGAAAAATGAGAACGCTGCAAATTTCGGAAAATGTGCGCCACTTTTTTTGGACAAACTTGTGAATTTTTTTAACCCCTTAGATAAAAGTAAACTTATACATGTTTGGTGTCTACAAATTCATACTGATCAGAGACATCACACCAACACATCAGTTTTATCATATAGTGAACATGGTGAATAAAATATCCCAAAAACTATTGTGCAATCACACTTTTGTGCAGTTTTTCCGCACTTGAAATTTTTTTTGCTGTTTTCCAGTACACTATATGGTAAAACTTATGGTTTCATTTAAAAGTACAACTCGTCCCACAAAAAACAAGCCCTTATATGTAAAGATTAAATGAAAATTAAAAAAGTTACAGCTCTCGGAAGAAGGGGAGCAAAAAGATCAAAACGGAAAAATGGAAAATTGCCTCGGGGTGAAGAGAAAAAATCCTCGTCTTTGCTGATTTCCCAGGACAGGCTGGGACTAGAACGCATAAACACATAGCCCATAGGCAGCAGCTGTACCATTGTGCAACTGCCTGTACTGAGCTGCATTGGTAGATTTGGACATTTTGACCTGCATTGCAGGCTGAGATGCCACAAGCAGATTATTCAACAACATAGAGATATAGACAGATACATACTGTACCTCTATGTAGCTGAAGGAAAATGTCAGATTTTTTTTGTTCCCATAAAACTACTATAAAGAAATGAGAAAAAAAATACAAATATATATAATACTTTTTTCTTTATTTACACCCCCAATTGGAATCAAACAAGCAACTTTCATAAATGTTTCAGCCACCAAAGCTGTTGAGCCACATGCACTGATGATATCAGAGGAAGGATTTTATATAATTCAAGCTGCAATGCAGCCTCTTCCTCCATAGTAGATTACACATGACATAGAGATGCATTGTACAGAGCAGCATATCTGTGTCCTGTATTCTAGAGGGAGAGGAAAATATATTTTTTTTCTTCTAATAAAATTACCAAAAATAATAACAAAAAATTAGAATAATGCAATTTTGATTGCACTTTTTTTTAGAAAATAATAAACATCACAAATAAGCAAATAACATGCACATATTTGGTGTCCCTGTAATCGTAATGACCCGAACAACACAGTAATAAGATTATTTATGCGGATTGGTAAATGGCAAACAAATTGCGCAATTGATTATTTTCTCTATTAAACCCATAAAAAAATGTAATAAAAATGTATCACTATGGCAGTGTTCACATGTAGTGTAAATGCTGTGTTTTTTCCGCAGGTGTCCGCACCACACAACGCAATAATAATACTCTCTGATTAATATGTGTTTGCTGAATTTTTATGTGTTTCCCCGATATTTGATGCATGTTTGGTGCAGATGTGAATCTGGGGTTTTAATGTTATTTTAATACTACAGAAAAGCTTTGATTCTGCGTTTAAAAATGTAACAGCACTTTTTTCGCTTGTGCTTTTTTCAGGCTCCACAAAGACGCCATAGAGAAAAAAGTCCATGTAAAGCACACAGTTCAGCAGCATCTCTAAACTCTCAGCCAGTGGAGATTTCATGAAATCACATCCACATGTCCACTTTGGTTGGAGATTTAGTCCTCGTTCACATATAGTGTACTGTAAATGCAGGGTTTTTCTGCTTTTTATTTGTACATAAATTCTGCTATGTTTATCTGTCCAAGCAAAGTGCATGTGATTCCATGAAAAGATGCTGCTGAACTCTGCGGTTTTGGTGTTTTTTTTATCTAGAGGCTTTTATGTGGAGCTTCAAAAAATGCATGGAAAAAACTGCAGTTACTTTTTAAGTGTAGAATCAAAGCTTTTCTGTACTATAAAAAATGCTTAAAAACGCAGATTTACATCTGCACCAAAAAATGCATGTGTAGCGCCCCTGAAGGGAGCTACAAGGTACTGCATCTCCACTTGGATGCAGGGCCTACCCCCAGGGACGCAGAAGACCAGTGTCGGTAACAACAAAACATTCCAGTTAATCCCTGTTTTCTCCCTAATTTCCCCTGAGACTGGTGACAGACTTTTGGTTGGACCCAATGGATGGCCACCTAGGGGTGGAGCCGATCCAGTCCACTAGACGACCAGGAGGGAGGGGGCAGACAGAGGAGGGAGAATCAATAGTTAGTTGGTGACAGTGAGAGTGAGCGGAAGCACTGACAGGAGTGTGACGGTGACTTGAGGGCCCAGGCGTGTGGTTGCCAGTGGAGTACGGTGGAGTACTCCCGAAACCATAGTGTGGTGCCCCTGACATGGTCAGGCACCACTGCGTACTGCACCTGTGGTGCCCTGGACAAGCCAGGTCGTCACAGAACAACACCAACACACCCCACACTCCTGGTCAGGCACACCAAAGTCAGACAAAAACCCTTGTTGCCTTCCTCCAGGGGCTGATGTCCACACCAGGGGGTGGGCCAGGAGGTCGGCCCCGCCCACCGAGGAGTTCACAGTCCTGGAGGCGGGAAAAGTAGGGCAGATTAGTGTTGGAAGTGAAAGTGGAAGGAGGGAAGTGGCAGAAGAGAAGCCTGAAGTTGGTCCGGGTGTGTGGCCTGGACGGATCAGCAAGGTTGGCAGACGGTGGTGACCGTCTGCAGGAGTGGCCTATTGGAGCTAGCCGTAAGGACCGTGGACGGGCGGTGGCCTGGCGGTACCGGACCGGTACGCAAAGAGAAGCCAGCACCACCCAGCAGGGGCTTACGGACCCCGGCAAGGCTAGGAGTCGCCGTGAATTTGCCAAATCCGTTAGCGAAGGGAATCTCCTGGGTTTCCCAGCAGCCAAGTCCCGTCAGAAGGCAACCGTCCAACCAAGAGAGGGAAACACAGTCACCGCCAAGGCTAAAGTTCCCAGGGCCAGAGCCAGCGGGCAAAAGGGGCTCCTTCAGCACCCATCCAAGCTGGGGAGCGGGTTACCGGTGGGAACCCATTGGAACCGTTACACTACATAGGTGCAGGGAAAGGCAGTCACCATCAACCTACCGGGAGGAGAAACACCGCAGCCGTCTGTGGGACCTGTCCATCCAGCCATGTGTTTTACCGAGAACTGTGTCCTCATCATTGGCTGAGTGAGTACCACCGTGCCGTGCGGCACAGCGCTGCCCCCGCGACCCTGCACCTCGCCAGGCCCCGTAACCCGCCTGCCATCCATCCCTACCCCATCACCGGGCCCTGGGACAACCAACCCCCTACCCACGGAGGGGAGAACTAACATCCAGGCTGCTCCCAGTCATCGCTCCCGGGATCCCCGTCCAGAGCAGCGGTGGTGTCACCAATGTCACCACAACCGTGGGTGGCGTCACGGACAATAACCAAATCCCCACAATCCAATCTCCACCCTTTTCACTCACGGGCGAGGAGCGCCGCTCGAGTCCCCGGGATCCGGCCCACAGCTCGAGCCACCACCGAGCAGCAGCAGCCGCAGCAGCAGCGTCCGGACCCGAGCAGTAGGAGAGTGCAGCGTCCCCTCCTCCGCCCGCGACAACTTGGCATCATGAACAGGATCTTACTGCTCTGCCGTCTGGTAGAGGTGCGCCTTGTTACCACCGGAGGTGTCCGGCCGAAAAATTGGAGAAGCCGCCATCTTGGGCGCGAAAAATTCCCGCTCGAGCGTCTCCTCGAGTAGTGGAGGCGCGAAGGCCAAAGCCCCGCCCCTGTAGAGGAGGAGCCGGAAAGAGACTAAGGGAGACTGATGGCGTCTGGCCGCATGTAGCCCGCGGCTATGGAAGCAGGGACGCCAGGAACCTGCGGCCATTTACTGGTTCCTGGAAGAGGCCGCTGCTAAGGATGCTGAGTCCGACCGACAACACCGTGGTCCCCGCGCCTGGCACCTCAGCGTGGGTGGATGTCCGGACTGTCCAGCTAAGCAGCTGTCTGCAGGTCCGCATGCAGCTCCTCCTGGAGGAGTGGGAGGCCGACATGGCGGAAGTGGTGGCGGCCATACGGAGACGCGAGGTGGAGGGAGTCTTGGAAGGGAGGGTAAGTGACCCACGCCCCTGTACCCCTAGTGGGTCGGTCCTCGCGGCCGAGGGACCCGGTCCATACCCGCTCGCCCTGCTACCTCCCCCGCTACCCGTGTTGGCTGCTGCTGCCCCGCCACTAGGCCTGCTACCACCACCACCAGTAGCGGTACCCTGCCAATCCGCTCCGGCGGACCGACCTGCAGCAGAAGCTCGTGACCGCCCTGATCCGCTTCCATGGAAGAAGCCGAAGGCTGAGTCCGTCAGCAAAGATGCACCGGAGGCACGGCGGGGATGCAGCTGCCAGGAGGCAGAGCAGGCCATGTCACAGCGGGGTCCCTCATTACCGAAGGTACCGGTCGTAGCCGGCACAGGGGGACTTCGGCTGGGCCCGTCCCCCACACCGCCTGAACCGGAGCAAGCAGAAAGTGCTCCGCACCGGGAGCGGCAGCAAAGGCAGCTGCGCCGCGGGATTGCTAATTAAGAAAGAAAAGTTAGAGCATGGTAGCAGTTTCCGGTTACCTTGCTGTCGGTCCCCATTGGGACTCTACTGACGTTCCAGATGGCCCTCAAGGCTAAGGAGTCCGGTTGGAGGAGCAGTCGTACCTGCATCATCGGCAGCTGAAAATGGAGTCCTGTGGGACAGTGTCACCCCTGTGTGAGGGTGGCATTGGGGGCTCGTGCTGCTCGATGGTGGACTGTGGGAAAGCTGCAGGAGGAAGCTGTACCGGAGCCAGGTGCTGTGGATGGCCCCTGGGACCCAGCTAACAGTCCCCGTTGGGACCCTACGGCAAGTCTCCGTTGGGACTCTACAGTTTTGTTTGTGGCAGCCCATTGGCTACGAAGCATTGTTGTCCCCGTGGGGACTATTTTCAAGTTTTGCATAAGGGACTCCTTATGGACAAGCCTGAGAACTTGCAGGGCAACCACGAACTTGTGGCTTGTAAATAATTATGTTTGTGGCTTTCACCGTTGCCGCCTCCGGAAAGGCAGATTGGAGGAAGGGCCCGCAGTGGAGCAGGCTGGGGCCCAGCCACCACCGGAACCGGTGGCGATCCTCTGGGGGTTTCAGGGGTTCCCCATGGACGTGGGTCCCCTGAAAAGGACAGAACCCGCTCGGGTAACTTGTGCTGGACTGGGGTCAAGGGGTGCTTCCTGTTTGCTTAGGGGCAGCATCAGGGCCAGGTTGCTTGGGTGGGAGAGAGCGGAAGCCAACACAGTTAGCAACGTTTAAGTAAGAGTATCTCCCGATGTGGGAAGATGTTATTATACTTGTAATATGTTTACCGTTTTATCTTTTCCAGTTTGTGAAAATAAAACCGGTGATGAACGGGCAGCCCGCGGATGGTCTGCATTTTACTAAGGGGGAATGTGGTGCCCTGGACAAGCCAGGTCGTCACAGAACAACACCAACACACCCCACACTCCTGGTCAGGCACACCAAAGTCAGACAAAAACCCTTGTTGCCTTTGTCCAGGGGCTGATGTCCACACCAGGGGGTGGGCCAGGCGGTTGGCCCCGCCCACTGAGGAGTTCACAGTCCTGGAGGCTGGAAAAGTAGGGCAGATTAGTGTTGGAAGTGAAAGTGGAAGGAGGGAAGTGGCAGAAGAGAAGCCTGAAGTTGGTCCGGGTGTGTGGCCCGGACGGATCAGCAAGGTTGGCAGACGGTGGTGACCATCTGCAGGAGTGGCCTATTGGAGCTAGCCGTAAGGACCGTGGACGGGTGGTGGCCCGGCGGTACCGGACCGGTACGCAAAGAGAAGCCAGCACCACTCGGCAGGGGCTTACGGACCCTGGCAAGGCTAGGAGTCGCTGTGAATTTGCCAAATCCGTTAGCGAAGGGAACCTCCTGGGTTTCCCAGCAGCCAAGTCCCGTCAGAAGGCAACCATCCAACCAAGAGAGGGAAACACAGTCACCGCCAAGGCTAAAGTTCCCAGGGCCAGAGCCTGCGGGCAAAAGGGGCTCCTTCAGCACCCATCCAAGCTGGGGAGCGGGTTACCGGTGAGAACCCATTGGAACCGTTACACTACATAGGTGCAGGGATAGGCAGTCACCATCAACCTACCGGGAGGAAAACACCGCAGCCGTCTGTGGGACCCGTCCATCCAGCCGTGTGTTTTACCGAGAACTGTGTCCTCATCATTGGCTGAGTGAGTACCACCGTGCCGTGCGGCACAGCGCTGCCCCCGCGACCCTGCACCTCGCCAGGCCCCGTAACCCGCCTGCCATCCATTCCTATCCCATCACCGGACCCCGGAACTACCAACCCCCCTACCCACGGAGGGGAGAACTAACATCCAGGCTGCTCACCAAACTTACCACAACCATGGGTGGCGTCACGGACAATAATCAAATCCCCACAATCAATCCCCACCCTTTTCACTCACGGGCGAGGAGCGCCGCTCGAGTCCCCGGGATCCGGCCCACCGCTCGAGCCACCACCGAGCAGCAGCAGCCGCAGCAGCCGCGGCCGGACCCGAGCAGTGGGAGAGCGCAGCGTCCCCTCCTCCGCCCGCGACACACCCATGCTGGGTGAGTACAAACAGGTAATCCCAATGGCTGAGTAGGGTGTGTACGCACAGACACACTTTGACCAGGTCACACACGCACATTAGAGGGGACCCCTGGGCAGACCCAGGTGGGGGCGTAGCCTCCACATCTCAGTTAGTGTGGTGCTGTAGAGAAGCTGGGAGGAGGAGTTGTGCAGTGGCAGTCAGAGGAGTAGGAGTGGAGCAGCCGAGTCTGCAGTGTAGGCACAGAAGAGCGGGAACACTGGTCAGACCCTGCACGTGTAGTGGCTGCTGGCGGGGGAGAACACTACCACACAGTCAGTCTGAAAGACCCCCGAAGAAAGAGAGCAGTAAGGAGTCGAGTATGAGGACTCCTGGTAGTGATGCACGCATGGGGCGCAGGTCGCTAGAGCCAGACATCCATTTAGTGGTCTGCTAAATCCTGCAGGTGGTGGGACTAGAGATTCCACACCAACCAACACAGAGCCCGAGCATCAGCAGCAACGAGGGGGCCCATAAGGAGGATCGAGCCTGGAGCCATCTTATCCTTGGTCCACGCTGCCAGCAAACGGGTCAGAAAGGGGAGAAAAGGCAGATGCAACTTCCCTGGATGCATCCCACGGTGCATTAAGTCAGGGGTGGTCCCAAACAAGAAGTGCTAGGAAGGCAAGTCAGCAGTCACCCCTACATCAGCCTGAAGGATACCTGGTTCCACCTGGTTCATCATAGCATAGCCCGGGTTGCCTCACTCTACCATCAGAAAGTGAATAAACAGTTGAAAGACATTACTGGACTGAGATAGAGTTATTCTGTGACCTGTGGTTCTACACGCATTAACCCGAGCCCCTGGGGCCGGCCTCACTCTCGGGAGGCCACACCATCTAACTTCCTGTACCATCAGCCCAAGACGCTCGCTAAACTGCAGTGGCGGTCACCCATCACCCTGACTGCAATACCGAGAGTGGCGTCACAACACAAAAGTAAGCAACCTGAAATACCTGTGACCAAGAGCACGTCTCCACAGCATCCCGCAGGTGACCGCTGCAACGCTGTGGTGGGCGACTCATCTTTTCGTGTCACGAACAGGATAAGGACTAGTCCTGTTAAGACAGGTGACCGTATGCCTTTGGAGGTCCAATTGAAAAGTTTGATACGCCGCCATATTGCCACCGCAGAAAGCGCGCCAAAGTAACAACAACCGCTTATGAAGGAGTGTGGCTGACCCGGAACCCCTGGAGCGCTCTGGCCTCACGACACCAGCAAGATGGGGGCGGATCTGGCCTTGAACGCCAGGAATGTTGCAGTCGGGTGCAGGAAACGAAACCGAGAGGGTGTGGAGAGAGAACCTGGTTGAGCAGCGTGCAAGGCAGAATGGAGCCATTGTAAAGTGTCTGCAAGGAACCGAGTTGGACCAGACCCATGACCGCAGTGGAGCTGGAGGCCGAAGTAGGGAGAATTGCCAGCAGAATGGAGAGCAGAACCGGCAAGAGATAGCCGCGTGGAAGGAAGAAGTGATAATGGCAATCTGAGGCCTGCGGTTGCTGGTGCAGCGAGGCCCACCTAGAGGTGCCGTCAAAGCTCAGTTGGAGATGTCCTCAGCGATGCTGACCATGATACAGGAGATCTCCGGTCTAGCCCTGGGTGAGTCCCACGCAGCCCCTGCCCGACCCAGTGTGGCGTCCAGTACGACACCCGGTGCGATGTCTCGTGCGACGCTCGCTACGATGCCTGTTGGGGTGTGGAATGCGATCCCTGCTGCGATGCCCGCTGCGACCCCTGCTGTGATCCCTGCTGCGACACCCAGAGCGGTGCCGACGGCCAGACCAGACCAGGCCGCAACACCTTCTACTACGGCCAGATCAGACCAGGCCGCAACGCTTTCTACCCCGGCCAGACCAGGCCAGGCCGCAACGGCTTCTGCCCCTACCTGCAGACCAGAAGCGGTCACAGCGCCCCAGTTGCTGACTGGGGATGCCGCCCATAGGTTCCTGCCAGAAGCGGCCGAAGAGGCGGCTCAACTAAAAAGGGTCTTGAAAACGCGGTTCCCGGCGCACCTGGTGGACAAGTACCTGGTCCCCAGGCTACCTTCCAGATCTGCAGTGGTCCCAGCACCCTTCATATCAGAGAGGGGTCCACCACGCTGGTCCTCTAATGAAAGTTCATCCCCAGAGCTGCTGCCAGAACAACCGGAGGAGTACCCAGCACCTCTAAGGGGGAGGAGGGAAAGCATGGAGGCTGAAGTGACAATTCCTAAATGTCCGGAGGAGGACACAGCACCCTTGAAGAGTGAGGGAGGCCCTGAGGTTGCGCTGTCATTCCCCCACAGCTGGGAAGAGGTTACAACACCCCCTGCTGAGGGAGAAGACCTGACAGCCTACATGCCGAGTATGTACGTGACCTGGGAGCCGGCTGAAGACTACGTGATGGTGATGAGGCCAGCTCGCAGAGGACAGCGGTGTGTGAGGGCAAGACACCCCTTGTGCAGCCTACCCCTGAATAAGAACAAATGGAGGCCAGGGATTTGCAAGAGAAGAAGTCCCTGTGGCAGAACCGGGTTCCAGGCCTGAGGTCCTCTTCATTGTGGGGTGGTAGAAGAGTTCAAACTGCATACAGGCTACGGATATATCGTAGAGGCTGACGTCAAGGAAGGCATATTTGTCTCAAGGAGAGATGTACAGTTGCACCTGCCCAGAGGACACCCTGGTGGTGACCTACACATGGGAGATGTTGTAGAATTCACCAGGCACAAAGGTGAAAGGGGTTGGTTTTCCCTAGACGTGGTGCCCCGCCCAAAGAGCTCAAGCTACAGCCCTGCAGCTTTCACCAGGTCCCCACAGTCACCGCCACCAGGGGACGCTTCAGTTACAACTCAAGTTGACACTCAAGCTGACACTCAAGCTGACACTCCAGATGACAACGCAAGTACAGTTCCAGATGACAACGCAAGTACAGTTCCAGATGACAGTACAAGTACAGTACAAGACACCACTTCCCAGGAGCAGAGCACTGCAGTGCCAAGCCCCAGTGAAAGGAGGAAGTCCATTTAAGTCTGCAACGTTTAGTCTGCAATGCTAGTTACAAGTTAAAGCAAGGTTAAAGTTCAAGAATGCACCCACAAAGACTATTGTGAGAACTGTTTTCTTTTTGCACCTGGTTTTTGTGCACTTTAAACAAAATGGACCATAAGGTTATGAACTGGCTATAACCACAAACTCTCGCAGTCTATAAAGTTTACCTCATTTGGTACCAACACCAGAGCACGCCTGTTTATGGGGCCTGACTCTGCACCACCAGGAAGCACGCCTGTGATGGCGCCTGCTGTCCAATAGCCAAGAGCACGTCTGTTTATGGGGCCTGGCTCGCCTACGACAAGGGAGCATGCCTGTTTATGGGGCCTGGCTCTCCAACCACAAAGACACTGGTATGTCTGTCTACCTTAACAATTATCTCCAGAAGAGGAAGATTGGAGGAAAGGCTGGGATAGAGCTGGCCCAGACCTGGTCACCAAATGGACCGGTGATCTGCCTTCTGAGCGGGTTTTTGGGTGAGTTACGGACTTGTGAGTGGTGGGTGGTGAAGAATGGTACCTGGTAAAATGTTTTAAATGTTTTAATGTGAATGCCTTCCTTGTGTGGGAACTGTTGTATTAAAAGCAAAAATGTTGTTGTCTTTGCAGCCCGAGGACGTGCTGATGATAACTAAGGGGGAATGTGGCACCCCTGACATGGTCAGGCACCACTCAGTACTGCACCCATGCTGGGTGAGTACAAACAGGTAATCCCAATGGCTAAGTAGGGTGTGTACGCACAGACACACTTTGACCAGGTCACACACACACATTAGAGGGGATCCCTGGACAGACCCAGGAGGGGGCGTAGCCTCCACATCTCAGTTAGTTTGTGCTGTAGAGAAGCTGGGAGGAGGAGTTGTGCAGTGGCAGTCAGAGGAGTAGGAGTGGAGCAACCGAGTCTGCAGTGTAGGCGCAGAAGAGCGGGAACACTGGTCAGACCCTGCAGGTGTAGTGGCTGCTGGCGGGGGAGAACACTACCACACAGTCAGTCTGAAAGACCCCCGAAGAAAGAGAGCAGTAAGGAGTCGAGTATGAGGACTCCTGGTAGTGATGCACGCATAGGGCACAGGTCCCTAGAGCCAGACATCCATTTAGTGGTCTGCTAAATCCTGCAGGTGGTGGGACTAGAGATTCCACACCAACCAACACAGAGCCCAAGCATCAGCAGCAAAGAGGGGGCCCATAAGGAGGATCGAGCCTGGAGCCATCTTATCCTTGGTCCACCATGCCAGCAAACGGGTCAGAAAGGAGAGAAAAGGCAGATGCAACTTCCCTGGATGCATCCCACAGTGCTTTAAGTCAAGGGTGGTCCCAAACAAGAAGTGCTAGGAAGGCAAGTCAGCAGTCACCCCTACATCAGCCTGAAGGATACCTGGTTCCACATGGTTCATCATAGCATAGCCCGGGTTGCCTCACTCTACCATCAGAAAGTGAATAAACAGTTGAAAGACATTACTGGACTGAGACAGAGTTATTCTGTGACCAGTGGTTCTACACGCATACACCCGAGCCCCTGGGGCCGGCCTCACTCTCGGGAGGCCACACCATCTAACTGCCTGTACCATCAGCCCCAGACGCTCGCTAAACTGCAGTGGCGGTCACCCATCACCCTGACCGCAATACCGAGAGTGGTGTAACAACACAAAAGTAAGCAACCTGACATAACTGTGACCAAGAGCATGTCCCCACAGCGTCCCGCAGGTGACCGCTGCAACGCTTGGTGGGCGACTCAATAGCACCAATGGGGTACGTAATCCTAGGTCAGGCAAACGCTCCAGGCAGACCTGATAAAATCTGCACAGTGAGAGGACCATTCAGGATCTCACTGACCTTGAAGTTTGGGAGATCATAGCAACGGGAAAACTGAGGAACCGACCCCACAGGGTTCATGCTACCGTCATACGGACTAAAGTTGAGAGACCACCAGGAGGGGACCCTCAGATGCTCCAAGCTACGGGGATGCACCAACCAGAATCAGAAGCAAGAGAAAGAAGCCACCAGGTCAGTACACTATCACTAGAACAAAGCGGACCAGCCTTCCTCGGGTGACCAGTTTCCATCTCACTGTGAGTAATGGAACTAGGGTAGTGGTCAAAATTTGCCATGGTGCCTGTGCGCACCGCAGAATTTGTCCCTTTTCCTTTTCTTCAAAAATTGGGAAGTATGTTTACATAGGAAGGGAACACTTTGTACTACTAACATTTTTAGCTAAGTACAATTAATGTGAATTTGTTGTTAGCCCAAACTTTCTGATATACAGTATATTATACTAGCTGTAGTACCTGACGTTACCCGGGATAGTAACTAAGTGTCTCTGTCTCTCTCACGCTCCCTCTCTGTCTGTTTGTTTTCCTCTCTGTCTGTTTGTCTCTTTCTCTTTGTCTGTCTCCTTCTCTGTCTGTCTCCTTCTCTGTCTGTCTCCCTCTCTGTCTGTCTTTTTTCCTCCTGGTCTCTGCCTGCTTCTCTCTCTCTCTTTGTATCTGTCTTTGTGTGTCTGTGTCTTTGTGTATGTGTTTCTGTGTCTTTGTCTCTGTGTGTCTCTGCTCCTGTGTGCACCTCTGTCCCTGTGTGTGTCTCTGTCCTTGTGTGTATCTCTGTCCGTGTGTGTATCTCTATCCGTGGTGGTCTCTGTCTCTGTGTGTGTCTCTGTGTGTGTCTCTGTCTCTGTGTGTCTCTGTTTGTCTCTGTGTGTCTCCATGTCTGTGTGTCTCTGTTTCTCTGTGTCTCTGTGTCTGTCTCTGTGTGTCTCTGTCTCCGTGTGTCTCTGTCTGTGTGTCCCTGTGGCTGACTCTGTGGATCTCTGTTTGTATCTCTGTTTCTGTCTCTCCCTGTGTGTCTCTGCTTCTGTGTCTCTCTGTTTAGCTTTTCCTCTGTATCTCTGTGTGTCTCTGTGTGTCTCTGTCTCTGTGTGTCTCTGTCTCTGTGTGTGTCTGTATCTGTGTGTGTCTGTCTCTGTGTGTCTCTACCAAAATCATATTAACTGACACATAAGATGTCTTATTCTAAGAATGCTCTGTGTTGCCTATAGCAACCAATCAGCGCTCCTACAGTATTAATGACCTATAGCTCCCAGCTCCACACTGTCTCTGTGTGTCTCAGTGTGTCTTTGTGTGTCTCTGTGTGTCTCTGTCTCTGTGTGTCTCTATGTTTGTCTCTCTGTGTGTGTATCTCCAACTCTGTGTGTGTTTCTGTGTGTGTCTCTGTCTGTGTTGCTATCTGTGTGTGCGTCCTTGTGTGTCTGTCACTGTGTATCATTCTCTGTGTCTCTCTATGTGTCTGTCCCTGTGTGTGTGTGTGTGTGTCTCTCTCTGTGCCTCTGTCTTTCTCTGTATGTCTCTGTGTGTCTGTATATCTCTGTCCATATCTGTGTCTGTCTCTGTGTGTGTCTGTTTCTATCCTTATGTGTCTCTGTATGTGTGTGTCTCTGTCTCTGTGTGTGCCTGTCTCTACCGAAATCATATTACCTGACACATAAGCTGCTTTATACTAAGAATGTCATTTGTTGCCTATAGCAACCAATCAGAGCTCCTATTAATGACCTCCTGCTCCACTGACTTTAATGTAAGAGTAGAAATGGGTATGAAGATCTGCATATTATAATTACAATGAAATAGTATACATAGACCAATATAAATCATATATATAACGCAGAAGGACTAAAATACATGAACCAAATCGCTAAAGGGAAAAACCAAAACAAGAACAAGAGAGGCGATCTGCGGTTCAATACATATTTTTATTTTGTATAAATATTCATAAAAGTGTGGACAAGTGAGGGGAGGAAAACAACGGTATACATCACCGCAAACATTTAGGTACAGAATAAAGTATGCCAAGTATCTTCAGTAATACAAGATATAAGGTCATATCCAACAAGGATGGAGGTCCTATAGTTTAGGAGAAAGACCACATCAGGTAAACGCATCAATCCACTCCCGCTAAAACATTAATTGAAGGCAAAATAAGCCATATCCATAACAATTCATATGAATATCCAGGCAGGAGGGATTGAGACGGGACCTCAGATGTGGAAAAGACTCCAAATGTTATCCGTTTGTTATAATAACAATTGCGTATTAAATGCACATCTGTATTCACGCCTCAAAAGAGGATTTACCATAATAATCCATGGGGATTGCATTCTATATAGGTTCTGCTCTAAGGCCACAACATAGAAACCCCAAAAATAAAGCATCAACAGATGATTTATATGTGTATAGATGTAATTTACACACAATTCAATGCATATGGGGAAACTGCGACACAAGCAGAGGCATAAAATTACCTCATAGGCATACCAGTGTATTAATCCACATCCGTATGCCTATGCATCACAACCAAAGTTACCCATGTGCCGATCCATAAGAAACTGTATATTCTGCGAGCTCTGTTAAAGAGGTCACAACATACAAACTCTGTGTATGAAAATTCCAAAGGTAGTTTGTATGTATATAATCCAAATTTCATAAAGGATCAATACACATGAGAACAGCGGCATAAGCAGCAATATGGAAATACCCCACATATGATTATACGCATGCAAATGCATGCACGTACATTGGAGTCCACATGGAAGTCAATGGAGTATCTTCCATGGAAGTCAATGTGTGCGTCATGCAGGATAGAGTACATACAAAAATTACCTCACAATAAGGCATACCAATGTATTATCACAACCAAAATTACCCATGTGTTGATCCATAAAAGACCATATTCTCTGCGAGCTCTAATGAAGAGGTCACAGCATACAGACACCATATATGGAAAATTCAAAGGTAGTTTGCATGCATATAGAACAAATTTTATAAGGGATCAACACATGTGATAAACAGCGGCATAAGCAGCAATATGGAAATACCCTACATATAATTATACGCATACAAATGCATACACACACACTGAAATCCACATGGAAGTCAATGGAGTATCTTCCATAGAAGTCAATGCAGGATAGAATACAGAGTTTAATGATATAAGCCTATATGGATAAATGTGTTTAGAATTAAAACTATAGCAGGTGAACACACACAAGCTATAGTATCATGACTTAGTGCAGACAAGCCACATAGGCATAACCTCACAGCGATTACCAGTAGTGTGCTCGTTTAAACGGAGATGTTTAAATAAATCACAAGCCACAGCACGTGCAAGTGTCAGTGCAAAAAAGCATCTAGCACCACGGGGCAATATGGCCAATAGTGCCACCGGGTAGCAAGGATTAGAGCACTAACACTACACATGCACTAATGGCCGGCGACCACCATCACAATTACAGCGGGAAAAAAGGGAATTATATTCCCACCTAGAGGGGCTAAGCCCACTCTCTGGACAAACCAAATGATGAATAAAACATTACCTACGATGTGTAGTTTGCAGGTGGAATGCGCCCGATGCGCATTTCGGAGTGTACCTTCGTCAGGGGGCGTGACCGGAACATGCGGGGGTGCCGTTAAAATAGGCCTTCATCCCCCAGCTGATTGGGCAGATCATCCGACGCATCCGCCGCCGGCCGACCGGAAGTCCCGCCCCGCAAGCGCGTCATGGCCCCACAGGACGCCGGGTGAAAACACCCGGCGTCCCCGTAGCCATAGAGACGCACCCGCGGGAACAGGACTCCCAGGCAAGCGGCGCATGCGTCAACCACCCAGCCAGGAGGGGGATAAAATAGAAATAGAGGATATAGTCTATCGGGGCTGTTTGTGCAGGGGAAAGGCACCAGGATGAGGCTCACTAATTACCTCTGCAAAACATAGACGTACCATCAGTTCCATCATAACACAGGTTATATAATAATAACCTTGCAACAATACCATACAAGATAAACACATACATTATACCGTACATCAATAAAGGTGATTACACACTACACAGATTACATACAATGCATGAATAGAAATAAGCATATGTTTATCATAGCAAATATTAGAAAATATATCTATATATAAAAAAAGATATACAAAACAAAACTAATAGAAAAATAGAAGATATAAGAGGAATATCCAGATGATACGCTGCAGTCGGAGGGAATCCATCCATGTACACATCCCATATATACAGCATGATGACAAGAAATCAATCGCCAATACAGATGAAACGTACCAATATATTTACTACCATTAGGCCTAAAAGGTAAAATTAAAAAACAATTAAAATCAAACAAACACCATAACAATTACAAAAACGAAGTAAAACTCATGTTTTCATTAAGGCCCTGGGGTTGCACTGTACGAAGACGCCAAATCCATTGCGTCTCCAATTGTGCCAGTCGCTGACTGACTCTACCTCCACGAACATCCACTTCCAAGGCATCAATCCCACGGACTAAAAACCCCTTCGAATCACAATCATGGAAGAGTTTGAAGTGCCGTGGAATTGTCTTGAGAGTGGAAATATCAATGTGTTCCCGTGCGGCTTCTATTCCCAACACGTGCTCACGAACCCGAGTTTTCAACTGTCGGGTCGTTAGCCCAATGTAGATCTTAGGACAAGGACAAACTCCGTAATAAATTACAGACTTTGATTCGCAAGTGATCCTCTTCCTGATAGTATAATTCTTGGTGGAGGAAGAATCGCAGAAAGTACTTGTCCGCAATACGTTGGGACAAGCCACGCATTTACCACATGGTGAGCAACCAGTCCTAACGGCTGGCACACCGGGGAACATAGGACGTGGACCACTTTCGTGAAGGCTATGAACCAAGTAGTCCTTTAAATTTTTGACTCTGCGTAGAGTAATCTGTGGTCTTGAAGGTAAAATTTTGGCCAGTATGGAATCAGCCTGTAGAATCGGCCAAGACTTCAACAAAATATCTCGGATGTCAGAATGTGCGGAGCAGTAATTAGTAATAAACCTAATGGTTGAATCACTGCTCCGCACCTTCTTAGAGTACAGCAAATCATTTCTCACGGAATATTTGGCTCTATGATACGCACGTTTGATCGTGCGTTTGCTGTACCCCCTCTCCGAGAAACGCCTGGTCAGTTCAGCCGCCTGTAGTTCAAAATCACAGTCATTAGAACAGAGACGGCGGATACGGAGAAATTGTCCAACAGGTATAGAACGGATCATATGTGGGGGATGAAAAGATGACGCATGAAGTAATGTATTCGTCGCTGTAGATTTTGGATGATCTGCCCAATCAGCTGGGGGATGAAGGCCTATTTTAACGGCACCCCCGCATGTTCCGGTCACGCCCCCTGACGAAGGTACACTCCGAAATGCGCATCGGGCGCATTCCACCTGCAAACTACACATCGTAGGTAATGTTTTATTCATCATTTGGTTTGTCCAGAGAGTGGGCTTAGCCCCTCTAGGTGGGAATATAATTCCCTTTTTTCCCGCTGTAATTGTGATGGTGGTCGCCGGCCATTAGTGCATGTGTAGTGTTAGTGCTCTAATCCTTGCTACCCGGTGGCACTATTGGCCATATTGCCCCGTGGTGCTAGATGCTTTTTTGCACTGACACTTGCACGTGCTGTGGCTTGTGATTTATTTAAACATCTCCGTTTAAACGAGCACACTACTGGTAATCGCTGTGAGGTTATGCCTATGTGGCTTGTCTGCACTAAAGTCATGATACTATAGCTTGTGTGTGTTCACCTGCTATAGTTTTAATTCTAAACACATTTATCCATATAGGCTTATATCATTAAACTCTGTATTCTATCCTGCATTGACTTCTATGGAAGATACTCCATTGACTTCCATGTGGATTTCAGTGTGTGTGTATGCATTTGTATGCGTATAATTATATGTAGGGTATTTCCATATTGCTGCTTATGCCGCTGTTTATCACATGTGTTGATCCCTTATAAAATTTGTTCTATATGCATGCAAACTACCTTTGAATTTTCCATATATGGTGTCTGTATGCTGTGACCTCTTCATTAGAGCTCGCAGAGAATATGGTCTTTTATGGATCAACACATGGGTAATTTTGGTTGTGATAATACATTGGTATGCCTTATTGTGAGGTAATTTTTGTATGTACTCTATCCTGCATGACGCACACATTGACTTCCATGGAAGATACTCCATTGACTTCCATGTGGACTCCAATGTACGTGCATGCATTTGCATGCGTATAATCATATGTGGGGTATTTCCATATTGCTGCTTATGCCGCTGTTCTCATGTGTATTGATCCTTTATGAAATTTGGATTATATACATACAAACTACCTTTGGAATTTTCATACACAGAGTTTGTATGTTGTGACCTCTTTAACAGAGCTCGCAGAATATACAGTTTCTTATGGATCGGCACATGGGTAACTTTGGTTGTGATGCATAGGCATACGGATGTGGATTAATACACTGGTATGCCTATGAGGTAATTTTATGCCTCTGCTTGTGTCGCAGTTTCCCCATATGCATTGAATTGTGTGTAAATTACATCTATACACATATAAATCATCTGTTGATGCTTTATTTTTGGGGTTTCTATGTTGTGGCCTTAGAGCAGAACCTATATAGAATGCAATCCCCATGGATTATTATGGTAAATCCTCTTTTGAGGCGTGAATACAGATGTGCATTTAATACGCAATTGTTATTATAACAAACGGATAACATTTGGAGTCTTTTCCACATCTGAGGTCCCGTCTCAATCCCTCCTGCCTGGATATTCATATGAATTGTTATGGATATGGCTTATTTTGCCTTCAATTAATGTTTTAGCGGGAGTGGATTGATGCGTTTACCTGATGTGGTCTTTCTCCTAAACTATAGGACCTCCATCCTTGTTGGATATGACCTTATATCTTGTATTACTGAAGATACTTGGCATACTTTATTCTGTACCTAAATGTTTGCGGTGATGTATACCGTTGTTTTCCTCCCCTCACTTGTCCACACTTTTATGAATATTTATACAAAATAAAAATATGTATTGAACCGCAGATCGCCTCTCTTGTTCTTGTTTTGACTTTAATGTAAGCAAGTTTTCTGGTGAATAACTGTAAAGCGAGGGATTACATTTTCCTCTCAAAACATAGTCTATGACGTTCCCTGAGTCACATTTCATGATTGTAAATGCAACGGTGCGGATTCCTTTAGTGGACGTACACTTACACACACAGACACACACACACACACACACACAAACACACACACTCGTACATACATACATACATAGACTCAGCTTTATATATTAGATGTGCTAATCATGCTGATATATTTCATCATCCCGCAGTGTGAAGCTAAGCTTTCGGCCTCCTCCCCTTTCATGAAAAAAGCCTCCTTTTTACATCTGTCTCTTTTTGACTTCATTCTTTTTCTTTTCTTTCTACTTCTCTGCGGAGTGTATCCCCCTCCTTCTCCCTTATGCCAATGCTGTACAGCTGGAGAGGAAGACACAGTGACAGTGAAGACTGCTCTCCACAGCTGTCACAAGTAATTCAGGAAATCCAATTACACCTCATGAAATCCAGGGCTTACTGCAACGTCTGTGTGCCAAGAATCCCTGAACAAGTATAAGCTACTGTACCGGCTACATGTCCTTATATATACTTTCATACAAGAAAATTCTTAACCTATAACTCCTACAAACTGAATGTAGTGGTAAATTATAGGATCTAAGAAGGATAGGAACTAGGGATGATCGAATATCACAAATATTGGGCAATATTCGGCTTTGCAAATATTCGACGAATAGGTTGCCGCTATGCGAATATTCGATACACAATGTAAGTCTATGGGAAGCCCGAATAGTTGCTATTCGGCAACTATTCGGGTTTCCCATAGACTTACATTGCGTATTGAATATTCATAAATAGTCGAATAGCGGCGACCTATTAAAGGGGAATGGTGGTGTACTTATTGTGATCTCTTCTTATAGGGAGTCTTATGTTTCTCTGACAATATGTGATGCCATTGGTAATCAAATGTAAAGATAATATTGCTGCCTACTTTGAACCACAAAATTGCCTATCAGGGATAGACAATATCCTTTGCATTTTCTTAAAACTAAAGGCCACGTTTATGAAGTAGTTTATGCCAGTATATAGCATAAACTGTGCCACTAAAATGTCGCCAATTACTAAGTGCACCATTTTATGGAAAAAATGTGAATTTCTTATTCCTTGCCAACTTTTGAAAGTAATGAAAAAGGAGTGCATGGTCTAAATAAGACATATCTACCATTTATTATGATTAGACATATGTACAGTATGTAGAAAAATCAGAAATTGTGCTAATTCTGGTGTGTTTCACTTCCATGCTGTCAGATATGTAAAAAGGCAATTAAAAAGCATGTGTGTTATAATAAAGCCAATAAGTGGTCTATTTATTCATTTGTGTCCTCTAGCCTTTAAAGGGAACCTGTCAGCAGAAATTTCGACTTAAACCTAACAGATTCCCCCTCTGCAGCTCCTGGGCTGCATTCTAGCAAGGTCCCTGTTAGTATTGTGGCCCCTTTCTGACCCAAAAAAAGAGTTTATATCGAGGTACCTTTTTGGCTTCTGATTCTCTAAATGTGTCACAGGGGTGGGCTGCCTGATGGCCGTTATTCTGCCCCCTGTTCCTGTATGCCGCCCCCATCGCCGATTTCTATACTTCTGGACGCCGCCCACTGCTCCAGCCATCCCCGCACATGCCCAGTGCTCATCTCTCGTGGATGAGCACTGTGCCCAGTGTCACCGGTGGTGACGTGCGCGCAGGGTTTAGATTATGGGCGGTGCTGTGATGTTAATTACCAAGCAACCGCCCATAATCGCGGGACCGCGCATTCCCCCTCGGCCTGCTTCTTTCTGCGCAAGCGCGCTGCAGCTGAACTCCTCCTGATCGGTGTAGTCACTGCTCCGCGCTCCTCCCATCTATTTCCTGCCTCAGGGCAAGATGGGAAGGAGGTGACGTGAGTTCAGCTGCAGCGCGCTTGCGCAGAAAGCAGGCCGAGGGGGAATGCGCGGTCCCGCGATTATGGGCGGTTGCTTGGTAATTAACATCACAGCACCGCCCATAATCTAAACCCTGCGCGCACGTCACCACCGGTGACACTGGGCACAGTGCTCATCCACGAGAGATGAGCACTGGGCATGCGCGGGGATGGCTGGAGCAGTGGGCGGCGTCCAGAAGTATAGAAATCGGCGATGGGGGCGGCATACAGGAACAGGGGGCAGAATAACGGCCATCAGGCAGCCCGCCCCCGTGACACATTTAGAGAATCAGAAGCCAAAAAGGTACCTCGATATAAACTCTTTTTTTGGGTCAGAAAGGGGCCACAATACTAACAGGGACCTTGCTAGAATGCAGCCCAGGAGCTGCAGAGGGGGAATCTGTTAGGTTTAAGTCGAAATTTCTGCTGACAGGTTCCCTTTAATTCTCCTTTAGTCCTGAAATTTAACCATATTTATAACAAAAGAAGTCGCTGATACAGTCATAGGGTCTTCTCAGTGACTTGTTTCTTTTGATTGCTATTGTAGCTATTAACTTCAAAAAAAAAATCTGTGAATGATTTCCTCAGAGAGTGAGATGAAATCATGAAAAAAGTTAATTTATTTCAGTAATTCAATACAAAAAGGGAAACACATATCTCATATAGAGTTATTATACACAGAGGGATCTATTTCAAGTGTTTATTTCTGTTAATGATGATTATGGCTTACAGCCAATAAAAACCCAAAACTCATTATCTCAGAAAATTAGAAGAATTACCACAAAACACATGCAAAGGCTTCCTAAGACTCTAACATGGCCCCTTAGTCTGGTTCAGTAGGCTACACAATTATGGGGAAGACTGCTGACTTGACAGATGTCCAGAAGGCAGCCATTGACACACTCCACAAGGAGGATAAGCCATAAAATGTCATTGCTAAAGAATCTGTCTGTTCACAGAGTGCTGTATCCAAGCATATTAATGGAAAGTTGAATGGAAGGAAAAAGTGTGGTAGAAAAAGGTGCACAAGCAACCAGGATAAACGCAGCCTTGATAGGATTATTAAGAAAAGGCCATTCAAAAATTTGGGGGAGATTCACAAGGTGTGGACTGCTGCCGGAGTCAGTGCTTCAAGAGCCGCCACACACAGATATATCCAAGACATGGGCTACAAGTGTCGCATTCTTTGTGTCAAGCCACTCATGATCAATAGACAATGCCAGAAGCATCTTACCTGGGCCAAGGAGAAAAAGAACTGGACTGTTGCTCAGTGGTCCAAGTTTTTGTTTTCACATGAAAGTAAATTTTGCATTTCATTTGGAAATCGCGGACCCAGAGTCTGGAGGAAGAGTGGAAAGACCACAATCCAAGCTGCTTGAGGGCTAGTGTGAAGTTTGCACATTCAGTAATGGTTTGGGGAGCCATGTCATCTGAGACTGTCCTGCTAAACATTTTGCTTCCTTTTATTTTTTACACTGATTTCCCTGGTCAATCAAAGCCAACACTTGGCATAGCTGTGATGACTCTGTAAGTGTCCACAGCCTAAAAGCTTCCTAATTGGCTGCTCTCCAGCCTTTCAACAACCTTTATTTGGGTGACAAACCTGAACAGGAACCGGACATACAGTCAAAGGTCTGTGTCCGGTGTTCTACACCGAACACAAGGTGTCTGGCACGGACACCGAACTTTACAGTTCGGGCGCGATCGCTTATCCCTACGTATAACCACAAGAAATTGTGTTACTCTTTAGGTACCTACATGACAATTTATTCTGGAACGTTACCAGAAATGACATGTATACTTTAAAGTTTAGTGTCCTATTATGACTAGCTTCCTTTTGTATTTCATGTGGAACGTGAGTTCACATTTAAAGATATGTCAACATCTTCAAAAGGGTTTCTCACTTTTTGCTTACAAAAAAGAAAAAAATTCCACAGTTTTCAGAATTATGTGAGATTGCGTACCACTATACTATCTGGTTAATTAACATGATAGTTACTTATTATGTAAAATGCAAATCTACTTTTAATTTTAGCATATTAATATTAAATATTTATTGCAGGTTATATTGTACTTTTTGTGTAAATATATCTATATAATTTAGAGATTTCTATAATTCACAAATTTCTTTTTATATTAAAAAACTAAAAAAAACCCCACACATTTACAAGTTAAAAGTATTAAAATAATATTAGCTGCTCAGTTTCTGTCCAGAAGGATTTCATTTACAGCAGAAAATTGCAAGGTCACTTTGAGTTTTGGAACATCTCGATAGATCCCCTTATCCTACTGTAATCAAGTATAATCAGTAACTGCAAATTTTCACAAAAAATTCTTCCTGGTTTTAATCCGCTGAAATCTCTGTTTGATGTTTTAAATACATAACTGTTATTTATGTGGGGATAAGCTGACCAAGCACGCATCGTTGTGCCTATTTTTAGAAAGATTTCTGTTTAATGTCTTGAAAACTGTATATTTCAGAGAGCTCAGTAACAGGCTAGAGCTGTATGCTACGTGAAGCTAATAGCTTACCCGGTGGCACTCACATACAGCTTAAATATGCATTAAAGCATATTTTCTACAGTGTTTCTCCGAAAATAAGACAAGGTCTTATATTATTTTTTGATTGGAAAGTTAGGTAGGGCTTATTTTCAGGGGATGTCTTATTTCCCCCCCCCCCCCATGAACAACAATCCACATTTATTCTTGAATATAATAAAATCAACATTTATTCAAATATAGTCATATTGCATTCTGGAACATCAACATAACTCTCCAAACCCTGTGTGTAACGTGTGCATATTTTTGGGGAAAGGATGCACTTCAAAATAGTTTGTTAATTATATCGCCCTTGTCGACGCCAGATAACCTTTCTAGAAGGACATTTTTTATTGCCAAATAATTTATGTGCAATATTACATCTATACATATCTAGATGCATGCATTTAACAGCATTTAATAATAATAATAATAATAACAACAACATTATTAACACTCTTGCACCCCCCAATCTATTCTAAACTCTGCAGACCGATTATTCCACCCTCTCCCCTTCCTATTCCCCAGCCTTGCCACTCTACCAATCTCTCCACTCGCTTCCCATTGCCCAAAGATTCCAGTTCCAAACACTAATCATGACCTACAAAGCCATCCACAACCTGTCTCCTCCATACATCTGTGACCTGGTCTCCCGGTACCTACCTGCACACAACCTCAGATTCTCACAAGATCTCCTTCTCTAATCCTCTCTTATCTCCTCTTCCCACAATCTCATACAAGATTTTTCCCACGCCTCCCCCATACTCTGGAATTCTCTACCCCAGCATATCAGACTCTCTCCTACTGTGGAGATCTTTAAGAGGAACCTGAAGACCCACCTCTTCCAACAAGGCTACAACCTACAATAGCCCTCAGTCCAGTACACCACTTCTCAACCAGCTCTGTCCTCACCTATTGCACCATCACCCATTCCCTGTAGACTGTGAGCCCTCACGGGCAGGGTCCTCTCTCCTCCTGTACCAGTCTGTTTTTGCATTAATGATTGTTGTACTTGGTTTTATGTATACCCTTTTCACTTGTAAAGTGCCATGGAATAAATGGCGCTATAATAATAATAAATAATAATAATTTCTCTCGATTTCAACTTAAATAGCTATGTAGAAAAAGAATGCTTATAATAGATCTGTACTTTTAACAAACTTTGCATGAATCAATAATACAGGAGATTATAAGAAACTTTGTAATATATCTAAACCCCTTTACAACCTACGACATATATATACTTTTTGTCCTAGGTAGCCTCCCTCCCGTCACCATAGGCTCATGCAGTGAGCCCGCATTCATCACCACATATGTCTGCTGATCTGATAAGCAGACATGTGCTCCTATTAGCACTTTAGATCGCGCTGATCAGATTTTGGTAGCGCGATCTAAAGTGCTAACAAGAGCTCCTGTAGGGATCACACTCTTCCCCTCCACCATCAGCAGTCTTGTGATGCGATCATGGGGCATCAATAAGTTGTCATGACAGCGTGGGGTCAGCTGTTGTCCCCTGTCACTGTTATGACTAACTTCCTGTGAATGCCGGCACAGTGGAGAACAGTAGAACAGCAACAGCATTTAATAATAATAATAATAATAATAATAATAATAATCATCATCATTTTTATTTCTATACAGCCAACATATTCCACATTTTTGCTGATTAGAGCGATACTGAAGCATCACTTTGTTCAGCAGAAGCAATTGGACAGTGCAGTCATAAAGTCCCCTTTGGGGGACTATTAAAATAGATAAAAAATGTGAAAAAAAAGTTTAAAAAAAATAGATAAATGAAAACTAAAAGTTCAAAGTCCCCCTCTTTTACCCCATTGAAAATAAAACAAGAAAAAAAATAAAAAATACACATATTTGGTATTGCCACATTCAGAAATACCCAATGTATCAAAATATAATCTGATCGGTATATGGCGTGGTGAAAAAAACTACAAAATTAAAGCTTTTTGGTCGTCAAAACATTGTATTAAAATGCAATAACAGGTGATCAAAACATGATGCAAAACATGTATGCAAAAGTGGTATAATTAGAAATTCCAGCTCAAGACTCAAAAAATGAGCTGTCACTGAGCTTCAGATCCCGAAAAATGAGAACGCTACAGATTTGAGAAAAAGGTGCCAAAAGCTCTATTCTTTTTTTTAACAAACTTCTGAATTTTTTTTCACCACTTATGTAAAAGTAAAACTATACATGTTTGGTATCTACGGAGTCATACTGACCTAGGGAATCAAAATGCCAGGTCAGTTTTACCATATAGTGAACATTGTAAATAAAACCCCAAATAACAATAGTGCAATTGCACATTTTTTGCAATTTTACTGCACTTGGAATTTTTTCCCTGTCTTTCAGTACACTTTCAGTGCACTATTGTCACGTCTTCACCAGAGTCGGCTCCTGCGACTTCTGCTTCACTCACCAGCCACCGCTGTATATCCGCCGTGGAAAGTGCTGGTGATAGGGGAGGAGTCAGTGCCAGTGGCTCTGTGGGCGCAGACTCCGCTCATCCTCTATGCTGGTTAGGCTAGTTTTACCTGGAATCTGCAGTACCACTGGTTGACTGGGGTGGCATGTGTCTTCCAGCTGAAGTTTCCACCTTTCAGCCACAGCCAATGGGAAGACACCACACCCTTCTAATTCCCCCTCCTGTCGCTGGTCTCTGCCAGATATAGTTTTGTAATACTGCTCGTCTCTGGTTCTCCCTGCTCTGTATATTGATTCCTGTGTTTTGACCCCTGCCTGCTCTCTGACCATTCTCTTGCCTGCTGCTTTTGTACCTCACTGGCATCTCCGGTTTTGACCTTAGCCTGATTTCCTGACTACGTTCTGGTCTGCCGATTTTGTCCCTTTTCGGTATCTCCTGGCTTGACTCTGCCTGACAACTACTCTCATCTGTACTGCAGCCTTCCACAGGCAGCGATCTCCGGAGCCCTGTAGTAATTCCAAAGCCAAGTATTGGGAATAAAGGGTTTTGGGGTTCTCGGAATTCTGCTCAGTGAGTGGCTTGTCTCTAGCCTGTCCATGACAGCCATCCTAAGACTGTGATTCCAGTTGGACATTACATTATATCTGGCCATTTAAACTGACAAAAAAAAAAAATTCCCTCCTAATGGTGATGAACCAAGTACCAAGTCTGTCTGGCCTTGTACAAGGACTTGCACAGCAAATGCAAAATCTTGAATCGGCCCAGGTTCAAACTCTTGCACCACATCCCCCATTGTGGCTAGAGTCCCATCGACTTAAAGGGAGTCCATCGTGGAATACCTGGATCTCAGAGGCAATCGCTACCAGAGCAACAACAGTCCCTGAGTGGGCCCCAAGATACTCACTCATGCGCCCTATAAAGGTAATGTTACCTGTCTGTTTGTCTCACCAGGGAAAATCCATGTGGCTGCAGGCTTTTGTAGATCGTGGCTCTGCAGCCAATTTCATAGACTCTATTGTAGCAAAGGATCTGGGCTTTTACTGAAACTGAACTCTCCTATCAAAATCTTGACTATTGATAGTACGCCTCTCACCCAGTATGTGGTTGAGTGTGTTACTCAGGAGGTTTCCATGCTTGTTGGAGCTTTGCATGTAGAATCTGTGTCGTTCTTTGTTTTTGCCAACCTGACATCAGCAGTGGTATTGGGTATGCCATGACATAACCCGGTCATAGATTGGCACCAGGGTGAGATTGTACGCTGGAGCTCTGAGTGTGAGGAGACGTGTATGTATTTATCTATTAACCTGACTAGCTCTGTACCTGTATTTATACTTTATGCATTCACTTTGCTGATGTGTTTCCTGTGCCTGAATCTGAAAAATTACCTCCTCACATCGATTATGATTGTCCCATAGATTTGGTACTCAATTCCCGAATCCCAAAGGGTAAAATTTATAATCTTTCTGCTCCAGAGCGTCAGGCCATGAATGATTATATAACAGAAAGTCTACAGAAAGGGTTTATCAGGCCATCCAGGTCACCAGTCGGCACTGGATTCTTTTTCGTTGATAAAAAACATAATGGTCTCAGACCTTGTATAGACTATCGTGAACTTAACGCTATTACTGTAAATAATCAGTACCCTCTGCCACTCCTCCCTGATCACTTTAATCAGCTGATAGAAGCCCGGTGGCTCACAAAACTTGATCTCAGGGGTGCATATAACCTAATCCCCATCAAAGAAGGAGATGACTGGAAAACGGCATTTAACACACCAGAGGGACTCTTTGAGTACCTAGTAATGCCTTTTAGGTTAAGTATGCCCGGCTGTCTTTCAGAACTTTGGTAATGATATTTTCAGAGATATCTGTGGTCAATATGTGATGGTCTATCTGGATGACATCCTGATTTATTCTCCTGACGCTACGTCACAAGTCCTATATGTACGCACTGTACTCCTGGACTTAAGGATAACTCCTTATTCGCTAAATATGAGAAATGTGCTTTTTTAAGGCAAAGGCTAATTTAATGGGTTATATTTTGTCTGCAGAAGGCTTCCTCTTGGATCGATCTAAGCTTCAACCGATTAAGGAGTGGGTGCAACCTAAGTCCTTGAATGCCTTGCAGCGTTTCCTTGGGTTTGCAAATATTATCATTTATTACAAATTTTTCCAAAATCGCCAAACCCCTTACCGATTTCGCTAAAAAGGAGGCAGATGTGGTTAATTAGAAGCCAGAGGCAATCCATGCCTTCTCTAAATTAAAAGAATGTTTCTCCTCAGACGCTATTCTAGTTCAGCCTGACCTTATGCGTCCTTTTATTGTAGAAGTCGATGCATCAGAGGTTGGAGTGGGGGCGGTGCTATCACAAGGTACTCCGTCTTTTTCCGCAAATTTTCTTCAACGGAGATAAACTATGACATTGGCAATCGTGAGCTGTTGGCAATTAAATGGGCTTTCGAGGAATGGCGCCACTTTCTCGAAGGCGCCAAACATAAGGTCACAGTTATCACAGACCATAAGAATCTCACTTTTCTAAAATCTGCTAGGACACTCAATCCTAGGCATGCTAGGTCCGCTTTGTTTTTCTCCAGATTTGATTTCGTGGTGACATTCAAGCCTGATACACACAACATAAGAGCTGATGCACGTTCCCATAGCTTCTGTCCCTCTCAGTCTGAAAACACTGAACCAGTCCCTATTTTAGCTAAAGGCATTATTGTATCATTTGTTTCCTTGGATTTGGTAGAAGAGATTCGTAATACCCAAGACCAAGCCCCCAAAACCACTCCTAACCGTAAATTGTTTGTCACTCCCCCACTTCACCTATGGGTTCTCCAGGAGTCCCACAATACTGTCCTTGCAGGTCACCCTGGTATAGGCAATACCCTCTGACTAGTAACCAGGAATTTATGGTCGCCGACCGTAGCGAAGGATCGTAAGGAATATACACTGGCTTGTGAAACTTGTGCTTGAGCCAAGGCACCTCGTACCCATCCTGCTGGATTTCTCCAGTCCCTAACTACTCCAGAAAGTCCTTGGACCCATCTCTCCATGGACTTCATCACTGACCTCCCACTCTCAGAAGAGAAAACTTGTGTCTGGCTAGTAGTGGATAGATTAAGCAAACAGTGTAATTTTGTCTCTCTGTCCGGATTACCTAATTCTGAAACTCTAAGCAGGTTGTTCATTAGGCATATTGAACAGTTACATGGGGTTCCGGAAAATATAGTTTCTGACCAAGGAACGCAGTTCATCTCAAAATTCTGGAGGGCTTTTTGTAAAAACATTAATATTAAGTTATCTTTTTCCTCTGCCTACCACCCAGAGACCAATGGTCAGACTGAACGTTCTAATCAAACCCTTGAACAATATCTCCGGTGTTATGTGTCCAACCGTCAGTCTGACTGGGTGGAATATCTGCCACTAGCCGAGTTCGCTATCAATAATCAGTATCAAGAATCCATCTAGACTACCCCTTTTTTCTGCAATTTACGGTTTCATCCATGTTTTGTTTCTATTTCTTCCACTGTGGTGGATTCTCCTGAGGATGAAAAATCTGTGGACAAACTGAAAGGTATCTGGTCTGAGGTTAATGAGAACTTGAAGATGGCACAGGGGGGGGGTCAAGTCTCAGTTGCTAATAAGAGACGTTCCAAGAGCCCAAGCCTTGGAGTTGGGTCCCAGATTTATTGGACCTTATGAGATAGTCATGGTTATTAAATCCCATGGCTTTCCGCCTGAAACTCCCCCCATCCTTTAAGATATCAAATGTGTTCCACAAGTCCCTCCTCAATATCAACACAAAGAAAAAGTGGTATGACTCCAATTCATTAAAATCACCATTTTATTGATACAAATAAAATTAAAATAGTTCACAACAAGGATCCTCAGTTTTAGGTAAGTTGTACCGTACACCAGATTAGATCAGTGATAATAGTTTATATGAGGCACTAGTATATATGGTATAAATAATCTCCTATATTAAGCATATTTAACTGTAATATGGTACTGCAATTACATAGCTTAATAAAGTCCAGTGCAAAAAACTATGCAATTACAGTTTAGACAGTTATATGATTAAGGTTAAACCCAGTAAGACCAACTGTACAAGTGTCAAGGCGCTCACAGTGAGATTAATTGCATCCACATAAACCAGCATGAACTAGCAACCTTCCAACACACTCAGAAGCAGTAGATCAAAAAAAGTACAATAAGGGTTAACCATACTAACCAAAACAGTCCCTACGCGCGTTTCACCTCTTCATCAGGGGACGTATATATGTCCCCTGATGAAGAGGTGAAACGCGCGTAGGGACTGTTTTGCTGCGGTACCGTCACTTACACTGGTTAGTATGGTTAACCCTTATTGTACTTTTTTTGATCTACTGCTTCTGAGTGTGTTGGAAGGTTGCTAGTTCATGCTGGTTTATGTGGATGCAATTAATCTCACTGTGAGCGCCTTGACACTTGTACAGTTGGTCTTACTGGGTTTAACCTTAATCATATAACTGTCTGAACTGTAATTGCATAGTTTTTTGTACTGGACTACATACTTTATTAAGCTATGTAATTGCAGTACCATATTACAGTTAAATATGCTTAATATAGGAGGTTATTTATACCATATATACTAGTGCCTCATATAAACTATTATCACTGATCTAATCTGGTGTACGGTACAACTTACCTAAAACTGAAGATCCTTGTTGTGAACTATTTTAATTTTATTTGTATCAATAAAATGGTGATTTTAATGAATTGGAGTCATACCACTTTTTCTTTGTGTTGATATAATAGTATTGTGGTAACCAGCAATGAATGTTTAGGTCTGAGCAGTGATCTATTCCTAAAGTCCCTCCTCAAGTTGTATTATTTCCCCACTCACCCAGTCATGGCCCCCCCTCCTGCTGTTTGGTTAAAGGTAACTTGGAGTATGAAGTGCACAGGATCCTTGAGATTCCCGTATTGTTAGATTATGCAGTATCTGGTACATCGGAGGAGTTATGGCCCAAAGGAGAGATGATGGGTCAAAGCAAATGCTGTACATGCTAAAGGTCCTGTCAGGGAGTTTCACCTCCAATTCCACGACAAGCCAGGCTTGAGGGTCCGGAGGCCCCTCATGGATGGGGGGGTACTCTCACGTCCCTACCGGAGTCTGCTCTTGCAACTTCTAGTCATGTATTTTTAAGCTAGCACTTAATTCACACATATAGGTGTTCCAGTCAGTCTTTTTTCTGATTAGCATGCTACTAATGTTACTAATTTCAAATATTCATAGCAGTTTTGCAATATCATTTTTCATGTATTTCATTTTTTCCAGATAGCTAAATGTATTTTTCATTGTTCATAGTATCTCTATAGCAGTAATGCTTTACCATTTTTCATGTTTATATTTTTACAGTGGTTAGTGTGCAGCTTATTATCTGTATTATAGTCATGTATTTTTAGGCTAGCACCTAATTCACACATATTGTTCCAGTCAGTCTTTTTTTTGATTAGTATGCAGTTTCTTCAGACTGAGAACCTAGAACCCCGCCCTATTTCCAGACTCTATTCATGATCCTATATAGCCAGGAGCCTGTCTGCCCATACTTGCAGATTTTTAATAGCACATAGAGAGGCATTAAGGTTAAGTTCCCGAAAAATTAGAGATTACATTGTCTTTGGTTTCGGGCTCATTTGCATTGATCAATACATTTTCCTAAACATCTCTACCACTTTCAAATATTGATAGCAGTTTTGCAATACCAGTTTTCATGTATTTCATTTTTTCCAGATAGCTCAATGTATTTTTCATTGTTCATAGTATCTCTATAGCAGTAATGCTTTATCATTTTGCGTTACCATGTGCTCCAGTCAGTCTTTTTTCTGAGTCTATAAAAAAAGAGCACTTTTTTGCCCTGTCCTTAAAAAAAAAAAAAATTAAAGTGATTTTTTGAAGCTGAAAAAACATTTTGACTGTATTATCATCATTTTACAGTTCACTGTGAATGCAGCTAATGTCTTCATATCACAATTACGAGATGTAGACATTTATAATCACAATGATTTATTATGGTTTTCCAATGTGTCCATTAAAAATATTGTCTGTCTGTGATCTTTTGATAAGCTGAGGAAAAAATAAAAAGTCAAGTTGGCAACCCTGATGCTATACATGGAAGAAATCACACCTAGTCTTCTACCACTAGCTCAGTGTCAACTACAAATTTGAGATATACCTGTTGAAGAGGAAAAGGGTCAAAAAGAAGAATATACAGTGCCTACAAGTAGTATTCAACCCCCTGCAGATTTAGCAGGTTTGATAAGATGCAAATAAGTTAGAGCCTGCAAACTTCAAACAAGAGCAGGATTTATTAACAGATGCATAAATCTTACAAACCAACAAGTTATGTTGCTCAGTTAAATTTTAATACATTTTCAACATAAAAGTGTGGGTCAATTATTATTCAACCCCTAGGTTTAATATTTTGTGGAATAACCCTTGTTTGCAATTACAGCTAATAATCGTCTTTTATAAGACCTGATCAGGCCGGCACAGGTCTCTGGAGTTATCTTGGCCCACTCCTCCATGCAGATCTTCTCCAAGTTATCTAGGTTCTTTGGGTGTCTCATGTGGACTTTAATCTTGAGCTCCTTCCACAAGTTTTCAATTGGGTTAAGGTCAGGAGACTGACTAGGCCACTGCAACATCTTGATTTTTTCCCTCTTGAACCAGGCCTTTGTTTTCTTGGCTGTGTGCTTTGGGTCGTTGTCTTGTTGGAAGATGAAATGACGACCCATCTTAAGATCATTGATGGAGGAGCGGAGGTTCTTGGCCAAAATCTCCAGGTAGGCCGTGCTATCCATCTTCCCATGGATGCGGACCAGATGGCCAGGCCCCTTGGCTGAGAAAAAGCACCATGCTTGACTGTAGGGATGGTATTCTTGGGGTCATATGCAGTGCCATCCAGTCTCCAAACGTCACATGTGTGGTTGGCACCAAAGATCTCGATCTTGGTCTCATCAGACCAGAGAACCTTGAACCAGTCTGTCTCAGAGTCCTGCAAGTGATCATGAGTAAACTGTAGACGAGCCTTGACATGACGCTTTGAAAGTAAAGGTCCTTACGGGCTCGTCTGGAACGGAGACCATTGCGGTGGAGTACGTTACTTATGGTATTGACTGAAACCAATGTCCCCACTGCCATGAGATCTTCCCGGAGCTCCTTCCTTGTTGTCCTTGGGTTAGCCTTGACTCTTCGGACAAACCTGGCCTCGGTACGGGTGGAAACTTTCAAAGGCTGTCCAGGCCGTGGAAGGCTAACAGTAGTTCCATAAGCCTTCCACTTCCGGATGATGCTCCCAACAGTGGAGACAGGTAGGCCCAACTCCTTGGAAAGGGTTTTGTACCCCTTGCCAGCCTTGTGACCCTCCACGATCTTGTCTCTGATGGCCTTGGAATGCTCCTTTGTCTTTCCCATGTTGACCAAGTATGAGTGCTGTTCACAAGTTTGGGGAGGGTCTTAATTAGTCAGAAAAGGCTGGAAAAAGAGATAATTAATCCAAACATGTGAAGCTCATTGTTCTTTGTGCCTGAAATACTTCTTAATACTTTAGGGGAACCAAACAGAATTCTTGTGGTTTGAGGGGTTGAATAATAAATGACCCTCTGAATAAACTTTTCACAATTTAAAAAAAAAAAAATAAAAAAAGAAATAACATTCTTTTTTGCTGCAGTGCATTTCACACTTCCAGACTGATCTACAGTCCAAATGTCACAATGCCAAGTTAATTCTGAATGTGTAAACCAGCTAAATCTGCAGGGGGTTGAATACTACTTGTATGCACTGTATGTCATATAATGGCCAGATAACACCAGATTTTCAACACACAGGATAGCTTGTCCTGAAAAGTTACTTAAATGTACACTTATCCTTTAAGTGACTCCTGACCCTTAATTTTCATCATCAGTAAAGGTTGGACCACATAGGAATATGTCACAAATTCATATGTCATTGCAGTGTTTTTCCAAAAATAAGCCCTCCCCCAAAAATAAGGCCTAACAGGGATTTTCAGCATTTTCGGAGCAAGGCTTAAATATAAGTCCTCCCCTGAAAATAAGCCCTAGTTGCGGATCAATAATGAAGTGTCCGTGCAGATAAAAAAAGTTACAGATACTGCAGGACACTTCATTATAGACAGCGGGCACCCCGTAATCACACTCACCCGATGCTGAGCGGCAGGCCCTGCAGTGATCGCACCACCACACACATCCGATCTCTCACACACAATCAGATCTCACACACACATCTGATCTCACACACAAACATTGGATCGCACAAACAATCAGATCACACACATAATCAGATTGCACACATAATCAGATCACACACATATCGGATCGCACACATACTCACCACATCCAGCGGCACCAATTTCTTCTCGCCAACAGAATCCTGAGAGGCTGTGCAGTGGAGTGCAAGGACCTGCCGCAATAGGAATTGCGGACACACGTGACTTTCTCCCATCATTCCCTGCGACCGGAAGCGCTGGATGTGATGTGTGTGTGTGCGTGCAATCTGCAATCTGCTGTGTGTGTGTCAGCCATCCCGGCATGCAGCACCCACCAGAGATCACAGGAGGACCTGGTAAGTATGAGTCTCCTGGGAAGTGGGGGGTCTGCTTTTTTGGGGGGTAAACTTACCCCCCCAACCGTGTTTCTCCAAGAATAAGACCTCCTCCAAAAAACAAACCCTAGTGCTTTTTTTTTGGCGGGGGGGGGCAAAAAATAAATATAAGACAGTGTCTTATTTTTGGAAAAATATGGTAACTGGGGAACAGTGTATCTGCTGGAAAACAAAATGATTATCTAGTAAATTAAAAACTATTACTTAATTATTATTATTATTGTTAATAATTATTTCTTATATTAAAATACTTGGATTTACCATATTTTTTGATGTATAAGATGCACTTTTTTTCCCCCAAATGTTGGGGGAAAGTGGGGGGTGCGTCTTATTGTCTGAATCTAGGTCTACGGGGAATGAGGGTGCTGCAGTGGAGCGGGTCATCGGCGGCACAAGCAGGCTGTAGCAGCGCCTCCCGTGACCACGCGTGCCTGCTCATTTCATATGCATGTATCCTCCCGCTCATCATCTCTTAGCGCCCAAGCCGGCGCTGACAGGTGGGCGGGATGATGGGCGGGGGATGTGCGCATAGTAAAGAGCCGGCCCGCGTGATCACCTCTGGCATCTACTGCCTGGAGTGATTATGTGTGGCTATATTCACTGTCCCCCCCGCGTATCATCTGCGCAGGGGGGCAGTGAATAAGTACGCTATACTCACCCATCACCATTCCCCTGCAGCATCGCGATGTCCTCCTGTCTGCCAGCCAGCTGATCTGTGTAGAGAGTGGTGTGCACAGCGATGACATTATCCTTGTGTGTGCTCTCCATACAAATCAGTGAACAGACAAGAGGGCATCGCGATGCTGCAGGGGAACGGCTCCACACAGGTCAGCGGCGCTGCTGTTCACACAGACAGGAAGACGAGCAATGCTGCAGGCGTGAGGTAAGGTGAGTATAAACATTTTTTTTTTCTGTGCCATAGGATACAGGTCACATACCAGGATGGGGGTATATAGCATGATGGGTGTACATTATGAGCAGGATGGGGGTATATAGCAGGATGGGGGTATATTATGAGCAGGATGGAGGTATATTATGAACAGGATGGGGGTATATTATGAACAGGATGGGGGTATATTATGAGCAGGATGGAGGTATATAGCAGGATGGGGGTATATTATGAGCAGGATGGGGTTATATAGCAGGATGGGGGTATATTATGAGCAGGATGGGGGTATATTATGAACAGGATGGGGGTATATTATGAGCAGGATGGGGGTATATTATGAGCAGGATGGAGGTATATAGCAGGATGGGGGGTAAATTATGAGCAGGATGGGGTTATATAGCAGGATGGGGGTATATATCAGGATGGGGGTATATAGCAGGATGGGGGTATATAGCAGAATAGGGGAATTTATCAAGATGGGGGTATATAACAGGATAGGGGCTATTCCAGGATGGGGGTATTTATCAGGATGGGGGTATTTATCAGGATGAGGGACATATATACAAGGATGGGAATCATATACAAGGCAGGAGGCTCATTACCAGGATGGGGTACCTTAGTAGAGAATTTGGGGACATTACCCCCATCACAGTTTCAGCAGCAGATCCTCGCCCCATAACAGTGTGTCATGACCACATTTGCTTAAAATTTTATTTTCCTATTTTCCTCCTCTAAAACCAGGGTGCATCTTATAGTCAGGTGCGTCTTATCATAGTATCATAGTATCATAGTTTTTAAGGTTGAAGGGAGACTCTAAGTCCATCTAGTTCAACCCGTAGCCTAACATGTTGATCCAGAGGAAGGCAAAAAAAAAACCCAATGTGGGAAACAAGTTCCAATGGGGAAAAAATTTCCCTCCTGGCTCCACATCCGGCAATCAGACTAGTTCCCTGGATCAATACCCTGTCATAAAATCCAATATACATAACTGGTAACATTTAATTTTTTAAGAAAGGCATCCAGGCTCTGCTTAAATGTTAGTAGTGAATCACTCATTACAACATCATGCGGCAGAGAGTTCCATAGTCTCACTGCTCGTACAGTAAAGAATCCTCGTCTGTGATTATGATTAAACCTTCTTTCCTCAAGACGTAGCGGATGCCCCCGTGTTCCAGTCGCAGGCCTAGGTGTAAAAAGATCTTTGGAAAGGTCTCTGTACTGTCCCCTCATATATTTATACATTGTGATTAGATCCCCCCTAAGCCTTCGTTTTTCCAGACTAAATAACCCCAAGTTTAATAACCTGTCTTGGTATTGCAGCCCACCCATTCCTCTAATAATCTTGGTCGCTCTTCTCTGCACCCTCTCCAGTTCAGCTATGTCCTTCTTATATATCGGTGACCAGAATTGTACACAGTATTCCAAGTGCGGTCGCACTAGTGACTTGTACAGAGGTAGAACTATATTTTTTTCATGAACACTTATACCTCTTTTAATACATCCCATTATTTTATTAGCCCTGGCAGCAGCTGCCTGACACTGTCCACTAAAGTGAAGTTTACCATCCACCCATACACCCAAGTCTTTTTCTGTGTCTGTTTTACCCAGTGTTCTACAATTAAGTACATAATCATAAATGTTATTTCCTCTACCTAAGTGCATGACCTTACATTTATCTACATTAAACTTCAATTGCCACTTCTCAGCCCAATCCTCCAATTTACATAAATCTCCCTGTAATATGAAATTATCCTCCTCTGTATTGATTACCCTGCAGAGTTTAGTATCATCTGCAAATATTGAAATTCTACTCCGCATGCCCCCAACAAGGTCATTTATAAATATGTTGAAAAGAAGCGGGCCCAATACTGACTCCTGTGGTACCCCACTATGAACTGAGACCCAGTCCGAGTACGTACCATTAATAACCACCCTTTGTTTCCTATCACTGAGCCAGTTTTTAACCCAGTTACACATATTTTCCCCTATCCCCATTATTCTCATTTTATGTACCAACCTTTTGTGTGGCACCGTATCAAAAGCTTTTGAAAAGTCCATATACACAACATCCACTGCATTTCCCTGGTCCAGGCTTGAACTTACCTCTTCATAGAAGCTGATCAAATTAGTTTGACAGGATCGATCCCTCATAAACCCATGTTGATACTCTGTCATAAGGTTATTTTTCTTGAGATACTCCAGTATAGCATCTCTCAAGAAACCCTCAAGGATTTTACCAACCGTAGAGGTTAAACTTACCGGCCTATAATTTCCCGGCTCAGTTTTTGTCCCCTTTTTGAATATTGGCACCACATTTGCTATGCGCCAGTCCTGCGGTACCGACCCTGTTATTAAGGAATCTGAGAAGATTAAAAATAATGGTCTATCTATCACAGAACTCAATGATTTTATAGTCCGAAAAATACGGTAGCTAATAAATGGAAGCGGGTGGGTTGAGCAAAAGCTGTGTAATTTCCACAGAACCTTATATGAAAGCACCAAGTATGAAACACATAATACACAGCTAAATATTTGTCAAGTTTTTCATGTCTAAGGTGCTTCATATACTTTATATAATGATTTTTATATAAATGTATTATATTTTCTAATGCATATTAAGAAAAAAATTGAACAATTCAAAAGAACATGAAATCTTGAGATTACTTGGACCCTTTGACTAGAACAATGTACCAAACCTAATTAGAAAGTGAGATAACTTTGTGGCTCCATCTGTACTTTGTTAATTTGCCATCTTTTGATCAAGGACAGTTTTGAGCTACACATTTTTGGCTATAGTATATTGGACTTCAGAATGTTCTGGTAAAAACATCTGGGGACAATGTTTTAGCTGTAACTCTGTGTTCTTACTGGATCATGAGAAAGTATGATAGTGTGTGTCATATCATCCATATATCATGGTGTCTACCGAGTCAAAGTCTTTCCTACAAAGCCATATTCCCCTTGTAGTGCCAATCATCAGAGTTCAAACATTCACTGGAGCCCAAACATTTATATTTGTCAGTGACCAAAATATTTGAAATTAGTAAAATGTTATTGAAATTGCATTTGCACTAATTAGGGATGAGCGGACCCAAACTTTAAAGTTCGTTGTTCATACTGAACACAGACTTTACAAAAAAAAAAATCAGTGTTCAAGTTCAGAGTTTCAGTGCATTACGTATGCAAACCACTCGAATGCGCATTGCTATGCTTGGGTACGCTCGGTGCTCGGCCCAGTGCGAGCCGTTTGCAGCATCTGAATGGCTTGCACTTGGGATAAATTTGACATTATCAGATTTAGTGTGTAAAAAAAATAAAATAAATAATATCAACATCTGTTACCTAGAAGTGTTCTGTTTTTGGCTGTATGTGGGCTGTAATTTTCTGGACTGTAATGACTGATTATCTATTTTTTTTGCTATGGGTTACTGTTGACCCTGTTGGGTTGGAGACACCACCTGGTTGTCAGAGAAGCCTAATTATTATACAGTGAAGATGTCTTATTTTCTTATTATTGTAACTATTTTAATTTTTTGATCGCTTTCTATTCTGATTTTTAGGAGGCAGGATGAACAAATACATGCAATTAAGGATTGTTTTTTGTTTTTATGCCGTTCACCATAGTAAAATTAATGAGACACCTTTATTCTTTGGGCCAGTACGATACATTGATACCATATTCATGTAGTTTTTTAATGTTATGATTGATTTTTCCAGCTATACCATTTTTAGTTACGATTGACCTTTTTGATCAAGTTTTATTTCACTTTTTTTCAGCAGTTTAATGAAACAGCATTAGTTTTAGCTGCAGTTTTTTCTTTTTTTTTTAAGGTGTTCACAGAATGGGTTTAATAGCATGACAGATTGGGTTGTTCCAGACAGAGCTGCCACTAGGAATTTCAGGGCCCCATACTGGCAAAATTTTTGGGCCCCCTTGGGACTCCGCCCAGGCTCCACCTCCACCACTCAAACCTCCTACAGTCTCACTGCCACTCTTGCAAAAACATATATGTATGTACAGTATAAATATATATATATATATATATACATATATACAGTCAAGGCCAAAAGTGTTAGCACCCTTGAAGTTGTTTCCCTCAGAAAATTACACAGACAGACTGTATACACAGACAAACAGTATACACAGACAGATAGTATACACAGACAGACAGACTGTATACACAGACAGACTGTATACACAGGCAGTATATACAGACTGTATACACAGACAGTATATACAGACAGACTGAATACACAGACAGACTGAATACACAGACACACAGATTGTATATACAGACAGACTGTATACAGAGACAGACTGTATACACTGACAGACTGAATACACAGACAGATAGTATACACAGACAGACTGTATATACAGACAGACTATACACAGACAGACTGAAAACACAGACAGACAGTATATACATACAGATAGTATACACAGACATACACAGTATAGACAGACAGACAGTATACACAAACAGACAGTATACACAGACAGAAAGACTGTATACACAGAAAGATTGAATACACGACTGAATACACAGACTGTATACACAGACAGACAGTATACACAGACAGACTGTATACACAGACAGACAGTATACACAGACAGACTGTATACACAGACAGACAGTTTTTTAAGACAGACAGTATACACAGACAGTATACACAGACAGATAGTATACATAGACAGACAGACAGTATACATAGATAGTATACATAGACAGACAGTATACATAGATAGTATACATAGACAGACAGTATACATAGATAGTATACATAGACAGACAGACAGCTACATATTGCACACTATACAGGACACACATATCTTAAGCCTGCTTTACATGTTGCAATTTCGCATACGATTTCATATGCGATTTGCAACGCCCCCATCGTATGTGCAGCACGTTCAATTTGTTGAACGTGCCGCACAAACGATTAACCCCCGTCACACGTACTTACCTTCCATACAACCTCGATGTGGGCGGCAAACGTCCACTTCCTGGAGTGGGAGGGATGTTCGGCGTCACATCGACGTCACGCGGCAGCCGGCCAATAGAAGAGGAGGGGCGGAGCTGAGCGGGACGTAAACATCCCGCCCACCTCCTTCTACCGCATTGTGGGCCGGGAGCCGCAGGACGTAGGTAAGATCTGTTCATCGTTCCCGGGGTGTCACACACTGCGATGTACGCTACCTCGGGAACGTTGAACAATCTGATGTGCAATTCTAGAGACAGGTACGATGTGTATGCAATGAACATTTTAACGTTCAATCGCAATCGCACGTACCTGTCACACACTGCAATGTAACTTACAATGCCGGATGTGCGTCACTTACGACGTGACCCCGTCGACACACTGTAAGATATATTGCAGCGTGTAAAGTGGGCTTTATACATAACACATACAGGCAGCACATAACACATACAGGCAGCACATAACACATACAGGCAGCACATTACACAGACACAGGCAGCACATAACACAGACAGCACATAACACATACAGGCAGCACATAACACATACAGGCAGCACATAACACATACAGGCAGCACATTACACAGACAGCACATTACACAGACAGCACATAACACATACAGGCAGCACATTACACAGACACAGACAGCACATAACACAGACAGCACATAACACATACAGGCAGCACATAACACATACAGGCAGCACATAACACATACAGGCAGCACATTACACAGACAGCACATTACACAGACAGCACATAACACATACAGACAGCACATAACACATACAGACAGCAGATAACACATACAGGCAGCACATTACACAGACAGCACATTACACAGACAGCACATTACACAGACAGCACATAACACATACAGACAGCACATAACACATACAGACAGCAGATAACACATACAGGCAGCACATTACACAGACAGCACATTACACAGACAGCACATTACACAGACACAGACAGCACATTACACAGACAGCACATAACACATGATTCACATTATACTCACCTGCCCGTGATGCAATTCAGCGCCCTCCCGCACATGTAGCTGAGGCAAGGCAGGGGTTGGGCCCCCCCAGTCTGAGATCTGCTGAACCTGGCTGGGATCAGCGCCCCTTCCCCGGGCTGAGAGCAGCAGGCCCCCCCGGTCTGAGATGAGTGGGCGGGCCACCTCACCACCTGACCCCATCCCGGTCTGGGAGAAGCGGGCCCCCCGGTCTGAGATGAGCGGGCGGGCCGCCTCACCACCTCACACACCCCTGGCGAATGTCTTCAGCTCACAGCGCTTACCTGTCCCGCTGGCTGCTGCGTCCTCGCCACCTCTGCCACTATTACTTGCAGGAATGTAATGAGGTCACAGAGTGATGACCTCCCCACTCTGCTGCAAGGCCCAGCGATGATGCGCCGGTGCCCTGCTCTGCTCCAATGACTCTGCCTCCACTCCACCACATGGCTAATTTGCATGCTCTGCCTCGTCGCATGCAAATTAGTCATGTAAGGAGGGGAAGCGACACCGACGGGCAGCTGTGACAGGGGCCTGGTGAAGAGGAGGGGCCCGTCCTGCCGGGGGCTTAATAAAGATAAGTATTTACCCCGGGCCTGTCCGGGCCCCCTCTCTTCACCGGGCCCCCTAAACCAGGCACAGTAGTAATGCCCTGATGGCGGCCCTGGTTCCAGATACCAAATATGTGTACTTTAATTGTTTTTTTTTTACATAAATCGGTGTATTTATTGGTATAATATTTCTTAATTTTTTTTCCTTTTTTGTTGTCCTTTATTTTGTAATTCAAAAAAAACCATCGTCTTATCGCTTATCTAATACTCTGCTTTTACATTGAAGGGTATTAGATCAGTGAATCAGACACAGGCAGGAAGCTGGGTGACCTCACGGCCATTGTTCGGCCCAGGGTCCACATAGAGATTATAGAGCAGATGGAGCTTCCTACCTCTGGTAAGTAGATCAATGCTGCTGTTCCTACTGACAGCGCCATCAGAGGAGTTAAACACCAGTGATACGATCAGTGCTAGCACCGATCATGGGCGTAACAGCAGGGTACCAGTTCTGATATATACTGTAGCTGACACCTGCTGATGATTTCACTGGCGCTACATGTGAGCCAGTGCAATCGTAGCATTGTACATGTACAGTGGTTTGTGGGAACGCACCACCCATGTATATAAGACGGATGTCGTGGGAGGGTTTAAAAATTATGGAATTTCTAAAAATGTCTAAAAAAATGTTAATACAATATTTCTGTAATTTTAAAAAAGTCAGGCTTTTAGCAATTAGAACTTTGACATGTATATAAACATGAAGAGACTGGTAGCCTCATATAAAAATCTATGTCAACTAACTGAAATTCAGTGATGATCGTTTATTTATTTGGGAGGGAAATACCATTGAAATTTCTGATTTTGTGGATCAACTAGACCCCAACCACTGGGGCATTACATTTACTCTGACTATCAACAAGGACTCCATACCAGGGGCGTACATAGAAATCATGGGGCTCCATAGCAAAAGTCTTAATGGGGCCCCCCCCACCGATAAAAAAACAAACAAACAAAAAAACAAACAAAATATCATAATAATCATTATACATGTTACTGGGGGCCGGCATGCATTACTGGGGGCAGCTTATAGTCAGAAATAACACATACTACTACACAGTGTTACTGAACAATACCCACCATATAAAGGTTTGCAATGTACTATTACATTGCAAAATAATGCAGCCACACCATGACCAAATATCACCACATAGAATCTGAATATAACCACCGTCCTGTTACTGAGTAAAGGCCACTGCACCAAGACCAATGGGTTCACACCACAAATCCCTAAAAAATCTGCAATATGTGAACTTGGCCTAAAGTAGGGATGTCCTTCTTCGTGCCCCTCACTATACACAATATAAATTTTCACATTTGTCTCCCCCATTTATTCGTAAGGATTATGACTCTTTATAGCCTTAAGATCTATAGTAAAACTCTGCAAAGTACAGGGATAATACACACACACACACACACACACACACACACACACACACTGATGGCACAGCAAAGGGGCAACACACACAGTGATGGCACAGCATGGGCAACACACACACGCACAGTATTGGCACAGGGGCAACACACACACACAGAGTGATGGCTGTTGAGAATGTCAGTTATGCTTTGGCTGCTGGGAGGCTCCCTCTTGCGGCCAGGAATGGTTTGGACATAGTCCAGGTGTGTTGAGCTATGGGCGTTTCCATTGCTAACTCTCTGCCTATTTAAATCCTGGTCTGATAGCAGGCTATGCCGGTTGTCAGTTGTTCTTTGTTCACCAGCCTGCTTCATTCTGCTCCACACCACATCTACCCCAGATAAGTGCCTTGCTCTTTATTTGTTGTTTGGTTCTTTTATTCTTATCTGAGTTTGTCATTTGCTGTGGTTGTTTTCAGTTTATTTGCATGCAGGGATTTTCCCTCTTAGTTGCTTAGCTGGGAAACTCCCTGCAGTTAAGTTTGGAGTATAGCTCCTTTAAGTCCATGTGTTTGTGGCTTTTTGCATTTGTAATGATTCTTGTTTTCTGTTCATTGGTATGACAAGAGTGCCTGGTATAGGACGGAGTGCAGATCGTGCAATCTGAGGGCCTTTTTGTACTATTGGGAAGTTGAAATTTTGCAGGGTTTTTCTCTGGCCACCATCAGCCCCTTTCCTGTCCTTTCCTATTTTAGTCAGTGGGGGCCTCACCTTTTGCTAATCCTATCATCTATATGTGTATTGTGTTTTCCTATATCACCACAGTATTTGAATGTGGGGGGCTTGCTATTCTTTGTCTATTTTCTGAGGCAGAGAGTTATTCATCTTTCCTTTCTTTAGGATAGCTAGTTCTCCGGCTGGGTTTGCGGTGCATAGGATGATAGTTCACCCCTTGGCTACTTCTATCGTTGATAGTTACTAAGGGGATGGCGGCCAGATTAATTGCCAATGCTCTTGTCACCTTTTACCAATGATTTGTGGTGGTCTTCCATGGTTCCGGATCATAACAGATGGCACAGCAGACGGCAGTTTTTCTGTAGTGTTACAGGCAGACGTTTGTATATTATAATACTCACCTGCTCCTGTGCTGTGAGAGATGATGATAGTGGCACCAGCCTCCCTGCTGCACTTCCTGTGAGTCTTCCTGGCTGCTCCTCCTGTCCTCTGCTTTTTCTTTCTATTCTTTCTGTTCTCCGCTTCTCATTTTTTTTCTGCTCTCTGTTTGCTTTTCTCTCCTTCTTCACTCCTGCACTCTTTTCCTTTTCATCATTTCATTCTCCCGCAGCTGTACTGAACAAGCCCCGCCCCCTCTCCTGATTGGCTGTTCTCCTCCTGGCATCTCTTACTAGAAGAAGCTGCTGCCTGGCCACTCCGTCCTCTTTAACACAGTTTGAATCTCTGCGTTGGCCAGTTTGCAGCTATACAAACAGTGCCGGCTCCCAGCGGCGTTAATCAGCTGATTGGTGATGGCCCCGGGGGCATGATGCATGAAAGTGAAAACACATACACTGCGGGCAGCCGCCCCGGGACACTCCAGCCGGGGCTGCCACCAGGAATTTCCGGGCCCGATACTGCCAAAATTTTCGGGCCCCCTTCAGACTCCACCACAGCTCCGCCTCTACCCCTCGAACCTTTGGCAATAGAAAAAAGTTGTTTCCAGCATCACGTCCAAGAAAAGGTTAAAAACCAATTTTATTCCATAAGGTTAAAACCAACACTAGGTTGGATGGACGTCCACAAAGTATAAAACAATGATGCATTTCACACCTAACAGAGGTTCTTAGTCTTAGACATATCCTGCTGGATCTGCACAAGTAAGTTATGGAATAAAATTGTTTTTTAACCTAATTTCTTGGCCATGATGCTGGAAAAACTTTTGTTCTATTGCCGGACTTTGCCTCTTTGAACACGGAGCTGACCTCCCTGCACCGTCCCCCAGAGAAAGGACCCAGGTGAGATCCTCCTTAACATACTTACCTCCAACCTTCCCCAATCCCACCATCACTCTTAAAAAATCTCCAATTCTGCAAACAGTCCTCACCAATCAAACATTAACCGCTAGTCGTCATTTTGACAGCCTGAAAAAAGCTGCATACACCGTTTTTTGGGTCATTAAAATGACGAACCCCAGACAGAATCATCAGCCATATGTGTATATCTAATATATAAAGCTATGTATGTGTGTTTGTGTGTGTGTATATATATACTGTATGAGTGTCCGCTATAGGAACCCACACCGTCTCATTTACAATCACGATATTTTGCACAGACACCTCATGTGACTCAGGGATCGTCATAGACTATTTTTTGAGAGGGAAAATTTAACCCCGCGCTTTAGGCTGGGGCCACACAGGGCACTACTGTGATCCTCGCATGACACTCGGCTCACGCTGGGAGCACAGCAGGAGCCGAGTGTCATTTGAGTGTCACTGCGACTGAGCTCCGATCATGCGATCGGACCTCAGCTGCAGGGGACGGGTCGGCACTCAGGAGGGGAGGGCCGGTGCTGAGGAGGGGAGGGAGGGATTTATCTCCCTCTCTCCTCCATGGCCGGCTATTGCCATTCTCACACTGCACTCGCGGTACACCGGTGTACTGTGAGTGCAGTGAGTTCTTTCTCTCGCCCCATACACTTGAATGGGTGCGAGAGAAAGAGTCTCGCATTACACCCACAGCATGCTGCAATTGTTTTCTCAGTCCGATTGGGGCCAAGAAAATAATCTCTCATATGCGCTGGCACATAGGCCAATATTAGTCCGAGTGGAATGCGATGTTTTATCGCATCTCACTCACTCCGATTTTCATGCCTTGTGTCTAAGGGCGGCTTTGCACACTACGACATCGCAGGTGCGATGTCGGTGGGGTCAAATTGAAAGTGACGCACATCCGGCATCGCATGCGACATCGTACTGTGTAAAGCCTAGATGATATGATTAACGAGCGCAAAATCGTCGTAATCGTATCATCGGTGCAGAGTCGGCATAATCCATAATTATGCTGACGCGACGGTCCGATGTTGTTCCTCGTTCCTGCGGCAGCACACATCACTGTGTGTGAAGCCGCAGGAGCGAGGAACATCTCCTACCGGCGTCACTGCGGCTTCCGTAGGATATGCGGAAGGAAGTAGGTGGGCAGGATGTTTACATCCTGCTCATCTCCGCCCCTCTGCCGCTATTAGCCGCCTGCCGTATGACGTCGCTATGACGCCGCACGACCCGCCCCCTTAGGAAGGAGGCGGGTCGCCGGCCAGAGCGACGGTCGCAGGGCAGGTGAGTGCATGTGAAGCTGGCGTAGCGATAATTTTCGCTACGCCAGCTATCACACGATATCGTACCTGCGACGGGGGCGGGGACTATCGCGTGTGACATCGCAGCATCGGCTTGCGATGTCGCAACGTGGAAAGCCCGCCTTAAGCCTTACAGTTACTCTCCAAAAAAATTGTTACATTAAAGTCAATGGAGCTAGTAGGTGAGGTCATTAATAGGGGCTGTGATTGGTTATTATAGGCAACAAAGGACATTGCTAGTGTAAGAAGCTTCTGTGTGAGGTAATATGATATCGGTGGAGAGACGGATAGAGACAGACAGAGAATGAGAGAGAGAGAGAGACAGAGACAGACAGATAAGGAATGAGAGAGAGAGACAGAGGCAGACAGATAAGGAATGAGAGAGATAGACAGGGAATGAGAGAGACAGAGACAGACAGATAGTGAATGAGAGAGAGAGACAGACAGATAGGGAATGAGAGAGACAGAGACAGACAGATAGGGAATGAGAGAGACAGAGACAGACAGACAGGGAATGACAGAGAGAGACAGACAGATAGGGAATGAGAGAGACAGAGACAGACAGACAGGGGATGAGAGAGAGAGACACAGACAGACAGGGAATGAGAGACAGAGAAAGACAGATAGGGAATGAGAGAGAGAGAGACAGAGACAGACAGATAGGGAATGAGAGAGACAGAGACAGACAGATAGGGAATGAAAGATAGAGAGACAGAGACAGACAGATAGGGAATGAGAGAGAGAGGGAGAGAAAGACAGAGACAGATAGGGAATGAGAGAGAGAGAGACATAGACAGACAGATAGAGAATGAGAGAGAGGCCTGAAACACACGTCCTTGAAAACCACGTGCGTGTAATACGGGTCATTTTTCGGGTCCGTTTTCCGTTTTTTAGGTCCGTTTTTATGGTATGTGTGGCCTGCGTGTGTATCCCGTATGCTAGCCGTATGTGCGTGTGAAATGTCCGTGTGTGCGTGTGAAACTTAACTGACATGTGTTTGTGTTTTCCGTGATAAATGTTGCGTGTGTGATGCAAAATGTCGTTACTATATGTCGGCTGACAGCAGACAGAGTTGCGCGATGAGAATGAACTCGGGTGAACTTCACCCGAATTCATTGTCATGCTGCCACTCTGTCTGTGTGCCGCGTAATGATTAGCGGTCACCCGTGAAGGATTCACCGGTGACTGCTAATTCCCCGAGTGACGGAAGTTGCAGCCCTCTCTCATACTCACCGATCCCCGATCACCAGCGTGGCGCTGCACGGCATTCACACTGCTCTGGCGGCTTTTATTATTTTGAATAAGCCTGCCGCTCATTAAACAATCTCGTATTCCCTGCTTTCCTCGCCCACCGGCAAATATGATTGATTGCAGTCTGACACACCCACACGCTGAGTGACAGCTGTGTCACTGCACCCAATCACAGCCGCCGGTGGGCGTGTCACTATGGAGCATAGAAATAAATAAATAAAATAATAAAAAAAACAGCGTGCGTTCCCCCCCAATTTTAATACCAGCCAGATAAAGCCATACGGCAGAAGGCTGGTATTCTCAGGATGGAGAGCTCCACGTTATGGGGAGCCCCTCAGCCTAACAATATCAGTCATCAGCCCCCCAGAATTGCCGCATACATTAGATGCGAAAGTTCTGGGACTGTACCCTGCTCTTCCCGATTTGCCCTGGTGCGTTGACAATCGGGGTAATAAGGAGTTAATGGCAGCCCATAGCTGCCACTAAATCCTAGATTAATCATGTCATGCGTCTCCTAACCCTGTTAGGCTGGGGGGCTCCCCATAAGGTGGGGCTCCCCATCCTGACAATACCAGCCTGCAGCCGTATGGCTTTATCTGGCTGGTATAAAAATTGAGGGGGACCGCACGCCGTTTTTTTTTAATTATTTCTTTATTTATTTCTTTGCTCCATAGTGACATGCCCACCGGCAGCTGTGATTGGTTGCAGTTAGACAGCTGTCACTTAGCGTGTGGGCGTATCTCACTGCAACCAATCATATTTGCCGGTGGGCGGGGAAAGCAGGGAATACGAGATTGTTTAATGAGCGGCCGGCTTTTTCAAAATAGTAAAAGCCACTGGAGCTTTTATAACAGCAGTGCAGCGCCGCGCTGGAGACCGGGGAACGGTAAGTATGAGAGAGGGGGGGGGGGAAGTGATCGACAGACAGCAAGAGGGACAGATAAGACAGAGAGACCGACCGACAGACATAGAGAGAGACCGACCGACCGACGGACTGAGGGAGAGAACGACACAGAAAAAAAAAAAACGACATCACATGAAAAAAGCACAAAACTACATGGAGCATGCAGAGATGCGTCCGTGTCACTTAGGCGTGCGCACAGACCCATTGACTTTCATTGGGTCCGTGTCTGCGTGTTCCGTGATGAAAACGGACATGCTTCAGTGCAAAACAGAGACACAAACGTAGCACGCACACGGACACACGGACCTTAATGAAAAATGCACATGTGTCCTCAAACATTAAATAACATTGGTGCACGTTTGTCCGTGTCTCCGGTATACACGGAAACGGACCAAACACACATATATTTCACGGATGTGTGTTGGAGGCCAGAGAGAGAGACAGAGAGGGAATGAGAAAGAGAGAGACAGACAGATAGGGAATGAGAGAGAGAGACAGAGATAGACAGATAGGGAATGAGAGAGAGAGAGACAGAGACAGACAGATAGTGAATGAGAGAGACAGAGACAGACAGGGAATGAGAGAGAGACAGAGACAGACAGACAGGGAATGAGAGAGAGAGACAGACAGATAGGGAATCAGAGAGAGACAGACAGATAGGGAATGAGAGAGACAGAGACAGGCAGATAAGGAATGAGAGAGACAGAGAGGGAATGAGAGAGAAACAGAGACAGACAGAGACAGACAGATAGGGAATGAGAGAGAGAGACAGACAGATAGGGAATGAGAGAGAGACAGATAGGGAATGAGAGACAGAGAGAGACAGACAGATAGGGAATGAGAGAGAGACAGACAGATAGGGAATGAGAGAGAGAGAGAGACAGAGACAGACAGATAGGGAATGAGAGAGAGAGAAAGACAGACAGATAGGGAATGAGAGAGAGAGAGAGACAGATAGGGAATGAGAGAGACAGACAGACAGATAGGGAATGAGAGAGACAGACAGATAAGAAATGAGAGAGACAGAGACAGACAGATAGGTAATGAGAGAGAGAGACAGACAGATAGAGAATGAGAGAGAGACAGACAGATAGGGAATGAGAGAGAGAGACAGACAGATAGGGAATGAGAGAGAGAGACAGACAGATAGGAAATGAGAGACAGAGACAGACAGATAGGGAATGAGAGCGAGAGAGACAGAGACAGACAGATAGGGAATGAGAGATATCAGAAAGGCTGTGGAGAGAAAAGCGCACATAGGGTCTTATCTGATAAACAATGCAGGTGTAGAGGATAGGACAGGTGCTCACCTGTGGGAGTTGTGACAGGCACAACTCCTATGAAGGCATAAATTGAATGTAGAGATTGGTCAAGCAGCAGCCCCGATGAAGCAATGGAGAAATATACTAGTGGATAGAAAAATCGGGTTCAACGCTGCGCTAAAACCACAAAGCCAGACGATGTAATGGATTCTTTTCTTTATTTAGGACAGGTCAACGCGTTTCAAAGGCATGTCCGCCTTCTTCATCAGGACAAGGAAAAGAACAGCATAATACCTTATACCTTGGTATTATGCTGTTCTTTTCCTTGTCCTGATGAAGAAGGCGGACATGCCTTTGAAACGCGTTGACCTGTCCTAAATAAAGAAAAGAATCCATTACATCGTCTGGCTTCGTGGTTTTAGCGCAGCGTTGAACCCGATTTTTCTATCCACTAGTATATTTCTTCAGGAAATGAGAGAGACAGAGACAGACAGACAGGGAATGAGAGATAGAGACAGAGACAGACAGACAGGAAATGAGAGAGAGAGACAGACAGATAGGGAATGAGAGAGAGAGAGAGAGACACAGAGACAGACAGATAGGGAATGAGAGAGAGACAGGGAAAGAGACATACTGCAGGTGTAACGGGGTGCCGGGGATGCCTCGGGGGTTGTAGTCGTGGCCCCTTTTTCTATCAGGCTAACCCCCGGCTCAGCCGTCACTTTTGGGACAGGGGATTGTTTTGTGGGGCAGAGTGTGGTGGAAGAGAGCACGCTGTCAGACGCAGGAAGACTTTGCAGGCGGAGCTCAGTTGAACCAAACGACATTTTTATTGCACAGTTTCACAACAGACTCAATGCACGGATCTTGTAACACGCAATCACAATTCCTGCCGGGGAAAAACTGCTCCTGTCTTCTCTTCTCAGGGGACCTTGCCCGGCTACTTCTAGTCTCCTGCACCTGAGCTCCCGCTCCTGCTACCGCAGATTTGACCCACACAACTCTGTTTCACCGTTTAGGACACTTTCCTTTTCTTTCCTTTCGCTAGCTGCCACCATAGCTCCCACACTCTGCCCCCGTTGCTCCTTCTCCCCCGTCCCGGAATCAACTAACTCAAAACTCACACTTTTTCCCTTACAGCGCTATCTCTCCCTCCCCCTCAAGCTGCCGGCTCCTCCTCTCTCCTGCACTGTTTCTATGGGGACAGCCATCCCACCCGGCCTCTAGGGGAAACCCATCTATACAGTAAAAATAAATTAATATTAACAGCTTTATCTACCCCAGCGTGGGGTATCTTCAGGGGGGAAAACTGCACCTCCTTGTAAGGGGTCCGTCCAGCCCTTACATTCCTCCCCTCTTTTTGCCTTAGCCTCCCGGCAAGGCTCGCACCTGTAAAACACAATCTTAGCAGCAAGGCAAACTTTGGATAAAACTTTAAAACCTTCATGAGAAAGAAACAACCACTGAGCGCACAAGTTCTGCGCCAGGAGTCCCTCCAAGGGAGCTCCCAGTCTTTGTAGGCAATTTGCCCGGAGGCCTTCAACAGGCGCTCCCGGTCTTTGCTGGTCTTCTGCCCGGAGGCTTTCACAGCACTCCCGGTCTTTGCAGGCAGGGAGCACAGATAATAAAAGTCTCACACAACATCACAGAGGGAGTCCTTGCACAGTCCGGCATCAGGCTCCTTCCGGGCTCGGTAACTTAAACATGGTTACAAACTATAAATCTTCACCGGTTCTTCAACAATACCGGTTCTTAGCACAGATATGTCCCTCACCTCCGGTCACTGGGATTCACACGGGGTGGTAAGCTCGTAGCCATTCAGCCCGCTGGGCCCTCACATAATCGCGAGGGACTGACCTGGCAAGCGGCGCAGCCTCCGGAACGGTTCATAGTTAACCGGTGTCTCCGATTCTTCTGGCTCCGGCTTTGGCCCCTCGGCTCCCGGCAGAGGTGACGGGGTAGCTGGACGGGAAGGCTGTGGACTTCCAACGATGACCACCGGGTGCGTAACCATACTTTGACGAATCGCCAATACCGCCGGCGTCTCCTTTTCCGGCTCAGCTATCAGTCCTGTAGTGACTTCTGGCGACACCGCCAGCGTGTTTCTCGGCTGGCAAGTCTCAGCCAGCACCGGTCTCTGTTGTGTACGTCTCCGGTACTGACACTCTTCCCATTCAATCTCTTGTTGCCACTGTGCGGCCTCTTGGGCAGTGGGCATCCAGGTCACTCCCACGGCAAATAGGCCCCGACATCCTACTTCTCTCTGGAACTTTACTTTCTCCCCTGGGTACAGTGTATGGAGGCGTTGAGGTAATCCTTCAATGTCCAAATTGACCCGGTTATAGAAAAAATGATCCCCGGACTCATCGTCCTCAATGAACCCGTAGCCTTCAGCCTGATTGAATTTGACCACGGTGCCAACGGTACACTGCCGATCCAACTCTTCGCTAAGGGGACCGGCCATCATCTCACGGGCCACGGTCTCGGCCAGTAACCTTTCTTGTACCGGGTCTGTTTCAGGCGGCGGGGACTGTCGTCGGGTCAGGGGCATCGGTTTCACCGGCTCCCAGAAAAATCCCCACTCGTCTTCCTCTAACTCCGGGGCATGTTGCTCTCCCGGGGCCGGAACTGCTGTGTGGGCTGGAGGTCCCACCTTGACTGGCGTGATCACCTCCGAACTCTGGAGGGGTGTTTCCAGGGTTTCGCTTCCCGGCTGTAGTTGCGTCTTGTATGTGGCCCGGACTTCAGTGGATGTTTCGCCGGTCACGGCGTCCCATGAAGTGACCCACGTTACTTTTGCGGGCCGCTCCGGACCTCCTGGCACAGCTGGTAGCTTAATGGTAAGTGCCTCTTCGGCTGCAGTCTGCCTCGGGCGTCCTCTTCCCAGGCTGGTTGCCACCAGCGCGCCCGCTGCAGCTCGCTGTTTTATCTGGGTCTCCATCTCACTCCGAGTCAGTTGCAGAGTTGTCGTCTCTTGCAGCTCTTCCTGTAATGGCGCCGGGGACGGTGGAGATGCTGGGGAAGGTGGAGGCGGGCCTTCTTTTCCCGCTCTTGCATACACTCCACCCCCAGTCTCGCACATCAAATCGACCCAGCACAGGCGATGCCTCTTTTTTTCTGTAGCGCCGACATCTTCACATGTCTTCAGCAACATCTTGGGGCCAGCACCTCCCCTCTTTGGGCGGCGCACTCTGTACTTCTTTTTCTTCGCCGGCCAGCTCAGGGTTCTTCGCTTGGCGCCAATTCTTCGCGCGCTCGCTGTATTTGTGAAGACGGCGGCCATCTTACCGCCGTCTTGTGCCTGGTCCAACACCTTAGGCACCACTTGGTCTCCATCTTCTTGGATCGGGACCCCCTGCAGATAATCCGGATCCTGCCGACTACGCCACTTGTAACGGGGTGCCGGGGGTGCCTCGGGGGTTGTAGTCGTGGCCCCTTTTTCTATCAGACTAACCCCCGGCTCAGCCGTCACTTTTGGGACAGGGGATTGTTTTGTGGGGCAGAGTGTGGTGGAAGAGAGCACGCTGTCAGACGCAGGAAGACTTTGCAGGTGGAGATCCGTTGAACCAAACGACATTTTTATTGCACAGAGTTTCACAACAGACTCAATGCACGGATCTTGTAACACGCAATCACAATTCCTGCCGGGGAAAAACTGCTCCTGTCTTCTCTTCTCAGGGGACCTTGCCCGGCTACTTCTAGTCTCCTGCACCTGGGCTCCCGCTCCGGCTACCGCAGATTTGACCCACACAATTCTGTTTCACCGTTTAGGACACTTTCCTTTTCTTTCCTTTCGCTAGCTGCCACCATAGCTCCCACACTCTGCCCCCGTTGCTCCTTCTCCCCCGTCCCGGAATCAACTAACTCAAAACTCACACTTTTTCCCTTACAGCACTATCTCTCCCTCCCCCTCAAGCTGTCGGCTCCTCCTCTCTCCTGCACTGTTTCTATGGGGACAGCCATCCCACCTGGCCTCTAGGGGAAACCCATCTATACAGTAAAAATAAATTAATATTAACAGCTTTATCTACCCCAGCGTGGGGTATCTTCAGGGGGGAAAACTGCGCCTCCTTGTAAGGGGTCCGTCCACCCCTTACACAGGGAAAGAGACAGACAGACTACATGCACAGTTACACACACTGTACATTATTACCTCATCTTACAGTTTCTGATCAGTGAAGAGCAGGAGAGAAACCACGGGGACTTGCACGGAGGCTGCAGCAGCTGAACAGCAGGACCTGCATGTTCACTAGTCATGTGATCAGGCACATGATTAGTTAGATGACAGGTCCTTCACCGCAGCCTCCATAGTACATTTTCCTGTCCTGCACCGGATCAGTGCAGAGTAGGAGAGAGGGCAGCTCTCTATGAGCGACTTGGGCCCCCTCATTGTCCTGATGGCGGCCCCGCCCCCTGGGGCCCGGTGAGCTGGGGGGTGAAGGGAAGGAGCCTGGGCTGTCAGCTGCAGGACCCCCCCTCCTGTCTCCAGCTCACGGGCCCCATAGCAGTGGCATGGTCTGCCTCTATTGACGGTACGCCATTGCTCCATACTATTTTCTGGACCTCAATATCTCCCACCAAGATAACAATATTATCATGAAAACGTACTTCAAATAAGTTGACACTAATAGATATTTCCACTTCTCTAGTCACCACTACAAGAAAGGGATTACCAAAATTCCTTATAACCAGTACCAGCACATCAGATGCAACTGTAGGAAAGAAAATATTTTGAAATACAAACCAATGTATTCATGGAACGGTTGATCAACCAACATTACTCCAAAAACATGGTTATATTGCCTACCATAACATAGGTAAGCTCTCACAACAGCAATGTCTGCAAAAAAAAGCCAACAATTCTGATATGGAGACAATTGATTTAATTAGTAATTTTATCACTAGGTTTAACTTTGGCTATCTCCCTTTGACGAAGGTACTACAGAAACATTTTCACATTCTGCAAAATGACCCTACTCTTGGTGCCTCCTTCTGAAACACCCTTTGGTTACCTTCAGGAGTACACCCACCTTCAGGAACATCCAGGCCCCAAGCTGCCTGAGAGTCCCAGAAACTAACCCAACACAGCAAGTCTCCAGGCAGTTTCAAATTCTGGGCAAAGAAATGCTTATGTTGTAAATGCATCCTATATAACACTTAATCTTTTCGATGTTCCAAAACTGGAAAAACTTTTCTTCTGAAAACATTTATGACATTTAATTATTTACCTTATTAATTTTAAATGCAGGCTACAATAATAGAACGGCTCAGCCACTACACAAAATACTTTACCGGTAACTTACATCTCGCTAACATTGTTAAAGGGTACCGTATATGCACCATGGGTTCTCAAGGCACTGCACCAATGAGCATGATAAGGACGCTAGATGTCTCTCCATAATGCTGATTGATTTTATACCGCCTGAATTTCGAAATAGAATAGAGGTTCTTAAGAGAAAGAAACTGTACTAGATTTATTGGCTAACCATATTAAAACCACATGAATTTAACAAGAGCACTGAGATTTTGATATAAGGGTACTGGTTTCTTCATATTTACCGTATATACAAGTCAGTCCAAGTCTTTTTTAGTTTGATAAAAAGCCTGAAAGGTTTTATTTTTATTAAAAAATATTTATTCAAATATTTTTTTTCCTTTTTTTATAAATTACCGTATGTAACTTTTAATTTAAGATTATTTATATCCATTTATGTATATTTACTTTTAATATTACTGCTTTGTAGTTTTATTGAGGCTTTCCTCCTATGTCACTTCCAAAATTATTATTTTTTTTAAATCCTTATTGAATAAGTTTTTTTCTTAAAACTATTTTTTCCTTCCCTTATTTTGTTATTGACGTGCTTTTCTCATGTTATTACAGCATGATATTACATTCTATTCTTTCCTCCATCCAAACTAAAGGGTGCTTTACACGCTGCGACATCGCTAGCGATTGCTAGCGATTGCTAGTGATGTCGTAAGTGATAGCACCCGCCCCCATCGTTCGTGCGACATGTGGTGATCGCTGCCGTAGCGAACAATATCGCTACGGCAGCGTCACACACACATACCTGTTCAGCGACGTCGCTGTGGCTGCCAAACAATCCATCCTTCAAGGGGGAGGTGCATTCGGCGTCACTGCAGTGTTACAAAATGGCCGCCCAACAGAAGAGGAAGGGAGGTGATGAGCGGCCGGAACATGCCGCCCACCTCCTTCCTTCCTCCTTTCCGGTGGACGGAGGTAGGATGATGTTCGTCGTTCCTGCGGTGTCACATACAATGATGTGTGGTGCCACAGGAACGACGAACAACCTGCGGAATGAAACACCAACGACATTATGATAAGGAGCGACATGTCAACGATCAACGATTTTTGTCATTTTTGCGATCGTTGATTGTCGCTCCTAGCTGTCACACGCTGCGATGTCGGATGTGCGTCACAAACAGTGTGACCCCGACGATATATCGTTAGCGATGTCGCAGTGTGTAAAGCACCCTTTAGTTTCTGCTCTGTTCTCATTTATAATCACATAAGTATTTCAAGTGCCCGCTTCTGTATACCCCTATCTCCTTATCAACCATCCCAGTGCTACGATGTAATGGCCTTATTCTCTAGGTCTTCCACCCCTAATTCCCCTCCCGTCCAGACATAAGTTCACATCTTTTTCCTAATATATATATATATATATATATATATATATATATATATATATATATATTTATATTTAAACTCACATCCCTTACTTCAAATATAACTCTCCCATTTAGCACTCATTTTTTCTTTTTGTAACCCGTCTACACTTTTTTTCCATCTCTTCACTTCACCCATCGTCCTTCCTCTTTGTAGTTATATCTCCTTTATTTCAATATGGCCTCTATTTTTCCTTTTTTTTCTTCATACTTTATTGACTATCACATCCCCTCTTCCTAAGCACTTCCTGTCTTTATTACCCTCCTCTTTATGGGTGTTCTTCATTAGCCTTCAGCCTTTTTAAGCCCTGCTGTTACTGTATTGTGCATATTTGTTTTTTTACCTTGAAAACGGTGCAGGTTCAGTGCCGAAACGTGTTGGTACAATAAGGAAGCATTTTGAAATACACAAGGCTTATTAGTTACAGCTGTTATTGTCCTCCTCCACCACTATATGCAGTTGTTGGCAGAGACCTGTCAGTCACTGTTATGTTATGGGGCGGGGAGAAGCTGTCGAGAACCCACCAGTATGACTAGAATGCAGTCCCTGGCAGCTATTAAAAGTAAGTTTTCATCCTGATATCATTGTCTTTCACCCTTATTCATCTGGCAGAAGACTTTCTCCTCCAGCCACGGGGTAGAAGCAGCAGTTACATGCTACAAGGTGCGCCCTAACACAACAGCGCTAGCTGCGCATATACTCCTGCCCTTTCACCATCTGTACCAAATGATACAGCTCTATGTGTGTGTGGTTTTGTTCCCCAAGCAGAAAACAAGGAAAGTAGACAATTTGGTGCTGAAACGCATTGGAACAATAAAGAAACATTTTGTAACACAAAAGGCTTCTCATTTACTGGAGCGCAGCCCGTTCAATGTGATATCATCCTCCTCCACCCCTATATGCATACGCAGGCAGAGACCTGTAGAAGCCATCGAGGACCCGCCTATACAACTATTGCCCATGCAGCTTTTAAAACTATCTTGTCATCTGAAATGCAGTGACGTTTCAGAATGAAACATTCCTGTCTGTCTGTGGTCATACATCCAGTGGCTGATACATGCTGCCCATGGTTTTAGTAGTATGTATCAGCTGACAGGTTCCCTTTAAAGTCAAAATTGGCATCATTTTCAAAGGTTTAAATATTTTCATTGTTATGAAATAATTATGTGTCTTTTCATTTTACATGAAACGGGACGATCACAGAATATATACAATATTTCTGGGTATATAGCATATTAGACAGCACTTTTTTCTGAGTCTATTTTTAAAGGTGTTTGCAGGTGCTTGATGTACGTCAAAATAACTAAAAAAAGTTCCCTATGGAAAAGAAAGGAAATAATTTAGGTATGCCAAAAATTCTTTCTATTTGTTTTCTTTTTATGTTTGTCATAAAAATGGAATTCTTGAAGAGTAGCCTTGATGTCTTGCTCCACGCTAGCTCTAGGTTGCCAAACATTTATTTTAAATACTATCTGTTTGAAAGATTTATGGTGATTATGAATGCTGAATGTTTGCTTATCATTATTTTTTGACAATATACATTGAACAAATATGATGGATCCAGAAACGACACGGTTTTTGGAAAAGCAATAGATATTCTGCTGCCAATGTAAAACATGTTGCATGCTGCACAGACAAACAATAGTGTTACCAAAAGCAGATTCCTGGTGTCATAATTCTATCAATTTCACCCAATAGTTGGAGGTGCAATAAAAGACATTCGGCACATTCTTATGATTTGCTTTTCCATTCTTGACACCATTAATTGTTATCAATAATAGAATAAAATAAATGAAGCAGTCAATTGATTACCTTATCCATAGTACAGTGCACAGCTATTTCCTATAATTCCACAGACAATGCATGGGACAGAGGCCGAGCATGCGCAACTATGGAACAGAGGCCGAGCATGTGTGGCGTCCCTGAGGCTCAGTCATCACAGGGTATTGTATCTGACTTAAGATGCAATGCTTTATCCCGGGTGATGAAGGAGCTAACCACTGGTGTTTGTTTCACTTACACAAATTCCAGTCAGTGAGTGAGTCAGCTAATTACACAGGAAGCCAGACAGTCTGGGGAATTCCAGATTACCAGGGCAACAGCCACTATGAGTCATCCCAAAGGTGGGGGCTTCCTGATTAAGTAAGCGAACACACAGTTTCTAGTGAGTTCAGTCTGGGAGCAGGAGAGACAGACACCCTTAAGAGAGGAAGGAGAACAAGGCTGGTCCTGGGGACGGGAGACTGGTGGACTTTGTTCCAGGACCAGGGGCCACAACACCGCACTGAGTCTGCAGGAATGAGACTGGAATAGGGCAAGAGGCGACTGGTGGAGATGGTGAGACAAAGGAGAAATGGTAGCTGAGGTCGAGCTTAACCATTCCCACAGTGCCGGCGCAGTCGGGGTGCAGAGCCCTCGGTTGGGGAAACCTTCATGGACTCTAACAAATCTGCAGGGGATGGGGATTCCATGTCCAATCTCCCACCACTCACTTTCCTGGAGCACAGTGACATATAGGATCCGGGGTGGGGTTTACAGCCAGGCCCCATGGCGAGGACCCGTATCACCTGCACACAGGATGGGACACTTAACACGAACAGCGGGGTCCCCAAGTTGTTTCAAGCCACAGGGATCCACAACCAAGTGCAAGGAGGAAGGTCTCACACATTTCCACAGACACCGGTGATTGCCTCTGATTCACCCGGGACCGGCTGGAGTCCATCCATGGCAGCGGAAAGCGGCACCTCTGGGGAGCTTTAAGAACTGTGAGTGAAAGGAACTTTGAACCACAGCCCCAGTGTGGTCTTTGTCATTGGGGGCGGCACTGCCGCGCCGTGCTTCGGCGCCATCTGCTGTCCCCATCACCCTCACCCTCCCTGGGGCTTGCTCCACCTGTGAGGAGCTGGACTATCTGGGCTGCATTAACATCAGCCCTGGAGGAGAGCAATATCTTGCAACGGCGGCTAATCCCTAGCCGCACACCAAGGGTGGTGCTGCAATGCATCCCCCATTCCCATCCAACACCGCTCCTGGAAGAGGAAAAGTCGCAGGAAGAATCTGCGGTGGAGGAGGCCAAGACCCCAGTCACCGCTGCAACCGGTGACATGCTACCCAGGGACCCTTCACCCTTCTTTCATCCCCCTTTACACCTTGCACCCTCCTGTTTGTCTTTTACATGTAACCGAAAGAGCCACGAAGCCAGGTCAAGCCAGTCACATCAACCCCACAAAACCACTGGCCTGGTGACAAGTAACCCCTGAGGCCCCGTTTGTCGCTACACATGCGCAACTCCACTGCATTCAAGACGAAGCTGCAATGCCCAATTCTCTGGATTCCACAGCACCAGTACATGACCAGTAAGGTAAAACTTTCTTCTACAACTCACTTATTTAGCAGAATTTGCCCATTTCTCAGCCAGTTTTAAACCTTCTATGTGGCGCCCCTGAGGCGCTGGTCGCCAAAAGGTACTGCACTCTAACCGGGGTTTTGTAATCATCATGGATCCAGGGGAGGTCGGTTTCACCATACACAACCACATACACACAAGGGTTGCCCCTTTCCCCACTGGGGACTGGGCTAGGGTAAGGTACCAAAGGGGTTGCCTACAGTGTAACATTTACAGTATGCCATCACAACAGGGGCCCCAATTCACTAGCTTAGGACTTGGGTAGAGGGAGGAGCTGCCACTAGGGGGAGTTAGGAGCCACACAAACAGCTATAAGGGAGTTCTCCAGCAGGAGAGATAGTGAGCAGACATCTTTTCCTGGTAGCTCCTGTGGGACATTGGAGTTTAACGGGATACCATGTTAGTTCCCCCGGGACCAGTGCAGTTCACGGTGCAGCACCCTAGAGTGGTGCAATTCCATGTTGCATCATCAGACTCTGCCGGACGGAGGGGTTCCATGCCCCTCCGACCACACAAGTTTCCAGAGCCATGTGACCCCCTAGGATTCCGAAGCCTCGATCACGGTCAGACTCAAAGGGATCCACACTACTGGCATAGGGAACAGTACTCTGCCTAGTACGGAAGGGACTCTACGTGCTTCAAGCCACAGGGACCCGCACTACAAAGCGCAGCAAGGAAGGGCCCACAGACTACCACACCTGTTCTGACCTCCCACCGATAAGGGATCGGCCGGAGCCCATAACAGTAGTGACCGGTACTATGGGCCTGGCAACTGAAGTTGTGAGTAAAGACACCTTGAACCCACAGAGACTGTAGAAGGCGCTTGTACGCCGAAACACGTAGTCCAAGCAGGCTACCACTCCTAATCTTTTTCTTTCACCGCCCAGAAGTAGGGCTCCAATTTTATGGAATTTTTTCAAAATAAAGATTTGCAAATGCAAAAAATTTGTTAATATATATCTGCATCCTCAAATTTGTCCGCTGGAGTTATAAAGTTTTTTCATTTGGATTTCCCGTGGCTGGCTCCTGCTCTGGTTTTCCGTGCGGACTATCTTTTGGATTGATACTGGAATCCACACACAGGAGTGTACGGGTAAGCTGGCTTTGAAAACTATTTAGTTTTTTGTATCTCAAAAAAAAGCTACATTCTAGCTGAAGGAAAAATCAAAGATGAGCTGTACCAGCTAAAATGCAAAGAAAGTGTATTTACCGCTAAACATGAAGAGCACAAGAATTGTATCCATGTATGGCACAGGCGTCGTGCACATAGAGACACAGAAGCCATCAGAAAGTTAGCTCAAAAACTACTTGCTGATGTTATTACAGTTGATCTGGACTTAATACACACAGTTGTTTGTGGTCCAATGAGTACTCAATCTCCTGGAAAGAATAAATATTTTCTTTCTGTTTCAGATTAAATAGCAGCAAAAATATGCGAAATATGCCACTTATAAGGTGAAAGTCAAATAAGCAATAAGGGGCTAAAATATAACCTTTAATGTATCAAAAGTTGTTAAAAAACCTATATTTATAGGTCAAGGGTAACCATAAGTATCTCCGGCTTCCAAAACACACCCAAGAATATAATCGGATGTAACCAGCTACAGGAAAATAGCATGACCCGCCTAGAGATGCCATTAATGTATAACAAACAAAACAAAACCAACAAAACAGAAAAACATAAATTGTGTATTTTTCAAGGTCCTATGTACGGACAGCAGTCCCATAGGAAAAAAAATAAATGGAAAAACACAATATAATCAAATAAAAAAATTGTTGACAGTAGTCAACCATTCAAATGACCCCAACAATAGATGGCAGTACATATGAAAATAGAAGAAAATGGAACAATCTCACTGGATGGGTGGTGTATGGGGTGAGCCAGCATCTCCTTCAGATGGGTCTTCTAGTTACCATGGCATCACTGACCCTAATTAAAACTGGGAGATCATCATAGCCTGTCACCCCAAGCTTCCGCCCTAACAAGGGCAGACCACAGCTACCCTAACCTGGAACCTTTATGCTCTCATCAGGGGACATTGGTGTACAAAGGGGCAGAGGTTCTACGTCGTCTAAGCTCACAAAAACCCTGCGGTTTTTTTGGATGAAATGCGTCGGGATGCTATTAGGGAGAGCATAGTCGTTCTAGGATACGGTAGCTGTGGTCTGCCCTTGTTATTTGACCATCTGCTTCAGAGTAAAGATAAACTTCCAGAGAAACATGAAATATTTTTAGCTGGAATATATAACAAATTTTGGAGAAAGCCAAAAATTAATAAGGACACAAAGCATACAACCCTGAACAATATGGTCTAGCGGAAAGAAGGAACTGGACACTTTGTGAAAGTGGAAAAGTATGGTATTTGACGCAGTTTTGCCAACAACATATTTAGGTAGACGCTATGTCTGGTGCTAAACCAACACGGCTCATCACCCCAAAACCAAAATCTCCACAGTGAAACATGGTGGTGGCAGCATCATGCTGTTTGGATGTGTTTTGGCAGCAGGGACAGGCTAAAATGGATTGTGCAAGAATAGAGGGATATTCTTGAGCAAAACCTGCTTCAGTCTGTCAGTGATTTGAGACTGGGACAGAGGTTTACCTTCCAACAAGAAAATGACTCAAAGCATGCAGCTAAAGCAACACTTTAGTGGTTTAAGGGGAAACATGTAAATGTATTGAAGTAGCCTAGTCAAAGCCCTGACCATAATCCAATTGAGAATCTGTGGTTAGACTTGAAGATTGCTGTTCGACAGAGGAATCCATGTAACTTGAAGGAGCTGGAGCAGTTTTGCCTTTAAAAGTAGGCAAAAATCCCAGTGGCAAGGTGTGGAAACTTCATAGAGACTTATCCATCTATAATTGCTGCAAAAGGAGGCTGTACAAAGTACTCACTTTAGGGGGGTGAATAGTTATGCACAATGACGTTTTTAATTATGTGGTCCTATTTGTGGTGTTCTTCACATTAAAATGAAAACCAAATACAGTTGTAGACATGTTCTTTATATAAACTAATGCAAATCCTTAAAGAAAAAACAATGAAATTCCAGGTTGTGAGGTAGAAAAACACCAAAAATACCAAGTGAGTGAACACTTTTGCAAGGCACTGTAAAACTCACAGGTTATGTGGATGCAGTCCAGGCTGGTGACTTAAGTGATTTTAAATCGACAAGCGGCTATTTGTTCAAACTTGGAAAAAGTTCAACTTCTTGGTTCAGCAGAAAACAGCTATCTGTAGCCTTGTCATCTACAGGAGCAGAGTATGTGTCTGTAGCCCACACAAGTCAAGAGGTCATTTGGTTAAAGAAATTGTTAGCCATCGACTCAACCAATGATAATTTCTGAAGACAACCAAGGATGCATTAAAGTTTTATGGAGTGAAAAGATCAATGCGAGAACCAAACACATTGATGTTAATCATCACCTGCATGATTTGATAGAACATGGCATAATTGAGTTTGTTTATTGTGAGACTGACCAGATGATAGCTGATGTTATGACAAAGCCACTTCCAAGAGCTAAGTTTGAAAAATTCAGAACCCCTTTGACAATAGCAGGAAAAGTAGTGGTTAAGTGAGGGTGTTGCAATAATGTTTATTATTCTATGTATTGCAACAACTACTATTTGCTACTGTTTAACCTCTTTACGACATTGGAAGTACTGGGTAAGTTATAGCTAATGCCGATGTAATCACCGCCAGCTGCTGCGCTGAGGCAGCGGTGAGTCCCGCACATGTCAGCTGATTTGAACAGCTCATATGTGCGGTTATCAGGCGCGGGTGGATCTGAGAAAAAACTGCATCTCACCGGATCCTTAATATTGCGGCACTACTGGCAATGCTTTTCAATGAGCTGGATCCTACTCTACCGGAAGTCACTGCATTCTGGTATTATGTAATAGACACTGCACTCTCTTGTTGATAAAATGAAGACAAAAAGTTTTTTTCTTTGCAAAAAAGTGATTATTTATTTGATGGCGACAAAAGATGGTGGACGTTTCGGCCCAACGGCCTTTATCATGTATAGTCGCTCCACAAGAGGGCTGTTTCAGAAGAGAAGAAGATAATGGAGCAGGATGGAAGGAGTACCACCAAGAATAGTTTATGATACAAGATTTTCCAGAGGATGAAGTCTAGAAGCAGGTTAGATTTCCTTTGGCTGGAAGGAATTTGTGTACATGTATTCCAATAGAAGAGATTTCCAGCTTTTATCTTTATATATTCATGTGGATCACAGACGTTTGGGTGGTTGTAAGAGAACATGTAGATAAACATCATCTGATAAAGGCTCCTGCAGACTTCTCTCATGTGGAGGAGGAGGTTTTAGACATTGGTGGGGTGGATATTTTCCTTCTGCACGCCACCTTCCCAGGATATGGCCGTCAGTCTTTTTGTCTTCATTTTATCAACAAGAGAGTGCAGTGTCTATTACATAATACGTTCTGGGACTATTGACCCCACACTAGCACCTCTAATGAAACCACACTCTAGCTGAGTGCACACCAATACCCTATAACACTGCATTCTGGTAGGCAGGATCCTGTTTTCAGTACTGAGCAAGCCCAGAAAGCATGTCCTCCCCTGTGCTTTCAAGCGGAACTGCATCAGTTGAAGAAAGAAGACAGAAGAAAGAAGACAGAAGACCAGAATCGTGGAGGGGTGAGAGGGAGTAATTAAGATGGATTCTCTAAGTGAGTCTGTATATTTATTTCTCATAAAGTGTCTGTGTACTTATTTCTAATAAAATATTTTTTTCTCTTTGTGATGTCTTTTTTAACCCTTTATTGGAGATTCTTAATGGCTGGGTCAAACTTGGCCTGACATTAAGAATCTCGATCTTTATATCAGCTGGTAAACCAAAGCTGGTATTAACCCCTTATTACCCAGCGTGCCACCCGGCACCAGGGCCGCTGGAAGAGTTGGATACAGCGCCAGAAGATGGCGCTTCTATGAAAGCACTATTTTCTGGGGTGGCTGCGAACTGCAATTCGCAGCAGGAGGGGGCAGAAAGCTTGGGCTACCCTTTGCTGTGAATTACAATTGCCAGGTACCTAGTTATACCTGGCTGGACACAAAAATTGGGCGAAGCCCACGTCATTTTTTTTTAAATTATTTCATGAAATTCATGAAACAATTAAAAAAAGGGCTTTCCTGTATTTTTGATTCGTAGCCGGGTAAAAATAGGCAGCTGGGGTTTTAGGGCAGCCCGTATGTGCCTGCTGTATCTGGCTAGCATAAAAAAAATATGGTGAAGCCCATGTCATTTTTTTTTTTAGATTTTGAAAAAAAAAAAAAAAGTGCTTCCCTGGATCTTCCATTGCCAGTGAAAGTAACACCAAGCAGTGGGGGTTGCCAGTAGCTGCTTGGGTTACCCTTAGCAATAGAAAATGCAGCTGGAGCTCACACATTTTTTTTTACCCCTAACCCTGGTTGGGGTTTTTGTTTTTTTTATTTCTTAATGAATTAATAAACAAAAAATAGACATGGGCTTCGCCCATCGAGCATTTTACTGCTCACTCATCCCTACTCATGACCACACAGCAGGAAGAACAAGTAGTCAGATCAGCTGACTCCATTGTCGGCCGATTACTTGTTCTGTGTCCCCCTGCATCCATCGCAGCGTGTGCAGGCTGTGAGGTCTGCTGAGTTCAGTCCGGCACTGGAGTCAGCTGATCTGAACTCAGCTGATCTCACAGCCTGCACATGGTGTGAAGAATGCAGGGGACACAGAACAAGTAATTGGCCGACACTGGAGTCAGTTGATCTGATTACTCGTTCTGCTGGGACTCCAGTGCTATCTGAACTCAGCTGACCTCACACAGTGCGATGGATGCAATGGACACAGAACAAGTATTCGGCCGACACTGGAGTCAGCTGAACTGAACTCCAGACCACACAGCCCGCACACGGTCACACGTGATCAGCAGCAGGCAGTGACTGCTGTTAACCTGTATACATCACTGCGTGTGCGGGCTGTGAGATCAGGAGTCATCTCTCTCTCTCTCTCTTTTTTCAAGTCGAGTTCCACTGACTCCCGATCACATGACTCCAATACCCGCCAAATAAACTACAAGTGAAAGGATTCTGTAAAATAACAATTGTGTTTTCAAGCGTTCAACATTGAATCAACAGGATCCAGTCATCTGCGCTTTCCGTTTTTTTGACGTTTGTCAAAAAAACACTGATGTGAAAGCAGCCTCAGGCTGCCAGGGAAGTGTAAATGGTACCTCTCAACATTTTTTGTACCCCTGGAGGTCTGTTTCAGTATTTCCTGTTGCTGCAATGATGTCTCAGTGTCCATGTCATTATATATTATATTCCATTTTGATTTGTTTTTTTACCTTGAATTGATGATCCAATTTATGGTTAAACTGCTAAAATGATAACTAATCCAAATGACAGAAAAATGGTTTAAAATTATTCTAGTATGCCACCTTGATATTTTATATTTATCTGCAGGATAGATACCTAAGTGCAAGCCTTGTTTGAGAATGTGGGTGGGCTTGTGTGAAAGTGATACCACAGTTCGTAAATTCGGGAAACAAAATTATTACTGTAAGAGGAAATGCTTAAGTGTCTGAAGAAGCAAAACAGAACCAGCAACTATAATCGTTCCAGCACTCCCTTTCAAGCTGAGAAAGCACACACAGAAATCAAAGGATTATGGACGCCTGCCTAGTGACTTTAGAAATAATTCCAAAACCTAGAATTGATTAAAAAATAACAAGAGTTGCTTCACGAAAACTGAGCAGGAGATATTGACAGTTGTGGCAGTAAGCTCATGGTTCTATCAATCTGAGGCTACAGACTTTTGACGCATAATTGGCAGAATCCTTTTTAGAACTTCATCTCCTGTTATTGAAGTGACTGGCTTAGAATGCTGGGAAATGTTCTTAACTTAGGAATGCTGAGTATTTCCCACCTGACCATTTCGTTCCATCTCTTGGCTATTTAATATGCAAAAAAAGAACATTTCAAATTATGGATCATATGTATTTAAACAGAAAGCTCCAATGTCACATGAGGCCCATTCTAGTTGTAAAGTTTGCATTCAAATTCCTTTGTATACACAAAGAATTATCATCTCGCACTAGAGATGCAAATATAATGATTACTGATGAGCGTTCAGCACTCCTCTACGATATTTGATTGAGCATTAGGGTCAAGGTATCATCCTGGGCACAGCCTTCTTTTGGGAGTCTCTGGATCTGGGACCCCTATGGTACATGTACTCTGATGAACCTGGGTGTATCCACCGCTTGGGAGAAACACGTCAGGGCAGTTTAGGATTGGCCGCCCTGTGACATCATGGACTCAACCAATTAGATAAGTACCTTGAATTTTTCATATCTCTGGTGTTAGGTGCTTTAGTCTGAGTGGGGTCATCTTAGGGTCGCTTTAGGGCTTCCCGACGGTGAATGGGGGCGCCCAAAACATTTACCGTGTCATATCCTCCATTGATAGGTAGGGACATCTATGACTCATCAGGACTAGCTGTTGAGGTGTCTACACACACACATTATATATATATATATATATATATATATATATATATATATATATTCCTCTTGATGAAAGTGGTATCACCCTTCGCAATTTTTAAATTTTTATGTTTATTATGCACTGGCATTACAGGGATGGACTTACTTGATTGAGAAAAATTGTTAATTTACTAACCTTCTCATTAGTCAATCGAGTATTGTGGGTGCTTGAGCAAAAGCTCGAACCCTCGCCCCACATGTTTTGAGGCTGTTAGATAGCCAATCAAAATGTGGAGCTTGCCTGACAATCATGGTAATGCCGTAGCCATGTTGGCTACTGACGTTACTGTTATGGGCCTCCCGCAATGTGTCTTCAGGTCTTATATCAGACCCGGGGACGCAATACTTGGCACACTGTCCTCTAGAAGTAATTCAGGGAGAGGTGATGGTTGATGTAGGAGGGAAAATTCAGATTAGAGCAGGCATATAGGCAGTATTGAACACTTGCACTCAATAGTGCCCTCCATGTGGCAATAAAGGGTGTTTTTAGCCTTCTTTTACTTAATAAATAAATCATTTAAAAAAACAGCGTGAGGTCCTCCTATTTTTTATAACCAGGTAACGTACACAGCTATGGCCTGGTATTACCAGGCTAATAAGGTCCATGTTCCTGCTTATTTTGAGTAACAAGCACTCGAGCAGTTTAGTGTATGATAATCACTAATAAAGATTATTACCAGGTACACACATTGAACAAAATGATTGGTAAACTTTTCTGTTAAAATTTGAAAAAAACACAATTGTGACTGAAATAAGTTGAAACTGACAAAAGTAATTTTCAATTCATATTTACTGAATTTCAACTTATGATAAACAGGCTTTGGGTTTGAATTGTGGTTCTGCAAACATTTTTTAAAAAACAATCTAATGAAAATTCCCTTGACAAAAATTACGGTATCATTAATGTAATATTTTGTTGTACAAAAGGATGGTGCAGGCAAGCAACAGGTCTTGTCTCTGTGGCCTTGTGTATAGCTTTTGAGACAATGCCGCGAACAGAGGTTAGAAAGCAGCAACCAAATACCACTGTGGGCACCAGAACTATCACCAGAGCACACACTATGTTACTAAGAAGGGATTCTCATTTACCAAACATGTTTTCTAACCACTTACTGAGCAGGCTGCTAATACCTGAGTTTTTATCTAATTTGTTAGATAGGGCATCAATTCCTCTCAGGGTTTATTTATGCTACCATCCGGGACAGTGTTGTTGGGAATAAAAGGTACAGCATGATGCCCAAACTATCTTACAGACCAGGTTCATGTCAAGGGCGAGTCTATTTTTGAAAAGCCATGGCCGAAGTGTCAACCAACTGTTCAGCTATCACTCAAAATACATCCCTACCAAATACAATAAATCTCTGTTGGTTACAATAGATAAAAGTTATCTAGTCTCCATTTTTTTAACCATAATCATGGGGAATAGTGGTTCAAATCCCACTGCTATCTGGTCTCTGGCTTGGAACTCTTCTGGTACTCCTCTTGGTACTTGTCATGTCCCCACCGGAGTCCGCTCCTGCGACGTCTGCTCCAATCGCCAGGCAACGCAGTGTTCCCGCCACGGATAGTGCTGGTGATGGGAGAGGAGTCGGTGCCCGTGGCTCTGCTAAGCACAGGCTCCGCTCATCCACTAGGCTGGGTTTCCCTGGAATCTGCAGTACTACTGGCTGACTGTAGGTGGTGGGTGTCTTCCCTCTAGCCTGTCCATTATAGCCCGCCTGAGTCAAAATACATCCCTACCAAATACAATAAATCTCTGTTGGTTACAATAAATAAAATGTATCTAGTCTCCATTTTTTTTAACCATAATCATGGGGAATAGTGATTCCAGGCAGGCATTACAGTACTTCACTAGAGTTGACGTACACATGAGGATCAAAAGAAGTAGGGATGCTGGTGTCACACTAGTGTCTCTGATTTTTTGTGATTCGTGGCACTCCTCTGTATTTGTAGGCACAATCTGGAATGGCATCAGGAACTTAACAATAGCACATTTACCCTTCCACCTCACTTCCAGTATTGGATAAAGTTCACTATTTCCACACATTCACCACAAGACAGCACTAGCTACTGTCTGATTCAGTGGCCATAGTCTCGGACCAAGTTAATGGTGGTGGTGGGCCTGCAGCATGAGGAACCAACATACCTTAGGTCGATTGTACTGGTTAAACTGGTCGATATACTGGTTAAAACATGTATAATTCCCGGGATAAGGGCTGACTCTCTTGGCTTTTGCATGTTTAGGGTTTATGGGTTGATACAACTGCCTGAGCAGATTACACACAGAAAAATGTTTTCTCCTTCTATATTAGAAAATAGTCACATTTAACAAGATAAAGCAATGGGGTTTGTTTAATTACTTATAGGTACCTAGCTGGGGTCTAGCTAAAGCGCAGACTATACAATTACTCTTATTCAAAGTGAATGCATTCTAACTAATAGTTGGTCTTCATGTATCGTGTTTCTACAGATAGTATATCCCCATAGGTTAGGGGCACTAGGAATGGATTTCTTGTCAATATCGGGTTGCGGTGTCTCAGATTTATCTAAAATAGGTCAGTCTCTGATATCCTTAATATAAAAGTGTCCTATGTGGTCAATATCCCTTGGGATATTTGTGCAAATCACATATAGTGCAGTGTCCGTAACAGAGGAGTTCTCTATTGTCAAGTGTAGGTGGAGACAATTGCCAGACTTATAAGTAAGACAGGACCAAACTGTGCAGTGTTTGGACACAGAGTCATGCTAGTAAAGAGGTTCCTACCCTGGATTATGATGTGGTGGGGCATTACGGAAACCTGGCTGGATGAAAGCCATGACTGGGTGACAAACATACAGGGTTATAGCACATTTAGGAAGGACAGGAAAGGCCAAAAAGGTGGTGGGGTGTGTATATTTATTAAATCTAACCTAAAACCTGTGTTGTATGATGACATTGAGGGGAACAGCAACAATGTAGAGTCAGTATGGGTAAATGTACATGGGGAGGGGAATAATGGAAAAATGCTAATTGGAGTTTGCTATAAGCCTCCTAACATACCTGAACAAATAGAGGGTGAAATGCTGGAACAAATTGAAAAGGCAGCTAATAATAATAATCGGGTTCTTATTATGGGGGATTTCAACTATCCAGACATTCAGTGGGACATAGAATCTTCTGGTTCTGCTAAAAGCTGTAAGTTCTTATCTACCATTCAAGACCATTTCCTCTCTCAGATGGTAGGTGAACCGACCAGGGGAGATAATTTGCTAGATCTGGTCCTGTCAAATAGACCGGATACAATTTCAGATCTACAGGTCCGGGAGCACTTGGGCACCAGCGATCATAATATGGGAAGCTTCAACATAATATTCAATAGAACATTTCAAAGGGGGAATGCTAAAACCTGGAATTTCAGGAAAGCTGATTTCAACAAATTAAGGGAAGAGCTTAAATGTGTAGATTGGGACCAAGTCATGGTTAGAGATGAGCGAACCGGTCCCGGTTCGGCTCGAGGCCGGTTCGCCGAACGGGGGTCCCGTTCGAGTTCGGCTCGTCGAACGTTCGACGAACCGAACTCGAACGTATAGGCTAGAATGGGAGGCAATCACAAACACATAAAAATGCATTATAAATGTACACAAACAGTTAATAAACATTGCCATAACACTTACCGGTCCCCGCGATCCCTTCTGCACTCTGTCTCCTGCCGCTATTCCATCCGATGATCGCTTAATCCTCCCGGTGACCTGCACTGCCAGCAGAGATGCAGGACCTATCGTGACGTCAAAATAGCCATGTGACCAGTCACGTGGCTATTATCTCATTGGCTACAGACTGGTCACATGACTATGACACGTCATGTAGGACCTGCGAGTGCATCTCTCCGGTACACGGTGCACATATGTGTATCGCCGTGTACCGCCGACATGCTCTAGCACACGGTCGACTCCCCGTTCCGTTAGGGACCGGCTGACACAGCCGGTCATTAACGGAGATCACCGTTGCCATAGCAACGGAGCTAACCGCGGCTCCGAGAGCACCGTTGCTATGGTAACGCGTCTGTCAGCATTACCGCTGTTACCGCTGACAGCCAGCACTGATCACTCACGGAGTGAAGGCTGCACGCTGGTTCACGATTGTAGTGAGGATTGTAGTGAGGATGGAGGTTCCCCAGCCCCAAGTGATGAGCTGGTGCACCTCATCCTCACTACAATCGTCACTACTACTACACTAGTGAGGATTGTAGTGAGGATGGAGGTTCCCCGGCCCCAAGTGATGAGCTGGGTAAACTCATCCTCACTACAATCGTCACTACTACTACACTAGTGAGGATTGTAGTGAGGATGGAGGTTCCCCAGCCCCAAGTGATGAGCTGGTGAACCTCATCCTCACTACAATCGTCACTACTACTACACTAGAAAGAAAGAAGACAGAAGAGCAGGATCGTGGAGGGCTGACAGGGGGTAATAAAGATGGAGTCTCTAATGTGTCTGTGTATTTTTTTCTATTAAAGTATTTTTTCTCTGTGTGGTGTTTTTTTTAACCCTTTATTGGAGATTCTTAATGGCCGGGTCAAACGTGCCTGACATTAAGAATCTCTGGCTTAATACTGGCTAGTAAAACAAAGCCAGTATTAACTCATGATTACCCAACAAGCCACCCGGCTCCAGGGCTGTTGGAAGAGTTGGATACAGCGCCAGATGATGGCGCTTCTATGAGAGCGCCATTTTCTGGGACGGCTGCGGACTGAAATCCGCAGTAGAGGCGCCCAGAAACCTCGGGCTAACCTGTGCTGCGGATTCCAATCCCCAGCTGCCTAGTTGTACCCGGCTTGACACAAAAATGGGGCGAAGCCCACGTCATTTGTTTTTTAATTATTTCATGAAATAAGTGAAATAATTAAAAAAAACGGGCTTCCCTATATTTTTGGTTCCCAGCCGGGTACAAATAGGCAACTGGGGGTTGGAGGCAGCCCGTGGCTGCCTGCTGTACCTGGCTAGCATACAAAAATATGGCGAAGCCCACGTCATTTTTTTGGCGGGCAAAAAAATTCTGCATACAGTCCTGGATGGAGTATGCTGAGCCTTGTAGTTCTGCAGCTGCTGTCTGCTCTTCTCCATACAGATAGACAGCAGCTGCAGAACTACAAGGCTCAGCATACTCCATCCAGGACTGTATGCAGAAGTTTTTTGCCCCCTGAAAAAATTATGTGGGCTTCGCCATATTTTTCTATGCTAGCCAGGTACAGCAGGCAGGTACGGCTGCCCCCAACCCCCAGTTGCCTATTTGTACCCGGCTGGGAACCAAAAATAAAGGGAAGCCTTTTTTTTATTATTTCATGAATTTCATGAAATAATTAGAAAACAAATGACGTAGGCTTCGCCCCATTTTTGTGTCCAGCCAGGTACAACTGGGCAGCTGGGGATTGGAATCCGCAGCACAGGTTGGCCTGAGCTTTCTGGGCCCCACTGCTGCAAATTGCAGTCTGCAGCTGCCTCAGAAAATGGCATTTTCATAGAAGCGCCATATTCTAGCGCTGTATCCAACTCTTCCAGCACCTGCCTGCTATACCTGGCTAGCATACAAAAATATGGCGAAGCTCACGTCCTTTTTTTGTAGTTTTTTGGCAAAAAAAATAAAAAATGCTTCCCTGGATTTTCCATTGCCAGTGAAGGTAACACCAAGCAGTGGGGGTTAGCAGCCAGTAGCTGCTTGGATTACCCTTAGCTAGCAATACAAAAAATTCAGCGGGAGCCCATATATATTTTTTTTAATTATTTATTTAAATAACTAAAAACAAAATGGGCTTCCCTGTATTTTGATTGCTGGACATCACAGTGCTGTAAAAATAAATCTTTAAAAAAATGACGTAGCGCTCTGCGGTATTTTTGATTCTCAGCGCAGATAAAGCAGACAGCTATGGGTTGCCACCCCCATCTGCCTGCCGTTACCTTGGTTGGCAATCAAAATACAGGGAAGCCCATTAATTTTTTCTATTTAAAAAATAGTTAAAAAAAAAATGACGTTGGGTCCCCCCATTTTTGATAGCCAGCTAGGGTAAAGCAGACGGCTGTAGCCTGAAAACCACAGCTGGCAGCTTTACCGTGGTTGGGGATCCAATGTGGAGGTCCCCTCAGGCTCTTTTTTATAATTATTTTATAAATATTAATAATTACACAATAAAAGTAGGGTCCCCCCCAAATTGGATCACCAGCCAAGGTAAAGCGGACAGCTGTGGTCTGGTATTCTCAGGGTGGAAAGGTCCATAGTTATTGGGCCTTCACAGCCTAAAAATAGCAGGCCGCAGGCACCCCAGACGTGGCGCATCCACTAGATGCGCCAATCCTGGCGCTTCACCCCAGCTCATCCCGTGCCCTGGTGCAGTGGCAAACGGGGTAATAAATCGGGTTGATACTAGCTGTAAAGTCACCTGAGATCAAGCCCAGCAGTTTGTGATGTCATGGCGTCTATTAGATACCCAACATCATAAACTGTCAGTACTAACAAAAAAAAAAATCGACAAAAGAAATTTATTTGAAAAAACAGTCCCCAAAACATTTCCTCTTTCACCAATTTATTGTAAGAAAAAAAATAAAGGGGTCCCACGACGACTCTGGACCGTCTAGAATATGGGGGGGAGACACTCAGGGAACGTATCCCCCATTTTCTAGGAGTGCGGACCCTTCATGTGAGGAGTGTGGGTGCAATGAATCTGCACTCACTCTCCCCGGGTCCACAGCAGCAGAGTCCATGTCGTAATGGTTGCTACCAAAGCTGCAATGCCCTGCTCATGAGGTAAGGGCATGCCTAATCAGGAGAACTACTGTAGAGGAAGCTCTGCTCACTGGTATATAGGTGCTCAGAGGTAATAATAGATAAAATTAGTGAGTAACCTCGGCACTCTAAATCTCCCATACTAAGTCAGTAAGTCACAACGGATAGTAATGCAAAATCACTCTTTATTGGTCCGTATTAAGAAAATTTTTTTTTTCATAAGTATATATGTTTTTGTCCAAAACAAGTTACAAATGACGTTTCGGCCTGAGCCTTCGTCAGATTGGACTTATCTGCATGTAATCATGAAAAATGACAATAATCAGTATCACATAAGAGTGAGAGAACAATAACATAAACTCGAACAATGTAGAGGTACAATTGGGATGCAGCAAAAAAATTGCAACACAGCAAGAAATGAAACACATGATACAAATGTCATAATACAGTACAAGGACAATATAGTAATGACAAATATGGGGTCAGAGTAGACTTAGACAGCTCTGGTACGAAAGAGATGTCAATCATAAAGTAACATGTGCAGTAGGTGTAGAGCTACAGTATGCATGGCAGAGCAAATGGGTAGACCGACCACAGAAAAAGAACGGAGAAAAAGTGGAGAAAAAGTGGAGAAAAAGTGGAGAATAAGTGGAGAAAAAGTGGAGAAAAAGTGGAGAAAAAGTGGAGAAAAAGTGATTAAGAGGAGAAAAAGTGGAGAAAAAGTGGAGCATAAGAGGAGAAAAAGTGGAGAAAAAAGTGGAGAAAAAGTGGAGAAAAAGTGGAGAAAAAGTGGAGAAAAAGTGGAGCATAAGAGGAGAAAAAGTGGAGAAAAAGTGGAGCATAAGAGGAGAAAAAGTGGAGAATAAGAGGAGAAAAAAATGGAGAAAAAGTGGGGAAAAAGTGGAGAAAAAAATGGAGAAAAAGTGGAGAAAAAGTGGAGAAAAAGTGGAGAATAAGAGGAGAAAAAAGTGGAGAAAAAGTGGAGAAAAAGTGGAGAAAAAGTGGAGAAAAAGTGGAGAAAAAGTGGAGCATAAGAGGAGAAAAAGTGGAGAAAAAAGTGGAGAAAAAGTGGAGAAAAAGTGGAGCATAAGAGGAGAAAAAGTGGAGAAAAAGTGGAGAAAAAAGTTGAGAAAAAGTGGAGAAAAAGTGGAGAAAAAGTGGAGAAAAAGTGGAGATTAAGAGGAGAAAAAGTGGAGAAAAAGTGGAGCATAAGAGGAGAAAAAGTGGAGAAAAAGTGGAGAAAAAAGTGGAGAAAAAGTGGAGAAAAAGTGGAGAAAAAAGTGGAGAAAAAGTGGAAAAAAGTGGAGCATAAGAGGAGAAAAAGTGGAGAAAAAAGTGGAGAAAAAAGTGGAGAAAAAGTGGAGAAAAAGTGGAGAAAAAGTGGAGCATAAGAGGAGAAAAAGTGGAGAAAAAGTGGAGAAAAAGTGGAGAAAAAGTGGAGAACAAGTGGAGAAAAAGTGGAAAATAAGTGGAGAAAAAGTGGAGAAAAAGTGGAGAAAAAGTGGAGATTAAGAGGAGAAGAAGTGGAGAAAAAGTGGAGAACAAGTGGAGAAAAAGTGGAAAATAAGTGGAGAAAAAGTGGAGAAAAAGTGGAGAAAAAGTGGAGATTAAGAGGAGAAAAAGTGGAGAAAAAGTGGAGCATAAGAGGAGAAAAAGTGGAGAAAAAAGTGGAGAAAAAGTGGAGAAAAAGTGGAGAACAAGTGGAGAAAAAGTGGAAAATAAGTGGATAAAAAGTGGAGAAAAAGTGGAGAAAAAGTGGAGATTAAGAGGAGAAAAAGTGGAGAAAAAGTGGAGAAAAAAGTGGAGAAAAAGTGGAGAAAAAGTGGAGAAAAAAGTGGAGAAAAAGTGGAAAAAAAGTGGAGCATAAGAGGAGAAAAAGTGGAGAAAAAAGTGGAGAAAAAAGTGGAGAAAAAGTGGAGAAAAAGTGGAGAAAAAGTGGAGCATAAGAGGAGAAAAAGTGGAGAAAAAGTGGAGAAAAAGTGGAGAACAAGTGGAGAAAAAGTGGAAAATAAGTGGAGAAAAAGTGGAGAAAAAGTGGAGAAAAAGTGGAGATTAAGAGGAGAAAAAGTGGAGAAAAAGTGGAGCATAAGAGGAGAAAAAGTGGAGAAAAAAGTGGAGAAAAAGTGGAGAAAAAGTGGAGAAAAAGTGGAGAACAAGTGGAGAAAAAGTGGAAAATAAGTGGAGAAAAAGTGGAGAAAAAGTGGAGAAAAAGTGGAGAAAAAGTGGAGATTAAGAGGAGAAAAAGTGGAGCATAAGAGGAGAAAAAGTGGAGAAAAAAGTGGAGAAAAAGAGGAAAAAAAGTGGAGCATAAGAGGAGAAAAAGTGGAGAAAAAGTGGAGAAAAAGAGGAAAAAAAGTGGAGCATAAGAGGAGAAAAAGTGGAGAAAAAGTGGAAAAAAGTGGAGCATAAGAGGAGAAAAAGTGGAGAAAAAAGTGGAGAAAAAAGTGGAGAAAAAGTGGAGAAAAAGTGGAGAAAAAGTGGAGCATAAGAGGAGAAAAAGTGGAGAAAAAGTGGAGAAAAAGTGGAGAAAAAGTGGAGAACAAGTGGAGAAAAAGTGGAAAATAAGTGGAGAAAAAGTGGAGAAAAAGTGGAGAAAAAGTGGAGATTAAGAGGAGAAAAAGTGGAGAAAAAGTGGAGCATAAGAGGAGAAAAAGTGGAGAAAAAAGTGGAGAAAAAGTGGAGAAAAAGTGGAGAAAAAGTGGAGAAAAAGTGGAGAAAAAGTGGAGAACAAGTGGAGAAAAAGTGGAAAATAAGTGGAGAAAAAGTGGAGAAAAAGTGGAGAAAAAGTGGAGATTAAGAGGAGAAAAAGTGGAGAAAAAGTGGAGCATAAGAGGAGAAAAAGTGGAGAAAAAAGTGGAGAAAAAAGTGGAGAAAAAGTGGAGAAAAAGTGGAGAAAAAGTGGAGCATAAGAGGAGAAAAAGTGGAGAAAAAGTGGAGAAAAAGTGGAGAACAAGTGGAGAAAAAGTGGAAAATAAGTGGAGAAAAAGTGGAGAAAAAGTGGAGAAAAAGTGGAGATTAAGAGGAGAAAAAGTGGAGAAAAAGTGGAGCATAAGAGGAGAAAAAGTGGAGAAAAAAGTGGAGAAAAAGTGGAGAAAAAGTGGAGAAAAAGTGACGATTAAGAGGAGAAAAAAGTGGAGAAAAAGTGGAGAAAAAGTGGAGCATAAGAGGAGAAAAAGTGGAGAAAAAAGTGGAGAAAAAGTGGAGAAAAAGTGGAGAAAAAGTGGAGCATAAGAGGAGAAAAAGTGGAGAAAAAAGTGGAGAAAAAGTGGAGAAAAAGTGGAGCATAAGAGGAGAAAAAGTGGAGAAAAAGTGGAGAAAAAAGTTGAGAAAAAGTGGAGAAAAAGTGGAGAAAAAGTGGAGATTAAGAGGAGAAAAAGTGGAGAAAAAGTGGAGCATAAGAGGAGAAAAAGTGGAGAAAAAGTGGAGAAAAAAGGGGAGAAAAAGTGGAGAAAAAGTGGAGAAAAAAGTGGAGAAAAAGTGGAGAAAAAGTGGAGAACAAGTGGAGAAAAAGTGGAAAATAAGTGGAGAAAAAGTGGAGAAAAAGTGGAGAAAAAGTGGAGATTAAGAGGAGATTAAGAGGAGAAAAAGTGGAGCATAAGAGGAGAAAAAGTGGAGAAAAAAGTGGAGAAAAAGAGGAAAAAAAGTGGAGCATAAGAGGAGAAAAAGTGGAGAAAAAGTGGAGAAAAAGAGGAAAAAAAGTGGAGCATAAGAGGAGAAAAAGTGGAGAAAAAGTGGAAAAAAGTGGAGCATAAGAGGAGAAAAAGTGGAGAAAAAAGTGGAGAAAAAAGTGGAGAAAAAGTGGAGAAAAAGTGGAGAAAAAGTGGAGCATAAGAGGAGAAAAAGTGGAGAAAAAGTGGAGAAAAAGTGGAGAAAAAGTGGAGAACAAGTGGAGAAAAAGTAGAAAATAAGTGGAGAAAAAGTGGAGAAAAAGTGGAGAAAAAGTGGAGATTAAGAGGAGAAAAAGTGGAGAAAAAGTGGAGCATAAGAGGAGAAAAAGTGGAGAAAAAAGTGGAGAAAAAGTGGAGAAAAAGTGGAGAAAAAGTGGAGAACAAGTGGAGAAAAAGTGGAAAATAAGTGGAGAAAAAGTGGAGAAAAAGTGGAGATTAAGAGGAGAAAAAGTGGAGAAAAAGTGGAGCATAAGAGGAGAAAAAGTGGAGAAAAAAGTGGAGAAAAAAGTGGAGAAAAAGTGGAGAAAAAGTGGAGAAAAAGTGGAGCATAAGAGGAGAAAAAGTGGAGAAAAAGTGGAGAAAAAGTGATTAAGAGGAGAAAAAGTGGAGAAAAAGTGGAGCATAAGAGGAGAAAAAGTGGAGAAAAAAGTGGAGAAAAAGTGGAGAAAAAGTGGAGAAAAAGTGGAGAAAAAGTGGAGCATAAGAGGAGAAAAAGTGGAGAAAAAGTGGAGCATAAGAGGAGAAAAAGTGGAGAATAAGAGGAGAAAAAAATGGAGAAAAAGTGGGGAAAAAGTGGAGAAAAAAATGGAGAAAAAGTGGAGAAAAAGTGGAGAAAAAGTGGAGAATAAGAGGAGAAAAAAGTGGAGAAAAAGTGGAGAAAAAGTGGAGAAAAAGTGGAGAAAAAGTGGAGAAAAAGTGGAGCATAAGAGGAGAAAAAGTGGAGAAAAAAGTGGAGAAAAAGTGGAGAAAAAGTGGAGCATAAGAGGAGAAAAAGTGGAGAAAAAGTGGAGAAAAAAGTTGAGAAAAAGTGGAGAAAAAGTGGAGAAAAAGTGGAGAAAAAGTGGAGATTAAGAGGAGAAAAAGTGGAGAAAAAGTGGAGCATAAGAGGAGAAAAAGTGGAGAAAAAGTGGAGAAAAAAGTGGAGAAAAAGTGGAGAAAAAGTGGAGAAAAAAGTGGAGAAAAAGTGGAAAAAAGTGGAGCATAAGAGGAGAAAAAGTGGAGAAAAAAGTGGAGAAAAAAGTGGAGAAAAAGTGGAGAAAAAGTGGAGAAAAAGTGGAGCATAAGAGGAGAAAAAGTGGAGAAAAAGTGGAGAAAAAGTGGAGAAAAAGTGGAGAACAAGTGGAGAAAAAGTGGAAAATAAGTGGAGAAAAAGTGGAGAAAAAGTGGAGAAAAAGTGGAGATTAAGAGGAGAAGAAGTGGAGAAAAAGTGGAGAACAAGTGGAGAAAAAGTGGAAAATAAGTGGAGAAAAAGTGGAGAAAAAGTGGAGAAAAAGTGGAGATTAAGAGGAGAAAAAGTGGAGAAAAAGTGGAGCATAAGAGGAGAAAAAGTGGAGAAAAAAGTGGAGAAAAAGTGGAGAAAAAGTGGAGAAAAAGTGGAGAACAAGTGGAGAAAAAGTGGAAAATAAGTGGATAAAAAGTGGAGAAAAAGTGGAGAAAAAGTGGAGATTAAGAGGAGAAAAAGTGGAGAAAAAGTGGAGAAAAAAGTGGAGAAAAAGTGGAGAAAAAGTGGAGAAAAAAGTGGAGAAAAAGTGGAAAAAAAGTGGAGCATAAGAGGAGAAAAAGTGGAGAAAAAAGTGGAGAAAAAAGTGGAGAAAAAGTGGAGAAAAAGTGGAGAAAAAGTGGAGCATAAGAGGAGAAAAAGTGGAGAAAAAGTGGAGAAAAAGTGGAGAACAAGTGGAGAAAAAGTGGAAAATAAGTGGAGAAAAAGTGGAGAAAAAGTGGAGAAAAAGTGGAGATTAAGAGGAGAAAAAGTGGAGAAAAAGTGGAGCATAAGAGGAGAAAAAGTGGAGAAAAAAGTGGAGAAAAAGTGGAGAAAAAGTGGAGAAAAAGTGGAGAACAAGTGGAGAAAAAGTGGAAAATAAGTGGAGAAAAAGTGGAGAAAAAGTGGAGAAAAAGTGGAGAAAAAGTGGAGATTAAGAGGAGAAAAAGTGGAGCATAAGAGGAGAAAAAGTGGAGAAAAAAGTGGAGAAAAAGAGGAAAAAAAGTGGAGCATAAGAGGAGAAAAAGTGGAGAAAAAGTGGAGAAAAAGAGGAAAAAAAGTGGAGCATAAGAGGAGAAAAAGTGGAGAAAAAGTGGAAAAAAGTGGAGCATAAGAGGAGATAAAGTGGAGAAAAAAGTGGAGAAAAAAAGTGGAGAAAAAGTGGAGAAAAAGTGGAGAAAAAGTGGAGCATAAGAGGAGAAAAAGTGGAGAAAAAGTGGAGAAAAAGTGGAGAAAAAGTGGAGAAAAAGTGGAGAACAAGTGGAGAAAAAGTGGAAAATAAGTGGAGAAAAAGTGGAGAAAAAGTGGAGAAAAAGTGGAGATTAAGAGGAGAAAAAGTGGAGAAAAAGTGGAGCATAAGAGGAGAAAAAGTGGAGAAAAAAGTGGAGAAAAAGTGGAGAAAAAGTGGAGAAAAAGTGGAGAAAAAGTGGAGAACAAGTGGAGAAAAAGTGGAAAATAAGTGGAGAAAAAGTGGAGAAAAAGTGGAGAAAAAGTGGAGATTAAGAGGAGAAAAAGTGGAGAAAAAGTGGAGCATAAGAGGAGAAAAAGTGGAGAAAAAAGTGGAGAAAAAAGTGGAGAAAAAGTGGAGAAAAAGTGGAGAAAAAGTGGAGCATAAGAGGAGAAAAAGTGGAGAAAAAGTGGAGAAAAAGTGGAGAACAAGTGGAGAAAAAGTGGAAAATAAGTGGAGAAAAAGTGGAGAAAAAGTGGAGAAAAAGTGGAGATTAAGAGGAGAAAAAGTGGAGAAAAAGTGGAGCATAAGAGGAGAAAAAGTGGAGAAAAAAGTGGAGAAAAAGTGGAGAAAAAGTGGAGAAAAAGTGACGATTAAGAGGAGAAAAAAGTGGAGAAAAAGTGGAGAAAAAGTGGAGCATAAGAGGAGAAAAAGTGGAGAAAAAAGTGGAGAAAAAGTGGAGAAAAAGTGGAGAAAAAGTGGAGCATAAGAGGAGAAAAAGTGGAGAAAAAAGTGGAGAAAAAGTGGAGAAAAAGTGGAGCATAAGAGGAGAAAAAGTGGAGAAAAAGTGGAGAAAAAAGTTGAGAAAAAGTGGAGAAAAAGTGGAGAAAAAGTGGAGATTAAGAGGAGAAAAAGTGGAGAAAAAGTGGAGCATAAGAGGAGAAAAAGTGGAGAAAAAGTGGAGAAAAAAGGGGAGAAAAAGTGGAGAAAAAGTGGAGAAAAAAGTGGAGAAAAAGTGGAGAAAAAGTGGAGAACAAGTGGAGAAAAAGTGGAAAATAAGTGGAGAAAAAGTGGAGAAAAAGTGGAGAAAAAGTGGAGATTAAGAGGAGAAAAAGTGGAGAAAAAGTGGAGCATAAGAGGAGAAAAAGTGGAGAAAAAAGTGGAGAAAAAGTGGAGAAAAAGTGGAGAAAAAGTGGAGAACAAGTGGAGAAAAAGTGGAAAATAAGTGGAGAAAAAGTGGAGAAAAAGTGGAGAAAAAGTGGAGAAAAAGAGGAGATTAAGAGGAGAAAAAGTGGAGCATAAGAGGAGAAAAAGTGGAGAAAAAAGTGGAGAAAAAGAGGAAAAAAAGTGGAGCATAAGAGGAGAAAAAGTGGAGAAAAAGTGGAGAAAAAGAGGAAAAAAAGTGGAGCATAAGAGGAGAAAAAGTGGAGAAAAAGTGGAAAAAAGTGGAGCATAAGAGGAGAAAAAGTGGAGAAAAAAGTGGAGAAAAAAGTGGAGAAAAAGTGGAGAAAAAGTGGAGAAAAAGTGGAGCATAAGAGGAGAAAAAGTGGAGAAAAAGTGGAGAAAAAGTGGAGAAAAAGTGGAGAACAAGTGGAGAAAAAGTAGAAAATAAGTGGAGAAAAAGTGGAGAAAAAGTGGAGAAAAAGTGGAGATTAAGAGGAGAAAAAGTGGAGAAAAAGTGGAGCATAAGAGGAGAAAAAGTGGAGAAAAAAGTGGAGAAAAAGTGGAGAAAAAGTGGAGAAAAAGTGGAGAAAAAGTGGAGAAAAAGTGGAGAAAAAGTGGAGAAAAAGTGGAGAACAAGTGGAGAAAAAGTGGAAAATAAGTGGAGAAAAAGTGGAGAAAAAGTGGAGAAAAAGTGGAGATTAAGAGGAGAAAAAGTGGAGAAAAAGTGGAGCATAAGAGGAGAAAAAGTGGAGAAAAAAGTGGAGAAAAAGTGGAGAAAAAGTGGAGAAAAAGTGACGATTAAGAGGAGAAAAAAGTGGAGAAAAAGTGGAGAAAAAGTGGAGCATAAGAGGAGAAAAAGTGGAGAAAAAAGTGGAGAAAAAGTGGAGAAAAAGTGGAGAAAAAGTGGAGCATAAGAGGAGAAAAAGTGGAGAAAAAAGTGGAGAAAAAGTGGAGAAAAAGTGGAGCATAAGAGGAGAAAAAGTGGAGAAAAAGTGGAGAAAAAAGTTGAGAAAAAGTGGAGAAAAAGTGGAGAAAAAGTGGAGATTAAGAGGAGAAAAAGTGGAGAAAAAGTGGAGCATAAGAGGAGAAAAAGTGGAGAAAAAGTGGAGAAAAAAGGGGAGAAAAAGTGGAGAAAAAGTGGAGAAAAAAGTGGAGAAAAAGTGGAGAAAAAGTGGAGAACAAGTGGAGAAAAAGTGGAAAATAAGTGGAGAAAAAGTGGAGAAAAAGTGGAGATTAAGAGGAGAAAAAGTGGAGAAAAAGTGGAGCATAAGAGGAGAAAAAGTGGAGAAAAAAGTGGAGAAAAAGTGGAGAAAAAGTGGAGAAAAAGTGGAGAACAAGTGGAGAAAAAGTGGAAAATAAGTGGAGAAAAAGTGGAGAAAAAGTGGAGAAAAAGTGGAGAAAAAGAGGAGATTAAGAGGAGAAAAAGTGGAGCATAAGAGGAGAAAAAGTGGAGAAAAAAGTGGAGAAAAAGAGGAAAAAAAGTGGAGCATAAGAGGAGAAAAAGTGGAGAAAAAGTGGAGAAAAAGAGGAAAAAAAGTGGAGCATAAGAGGAGAAAAAGTGGAGAAAAAGTGGAAAAAAGTGGAGCATAAGAGGAGAAAAAGTGGAGAAAAAAGTGGAGAAAAAAGTGGAGAAAAAGTGGAGAAAAAGTGGAGAAAAAGTGGAGCATAAGAGGAGAAAAAGTGGAGAAAAAGTGGAGAAAAAGTGGAGAAAAAGTGGAGAACAAGTGGAGAAAAAGTAGAAAATAAGTGGAGAAAAAGTGGAGAAAAAGTGGAGAAAAAGTGGAGATTAAGAGGAGAAAAAGTGGAGAAAAAGTGGAGCATAAGAGGAGAAAAAGTGGAGAAAAAAGTGGAGAAAAAGTGGAGAAAAAGTGGAGAAAAAGTGGAGAACAAGTGGAGAAAAAGTGGAAAATAAGTGGAGAAAAAGTGGAGAAAAAGTGGAGATTAAGAGGAGAAAAAGTGGAGAAAAAGTGGAGCATAAGAGGAGAAAAAGTGGAGAAAAAAGTGGAGAAAAAAGTGGAGAAAAAGTGGAGAAAAAGTGGAGAAAAAGTGGAGCATAAGAGGAGAAAAAGTGGAGAAAAAGTGGAGAAAAAGTGGAGAACAAGTGGAGAAAAAGTGGAAAATAAGTGGAGAAAAAGTGGAGAAAAAGTGGAGAAAAAGTGGAGATTAAGAGGAGAAAAAGTGGAGAAAAAGTGGAGCATAAGAGGAGAAAAAGTGGAGAAAAAAGTGGAGAAAAAGTGGAGAAAAAGTGGAGAAAAAGTGGAGAACAAGTGGAGAAAAAGTGGAAAATAAGTGGAGAAAAAGTGGAGAAAAAGTGGAGAAAAAGTGGAGATTAAGAGGAGAAAAAGTGGAGAAAAAGTGGAGCATAAGAGGAGAAAAAGTGGAGAAAAAAGTGGAGAAAAAGTGGAAAAAAAGTGGAGAATAAGAGGAGAAAAAAGTGGAGAAAAAGTGGAGAAAAAGAGGAGAAAAAGTGGAGCATAAGAGGAGAAAAAGTGGAGAAAAGTGGAGAAAAAAGTGGAGAAAAAGTGGAGAAAAAGTGGAGAAAAAAGTGGAGAAAAAGTGGAGCATAAGAGGAGAAAAAGTGGAGAAAAAAGTGGAGAAAAGTGGAGAAAAAATGGAGCATAAGAGGAGAAAAAGTGGAGAAAAAGTGGAGAAAAAAGTTGAGAAAAAGTGGAGAAAAAGTGGAGAAAAAATGGAGATTAAGAGGAGAAAAAGTGGAGCATAAGAGGAGAAAAAGTGGAGCATAAGAGGAGAAAAAGTGGAAAAAAGTGGAGAAAAAGTGGAGATTAAGAGGAGAAAAAGTGGAGAAAAAGTGGAGCATAAGAGGAGAAAAAGTGGAGAAAAAGTGGAGAAAAAAGTGGAGAAAAAGTGGAGAAAAAGTGGAGAAAAAGTGGAGAAAAAGTGGAGCATAAGAGGAGAAAAAGTGGAGAAAAAAGTGGAGAAAAAGTGGAGAAAAAATGGAGCATAAGAGGAGAAAAAGTGGAGAAAAAGTGGAGAAAAAAGTTGAGAAAAAGTGGAGAAAAAGTGGAGAAAAAGTGTAGATTAAGAGGAGAAAAAGTGGAGCATAAGAGGAGAAAAAGTGGAGCATAAGAGGACAAAAAGTGGAAAAAAGTGGAGAAAAAGTGGAGATTAAGAGGAGAAAAAGTGGAGAAAAAGTGGAGCATAAGAGGAGAAAAAGTGGAGAAAAAGTGGAGAAAAAAGTGGAGAAAAAGTGGAGAAAAAGTGGGGAAAAAGTGGAGAAAAAGTGGAGAAAAAGTGGAGATTAAGAGGAGAAAAAGTGGAGAAAAAGTGGAGCATAAGAGGAGAAAAAGTGGAGAAAAAAGTGGAGAAAAAGTGGAGAAAAAGTGGAGAAAAAGTGGAGATTAAGAGGAGAAAAAAGTGGAGAAAAAGTGGAGAAAAAAGTGGAGCATAAGAGGAGAAAAAGTGGAGAAAAAGTGGAGAAAAAAGTGGAGAAAAAGTGGAGAAAAAAGTTGAGAAAAAGTGGAGAAAAAGTGGAGAAAAAGTGGAGAAAAAGTGGAGATTAAGAGGAGAAAAAAGTGGAGAAAAAGTGGAGAAAAAGTGGAGCATAAGAGGAGAAAAAGTGGAGAAAAAAGTGGAGAAAAAGTGGAGAAAAAGTGGAGAAAAAGTGGAGCATAAGAGGAGAAAAAGTGGAGAAAAAAGTGGAGAAAAAGTGGAGAAAAAGTGGAGCATAAGAGGAGAAAAAGTGGAGAAAAAGTGGAGAAAAAGTGGAGATTAAGAGGAGAAAAAGTGGAGAAAAAGTGGAGCATAAGAGGAGAAAAAGTGGAGAAAAAGTGGAGAAAAAAGTGGAGAAAAAGTGGAGAAAAAGTGGAGAAAAAAGTGGAGAAAAAGTGGAAAAAAAGTGGAGCATAAGAGGAGAAAAAGTGGAGAAAAAAGTGGAGAAAAAAGTGGAGAAAAAGTGGAGAAAAAGTGGAGAAAAAGTGGAGCATAAGAGGAGAAAAAGTGGAGAAAAAGTGGAGAACAAGTGGAGAAAAAGTGGAAAATAAGTGGAGAAAAAGTGGAGAAAAAGTGGAGAAAAAGTGGAGATTAAGAGGAGAAAAAGTGGAGAAAAAGTGGAGCATAAGAGGAGAAAAAGTGGAGAAAAAAGTGGAGAAAAAGTGGAGAAAAAGTGGAGAAAAAGTGGAGAACAAGTGGAGAAAAAGTGGAAAATAAGTGGAGAAAAAGTGGAGAAAAAGTGGAGAAAAAGTGGAGATTAAGAGGAGAAAAAGTGGAGAAAAAGTGGAGCATAAGAGGAGAAAAAGTGGAGAAAAAAGTGGAGAAAAAGTGGAAAAAAAGTGGAGCATAAGAGGAGAAAAAGTGGAGAAAAAGTGGAGAAAAAAGTGGAGAAAAAAGTGGAGAAAAAGTGGAGAAAAAGTGGAGAAAAAGTGGAGAATAAGAGGAGAAAAAAGTGGAGAAAAAGTGGAGAAAAAGTGGAGAAAAAGTGGAGCATAAGAGGAGAAAAAGTGTAGAAAAAGTGGAGAAAAAAGTGGAGAAAAAGTGGAGAATAAGAGGAGAAAAAAGTGGAGAAAAAAAGGAGAAAAAGTGGAGCATAAGAGGAGAAAAAGTGGAGAAAAAGTGGAGAAAAAAGTGGAGAAAAAGTGGAGAAAAAGTGGAGAAAAAGTGGAGCATAAGAGGAGAAAAAGTGGAGAAAAAAGTGGAGAAAAAGTGGAGAAAAAGTGGAGAAAAAATGGAGCATAAGAGGAGAAAAAGTGGAGAAAAAGTGGAGAAAAAAGTGGAGAAAAAGTGGAGAAAAAGTGGAGATTAAGAGGAGAAAAAGTGGAGCATAAGAGGAGAAAAAGTGGAGCATAAGAGGAGAAAAAGTGGAAAAAAGTGGAGAAAAAGTGGAGATTAAGAGGAGAAAAAGTGGAGAAAAAGTGGAGCATAAGAGGAGAAAAAGTGGAGAAAAAGTGGAGAAAAAAGTGGAGAAAAAGTGGAGAAAAAGTGGAGAAAAAGTGGAGAAAAAGTGGAGATTAAGAGGAGAAAAAGTGGAGAAAAAGTGGAGCATAAGAGGAGAAAAAGTGGAGAAAAAAGTGGAGGAAAAAGTGGAGAAAAAGTGGAGAAAAAGTGGAGAAAAAGTGGAGATTAAGAGGAGAAAAAGTGGAGAAAAAGTGGAGAAAAAGTGGAGCATAAGAGGAGAAACAGTGGAAAAAAAGTGGAGAAAAAAGTGGAGAAAAAGTGGAGAAAAAGTGGAGAAAAAGTGGAGAAAAAGTGGAGATTAAGAGGAGAAAAAGTGGAGCATAAGAGGAGAAAAAGTGGAGAAAAAAGTGGAGAAAAAGAGGAAAAAAAGTGGAGCATAAGAGGAGAAAAAGTGGAGAAAAAGTGGAGAAAAAGAGGAAAAAAAGTGGAGCATAAGAGGAGAAAAAGTGGAGAAAAAGTGGAAAAAAGTGGAGCATAAGAGGAGAAAAAGTGGAGAAAAAAGTGGAGAAAAAAGTGGAGAAAAAGTGGAGAAAAAGTGGAGAAAAAGTGGAGCATAAGAGGAGAAAAAGTGGAGAAAAAGTGGAGAAAAAGTGGAGAAAAAGTGGAGAACAAGTGGAGAAAAAGTAGAAAATAAGTGGAGAAAAAGTGGAGAAAAAGTGGAGAAAAAGTGGAGATTAAGAGGAGAAAAAGTGGAGAAAAAGTGGAGCATAAGAGGAGAAAAAGTGGAGAAAAAAGTGGAGAAAAAGTGGAGAAAAAGTGGAGAAAAAGTGGAGAACAAGTGGAGAAAAAGTGGAAAATAAGTGGAGAAAAAGTGGAGAAAAAGTGGAGATTAAGAGGAGAAAAAGTGGAGAAAAAGTATAAGAGGAGAAAAAGTGGAGAAAAAGTGGAGAAAAAAGTGGAGAAAAAGTGGAGAAAAAAGTGGGAGCATAAGAGGAGAAAAAGTGGAGAAAAAGTGGAGAAAAAGTGGAGAACAAGTGGAGAAAAAGTGGAAAATAAGTGGAGAAAAAGTGGAGAAAAAGTGGAGAAAAAGTGGAGATTAAGAGGAGAAAAAGTGGAGAAAAAGTGGAGCATAAGAGGAGAAAAAGTGGAGAAAAAGTGGAGAAAAAGTGGAGAAAAAGTGGAGAAAAAGTGGAGAACAAGTGGAGAAAAAGTGGAAAATAAGTGGAGAAAAAAAAAGTGGAGAAAAAAGTGGAGAAAAAGTGGAGATTAAGAGGAGAAAAAGTGGAGAAAAAGTGGAGCATAAGAGGAGAAAAAGTGGAGAAAAAAGTGGAGAAAAAGTGGAAAAAAAGTGGAGAATAAGAGGAGAAAAAAGTGGAGAAAAAGTGGAGAAAAGAGGAGAAAAAGTGGAGCATAAGAGGAGAAAAAGTGGAGAAAAAGTGGAGAAAAAAGTGGAGAAAAAGTGGAGAAAAAAGTGGAGAGAAAAAAGTGGAGAAAAAGTGGAGCATAAGAGGAGAAAAAGTGGAGAAAAAAGTGGAGAAAAAGTGGAGAAAAAATGGAGCATAAGAGGAGAAAAAGTGGAGAAAAAGTGGAGAAAAAGTTGAGAAAAAGTGGAGAAAAAGTGGAGAAAAAATGGAGATTAAGAGGAGAAAAAGTGGAGCATAAGAGGAGAAAAAGTGGAGCATAAGAGGAGAAAAAGTGGAAAAAAGTGGAGAAAAAGTGGAGATTAAGAGGAGAAAAAGTGGAGAAAAAGTGGAGCATAAGAGGAGAAAAAGTGGAGAAAAAGTGGAGAAAAAAGTGGAGAAAAAGTGGAGAAAAAGTGGAGAAAAAAGTGGAGAAAAAGTGGAGCATAAGAGGAGAAAAAGTGGAGAAAAAAGTGGAGAAAAAGTGGAGAAAAAATGGAGCATAAGAGGAGAAAAAGTGGAGAAAAAGTGGAGAAAAAAGTTGAGAAAAAGTGGAGAAAAAGTGGAGAAAAAGTGTAGATTAAGAGGAGAAAAAGTGGAGCATAAGAGGAGAAAAAGTGGAGCATAAGAGGACAAAAAGTGGAAAAAAGTGGAGAAAAAGTGGAGATTAAGAGGAGAAAAAGTGGAGAAAAAGTGGAGCATAAGAGGAGAAAAAGTGGAGAAAAAGTGGAGAAAAAAGTGGAGAAAAAGTGGAGAAAAAGTGGGGAAAAAGTGGAGAAAAAGTGGAGAAAAAGTGGAGATTAAGAGGAGAAAAAGTGGAGAAAAAGTGGAGCATAAGAGGAGAAAAAGTGGAGAAAAAAGTGGAGAAAAAGTGGAGAAAAAGTGGAGAAAAAGTGGAGATTAAGAGGAGAAAAAAGTTGAGAAAAAGTGGAGAAAAAGTGGAGCATAAGAGGAGAAAAAGTGGAGAAAAAGTGGAGAAAAAAGTGGAGAAAAAGTGGAGAAAAAAGTTGAGAAAAAGTGGAGAAAAAGTGGAGAAAAAGTGGAGAAAAAGTGGAGATTAAGAGGAGAAAAAAGTGGAGAAAAAGTGGAGAAAAAGTGGAGCATAAGAGGAGAAAAAGTGGAGAAAAAAGTGGAGAAAAAGTGGAGAAAAAGTGGAGAAAAAGTGGAGCATAAGAGGAGAAAAAGTGGAGAAAAAAGTGGAGAAAAAGTGGAGAAAAAGTGGAGCATAAGAGGAGAAAAAGTGGAGAAAAAGTGGAGAAAAAAGTTGAGAAAAAGTGGAGAAAAAGTGGAGAAAAAGTGGAGATTAAGAGGAGAAAAAGTGGAGAAAAAGTGGAGCATAAGAGGAGAAAAAGTGGAGAAAAAGTGGAGAAAAAAGTGGAGAAAAAGTGGAGAAAAAGTGGAGAAAAAAGTGGAGAAAAAGTGGAAAAAAAGTGGAGCATAAGAGGAGAAAAAGTGGAGAAAAAAGTGGAGAAAAAAGTGGAGAAAAAGTGGAGAAAAAGTGGAGAAAAAGTGGAGCATAAGAGGAGAAAAAGTGGAGAAAAAGTGGAGAACAAGTGGAGAAAAAGTGGAAAATAAGTGGAGAAAAAGTGGAGAAAAAGTGGAGAAAAAGTGGAGATTAAGAGGAGAAAAAGTGGAGAAAAAGTGGAGCATAAGAGGAGAAAAAGTGGAGAAAAAAGTGGAGAAAAAGTGGAGAAAAAGTGGAGAAAAAGTGGAGAACAAGTGGAGAAAAAGTGGAAAATAAGTGGAGAAAAAGTGGAGAAAAAGTGGAGAAAAAGTGGAGATTAAGAGGAGAAAAAGTGGAGAAAAAGTGGAGCATAAGAGGAGAAAAAGTGGAGAAAAAAGTGGAGAAAAAGAGGAAAAAAAGTGGAGCATAAGAGGAGAAAAAGTGGAGAAAAAGTGGAGAAAAAAGTGGAGAAAAAAGTGGAGAAAAAGTGGAGCATAAGAGGAGAAAAAGTGGAGAAAAAAGTGGAGCATAAGAGGAGAAAAAGTGGAGAAAAAGTGGAGAAAAAAGTGGAGAAAAAGTGGAGAAAAAGTGGAGAAAAAGTGGAGCATAAGAGGAGAAAAAGTGGAGAAAAAAGTGGAGAAAAAGTGGAGAAAAAGTGGAGAAAAAGTGGAGAAAAAGTGGAGATTAAGAGGAGAAAAAGTGGAGAAAAAGTGGAGCATAAGAGGAGAAAAAGTGGAGAAAAAAGTGGAGAAAAAGTGGAGAAAAAGTGGAGAAAAAGTGGAGAAAAAGTGGAGATTAAGAGGAGAAAAAAGTGGAGAAAAAGTGGAGAAAAAGTGGAGCATAAGAGGAGAAACAGTGGAAAAAAAGTGGAGAAAAAAGTGGAGAAAAAGTGGAGAAAAAGTGGAGAAAAAGTGGAGATTAAAAGGAGAAAAAGTGGAGAAAAAGTGGAGCATAAGAGGAGCAAAAGTGGAGAAAAAGTGGAGAAAAAGTGGAGCATAAGAGGAGAAAAAGTGGAGAAAAAGTGGAGAAAAAGTGGAGAAAAAGTGGAGATTAAGAGGAGAAAAAGTGGAGAAAAAGTGGAGCATAAGAGGAGAAAAAGTGGAGAAAAAAGTGGAGAAAAAGTGGAGAAAAAGTGGAGAAAAAGTGGAGATTAAGAGGAGAAAAAGTGGAGAAAAAGTGGAGCATAAGAGGAGAAAAAGTGGAGAAAAAAGTGGAGAAAAAGTGGAGAAAAAGTGGAGAAAAAGTGGAGAACAAGTGGAGAAAAAGTGGAAAATAAGTGGAGAAAAAGTGGAGAAAAAGTGGAGAAAAAGTGGAGAAAAAGTGGAGAAAAAGTGGAGATTAAGAGGAGAAAAAGTGGAGAAAAAGTGGAGCATAAGAGGAGAAAAAGTGGAGAAAAAGTGGAGAAAAAGTGGAGAAAAAGTGGAGATTAAGAGGAGAAAAAGTGGAGAAAAAGTGGAGCATAAGAGGAGAAAAAGTGGAGAAAAAAGTGGAGAAAAAGTGGAGAAAAAGTGGAGAAAAAGTGGAGAACAAGTGGAGAAAAAGTGGAAAATAAGTGGAGAAAAAGTGGAGAAAAAGTGGAGAAAAAGTGGAGAAAAAGTGGAGATTAAGAGGAGAAAAAGTGGAGCATAAGAGGAGAAAAAGTGGAGAAAAAAGTGGAGAAAAAGAGGAAAAAAAGTGGAGCATAAGAGGAGAAAAAGTGGAGAAAAAGTGGAGAAAAAGAGGAAAAAAAGTGGAGCATAAGAGGAGAAAAAGTGGAGAAAAAGTGGAAAAAAGTGGAGCATAAGAGGAGAAAAAGTGGAGAAAAATGTGGAGAAAAAAGTGGAGAAAAAGTGGAGAAAAAGTGGAGAAAAGGTGGAGATTAAGAGGAGAAAAAGTGGAGAAAAAGTGGAGCATAAGAGGAGCAAAAGTGGAGAAAAAGTGGAGAAAAAGTGGAGCATAAGAGGAGAAAAAGTGGAGAAAAAGTGGAGAAAAAGTGGAGAAAAAGTGGAGATTAAGAGGAGAAAAAGTGGAGAAAAAGTGGAGCATAAGAGGAGAAAAAGTGGAGAAAAAAGTGGAGAAAAAGTGGAGAAAAAGTGGAGAAAAAGTGGAGATTAAGAGGAGAAAAAGTGGAGAAAAAGTGGAGCATAAGAGGAGAAAAAGTGGAGAAAAAAGTGGAGAAAAAGTGGAGAAAAAGTGGAGAAAAAGTGGAGAACAAGTGGAGAAAAAGTGGAGAAAAAGTGAAGATTAAGAGGAGAAAAAAGTGGAGAAAAAGTGGAGAAAAAGTGGAGCATAAGAGGAGAAACAGTGGAAAAAAAGTGGAGAAAAAAGTGGAGAAAAAGTGGAGAAAAAGTGGAGAAAAAGTGGAGATTAAGAGGAGAAAAAGTGGAGAAAAAGTGGAGCATAAGAGGAGCAAAAGTGGAGAAAAAGTGGAGAAAAAGTGGAGCATAAGAGGAGAAAAAGTGGAGAAAAAGTGGAGAAAAAGTGGAGAAAAAGTGGAGAAAAAGTGGAGATTAAGAGGAGAAAAAGTGGAGAAAAAGTGGAGCATAAGAGGAGAAAAAGTGGAGAAAAAAGTGGAGAAAAAGTGGAGAAAAAGTGGAGAAAAAGTGGAGATTAAGAGGAGAAAAAGTGGAGAAAAAGTGGAGCATAAGAGGAGAAAAAGTGGAGAAAAAAGTGGAGAAAAAGTGGAGAAAAAGTGGAGAAAAAGTGGAGAACAAGTGGAGAAAAAGTGGAAAATAAGTGGAGAAAAAGTGAAGAAAAAGTGGAGAAAAAGTGGAGAAAAAGTGGAGAAAAAGTGGAGATTAAGAGGAGAAAAAGTGGAGAAAAAGTGGAGCATAAGAGGAGAAAAAGTGGAGAAAAAGTGGAGAAAAAGTGGAGAAAAAGTGGAGAAAAAGTGGAGATTAAGAGCAGAAAAAGTGGAGAAAAAGTGGAGCATAAGAGGAGAAAAAGTGGAGAAAAAAGTGGAGAAAAAGTGGAGAAAAAGTGGAGAAAAAGTGGAGAACAAGTGGAGAAAAAGTGGAAAATAAGTGGAGAAAAAGTGGAGAAAAAGTGGAGAAAAAGTGGAGAAAAAGTGGAGATTAAGAGGAGAAAAAGTGGAGCATAAGAGGAGAAAAAGTGGAGAAAAAAGTGGAGAAAAAGAGGAAAAAAAGTGGAGCATAAGAGGAGAAAAAGTGAAGAAAAAGTGGAGAAAAAGAGGAAAAAAAGTGGAGCATAAGAGGAGAAAAAGTGGAGAAAAAGTGGAAAAAAGTGGAGCATAAGAGGAGAAAAAGTGGAGAAAAAAGTGGAGAAAAAAGTGGAGAAAAAGTGGAGAAAAAGTGGAGAAAAAGTGGAGCATAAGAGGAGAAAAAGTGGAGAAAAAGTGGAGAAAAAGTGGAGAAAAAGTGGAGAACAAGTGGAGAAAAAGTGGAAAATAAGTGGAGAAAAAGTGGAGAAAAAGTGGAGAAAAAGTGGAGATTAAGAGGAGAAAAAGTGGAGAAAAAGTGGAGCATAAGAGGAGAAAAAGTGGAGAAAAAAGTGGAGAAAAAGTGGAGAAAAAGTGGAGAAAAAGTGGAGAACAAGTGGAGAAAAAGTGGAAAATAAGTGGAGAAAAAGTGGAGAAAAAGTGGAGATTAAGAGGAGAAAAAGTGGAGAAAAAGTGGAGCATAAGAGGAGAAAAAGTGGAGAAAAAAGTGGAGAAAAAAGTGGAGAAAAAGTGGAGAAAAAGTGGAGAAAAAGTGGAGCATAAGAGGAGAAAAAGTGGAGAAAAAGTGGAGAAAAAGTGGAGAACAAGTGGAGAAAAAGTGGAAAATAAGTGGAGAAAAAGTGGAGAAAAAGTGGAGAAAAAGTGGAGATTAAGAGGAGAAAAAGTGGAGAAAAAGTGGAGCATAAGAGGAGAAAAAGTGGAGAAAAAAGTGGAGAAAAAGTGGAGAAAAAGTGGAGAAAAAGTGGAGAACAAGTGGAGAAAAAGTGGAAAATAAGTGGAGAAAAAGTGGAGAAAAAGTGGAGATTAAGAGGAGAAAAAGTGGAGAAAAAGTGGAGCATAAGAGGAGAAAAAGTGGAGAAAAAGTGGAGAACAAGTGGAGAAAAAGTGGAAAATAAGTGGAGAAAAAGTGGAGAAAAAGTGGAGAAAAAGTGGAGATTAAGAGGAGAAAAAGTGGAGAAAAAGTGGAGCATAAGAGGAGAAAAAGTGGAGAAAAAAGTGGAGAAAAAGTGGAGAAAAAGTGGAGAAAAAGTGGAGAACAAGTGGAGAAAAAGTGGAAAATAAGTGGAGAAAAAGTGGAGAAAAAGTGGAGAAAAAGTGGAGATTAAGAGGAGAAAAAGTGGAGAAAACGTGGAGCATAAGAGGAGAAAAAGTGGAGAAAAAAGTGGAGAAAAAGAGGAAAAAAAGTGGAGCATAAGAGGAGAAAAAGTGGAGAAAAAGTGGAGAAAAAAGTGGAGAAAAAAGTGGAGAAAAAGTGGAGCATAAGAGGAGAAAAAGTGGAGAAAAAAGTGGAGAACAAGTGGAAAAAAAGTGGAGCATAAGAGGAGAAAAAGTGGAGAAAAAGTGGAGAAAAAAGTGGAGAAAAAAGTGGAGAAAAAGTGGAGAAAAAGTGGAGAAAAAGTGGAGAATAAGAGGAGAAAAAAGTGGAGAAAAGGTGGAGAAAAAGTGGAGAAAAAGTGGAGCATAAGAGGAGAAAAAGTGGAGAAAAAGTGGAGAAAAAAGTGGAGAAAAAGTGGAGAATAAGAGGAGAAAAAAGTGGAGAAAAAGTGGAGAAAAAGTGGAGAAAAAGTGGAGCATAAGAGGAGAAAAAGTGGAGAAAAAGTGGAGAAAAAAGTGGAGAAAAAGTGGAGAAAAAGTGGAGAAAAAGTGGAGCATAAGAGGAGAAAAAGTGGAGAAAAAAGTGGAGAAAAAGTGGAGAAAAAGTGGAGAAAAAATGGAGCATAAGAGGAGAAAAAGTGGAGAAAAAGTGGAGAAAAAAGTGGAGAAAAAGTGGAGAAAAAGTGGAGATTAAGAGGAGAAAAAGTGGAGCATAAGAGGAGAAAAAGTGGAGCATAAGAGGAGAAAAAGTGGAAAAAAGTGGAGAAAAAGTGGAGATTAAGAGGAGAAAAAGTGGAGAAAAAGTGGAGCATAAGAGGAGAAAAAGTGGAGAAAAAGTGGAGAAAAAAGTGGAGAAAAAGTGGAGAAAAAGTGGAGAAAAAGTGGAGAAAAAGTGGAGATTAAGAGGAGAAAAAGTGGAGAAAAAGTGGAGCATAAGAGGAGAAAAAGTGGAGAAAAAAGTGGAGAAAAAGTGGAGAAAAAGTGGAGAAAAAGTGGAGAAAAAGTGGAGATTAAGAGGAGAAAAAAGTGGAGAAAAAGTGGAGAAAAAGTGGAGCATAAGAGGAGAAACAGTGGAAAAAAAGTGGAGAAAAAAGTGGAGAAAAAGTGGAGAAAAAGTGGAGATTAAGAGGAGAAAAAGTGGAGAAAAAGTGGAGCATAAGAGGAGCAAAAGTGGAGAAAAAGTGGAGAAAAAGTGGAGCATAAGAGGAGAAAAAGTGGAGAAAAAGTGGAGAAAAAGTGGAGAAAAAGTGGAGAAAAAGTGGAGATTAAGAGGAGAAAAAGTGGAGAAAAAGTGGAGCATAAGAGGAGAAAAAGTGGAGAAAAAAGTGGAGAAAAAGTGGAGAAAAAGTGGAGAAAAAGTGGAGATTAAGAGGAGAAAAAGTGGAGAAAAAGTGGAGCATAAGAGGAGAAAAAGTGGAGAAAAAAATGGAGAAAAAGTGGAGAAAAAGTGGAGAAAAAGTGGAGAACAAGTGGAGAAAAAGTGGAAAATAAGTGGAGAAAAAGTGGAGAAAAAGTGGAGAAAAAGTGGAGAAAAAGTGGAGATTAAGAGGAGAAAAAGTGGAGAAAAAGTGGAGCATAAGAGGAGAAAAAGTGGAGAAAAAGTGGAGAAAAAGTGGAGAAAAAGTGGAGAAAAAGTGGAGATTAAGAGGAGAAAAAGTGGAGAAAAAGTGGAGCATAAGAGGAGAAAAAGTGGAGAAAAAAGTGGAGAAAAAGTGGAGAAAAAGTGGAGAAAAAGTGGAGAACAAGTGGAGAAAAAGTGGAAAATAAGTGGAGAAAAAGTGGAGAAAAAGTGGAGAAAAAGTGGAGATTAAGAGGAGAAAAAGTGGAGCATAAGAGGAGAAAAAGTGGAGAAAAAAGTGGAGAAAAAGAGGAAAAAAAGTGGAGCATAAGAGGAGAAAAAGTGGAGAAAAAGTGGAGAAAAAGAGGAAAAAAAGTGGAGCATAAGAGGAGAAAAAGTGGAGAAAAAGTGGAAAAAAGTGGAGCATAAGAGGAGAAAAAGTGGAGAAAAAAGTGGAGAAAAAAGTGGAGAAAAAGTGGAGAAAAAGTGGAGAAAAAGTGGAGATTAAGAGGAGAAAAAGTGGAGAAAAAGTGGAGCATAAGAGGAGCAAAAGTGGAGAAAAAGTGGAGAAAAAGTGGAGCATAAGAGGAGAAAAAGTGGAGAAAAAGTGGAGAAAAAGTGGAGAAAAAGTGGAGATTAAGAGGAGAAAAAGTGGAGAAAAAGTGGAGCATAAGAGGAGAAAAAGTGGAGAAAAAAGTGGAGAAAAAGTGGAGAAAAAGTGGAGAAAAAGTGGAGATTAAGAGGAGAAAAAGTGGAGAAAAAGTGGAGCATAAGAGGAGAAAAAGTGGAGAAAAAAGTGGAGAAAAAGTGGAGAAAAAGTGGAGAAAAAGTGGAGAACAAGTGGAGAAAAAGTGGAGAAAAAGTGAAGATTAAGAGGAGAAAAAGTGGAGAAAAAGTGGAGAAAAAGTGGAGCATAAGAGGAGAAACAGTGGAAAAAAAGTGGAGAAAAAAGTGGAGAAAAAGTGGAGAAAAAGTGGAGAAAAAGTGGAGATTAAGAGGAGAAAAAGTGGAGAAAAAGTGGAGCATAAGAGGAGCAAAAGTGGAGAAAAAGTGGAGAAAAAGTGGAGCATAAGAGGAGAAAAAGTAGAGAAAAAGTGGAGAAAAAGTGGAGAAAAAGTGGAGAAAAAGTGGAGATTAAGAGGAGAAAAAGTGGAGAAAAAGTGGAGCATAAGAGGAGAAAAAGTGGAGAAAAAAGTGGAGAAAAAGTGGAGAAAAAGTGAAGAAAAAGTGGAGATTAAGAGGAGAAAAAGTGGAGAAAAAGTGGAGCATAAGAGGAGAAAAAGTGGAGAAAAAGTGGAGAAAAAGTGGAGAAAAAGTGGAGAAAAAGTGGAGAAAAAGTGGAGAAAAAGTGGAGAAAAAGTGGAGAAAAAGTGGAGAACAAGTGGAGAAAAAGTGGAAAATAAGTGGAGAAAAAGTGGAGAAAAAGTGGAGAAAAAGTGGAGAAAAAGTGGAGAAAAAGTGGAGATTAAGAGGAGAAAAAGTGGAGAAAAAGTGGAGCATAAGAGGAGAAAAAGTGGAGAAAAAGTGGAGAAAAAGTGGAGAAAAAGTGGAGAAAAAGTGGAGATTAAGAGGAGAAAAAGTGGAGAAAAAATGGAGCATAAGAGGAGAAAAAGTGGAGAAAAAAGTGGAGAAAAAGTGGAGAAAAAGTGGAGAAAAAGTGGAGAACAAGTGGAGAAAAAGTGGAAAATAAGTGGAGAAAAAGTGGAGAAAAAGTGGAGAAAAAGTGGAGAAAAAGTGGAGATTAAGAGGAGAAAAAGTGGAGCATAAGAGGAGAAAAAGTGGAGAAAAAAGTGGAGAAAAAGAGGAAAAAAAGTGGAGCATAAGAGGAGTAAAAGTGAAGAAAAAGTGGAGAAAAAGAGGAAAAAAAGTGGAGCATAAGAGGAGAAAAAGTGGAGAAAAAGTGGAAAAAAGTGGAGCATAAGAGGAGAAAAAGTGGAGAAAAAAGTGGAGAAAAAAGTGGAGAAAAAGTGGAGAAAAAGTGGAGAAAAAGTGGAGCATAAGAGGAGAAAAAGTGGAGAAAAAGTGGAGAAAAAGTGGAGAAAAAGTGGAGAACAAGTGGAGAAAAAGTGGAAAATAAGTGGAGAAAAAGTGGAGAAAAAGTGGAGAAAAAGTGGAGATTAAGAGGAGAAAAAGTGGAGAAAAAGTGGAGCATAAGAGGAGAAAAAGTGGAGAAAAAAGTGGAGAAAAAGTGGAGAAAAAGTGGAGAAAAAGTGGAGAACAAGTGGAGAAAAAGTGGAAAATAAGTGGAGAAAAAGTGGAGAAAAAGTGGAGATTAAGAGGAGAAAAAGTGGAGAAAAAGTGGAGCATAAGAGGAGAAAAAGTGGAGAAAAAAGTGGAGAAAAAAGTGGAGAAAAAGTGGAGAAAAAGTGGAGCATAAGAGGAGAAAAAGTGGAGAAAAAGTGGAGAAAAAGTGGAGAACAAGTGGAGAAAAAGTGGAAAATAAGTGGAGAAAAAGTGGAGAAAAAGTGGAGAAAAAGTGGAGATTAAGAGGAGAAAAAGTGGAGAAAAAGTGGAGCATAAGAGGAGAAAAAGTGGAGAAAAAAGTGGAGAAAAAGTGGAGAAAAAGTGGAGAAAAAGTGGAGAACAAGTGGAGAAAAAGTGGAAAATAAGTGGAGAAAAAGTGGAGAAAAAGTGGAGAAAAAGTGGAGATTAAGAGGAGAAAAAGTGGAGAAAAAGTGGAGCATAAGAGGAGAAAAAGTGGAGAAAAAAGTGGAGAAAAAGTGGAAAAAAAGTGGAGAATAAGAGGAGAAAAAAGTGGAGAAAAAGTGGAGAAAAAGAGGAGAAAAAGTGGAGCATAAGAGGAGAAAAAGTGGAGAAAAAGTGGAGAAAAAAGTGGAGAAAAAGTGGAGAAAAAGTGGAGAAAAAAGTGGAGAAAAAGTGGAGCATAAGAGGAGAAAAAGTGGAGAAAAAAGTGGAGAAAAAGTGGAGAAAAAATGGAGCATAAGAGGAGAAAAAGTGGAGAAAAAGTGGAGAAAAAAGTTGAGAAAAAGTGGAGAAAAAGTGGAGAAAAAGTGGAGATTAAGAGGAGAAAAAGTGGAGCATAAGAGGAGAAAAAGTGGAGCATAAGAGGAGAAAAAGTGGAAAAAAGTGGAGAAAAAGTGGAGATTAAGAGGAGAAAAAGTGGAGAAAAAGTGGAGCATAAGAGGAGAAAAAGTGGAGAAAAAGTGGAGAAAAAAGTGGAGAAAAAGTGGAGAAAAAGTGGAGAAAAAAGTGGAGAAAAAGTGGAGCATAAGAGGAGAAAAAGTGGAGAAAAAAGTGGAGAAAAAGCGGAGAAAAAATGGAGCATAAGAGGAGAAAAAGTGGAGAAAAAGTGGAGAAAAAAGTTGAGAAAAAGTGGAGAAAAAGTGGAGAAAAAGTGGAGATTAAGAGGAGAAAAAGTGGAGCATAAGAGGAGAAAAAGTGGAGCATAAGAGGAGAAAAAGTGGAAAAAAGTGGAGAAAAAGTGGAGATTAAGAGGAGAAAAAGTGGAGAAAAAGTGGAGCATAAGAGGAGAAAAAGTGGAGAAAAAGTGGAGAAAAAAGTGGAGAAAAAGTGGAGAAAAAGTGGGGAAAAAGTGGAGAAAAAGTGGAGAAAAAGTGGAGATTAAGAGGAGAAAAAGTGGAGAAAAAGTGGAGCATAAGAGGAGAAAAAGTGGAGAAAAAAGTGGAGAAAAAGTGGAGAAAAAGTGGAGAAAAAGTGGAGAAAAAGTGGAGATTAAGAGGAGAAAAAAGTGGAGAAAAAGTGGAGAAAAAGTGGAGCATAAGAGGAGAAAAAGTGGAGAAAAAGTGGAGAAAAAAGTGGAGAAAAAGTGGAGAAAAAAGTGGAGAAAAAGTGGAGAAAAAGTGGAGAAAAAGTGGAGAAAAAGTGGAGATTAAGAGGAGAAAAAAGTGGAGAAAAAGTGGAGAAAAAGTGGAGCATAAGAGTAGAAAAAGTGGAGAAAAAAGTGGAGAAAAAGTGGAGAAAAAGTGGAGAAAAAGTGGAGCATAAGAGGAGAAAAAGTGGAGAAAAAAGTGGAGAAAAAGTGGAGAAAAAGTGGAGCATAAGAGGAGAAAAAGTGGAGAAAAAGTGGAGAAAAAAGTTGAGAAAAAGTGGAGAAAAAGTGGAGATTAAGAGGAGAAAAAGTGGAAAAAAAGTGGAGCATAAGAGGAGAAAAAGTGGAGAAAAAGTGGAGAAAAAAGTGGAGAAAAAGTGGAGAAAAAGTGGAGAAAAAAGTGGAGAAAAAGTGGAAAAAAAGTGGAGCATAAGAGGAGAAAAAGTGGAGAAAAAAGTGGAGAAAAAAGTGGAGAAAAAGTGGAGAAAAAGTGGAGAAAAAGTGGAGCATAAGAGGAGAAAAAGTGGAGAAAAAGTGGAGAACAAGTGGAGAAAAAGTGGAAAATAAGTGGAGAAAAAGTGGAGAAAAAGTGGAGAAAAAGTGGAGATTAAGAGGAGAAAAAGTGGAGAAAAAGTGGAGCATAAGAGGAGAAAAAGTGGAGAAAAAAGTGGAGAAAAAGTGGAGAAAAAGTGGAGAACAAGTGGAGAAAAAGTGGAAAATAAGTGGAGAAAAAGTGGAGAAAAAGTGGAGAAAAAGTGGAGAAAAAGTGGAGATTAAGAGGAGAAAAAGTGGAGAAAAAGTGGAGCATAAGAGGAGAAAAAGTGGAGAAAAAAGTGGAGAAAAAGAGGAAAAAAAGTGGAGCATAAGAGGAGAAAAAGTGGAAAAAAGTGGAGAAAAAGTGGAGATTAAGAGGAGAAAAAGTGGAGAAAAAGTGGAGCATAAGAGGAGAAAAAGTGGAGAAAAAGTGGAGAAAAAAGTGGAGAAAAAGTGGAGAAAAAGTGGAGAAAAAAGTGGAGAAAAAGTGGAGCATAAGAGGAGAAAAAGTGGAGAAAAAAGTGGAGAAAAAGCGGAGAAAAAATGGAGCATAAGAGGAGAAAAAGTGGAGAAAAAGTGGAGAAAAAAGTTGAGAAAAAGTGGAGAAAAAGTGGAGAAAAAGTGGAGATTAAGAGGAGAAAAAGTGGAGCATAAGAGGAGAAAAAGTGGAGCATAAGAGGAGAAAAAGTGGAAAAAAGTGGAGAAAAAGTGGAGATTAAGAGGAGAAAAAGTGGAGAAAAAGTGGAGCATAAGAGGAGAAAAAGTGGAGAAAAAGTGGAGAAAAAAGTGGAGAAAAAGTGGAGAAAAAGTGGGGAAAAAGTGGAGAAAAAGTGGAGAAAAAGTGGAGATTAAGAGGAGAAAAAGTGGAGAAAAAGTGGAGCATAAGAGGAGAAAAAGTGGAGAAAAAAGTGGAGAAAAAGTGGAGAAAAAGTGGAGAAAAAGTGGAGAAAAAGTGGAGATTAAGAGGAGAAAAAAGTGGAGAAAAAGTGGAGAAAAAGTGGAGCATAAGAGGAGAAAAAGTGGAGAAAAAGTGGAGAAAAAAGTGGAGAAAAAGTGGAGAAAAAAGTGGAGAAAAAGTGGAGAAAAAGTGGAGAAAAAGTGGAGAAAAAGTGGAGATTAAGAGGAGAAAAAAGTGGAGAAAAAGTGGAGAAAAAGTGGAGCATAAGAGTAGAAAAAGTGGAGAAAAAAGTGGAGAAAAAGTGGAGAAAAAGTGGAGAAAAAGTGGAGCATAAGAGGAGAAAAAGTGGAGAAAAAAGTGGAGAAAAAGTGGAGAAAAAGTGGAGCATAAGAGGAGAAAAAGTGGAGAAAAAGTGGAGAAAAAAGTTGAGAAAAAGTGGAGAAAAAGTGGAGATTAAGAGGAGAAAAAGTGGAGAAAAAGTGGAGCATAAGAGGAGAAAAAGTGGAGAAAAAGTGGAGAAAAAAGTGGAGAAAAAGTGGAGAAAAAGTGGAGAAAAAAGTGGAGAAAAAGTGGAAAAAAAGTGGAGCATAAGAGGAGAAAAAGTGGAGAAAAAAGTGGAGAAAAAAGTGGAGAAAAAGTGGAGAAAAAGTGGAGAAAAAGTGGAGCATAAGAGGAGAAAAAGTGGAGAAAAAGTGGAGAACAAGTGGAGAAAAAGTGGAAAATAAGTGGAGAAAAAGTGGAGAAAAAGTGGAGAAAAAGTGGAGATTAAGAGGAGAAAAAGTGGAGAAAAAGTGGAGCATAAGAGGAGAAAAAGTGGAGAAAAAAGTGGAGAAAAAGTGGAGAAAAAGTGGAGAACAAGTGGAGAAAAAGTGGAAAATAAGTGGAGAAAAAGTGGAGAAAAAGTGGAGAAAAAGAGGAAAAAAAGTGGAGCATAAGAGGAGAAAAAGTGGAAAAAAGTGGAGAAAAAGTGGAGATTAAGAGGAGAAAAAGTGGAGAAAAAGTGGAGCATAAGAGGAGAAAAAGTGGAGAAAAAGTGGAGAAAAAAGTGGAGAAAAAGTGGAGAAAAAGTGGAGAAAAAAGTGGAGAAAAAGTGGAGCATAAGAGGAGAAAAAGTGGAGAAAAAAGTGGAGAAAAAGCGGAGAAAAAATGGAGCATAAGAGGAGAAAAAGTGGAGAAAAAGTGGAGAAAAAAGTTGAGAAAAAGTGGAGAAAAAGTGGAGAAAAAGTGGAGATTAAGAGGAGAAAAAGTGGAGCATAAGAGGAGAAAAAGTGGAGCATAAGAGGAGAAAAAGTGGAAAAAAGTGGAGAAAAAGTGGAGATTAAGAGGAGAAAAAGTGGAGAAAAAGTGGAGCATAAGAGGAGAAAAAGTGGAGAAAAAGTGGAGAAAAAAGTGGAGAAAAAGTGGAGAAAAAGTGGAGAAAAAAGTGGAGAAAAAGTGGAGCATAAGAGGAGAAAAAGTGGAGAAAAAAGTGGAGAAAAAGCGGAGAAAAAATGGAGCATAAGAGGAGAAAAAGTGGAGAAAAAGTGGAGAAAAAAGTTGAGAAAAAGTGGAGAAAAAGTGGAGAAAAAGTGGAGATTAAGAGGAGAAAAAGTGGAGCATAAGAGGAGAAAAAGTGGAGCATAAGAGGAGAAAAAGTGGAAAAAAGTGGAGAAAAAGTGGAGATTAAGAGGAGAAAAAGTGGAGAAAAAGTGGAGCATAAGAGGAGAAAAAGTGGAGAAAAAGTGGAGAAAAAAGTGGAGAAAAAGTGGAGAAAAAGTGGGGAAAAAGTGGAGAAAAAGTGGAGAAAAAGTGGAGATTAAGAGGAGAAAAAGTGGAGAAAAAGTGGAGCATAAGAGGAGAAAAAGTGGAGAAAAAAGTGGAGAAAAAGTGGAGAAAAAGTGGAGAAAAAGTGGAGAAAAAGTGGAGATTAAGAGGAGAAAAAAGTGGAGAAAAAGTGGAGAAAAAGTGGAGCATAAGAGGAGAAAAAGTGGAGAAAAAGTGGAGAAAAAAGTGGAGAAAAAGTGGAGAAAAAAGTGGAGAAAAAGTGGAGAAAAAGTGGAGAAAAAGTGGAGAAAAAGTGGAGCATAAGAGGAGAAAAAGTGGAGAAAAAGTGGAGAAAAAAGTGGAGAAAAAGTGGAGAAAAAGTGGGGAAAAAGTGGAGAAAAAGTGGAGAAAAAGTGGAGATTAAGAGGAGAAAAAGTGGAGAAAAAGTGGAGCATAAGAGGAGAAAAAGTGGAGAAAAAAGTGGAGAAAAAGTGGAGAAAAAGTGGAGAAAAAGTGGAGAAAAAGTGGAGATTAAGAGGAGAAAAAAGTGGAGAAAAAGTGGAGAAAAAGTGGAGCATAAGAGGAGAAAAAGTGGAGAAAAAGTGGAGAAAAAAGTGGAGAAAAAGTGGAGAAAAAAGTGGAGAAAAAGTGGAGAAAAAGTGGAGAAAAAGTGGAGAAAAAGTGGAGATTAAGAGGAGAAAAAAGTGGAGAAAAAGTGGAGAAAAAGTGGAGCATAAGAGTAGAAAAAGTGGAGAAAAAAGTGGAGAAAAAGTGGAGAAAAAGTGGAGAAAAAGTGGAGCATAAGAGGAGAAAAAGTGGAGAAAAAAGTGGAGAAAAAGTGGAGAAAAAGTGGAGCATAAGAGGAGAAAAAGTGGAGAAAAAGTGGAGAAAAAAGTTGAGAAAAAGTGGAGAAAAAGTGGAGATTAAGAGGAGAAAAAGTGGAGAAAAAGTGGAGCATAAGAGGAGAAAAAGTGGAGAAAAAGTGGAGAAAAAAGTGGAGAAAAAGTGGAGAAAAAGTGGAGAAAAAAGTGGAGAAAAAGTGGAAAAAAAGTGGAGCATAAGAGGAGAAAAAGTGGAGAAAAAAGTGGAGAAAAAAGTGGAGAAAAAGTGGAGAAAAAGTGGAGAAAAAGTGGAGCATAAGAGGAGAAAAAGTGGAGAAAAAGTGGAGAACAAGTGGAGAAAAAGTGGAAAATAAGTGGAGAAAAAGTGGAGAAAAAGTGGAGAAAAAGTGGAGATTAAGAGGAGAAAAAGTGGAGAAAAAGTGGAGCATAAGAGGAGAAAAAGTGGAGAAAAAAGTGGAGAAAAAGTGGAGAAAAAGTGGAGAACAAGTGGAGAAAAAGTGGAAAATAAGTGGAGAAAAAGTGGAGAAAAAGTGGAGAAAAAGAGGAAAAAAAGTGGAGCATAAGAGGAGAAAAAGTGGAAAAAAGTGGAGAAAAAGTGGAGATTAAGAGGAGAAAAAGTGGAGAAAAAGTGGAGCATAAGAGGAGAAAAAGTGGAGAAAAAGTGGAGAAAAAAGTGGAGAAAAAGTGGAGAAAAAGTGGAGAAAAAAGTGGAGAAAAAGTGGAGCATAAGAGGAGAAAAAGTGGAGAAAAAAGTGGAGAAAAAGCGGAGAAAAAATGGAGCATAAGAGGAGAAAAAGTGGAGAAAAAGTGGAGAAAAAAGTTGAGAAAAAGTGGAGAAAAAGTGGAGAAAAAGTGGAGATTAAGAGGAGAAAAAGTGGAGCATAAGAGGAGAAAAAGTGGAGCATAAGAGGAGAAAAAGTGGAAAAAAGTGGAGAAAAAGTGGAGATTAAGAGGAGAAAAAGTGGAGAAAAAGTGGAGCATAAGAGGAGAAAAAGTGGAGAAAAAGTGGAGAAAAAAGTGGAGAAAAAGTGGAGAAAAAGTGGAGAAAAAAGTGGAGAAAAAGTGGAGCATAAGAGGAGAAAAAGTGGAGAAAAAAGTGGAGAAAAAGCGGAGAAAAAATGGAGCATAAGAGGAGAAAAAGTGGAGAAAAAGTGGAGAAAAAAGTTGAGAAAAAGTGGAGAAAAAGTGGAGAAAAAGTGGAGATTAAGAGGAGAAAAAGTGGAGCATAAGAGGAGAAAAAGTGGAGCATAAGAGGAGAAAAAGTGGAAAAAAGTGGAGAAAAAGTGGAGATTAAGAGGAGAAAAAGTGGAGAAAAAGTGGAGCATAAGAGGAGAAAAAGTGGAGAAAAAGTGGAGAAAAAAGTGGAGAAAAAGTGGAGAAAAAGTGGGGAAAAAGTGGAGAAAAAGTGGAGAAAAAGTGGAGATTAAGAGGAGAAAAAGTGGAGAAAAAGTGGAGCATAAGAGGAGAAAAAGTGGAGAAAAAAGTGGAGAAAAAGTGGAGAAAAAGTGGAGAAAAAGTGGAGAAAAAGTGGAGATTAAGAGGAGAAAAAAGTGGAGAAAAAGTGGAGAAAAAGTGGAGCATAAGAGGAGAAAAAGTGGAGAAAAAGTGGAGAAAAAAGTGGAGAAAAAGTGGAGAAAAAAGTGGAGAAAAAGTGGAGAAAAAGTGGAGAAAAAGTGGAGAAAAAGTGGAGATTAAGAGGAGAAAAAAGTGGAGAAAAAGTGGAGAAAAAGTGGAGCATAAGAGTAGAAAAAGTGGAGAAAAAAGTGGAGAAAAAGTGGAGAAAAAGTGGAGAAAAAGTGGAGCATAAGAGGAGAAAAAGTGGAGAAAAAAGTGGAGAAAAAGTGGAGAAAAAGTGGAGCATAAGAGGAGAAAAAGTGGAGAAAAAGTGGAGAAAAAAGTTGAGAAAAAGTGGAGAAAAAGTGGAGATTAAGAGGAGAAAAAGTGGAGAAAAAGTGGAGCATAAGAGGAGAAAAAGTGGAGAAAAAGTGGAGAAAAAAGTGGAGAAAAAGTGGAGAAAAAGTGGAGAAAAAAGTGGAGAAAAAGTGGAAAAAAAGTGGAGCATAAGAGGAGAAAAAGTGGAGAAAAAAGTGGAGAAAAAAGTGGAGAAAAAGTGGAGAAAAAGTGGAGAAAAAGTGGAGCATAAGAGGAGAAAAAGTGGAGAAAAAGTGGAGAACAAGTGGAGAAAAAGTGGAAAATAAGTGGAGAAAAAGTGGAGAAAAAGTGGAGAAAAAGTGGAGATTAAGAGGAGAAAAAGTGGAGAAAAAGTGGAGCATAAGAGGAGAAAAAGTGGAGAAAAAAGTGGAGAAAAAGTGGAGAAAAAGTGGAGAACAAGTGGAGAAAAAGTGGAAAATAAGTGGAGAAAAAGTGGAGAAAAAGTGGAGAAAAAGTGGAGAAAAAGTGGAGATTAAGAGGAGAAAAAGTGGAGAAAAAGTGGAGCATAAGAGGAGAAAAAGTGGAGAAAAAAGTGGAGAAAAAGAGGAAAAAAAGTGGAGCATAAGAGGAGAAAAAGTGGAAAAAAGTGGAGAAAAAGTGGAGATTAAGAGGAGAAAAAGTGGAGAAAAAGTGGAGCATAAGAGGAGAAAAAGTGGAGAAAAAGTGGAGAAAAAAGTGGAGAAAAAGTGGAGAAAAAGTGGAGAAAAAAGTGGAGAAAAAGTGGAGCATAAGAGGAGAAAAAGTGGAGAAAAAAGTGGAGAAAAAGCGGAGAAAAAATGGAGCATAAGAGGAGAAAAAGTGGAGAAAAAGTGGAGAAAAAAGTTGAGAAAAAGTGGAGAAAAAGTGGAGAAAAAGTGGAGATTAAGAGGAGAAAAAGTGGAGCATAAGAGGAGAAAAAGTGGAGCATAAGAGGAGAAAAAGTGGAAAAAAGTGGAGAAAAAGTGGAGATTAAGAGGAGAAAAAGTGGAGAAAAAGTGGAGCATAAGAGGAGAAAAAGTGGAGAAAAAGTGGAGAAAAAAGTGGAGAAAAAGTGGAGAAAAAGTGGGGAAAAAGTGGAGAAAAAGTGGAGAAAAAGTGGAGATTAAGAGGAGAAAAAGTGGAGAAAAAGTGGAGCATAAGAGGAGAAAAAGTGGAGAAAAAAGTGGAGAAAAAGTGGAGAAAAAGTGGAGAAAAAGTGGAGAAAAAGTGGAGATTAAGAGGAGAAAAAAGTGGAGAAAAAGTGGAGAAAAAGTGGAGCATAAGAGGAGAAAAAGTGGAGAAAAAGTGGAGAAAAAAGTGGAGAAAAAGTGGAGAAAAAAGTGGAGAAAAAGTGGAGAAAAAGTGGAGAAAAAGTGGAGAAAAAGTGGAGATTAAGAGGAGAAAAAAGTGGAGAAAAAGTGGAGAAAAAGTGGAGCATAAGAGTAGAAAAAGTGGAGAAAAAAGTGGAGAAAAAGTGGAGAAAAAGTGGAGAAAAAGTGGAGCATAAGAGGAGAAAAAGTGGAGAAAAAAGTGGAGAAAAAGTGGAGAAAAAGTGGAGCATAAGAGGAGAAAAAGTGGAGAAAAAGTGGAGAAAAAAGTTGAGAAAAAGTGGAGAAAAAGTGGAGATTAAGAGGAGAAAAAGTGGAGAAAAAGTGGAGCATAAGAGGAGAAAAAGTGGAGAAAAAGTGGAGAAAAAAGTGGAGAAAAAGTGGAGAAAAAGTGGAGAAAAAAGTGGAGAAAAAGTGGAAAAAAAGTGGAGCATAAGAGGAGAAAAAGTGGAGAAAAAAGTGGAGAAAAAAGTGGAGAAAAAGTGGAGAAAAAGTGGAGCATAAGAGGAGAAAAAGTGGAGAAAAAGTGGAGAACAAGTGGAGAAAAAGTGGAAAATAAGTGGAGAAAAAGTGGAGAAAAAGTGGAGAAAAAGTGGAGATTAAGAGGAGAAAAAGTGGAGAAAAAGTGGAGCATAAGAGGAGAAAAAGTGGAGAAAAAAGTGGAGAAAAAGTGGAGAAAAAGTGGAGAACAAGTGGAGAAAAAGTGGAAAATAAGTGGAGAAAAAGTGGAGAAAAAGTGGAGAAAAAGTGGAGAAAAAGTGGAGATTAAGAGGAGAAAAAGTGGAGAAAAAGTGGAGCATAAGAGGAGAAAAAGTGGAGAAAAAAGTGGAGAAAAAGAGGAAAAAAAGTGGAGCATAAGAGGAGAAAAAGTGGAAAAAAGTGGAGAAAAAGTGGAGATTAAGAGGAGAAAAAGTGGAGAAAAAGTGGAGCATAAGAGGAGAAAAAGTGGAGAAAAAGTGGAGAAAAAAGTGAAGAAAAAGTGGAGAAAAAGTGGAGAAAAAAGTGGAGAAAAAGTGGAGCATAAGAGGAGAAAAAGTGGAGAAAAAAGTGGAGAAAAAGCGGAGAAAAAATGGAGCATAAGAGGAGAAAAAGTGGAGAAAAAGTGGAGAAAAAAGTTGAGAAAAAGTGGAGAAAAAGTGGAGAAAAAGTGGAGATTAAGAGGAGAAAAAGTGGAGCATAAGAGGAGAAAAAGTGGAGCATAAGAGGAGAAAAAGTGGAAAAAAGTGGAGAAAAAGTGGAGATTAAGAGGAGAAAAAGTGGAGAAAAAGTGGAGCATAAGAGGAGAAAAAGTGGAGAAAAAGTGGAGAAAAAAGTGGAGAAAAAGTGGAGAAAAAGTGGGGAAAAAGTGGAGAAAAAGTGGAGAAAAAGTGGAGATTAAGAGGAGAAAAAGTGGAGAAAAAGTGGAGCATAAGAGGAGAAAAAGTGGAGAAAAAAGTGGAGAAAAAGTGGAGAAAAAGTGGAGAAAAAGTGGAGAAAAAGTGGAGATTAAGAGGAGAAAAAAGTGGAGAAAAAGTGGAGAAAAAGTGGAGCATAAGAGGAGAAAAAGTGGAGAAAAAGTGGAGAAAAAAGTGGAGAAAAAGTGGAGAAAAAAGTGGAGAAAAAGTGGAGAAAAAGTGGAGAAAAAGTGGAGAAAAAGTGGAGATTAAGAGGAGAAAAAAGTGGAGAAAAAGTGGAGAAAAAGTGGAGCATAAGAGTAGAAAAAGTGGAGAAAAAAGTGGAGAAAAAGTGGAGAAAAAGTGGAGAAAAAGTGGAGCATAAGAGGAGAAAAAGTGGAGAAAAAAGTGGAGAAAAAGTGGAGAAAAAGTGGAGCATAAGAGGAGAAAAAGTGGAGAAAAAGTGGAGAAAAAAGTTGAGAAAAAGTGGAGAAAAAGTGGAGATTAAGAGGAGAAAAAGTGGAGAAAAAGTGGAGCATAAGAGGAGAAAAAGTGGAGAAAAAGTGGAGAAAAAAGTGGAGAAAAAGTGGAGAAAAAGTGGAGAAAAAAGTGGAGAAAAAGTGGAAAAAAAGTGGAGCATAAGAGGAGAAAAAGTGGAGAAAAAAGTGGAGAAAAAAGTGGAGAAAAAGTGGAGAAAAAGTGGAGAAAAAGTGGAGCATAAGAGGAGAAAAAGTGGAGAAAAAGTGGAGAACAAGTGGAGAAAAAGTGGAAAATAAGTGGAGAAAAAGTGGAGAAAAAGTGGAGAAAAAGTGGAGATTAAGAGGAGAAAAAGTGGAGAAAAAGTGGAGCATAAGAGGAGAAAAAGTGGAGAAAAAAGTGGAGAAAAAGTGGAGAAAAAGTGGAGAACAAGTGGAGAAAAAGTGGAAAATAAGTGGAGAAAAAGTGGAGAAAAAGTGGAGAAAAAGTGGAGAAAAAGTGGAGATTAAGAGGAGAAAAAGTGGAGAAAAAGTGGAGCATAAGAGGAGAAAAAGTGGAGAAAAAAGTGGAGAAAAAGAGGAAAAAAAGTGGAGCATAAGAGGAGAAAAAGTGGAGAAAAAGTGGAGAAAAAAGTGGAGAAAAAAGTGGAGAAAAAGTGGAGCATAAGAGGAGAAAAAGTGGAGAAAAAAGTGGAGAAAAAGTGGAAAAAAAGTGGAGCATAAGAGGAGAAAAAGTGGAGAAAAAGTGGAGAAAAAAGTGGAGAAAAAAGTGGAGAAAAAGTGGAGAAAAAGTGGAGAAAAATTGGAGAATAAGAGGAGAAAAAAGTGGAGAAAAAGTGGAGAAAAAGTGGAGAAAAAGTGGAGCATAAGAGGAGAAAAAGTGGAGAAAAAGTGGAGAAAAAAGTGGAGAAAAAGTGGAGAATAAGAGGAGAAAAAAGTGGAGAAAAAGTGGAGAAAAAGTGGAGAAAAAGTGGAGCATAAGAGGAGAAAAAGTGGAGAAAAAGTGGAGAAAAAAGTGGAGAAAAAGTGGAGAAAAAGTGGGGAAAAAGTGGAGCATAAGAGGAGAAAAAGTGGAGAAAAAAGTGGATAAAAAGTGGAGAAAAAGTGGAGAAAAAATGGAGCATAAGAGGAGAAAAAGTGGAGAAAAAGTGGAGAAAAAAGTGGAGAAAAAGTGGAGAAAAAGTGGAGATTAAGAGGAGAAAAAGTGGAGCATAAGAGGAGAAAAAGTGGAGCATAAGAGGAGAAAAAGTGGAAAAAAGTGGAGAAAAAGTGGAAATTAAGAGGAGAAAAAGTGGAGAAAAAGTGGAGCATAAGAGGAGAAAAAGTGGAGAAAAAGTGGAGAAAAAAGTGGAGAAAAAGTGGAGAAAAAGTGGAGAAAAAGTGGAGATTAAGAGGAGAAAAAGTGGAGAAAAAGTGGAGCATAAGAGGAGAAAAAGTGGAGAAAAAAGTGGAGAAAAAGTGGAGAAAAAGTGGAGAAAAAGTGGAGAAAAAGTGGAGATTAAGAGGAGAAAAAAGTGGAGAAAAAGTGGAGAAAAAGTGGAGCATAAGAGGAGAAACAGTGGAAAAAAAAGTGGAGAAAAAAGTGGAGAAAAAGTGGAGAAAAAGTGGAGAAAAAGTGGAGATTAAGAGGAGAAAAAGTGGAGAAAAAGTGGAGCATAAGAGGAGCAAAAGTGGAGAAAAAGTGGAGAAAAAGTGGAGCATAAGAGGAGAAAAAGTGGAGAAAAAGTGGAGAAAAAGTGGAGAAAAAGTGGAGATTAAGAGGAGAAAAAGTGGAGAAAAAGTGGAGCATAAGAGGAGAAAAAGTGGAGAAAAAAGTGGAGAAAAAGTGGAGAAAAAGTGGAGAAAAAGTGAAGAAAAAGTGGAGAAAAAGTGGAGAAAAAGTGGAGAAAAAGTGGAGAAAAAAGTGGAGAAAAAGTGGAGAAAAAGTGGAGAAAAAGTGGAGAATAAGAGGAGAAAAAGTGGAGAATAAGTGGAGAAAAAAAATGGAGAAAAAGTGGAGAAAAAAATGGAGAAAAAGTGGAGCACTCTTTGGTACCTTTCATGTGGCACTAAGGGGTGCTTATCTTTGTATTTAGCCAAAAAAATGAAAAAAAAAATGACGTAGGGTTCCCCCTAGTTTTGTAGCCAGCTAGGGTAAAGCAGACGGCTGCAGCCTGCAGACCACAGCTGGCAACCTCACCTTGGCTGGTAATCCAAAACTGAGGGCACCCCACGCTGTTATTTTAAATTAAATAAATAATTAAAAAAAAAAACACGTAGGGGTCCCCCAAAATTGGATCACCAGCCAAGGTAAAGCAGACAGCTGGGGCCTGATATTCTCAGACTAGGGAGGTCCATGGTTATTGGAATCTCCCCAGCCTAAAAATAGCAGGCCGCAGCCGCCCCAGAAGTGGCGCATCCATTAGATGCGCCAATCCTGGTGCTTCGCCCCAGCTCATCCCGCGCCCTGGTGCGGTGGCAAATGGGGTAATATATGGGGTTAATACCAGATGTGTAATGTCACCTGGCATCAAGCCCTGGGGTTGGTGAGGTCAGGCGTCTATCAGATACCCGACATCACCAACCCAGTCAGTAATAAAAGAAAATAGACGACAAACACATTTTTATTTGAAAAAACACTCCCCAAAACATTCCCTCTTTAACCAATTTATTAGATTGAAAAACAAATCCAGGTCTGGTGTAATCCAAGGGGTTGCCATGACGATCCACACTGTCCCAGTCAATGAAGAGCAGGATGTTCCCCATTGGCTGGGAGAGCAGTGCAGTGACCTGAGCTAACATCAATGGGTCAGCCCAGGTCACTGCAGGGCATGACAAGTGCTGCTGTCAGCGAGGTACATTACCTGCGCTGATCTCCAGCACTGCCGATAGCCCCTGTCACTGAGTTCAATCACCGGCGCCTTCCCCTCAAGTATCGCGAGAGGTCCGTGACGTCACCGCTAGTCAGTCTCGGGTCGGAAGCGAGAGGTGATGTGACAAGCGGCGGCCATGGAGGACAGTGACAGCGCTGAGGTCGGGATGGCGGGACTTCATCACCGCAGGTAAGCTGAGCGGGGGGGGGTTGTGTTTGTGTTTGTGTGTGTGTGTGTGTGTATGTGAGTGTGTGTGTGTGTGTGTGTGTATGTGTGTGTGTGTGTGTGTGTATGTGTGTGTGTGTGTGTGTGTATGTGTACATGCCGCGTGCAGGAGGGGGCGGAGTGAGCTGAGCGGGAAAGTGTGGGCTTCCTGCACGTAACTAAGATAAACATCGGGTTACTAACCAAAGCGTTTGCTTGGATATCCAATGTTTATCTTGGTTACCAGCTTCTGGCAAGCTGCCAGCGATGGCTCCTGCACACTGTAGCTGTAAAAAGCCCTGCTTTTTGCTGCTAGAACCGTTCTCGAACGTTTCTAGAACTATCGAGCTTTTGCAAAAAGCTCGAGTTCTAGTTCGATCTCGAACAGCCCCAAAAATCACTTGAGCCTCGAACTGGAGAACCTCGAACCGCGAACCGCGCTCAACTCTAGTCATGGTAACTGGGAATACCGAACATAAATGGGGTAAGTTTAAGGATATTCTACTAGAGTCCTGTAAAAAACGTATACCCTCTGGTAATAAAGTGTCCAGGAATAAAAAGAAACCACTATGGATAAATAAGACTGTACAAAGTATAATAAAACAAAAACAAAGGGCATTTAAAATCTTAAAGGCTGAGAATACAGAAATAGCATTGCAGGAGTATAAAGATATCAATAGGAAATGTAAAAAAGAAATCAAACAAGCAAAATTAGCTACTGAAACAAAAATCGCCAATGACATTAAAATAAATCCCAAAATCTTTTATAAATACATTAATGCCAAAAGGAAAACAAAGGATAGTATCGGCCCCTTAAAATATAATAACAAGTTAGTTATAGAGGACAAACCAAAGACTGAGATATTAAATAGGCATTTCTCATCTGTATTCACCAAGGAACTGACTGTACCAGGGATCATTCAACAAGTGAAAAATCAAAGTCCACCACCCGATATAATTAATTTAACACAAGATGAAGTACGCCTACGTCTGAGTAAATTAAACATTGACAAATCCCCAGGGCCAGATGGCATTCATCCACGAATATTGAGGGAATTGAGCTCCGTAATCGACAGACCGCTGTATCTCATCTTTTTAGACTCACTTGTAACAGGGTTGGTGCCTCAGGATTGGAGGATTGCTGATGTGGTACCGATATTTAAGAAAGGTAAGAGGGTAGATCCAGGCAACTACCGTCCAGTAAGCCTGACATCAGTAGTATGCAAAGTTTTTGAGGGCATTTTAAGGGATGACATGCAAAAATATATTGCAGAAAATAATATGATAACTGACAAACAGCATGGATTCATGAAAGATAAGTCGTGTCTAACCAACCTGTTGGGGTTCTATGAGGGGGTAAGTTCAAACCTGGATATTGGTAATGCAGCTGATGTGATTTATTTGGACTTTGCAAAGGCATTTGATACTGTACCACATAATAGCCTTATACTAAAGCTCCAGAAGCAAGGACTAGGGGACACAATATGCAACTGGGCAAGGAATTGGCTAAAAGATAGGAAACAAAGAGTAGTCATAAATGGTACATTCTCTAAATGGGCTATAGTCAGCAGTGGGGTGCCGCAGGGATCTGTGCTTGGACCGATTCTTTTTACTCTCTTTATTAATGACCTTGTGGATGGGATTGATAGTACAGTGTCAGTCTTTGCCGATGACACCAAACTATGTAGGATAATAAAAACTGACCTGGATAGTACAATATTACAAAAAGATCTGGATAAGATGTCAGAATGGGCAGATACTTGGCAAATGAGATTTAATGTTGATAAATGTAAAGTAATGCACCTAGGACGGAGTAATCCTATAGCTGCGTATACATTAAATGGAAGTAAACTCGGGACTACAGAACAGGAGAAGGACTTGGGTATTCTCATTACAAATAAGCTGAGCAGCAGCACTCAATGTCAAGCAGCAGCTGCTAAAGCAAACAAGATTTTAGGGTGTATAAAAAGAGAGATTAGATCCCGTGATCCCAACGTATTGTTACCCCTCTATAAATCACTTGTAAGGCCACATCTGGAATACGGGATCCAGTTTTGGGCTCCACATTTTAAAAAGGACATTCAGAAGTTAGAGTCAGTTCAAAGGCGGGCAACTAGACTACTACAAGGAATGGAAGGCCTCCCATATGATGACAGGTTGAAAAAGTTAGATATGTTTAGCTTAGAAAAAAGACGTCTCAGAGGAGATCTCATCTATATGTATAAATATATGTGTGGTCAATATAAAGGATGGCACATGACTTATTTCTTCCAAAGACAGTACTAAGGACCAGGGGGCACTCACTGCGAGTGGAAGAAAAGCGATTCCGACACCTAAATAGGAAAGGGTTCTTTACAGTTAGAGCGGTCAGACTGTGGAATACACTACCACAAGAGGTAGTAATGGCAGATACTATAACAGCTTTTAAAAAAGGGCTGGATGATTTCCTCAGTACACAAAACATTGTTGGTTATAAATGACTTAGTGACTAAATGTAGAACTGGTGGAGGAAGGTTGAACTAGATGAACCTAGGTCTTTTTTCAACCTAAGTAACTATGTAACTATGTAACCCTTGTTGTCTTTCTTCTCTTGGGCTACAGTGGGTTCATAGGCCAGTCTGCCCCAGTGTTTCATCCCACCCTGTTCCAAGACTCACAAATACACCCATAGCCAGTGTCTGTGGTGGTGACGCATACTGTATATATTTTTATGTCTATACATGTCTCCACGCTAGGAATCCACCATAGACAGGTGAGTATGTTACACAAATCTAATATATAACTAACTACAGGGTCTGAGGTATTGAACCAGAAATTAATAACTAGTTCCCCATTCTTCCTCTCTTGCGATATAGCCCTCGGTGAGCCCCCATTTATCAAGGCAAAAAGGGTAAGGCATATACTATGTGTCCACATAATTCTGTGGCTCTCCCGGGCTCAGCTGCTGTCTTCCAGTGGGAGGTATCAATCCATTTGGCCTTTCCCTCAGGCTTTACAGCCATCTCAGTTGTCAGCAGTTCTTGGTGGGCCCCATCCATTTAAGTCTCAAGAGCTAATCTGAAGTGTCTTTTGACCACCACCCAGTCTCCAGACTGAAAGGAATGTCTCTCTTCTACAAAATCTGGATTTGGAAGAGAAGAGTAAACTTGAGAGTGTATGTTAGACAAGCGTTTTGTAAATGCCACAACATAAGACAGCCTATCATGTTGCATCTGGAGCTGCTGTGTAAAATACAACCCTAGCCTAGAAGATGACACAAATAACACATCATATGGGCTGAGGCCTCTCTCTCTGTTGGCAGTATACTTTATTGAGAAGAGTGCAAGGCCCAACCATTATTTCCATGGTCTTTCTGCCTCATCCATGCCTTTCTGGAATTTCAGTTTCAGGGTCCCCTTCAGTCACTTTACTCTATGGCTACTTTGTGGATGGTAAGAAGTATGAAAGGCCTGTTCCATTCCCAGGGCGGACATTATCTCCTGCATCACTTCTCCAGGGAAGTGGGTGCCTTTGTCACTATTAGAGATGAGCAAACTTGCATGGAAAAGGTTCGCCAACTCAAATTCAGTATGAGCTGTGGCTCATTCGGCTCAGGCTTGGATTCCTGAGCAATTTTTTCAAAAATCGGCAAAGATCGGTTTTGTTCGGTAACTGTTCGTGGTTACACTAGTGCAGAAACCATCCACTTTTGGCCCCATCACAGCTGTGTGAAGTGTTGGCATGGCTGTGGTTGGCCAGGGAAATCACTGTAAAAAAAAAGGAAGCAGAACAGTTAAAGAAGGACATACTTACCAGTCTCCGCATTGCTCTAATACTACTCCCAGGGCCGCTTAATATCCCTCATGCATATGCACTTGTAAGATCCTGGTGGTGGAACCTCTGGGCCGTGCACCGGACTCCTCCAGTGAAGCAACCCGGAGCTAACCCCTATACAGGGACTGTCCGGTCACCCCGCCAGAGGGCCTTAATGCACGGTAGCTGAAGCACTCGCTGTACAGGAACAGTCCGTCCTGGGAAAGAGGAAGGAAGACGTCCCTGAGGTCACAGGGCTCCAGGTGGTAGTCCCGATAACAAGGCTCCGGTCCAGGTGTCGGATGAAGATGACAGGCGGGAACCAGATCCAGCTGGACAAGAGGAAGGAGGTCACCACGTGGAGCTGGGGATCGGAGCCGGGTCCAGACTGAAGAAGATGGTGGAGTCACCAACAGGACTTCCGCAGCAGACGAGGATAGAACCGGTTGGCGTCACAGGACAGGCTCTGCGAGACAAACGAGGGTTAATATCGGACAAGGCAAAAGGGGACCTGAACTCCTAGCTTGCTAAACACGTAGAACAGGCCCCGCCCACTTGGAAGAAGAATCCTCTTATACCCTGTACCTGTAAGCCAATATCCTGTTTTAGGACGCTGGCCCTTTAAGAGAGGGTCAATGACCGTGCGCGCAGCCCTAATGCACATGCGCGAGGCCCGAGTGCCAGAGACCAGGGAAGGCAGCGGCGCTGAAGAAGCAGGAGTGCTGGGCAGAGTGTCCTGCGATGCAGAGAGGCGCCTGGAGCGAGGACGCATGGAGGATGCCGGCGAGGGAGAGGGAGCAGGGTTGCCATGGAAAGGAGGAGCGGGGACCGGAGTGGTGAGCGGGGAGCACCATCGGGAAGCGGGGAGCGCTGCACGGGGGCCGGAGGACGCCACACGGGGACCGGAGGGCACCGCACAGGTACCGGGGAGCACCGCACGGGAACCGGGGGGCACCGCACGGGAATCGGGGAGCGTGACAGTACCTCCTCCCCCATTCCCCCTTCCCCGCAACCGGGACAGGAAAGCACGAATCAGGGGAGTGCCAACATTCTCCCGGGGTTCCCAGGATCTGTCCTCGGGACCATAACCCGCCAAGTCCACCAGGAAGTACTGCCAACCTCGCACGGCCTTCATGGCCACGATATCCCTTACCACATAGACGTCATCGTAAGCAATAGGAGAATGAGCAGCACAGACGGCATCGGAAAAGGGACCAAGAACAACCGGTTTAAGCAAGGAGACATGGAATGAGTTGGGTATCCGCATCGTGGCCGGGAGCTGCAGTTTGTAGGAGACCTCATTGATCTTGCTGACAACCTTGAATGTCCTGATGTATCGAGGACCCAACTTGTACGAAGGCAGCTTCAATCGGATGTATTTGGAAGCCAGCCAGACCTGATTGCCTGGAGAGAAATTCGGTGGATCCAGACGCCTCTTGTCGGCGTGTCTCTTCATGCGCAGGGAGGCGCGTTCAAGGGAGGTCTTAACAGTGTTCCATATGGCAGTGAAGTCTCGGGTCAGGGTATCAGCCGCAGGGACATCAGAAGCCGGGGATACTGGTAAAGGAACTGAAGGCTGAAGTCCGTAAACAACATGGAAGGGAGAGCTGGAGGTGGACTCGCTGACGTGATGGTTGTAGGAGAATTCAGCCCAAGGAAGGAGCGTGGACCAGTCGTCATGATGGACGTTGACGTAGTGGCGCAGGAAGGAAGTCAGGATCTGATTGACTCGTTCCACTTGGCCATTTGACTGAGGATGGTAGGCTGAAGAAAAGTCCAGAGTCACTCCCAGATGTTTGCAGAGGGCCCTCCAGAAGCGTGAGGTAAACTGAGTTCCTCTGTCAGACACAATGTGTGCAGGAAAGCCATGTAACCGGAAGATGTGTTGTATGAAGGCGTCAGCGAGCTCCGGAGCGGAGGGCAACCCGACCATGGGGATGAAATGAGCCATTTTTGAGAAACAGTCTACCACGACCCATATGACCGTATGCCCGGAGGACAAGGGCAAGTCTGTAATTCCATGTCCATGGCAATGTGTTGCCACGGTACGGAGGGAATTGGCAAAGGCAGAAGACGGCCATAGGGAAGGTGCTTGGGCGTTTTGTTCCGAGCACAGGATGGGCAGGCTGAGACGAAGGAGGTGACGTCCTTGCGAAGAGCTGGCCACCAATAGTGGCGGACAATCGTACTCCAAGTCTTCTTCTGGCCAGCATGGCCGGCTGTTTTCGAGGCATGGCCCCAGTGTAAGACTCTCTACCTGTTGGTCTCCGAGACATAGGTCTTCCCAGGAGGTATCTGGGCCAGCATGACAGGAGCCACCGGAATGACCTTACTAGGACAAATGATGGGCTGGAACGCCTCCTCTTCCTGCTCCACTGGCACAAAGGACCTGGACAAGGCATCAGCTCGCACGTTCTTATCCGCGGGCCGGAAATGGAGTTGGAAATCGAACCGGGCAAAGAACAAGGACCATCGGGCTTGTCGTGGGTTCAGCCTTTGAGCCGACCGCAGGTATTCCAGGTTCTTGTGGTCAGTGTAAATGATCACGGGGTATACTGCTCTTTCCAGGAAGTAGCACCATTCCTCCAACGCCAGTTTAACAGCCAGTAGCTCTCGATCACCGATGGTGTAGTTGCGCTCAGGTGCCGAGAAGCTCTTGGAGAAGAATACGCAAGTGACCATCTTCCCGGTGGAGGATTTCTGCATAAGCACTGCCCTGGCCCCTGAGGAGGAGGCATCCACCTCCAAGGTGAACTGTCGGTTCAATTCTGGTCGATGGAGAACAGGAGAGGAAGCAAATGCCTGTTTCAGGGAGCGAAATGCAGCATCAGCCGCCGGTGGCCAGTCCTTCGGGTTAGCCCCTTTCTTGGTCAAGGCAGAGAGAGGCGCAGTCAGGGCAGAGAAGTGAGGAATAAACTGGCGGTAATAATTGGCAAAGCCGAGGAAGCGTTGGATAGCCTTCAGCCCAGAAGGAGGGGGCCAGTTGAGGATGGAAGAGACCTTCTCTGGATCCATCTGCAGACCGATGTTGGAGATCACGTAACCCAGGAAGGGAAGAGACGACTGTTCAAACACGCACTTCTCGTACTTAGCGTACAGGCGGTTCTCTCTCAGCCTTTGTAGGACCAGCTGCACATTTTCTCTGTGGGTCAGTAGATCCGGAGAGAAGACCAGGATGTCGTCAAGATACACGACCACACAGACGTAGAGGAGATCCCTGAATACGTCGTTCACTAGTTCTTGGAAGACTGCTGGGGCATTACACAGACCAAAAGGCATCACACAATACTCGTAGTGCCCGTCACGAGTGTTGAATGCGGTCTTCCATTCGTCCCCAGGGCGGATGCGAACCAGGTTGTAGGCACAACGGAGATCCAACTTGGTGAACACACGGGCTCCTCTAAGCCGATCGAATAATTTGAGAATGAGCGGCAGAGGGTATTTGTTTTTTTACGGTGATCTGGTTTAGTCCACGGTAGTCAATGCAGGGATGCAGGTCACCTTCTTTCTTCTTCACGAAGAAGAAACCTGCTCCAGCAGGAGACGAGGATCTCTGAATGAATCCCCTTGTCAGATTCTCGCTGATGAAGGTGGACATGGCCCGTGTTTCAGCAGGTGACAAGGGGTATATCCGTCCCCGAGGAGGCGTGGTTCCTGGCAGCAGGTCGATGGCACAGTCGTAGGGACGATGTGGCGGAAGCACCTCCGACTCCTTTTTATCGAACACGTCCGCGAAGGACCAATAAGCAGAAGGCAGTCCTGGTAGAAACTCCGGGGCCAGAGGTCGTCGGATGGACGGTATGGACTTCAGACAGTTCTCGTGACAGAACGGACCCCATCGGGTGATCTCTCCAGTACACCAGCTGACCGACGGTTCGTGTGCCCGTAACCAGGGGAGACCCAGCAGGATCTGATGAGACATGCGCGGAAGGACGTAAAGAGCGATTTTCTCGATGTGCAGGGCACCGATGCAAAGTTCCACAGGCTTGGTGATGAACGAGATGGTGTCCAAGAGGGGTCTCCCATCCACCGAGGCAATCACGAGTGGTTTGTCTAGTGAAGTAACAGGCACTTGGTACTTGTCCACCGTGGCCTGCTGGATGAAGTTGCCTGCGGCCCCAGAGTCGAGATACCCTTCTGCCGTGAACTGGGACTCCTCTGTTGTCACCTGCACCGTCCATGTAATAGGATCTGAGAGAGTCCCAGTACCTAGGGTGCCTCTCCTACCAACCCTAGGGTTTGGAGTTTCCTGGTCTCTCAGGACAGGACTGTAGCAGATGTGTGCCGTCTCCGCAGTAGAGGCAGAGGCCCTTGGCGAGTCGTTCTGCTCGGCGTTGCTCAGACTGCCTCAGACGGTCGATTTGCATAGGCTCGTGGACGGGAATGCCAGATGACGCCGCCTGGGGAGCAGCGGGTTTCAGCGGGGGAGAGGAGTACCGTACTGGACGTCTCTCGCGGGACAGTTCTTTGGATCGTTCCTGAAAACGGAGGTCCACTCGGGTTGCTAGAGCAATCAGGGCATCCACGGTGGAAGGAACGTCGCGGCCGGCCAACTCGTCCTTGATGCGGCCAGTGAGCCCTTCCCAGAAGGTGGCAGTCAAAGCCTCATTGTTCCATCCTACTTCTGAGGCCAAGCTGCGGAAGCGGATGGCATACTGGCCCACCGTCAAGGTCCCCTGATGTAACCTGAGGAGTGATGAAGTGGACGCGGCGGTGCGTCCAGGTTCGTCAAATGTGGTGCGAAAAGCCTGCAGGAAGTCCTGGATGTTGTTGGTCACAGGATCCTCCTTCTCCCACAAGGGATTCATCCAGGCCAGTGCTTCACCCTCTAGATGGGACATCACAAACACAACCTTGGCTTGGTCTGAGGAAAAAAGGTGCGGAAGAAGCTTGAAGTGGAGGGAGCACTGATTCACAAATCCCCTGCAGATCTTAGGATCCCCAGCATATCGGGGCGGAGATGCCAGCCGGAGTTTAGAGGTTTCCGAGGAAGCCCCTACGGGAGCTGCGGACGTGGACTGAGTAGCCAGGGATGTGGCTGTTGCTTGTAGCGTATTCAGGCGGGTGTCTGTGGCGCCCCAGGACCTGGTCGCCACAACAGCATTGCCCTCCCAAAGGGTTAATGCTGAGCCTGGAGGTAATTGGGAGGTCCATTGGCCAGCAAGTTTAACATCCAACGCAGTTCTCCCTCCGGCCAGCAAGGGGAGCTCTGAACCTGGAATTCCAGGGAGCATTCCTTAAGTCTGACCTGAGGGAGGAAGTAGTGTTCAGTCTGTAGAGAGAAGTGATTGCAAGCAGACGCAGTGTGTGCTGTCCTGTGGATCTGGGGCCTGGAGCTGGAACAGCTTGGCCCAGGGAAGCAGGAGTAGCAGAGAGGCAGAGAAGAGACTCGGACATCGGAGTCTGTGGCCACCAGGGCTTAAAATACTCCCTGGTAGCCGAATCCGAAGGGCAGGAGAGCTGCAAGCACCTGGCCCATAAACAGCCCCAAGGTACAGCTACAGCATCAGGGCCCGGTGTGAACTCCAGCAGAGAAGCACCAGAGAGGGCCTGCGCAGCCTACCACAGAGGGAAAGGGACGTACCACCGGTCCCAGCAGCAAAGAGGGCCATTGCGGGATCCAGAGAAGCAGGGTCCTATCGTAGTAAAGAAAGGAACAGGAGTAGGCCTCATACTCAGCTGGCCAGAAAGATCACCCCAAGTACTTCCAGGCCGACCGGATCCCCTTCACCACCTGTGACGGTCTCCCAGGATTGGACTGTTCCTAAAGTAAAAGAGGAGAAGGTAAAGAGACTGTTGTTTGTGCCTGGTTCTTTCATTGCCTGTCGGCCCTGCACCGTGTTAGCCACACAACACCATAGACTTTCACGAGCACTAACAGTGTCCCCGGGGCTCCGCTCCACCTGTGGGGAGCAGTACCACCATTGCTGTCGTATCATCACCCCGGAGGCCTCACACAGAAGCGGCGGCTTAATAGCCGCAGACCACAGGTGGCGTCACGAAACAAATACAGATTACCATGCCTTGGTAGAACCGGTGTATTCAGACAGTAGGCCTGGAGTCCTGATAGCCACAGGGGTAGCAGACGTCCGCAAGGGGAGAGTACCCGTCCGTGTCCTGAATTGTGGGGAGGAGGAAGCCAAATTGCCCCGGTACGCCAACGTAGCAAAACTGTACACTGTCAGTAACAATACCATCAAAGCAGTGGAACCCTTGACCCCGTCCGACCAGGCGGAAGACAATGGCTCCAAGGGGCAGCTGGAAGACTGGTGCCAAAAATTACATGTGGGCACCGACTCCACCCCCTCACACCAAAAGCATGGGGTTTACCGGGTGGTACAGGAGTACGAGCGGGTCTTCAGCAAACACCCCCTAGATTTTGGGCAGGTAAAAGGGGTTAAACATCAAATCCCCACGGGTGATCATCATCCCATTAAAGAGAGATACCGCCCTGTACCCCCAGCACAGTATCAGCGTGCCAAAGAAATGTTACGGGAAATGAAGGAGGCTGGGGTTATCAGAGATAGCTGTAGCCCTTGGGCAGCTCCACTAGTGCTCGTAAAGAAAAAAGATGGTACAATGAGAATGTGCGTAGATTACAGACAAATTAACCGCATTACACATAAAGATGCTTATCCACTACCCAGAATAGAGGAGTCACTAACAGCCTTAAAGTCAGCTAACTATTTCTCCACCTTGGATCTCACCAGTGGGTATTGGCAGGTTCCCATGGCAGAGGCGGACAAGGAGAAGACTGCATTCACGACGCCAATGGGCCTCTGCGAGTTCAACTGTATGCCATTCGAGCTCTGCAACGCCCCAGGGACATTCCAAAGGTTGATGGAGTGCTGCTTGGGCCACCACAACTTTGAAACAGTGCTGTTGTACCTGGATGACGTCATAGTCTACTCCAAGACTTATGAAGACCACCTGAGGCACTTAGCAGAAGTGTTTGAGTCCTTGTCGGAATATGGTCTGAAGATAAAGCCGTCCAAATGTCACCTCTTGAAGCCAAAGATACAGTACCTGGGTCATGTGGTCAGCGCAGAAGGTGTGGCACCTGATCCGGAGAAAGTCACCATAATCAAGGACTGGCCAAGACCCACCATGGTAAAGGAGGTGCGGCAGTTCCTTGGGCTGGTGGGCTACTACCGAAGGTTCATTGATGGTTTCACAAAGATAGCAGCGCCCCTTCAAGATCTCCTGGTGGGCCAGCCGAAGCAGGCTAAGAAGCAGAGCCCTCCATTTGAATGGAGCAGCCAAATAGAAACATCCTTTGTCCGGCTGAAAGGGGCTCTCACGGGAGAAGAAATTCTGGCCTACCCTGACTACAGCCAGCCGTTTGTACTGTACACAGACGCCAGCAACGTGGGTCTGGGAGCAGTTCTGTCCCAGGTGCAGGGAGGCAGAGAGAAGGTGATAGCTTACGCCAGTAGGAAGCTTCGGCCCACAGAAAGGAACCCAGAACACTACAGTTCCTTCAAGCTAGAGTTCCTCTCTATTGTTTGGGCAGTGACTGAACGCTTCAAGCACTATCTGGCATCGGCCAAGTTCACCATCTTCACGGACAACAATCCGTTGACACATCTGGCAACAGCCAAGTTAGGTGCGTTGGAACAGCGATGGCTGTCTAACTTTGACTTTACCATCAAGTACCGAGCTGGCAAGAAGAATAACAATGCTGATGCGCTGTCCAGAATGCCTCACTTACCCGAGTCTGGAGAAGACCTGGATGAACTCGAAGAGATAGAGTTACCGGCTTTCCATCACCAAGGTGTTTCCCAGTGTGAGCATGCTGTAGGAGTGAAGCGCTCGAGCCAGCACGAGGTCTCGGTCAACCCATTACTCCACCATAATTGGGAAGAGACACAGAACGGTGACCCGGCCGTGCGATTGGTCAAAGAAAAGCTAGCACAAGCTGAGACCCATCTTGGCCCAGATGCTCCAGAAGAAGCCCAGCAGCTGTGGAAGGAGAGGGGACGACTGTTCACATACCAAGTCAAGCTCTGCAAGAGATATGTCAACTGGCGAACGAATGAACTCGTGTGGCAGATAGTGGTCCCACAGAGGGATGCTCCAATGGTCCTAGCAGCTTACCATGATAACGCAAGACACTTCGGGTGGAAGAAGTTGGAGACCCTACTCCGTGATCGGTTCTACTGGGTGCACATGAGAAAGACAGTCGAGAAGTGGTGCCGAGACTGTGGTCCGTGTAACCTGAGGCGGAAAGATGATGCCAGCCAGAGGTCTCCCCTACAGCCAATTGTCACGAAGCAGCCCCTGGAGTTGGTGGCCCTGGACCACGTGAAGTTAACACCAAGCCGGTCAGGCTATGTGTACGCCCTCACCATTGTGGACCATTACTCTCGTTTCCTGGTAGTAGTGCCCGTGAAGGACCAGACAGCCAGAACAGCAGGTAGAGCATTTCAGGCATACTTTTGTCGACCTCACGGTTACCCTGAAAGGGTACTGACTGATCAAGGTCCTGCATTCGAGGCAGAAGTGTTCCAAGAGTTCTGTAACATGTACAGTTGTAAGAAAATCAGAACCACACCGTACCACCCCCAAACCAATGGATTGTGCGAGAAGATGAACCATGTGGTTATTGATATGCTCAAGACTCTACCTCTGGAAGAAAGAAACCAATAGCCAGAGAAGTTACCAGATCTGGTAGACCTGTACAACCATATCCCAGTAAATTCGACCAACTGCAGCCCTGCTTACCTGATGCGAGCAAGACCTGGCAAGTTACCTGTAGACTTTGAGATGGGGACTGTGTCACCTGAAGCGGTTCAGGAGATAGAAGATTGGGATACAGAGCGACAACAGCAGTACCGCAAGGTCCAGGAATGCGTAGAAAGGAGCCTGTCCCAAGCAAGAACGAGACAAGAGCAGCATTACAATCAAACAGCTCCAGCAACTCCCTTAGCACCTGTAGAACAGGTCCTCAAGAAAAAGTGGAGGGCGCATAAATTAGATGATCAGTGGGAGAATGAACCCTACACCATTATCCCCTCCAACTTTGACAATAGTAAGGTATGCCTCATAAGCAAAGATGAAGGCAAGACCTATCAAGCAGTTTCTCGAGACCGCCTGAAAGCGTGCCCCGAATGGTGCAGAACCCAAAAAGAAGTAGAAGAAGTACAAGAAAGTCCCCAAAGTCCAGAAAAAGAGGAAGAGATGATCCAAACAATCCTTGGAAAATTCCCCAAAACTTGGACCCGAATAAACAATGCCATAGTGGTACCAGTGTTGACGTTCCCGCAGTTGGTCGAGCCAGAAACAGAAGAGGTTCCAGATCCACCTAAAGAACAGTCCGCTCCAACACGAGATGACACGCCAGCAGTGGAACAGGAGAATCAACCCCCTGTCAGTGGTGAACCTGTCATACCCTTGGCGACTCTCAGACCACTTAGGCAATCATCACGCATACCTATCAGGGTTAGGCCTACCTGTAGTGCTGAGGTAGAAGACACACCAAGTAGTCAGGGGCAGACACCAGAGCTATGCAGGTCCCAACGCAGCACTCGGGGACAGCCCCCTCCAAGGTATAGAGAGTAAAAAGAAAGAGTACTTATTAGAATGTAAATAGTTATGTGAAATGTCTGTAATGTTGTGTATAAAATGTTTTTTTTTTTTGGTTGAGAAAATGGACAATTGGGCCACTGGACTATGGGTGGCCAACACCTAGCTGTACATAGTTAGCACCAGTGTGCTCAGCAACCCCTGAAGAAAAACCCGTCCGGCGTGCATAGAGTGGGGTCATCAATGCTCTGACGCACGCCCAGAGCCTACGTTGGGGGTTTTATCGCGGCAGGTCCCCCATGGAGCAGTGTAATGGACACCCGGCAGGGAGCCACACTGGACTCTTATAGTTGTTTAAGGTTGTAACATGTATGTCTTGTTTTGTTTTCTACAGTCCGGGAATACTGCATTTAACTAAGGGGGAGTGTGGCGCCCCAGGACCTGGTCGCCACAACAGCATTGCCCTCCCAAAGGGTTAATGCTGAGCCTGGAGGTAATTGGGAGGTCCATTGGCCAGCAAGTTTAACATCCAACGCAGTTCTCCCTCCGGCCAGCAGGGGGAGCTCTGAACCTGGAATTCCAGGGAGCATTCCTTAAGTCTGACCTGAGGGAGGAAGTAGTGTTCAGTCTGTAGAGAGAAGTGATTGCAAGCAGACGCAGTGTGTGCTGTCCTGTGGATCCGGGGCCTGGAGCTGGAACAGCTTGGCCCAGGGAAGCAGGAGTAGCAGAGAGGCAGAGAAGAGACTCGGACATCGGAGTCTGTGGCCACCAGGGCTTAAAATACTCCCTGGTAGCCGAATCCGAAGGGCAGGAGAGCTGCAAGCACCTGGCCCATAAACAGCCCCAAGGTACAGCTGCAGCATCAGAGCCCGGTGTGGACTCCAGCAGAGAAGCACCAGAGAGGGCCTGCGCAGCCTACCACAGAGGGAAAGGGACGTACCACCGGTCCCAGCAGCAAAGAGGGCCATTGCGGGATCCAGAGAAGCAGGGTCCTATCGTAGTAAAGAAAGGAACAGGAGTAGGCCTCATACTCAGCTGGCCAGAAAGATCACCCCAAGTACTTCCAGGCCTACCGGATCCCCTTCACCACCTGTGACGGTCTCCCAGGATTGGACTGTTCCTAAAGTAAAAGAGGGGAAGGTAAAGAGACTGTTGTTTGTGCCTGGTTCTTTCATTGCCTGTCGGCCCTGCACCCTGTTAGCCACACAACACCATAGACTTTCACGAGCACTAACAGTGTCCCCGGGGCTCCGCTCCACCTGTGGGGAGCAGTACCACCATTGCTGCCGTATCATCACCCCGGAGGCCTCACACAGCAGCGGCGGCTTAATAGCCGCAGACCACAGGTGGCGTCACGAAACAAATACTTTAATTGCTCTCAAGTCACCAGCCATATTAAACTGACACCCACCAGGGCCACGGAGTCGGGCCCCGCCACCACTGACGTCCCCCGGACTAGTCCGGCCCGGCACCGGGTGTCCCATAGCCCTGGGGTGGGCGAGTCATGTCCACCGATGTCATGAAAGCCAGCATGCGGGATTGGGTTTCGCATTGACGTCCCAGTTCCTGCTGTAATCCGGCCAGCTGGGATGCCAGTGCTTCGACGGGATCCATGGCCTGTTCTAGCTGTAAGATCCTGGTGGTGGAACCTCTGGGCCGTGCACCGGACTCCTCCAGCGAAGCAACCCGGAGCTAACCCCTATACAGGGACTGTCCGGTCACTCCGCCAGAGGGCCTTACTGCACGGTAGCCGAAGCACTCACTGTACAGGAACAGTCCGTCCCGGGAAAGAGGAAGGAAGACGTCCCTGAGGTCACAGGGCTCCAGGTGGTAGTCCCGATAACAAGGCTCCGGTCCAGGTGTCGGATGAAGATGACAGGCGGGAACCGGATCCAGCTGGACAAGAGGACGGAGGTGATAGATGATTAGATACATAAATAGGTAAATAAATAGCTGGATAGGAGCTGGGGGGATTGCCCGTTTTTAAAAATTATTTATTTAAATAGTTAAAAAAAGCTGCATGGGGTCCAGCGTATTCTGATACACAATCAAGATATCTCACACGGCTGCGGCCTGAAGCCTGTAGTCGTCAGCTTTATCTGCACTGGTATAAATATACTGGTCACCCTACACCAATTTTTTATTTATTTATTTAATTTTTTTTTACACGTCACTCGGGCAAACAGACAGCTACTGTGAGGGCAACCAATCAAGTACACCGGCAGTTTGACTGCACCAATCACAGCCGCTATTACTCATGGTGGGCAATGGGAAGCAGTGCATATGTATGAGGAATAATGAGTGGCCCTGGAAGCAGTATGACAGCGTGCGGGAGACTGGGTAAATATATTGCTCCTGCTTTATTCCCTATTTTCCTTCTTTTGCAGCCCCCGTAACCCTTACTAACAACAGCCCACCTACCCTTTACTAACACCAGCCTCCCTAACCGTTACTAACACATTGGTTTTGCCTCCCATTGAATTCAGTGGTGTTTGGATATGTTTGTTGAGCTGTTCGGCGAACACCGGGAAAGTCGTTTTGTCACTTTCTATGGTGTCGGGCACTCCGTATCTGAAGATAACTTCTGAGATTAGGTTCTTTGTTGTAGCCTTCACGGTGGCTTTAGTTATGGGGTAGGTTTCCATATCTTATACAGAAGAGGACACACTCATAGGTAGAGATGAGCGAACCTTTCAAAGCTTGGTTTGCTGATCTTTACCGAGCCTCCCGATGTTCACCGAACAGTTCGTCAAACATACCGAGCCCATTGAATTTAATGGGAGGCCAAACTTTTGAGTTGTAAAATGGTGTAGGGGTGCTGTAAAAGAAAGAAAGTAAAGCAGGACATGAAGGTGGAGGACCATAGGAACTTCTAGCTGTGGCCACAAATAACGTGACGTCACTGCTGATCACTAGGACTCAGTCTCTGCCTGAAGCTCACAGCGGACGGTAATGTCCTATGGCCACTTGCTCTGCCTTCAGATTTAACAGAGCTGGAAATGTCGTGGGACCTCGTGTGGATTATGTCAGACCAGGATCTTTTGTGGGATAATAAAGTAAAAGAAGGTGGTTTTTTTGTATTTTTGTATTTTATTTCAAATAAAGGATTTTTCGGTGTTTGTGTTTATTTATTTTCACTTACAAATTAGTAATGGGGGGTCCCACAGACACCTCCAATAACTAATCTAGGGCTTACTGGCAGCTGTGAGCTGACAGTAACCCCTTAATATCCCGATTGCCACCGCACCAGGGCAATCGGGAAGAGCATGATAAAGTGCCAGGACTGTCACATCTTATGCATGCGGCAATCCTAGGCGGCTGCAGGCTGCTATTTTTAGGCTGGGGGGTCCAATAAGCATGTGTCGTGGGCGGAGGAGGGGATGCCGCGCTCTCCCACTGCTCGGGTCCGGCTGCCGCTGCGGCTGCTGCGGCCTGCTGCTTCTGCTGCTCGGTGGCTCGAGCGATGGGCCGGATCCCGGGGACTCGAGCAGCGCTCCTCGCCCGTGAGTGAAAGGGGATTGGGTTTTGGGATAGTTTATTGTCCGTGACGCCACCCACGGTTGTGGTGATTAAGTGGACACCACCGCTGCTCTGTCTGGGGAGCCCGGGAGTGATGGTATGGAGCAGCCAGTTGTTGATTTGCCCCTCCGTGGGTAGGGGGTTTGGTGGTCCCGGGGCCCAGTGATGGGGTTGGTATGGTGGACAGGCGGGTATGGGGCCTGTGGAGGTGCAGGGGCGCAGGGGCAGCGCTGTGCCGCACGGCACGGAGGTACTCACTCAGCCAGTAAACACGACACAGTTCTCGGTAAACAAACGGCTGGTTGGACGGGTCCCTTGGACGGTTACGGTGCTGCTGTTCCCTGCAGTTAGCGGTGACGGCCTCTTCCCTGCACCTATGTAAAGTCTTTTAGTAGCGATGGGTTCCCACCGGTTACCCGCTCCCCGACCTGGATATGAGCCGGAGGAGCCCCTCTCTTGCCCGCAGGCGCTGGCCCTGGGAAACTGGTGCCTTGGCGGTGGCGGTGTCTCCCCTTAACGGTCGGACTGTTGCCTTCAATCGGGACTTGGTTGTTAGGAGACAGAGGTCCCCTTCACTGATGGATTTGGCAAATTATGGTGACTCCTAGCCTTGCCGGGATCCGAAAGGCCCCTGCCCTGGTTCTGACTGTTCTTCGTATACTGCTCCGGTACCGCCGGGTCACCACTCGTCCGCGGTCCTTCCAGCAACCTCCAAGCAGTCCCCCTGCAGACTATCACCGCCGTCTGCTGACCTTGCTGTCTCAGTCCGGGGCACACACCCGGACCAACTTCAGGCTTGCTTAACTGTTCCTTTTTACTTCTTCACTCAAGCTCATCTCCTTTGCTCCTCTACCACTTCACTTCCTTCTACTTTCACTTCCCTAACTTCACTGCCTGGTTCTCCCGCCTCCAGGTAACATATATACAATTTATGACATCATCCCACATCGGGAGGTTCGGTTCTTAAACGTTGCAAATATTAAAACGGTTAACGGTTACGGTCTCCGCTCTCTCCCACCCAAGTAACCTGGCCCTGATGCTGCCCCTAAAACCCAGGCAGCACCCCTTGACCCCAGTCCTGAACCAGTTACCCGAGCGGGATCTGTCCTTCCCCTCCAGAGGGTAGCCACCGGTTCCTGTGGTGGCTGGGCCCCAGCCTGCTCTGCTGTGGGCCCTCCCTCCAACCTGCCTCTCCGGAGGCGGTAAATGCGGAAATGGTAACGGTAACACAACTTATTTACAAGCCACTAGCGTCTGTGGTTGCCCTGCAAGTTCACGGGCTTGTCCATAGAAAGTTCTCTATGCAAACTTTTCAAACGGTCCCCACGGAGACAACGGTGCCGGCAACGGCCGGTTTCCAAATCACGGTTGAATCAGGTGACTGTTCGGTAATCAATTTCTCTTATCATTATCTGCAGAACTTTCAAACAAACACACTGGTGGTCCCAACGGGGACTGTGCAACGGTGCTCCGCTGCCATTACTGTGCACTTTCGTCCTCCTCACCCGGCTCTGGGTGGAAGAACACGGGCAGCAGCCCCTCCAGCGCATAGCAAGCGCGGCGAGGAAGGGCCGCCCGATACCCGTCGTTCCCACTCCGGGGGATGTAAGTGGCCTCCGTGCCCATCAGAGCGACGACTCCTTCATCTGCTTCCGAAACGGGCTCGGTGTCAGGCCCGGAGTCACTATCGTCCATCTCTGCGCCAGGCGGGTGACCGCCAACTGCCGCAGCCTCTGGGCTCGCGACTCTCTCGGCCACTGTCACGAAGGGGTGTACACCCGACGGGCCAGGCGCAGCGCGGTGCATAGGCAAGGAGGACAGAGGTGGCATAGGGGCCAAGGGTAGACCGGGTCCCTCAGCCGCAGCGGCCGGTCCCTCGGGGATGTAGGGGCGTGGGTCACTCACCAGCTCCTCCAACATGGCCTCCATTCCATACACTCGTGCCACTGCAGCTGCATCCTCCACCTCCGCGGTCCACTGTTCCATCAGCTGGCAGATCTGGCTCCGGTAGTGTCGGCAGATCCCTGCCGTTCGGGCCCTCAGCCATGCCGCTGTCCCGGGCACCGGCTCGGTAGCCTCCGCGTAGCTAGGGGGAGCGGACATTCCTTGCAGGGGCCAGCGTCCTTATCTGTATAGCCGCGCTCACATGCGGCTCGCCGCCATTTCGTTCCCCTTCAGCCTCTTTTCGGCCCCTCCTCTATCGGGGCGGGGTTTTGGCCTTCGCGCCTCTGCGCCTCTGCTATTCGAGAAGACGCTCGAGCGGGAACTTTTCGCGCCAAAGATGGCGGCTTCTGAAATTTTCCGGCCGGACACCTCCGGCGGTCACAAGGCGCACCTCTACCCAACGGCAGAGCGGTAAGATCCTGTTCGTGACGCCAAGTTGTCGCGGGCGGAGGAGGGGACGCCGCGCTCTCCCACTGCTTGGGTCCGGCTGCCGCTGCGGCTGCTGCGGCCTGCTGCTGCTGCTGCTCGGTGGCTCGATCGATGGGCCGGATCCCGGGGACTCGAGCGGCGCTCCTCGCTCGTGAGTGAAAGGGGATTGGGTTTGGGATAGTTTATTGTCCGTGACGCCACCCACGGTTGTGGTGATTAAGTGGACACCACCGCTGCTCTGTCTGGGGAGCCCGGGAGTGATGGTATGGAGCAGCCAGTTGTTGATTTGCCCCTCCGTGGGTAGGGGGTTTGGTGGTCCCGGGGCCCAGTGATGGGGTTGGTATGGTGGACAGGCGGGTATGGGGCCTGTGGAGGTGCAGGGGCGCAGGGGCAGCGCTGTGCCGCACGGCACGGAGGTACTCACTCAGCCAGTAAACACGACACAGTGCTTGGTAAACAAACGGCTGGTTGGACAGGTCCCTCGGACGGTTACGGTGCTGCTGTTCCCTGCAGTTAGCGGTGACGGCCTCTTCCCTGCACCTATGTAAAGTCTTTTAGTAGCGATAGGTTCCCACCGGTTACCCGCTCCCTGACCTGGATATGAGCCGGAGGAGCCCCTCTCTTGCCCGCAGGCGCTGGCCCTGGGAAACTGGTGCCTTGGCGGTGGCGGTGTCTCCCCTTAACGGTCGGACTGTTGCCTTCAATCGGGACTTGGTTGTTAGGAGACAGAGGTCCCCTTCACTGACGGATTTGGCAAATTATGGCGACTCCTAGCCTTGCCGGGATCCGAAAGGCCCCTGCCCTGGTGCTGACTGTTCTTCGTATACTGCTCCGGTACCGCCGGGTCACCACCCGTCCGCGGTCCTTCCAGCAACCTCCAAGCAGTCCCCCTGCAGACTATCACCGCCGTCTGCTGACCTTGCTGTCTCAGTCCGGGTCACACACCCGGACCAACTTCAGGCTTGCTTAACTGTTCCTTTTTACTTCTTCACTCGAGCTCCTCTCCTTTGCTCCTCTACCACTTCACTTCCTTCTACTTTCACTTCCCTAACTTCACTGCCTGGTTCTCCCCCTGGTGTGGACATCAGCCCCTGGAGGAAGGCAACAAGGATTTTAGGTTAGCCTAGGTGTACCTGCCGGGAATGTGGGATGCATGTGATGTTGTGACCTGTGACCCCTGGCTTGCCCAGGGCGTCACACATGGGTCTCCCCAGGATGAGAATAGCAGCCCCAGCTGTTGGGCTTTATCTTGGCTGGATATCAAAATTGGGGGAGGGGACCACACATCGGTTTTTTAAATTATTTATTAAATTAAAAAAGAAAGCTGCATGCAGTTTACCGTCATTTTTATCTGTGATGGTATCAATAGATGGGAGACCTTAAATAATTTTATTTGTTTATTTATTTTATACCACAATATAGACGTGCAGACACCTTGTCGTTGGTGGGATGGCTTTATGCTTTTTTTTTTTATCAAACACAGTGTTTACTAAGTACCCTATGTTTATATGGACTATGCTTTTATTTAGTTACAGCAGGGTATGTTTTCACAATTTTTCCCTTGGTTTCTCTTTGTCTTATGGCCAGTATGAACATGAGCTCACAAGCTCCATGTGTACCATCTCATACTCCGGCTCACTTTTTTGTTTTTATGTAGTTTTTTTTGTATTCAGTACAAATAGGGTGTGGCCCCCTTCTCAGTGAGCTGGGCATTTCATTCTGTGCATCCCCTGACTGTGTGTCCTGTTGGGACCCGGTCGCTCTCAGCCCTTAGCCACATTGAGGCCTATTTTAGACCCATGGTAAGGTCCCAGCAGAAAGAGGGCCATTGCCAATCCAGAGAGCAGGGTCCTATAACAGTAAGGAAAGAACAGGAGTAGGCCTCATACTCATCTGGCCAAAAAGATACCTCAGTTACTTCCAGGCCGGCCGGAGCCCTCTACCACCTGTAACGGTCTGCCAGGACTAACCGTTTGCCAAGTAAAAGAGGAGAAGGTAAAGAGACTACTGTTTGTGCCTGTTTCTTTCACTGCCTGTCGGCCCTGCACCGTATTATTCACACAACATCACACCATAGACTCTCACGAGCACCAGCTGTTGCCCCGGGGTACCGCTCCACCTGTGGGGAGCAGGACCATCCAAGCTGCCATACCATCAGCCCCGGAGGCCCCATACAGCAGCCACAGGTGGCGTCACGACAACCATAAACTTTATTCACCAGCCATATTTAATTGACACCCACCAGGGCCACGGAGTCGGGCCCCGCCACCACTGACGACCCCCGGACTAGTCCGGCCCGGCACCGGGTGTCCCATAGCCCTGGGGTGGGCGAGTCAACTTTGGCGTCACGAACAGGATTTCGTGCCCGGTCCCACCGGGTACTGTGCGCCTGCAGAAACTGTGCTTAAAAGACTGTGTTACTGTTTGAAAACTGCCGCCGCCATTAGCCTCGCTGAGCGCAGGAAGAAGGGGGCGTGCCTGAAAAAGAGCGCGAAGGGAGCGCGCCATCAGAGCGGAGGGTCGTTAACCTCGCGCTACCTGGAAGAGATTTTGAAAAGTGAACGGAGCCTGGTAAGGTTCACTAAGGGGGAGGAAGATGTCAGAGGGAGAGCAGGTGGCTGCCATAGCCCGAGACGCCGCAGCACCAGCCGAAGCAATCCCAGTCGCCGCCGCCCCAGCCCCCGCTGTAGCGCCGGTAATGCCGATCACAATGCCGTACATCCCAGGACCAGAATGGCTGACGCAGTACTCCGGGGAGTCACATACCCTGAGCGACTTCAGAGAAAGGCTGCACAGCTTGTTTAGAGTGTATCCTCTGACTGAGAGCCAGAAGGTGGGCATATTAATGGGGCAGCTAGCCGGCGTGGCCCAGCGTGAAGTGAAGTCCTGGCCTGACACAGATAAAGGGACAGCGACCCAAATACTGGCTTAGTTAAAGAGTACTTTAGACACCCGCACCATAGCAGAAATAAAGATGAGATTCTTTGGGTGCAAACAACGGGCCACAGACAGCATGCGAGACTATGCCTTAACCTTGCAGGAGGCCCTGAGAGCAATTAAACAGGTGGACCCAGAGAGTGTACGTGAAGAAGACAAACTCCTTACTGAGCAGTTTATAGAAGGGCTCCTGTCAGACGCCCACAGGACACAGCTGCGTATCATGGTCCTGCAGAACCCTGCTCTGGACTTTGCAAAGTTTAAGGACCAGGCCATCCGGGTACTGAGAGAATCTACACCGAATGACACAGTACCCCTCCGGCCTCTTGCTATCACATACCCAGGGGTGGTGCCTGCAACACGAGCCGCGGCTGGGGCTGAGGCGCAGACCTTGGATAAAGATCCCACTGCAGAGCTCAGACAGCAGTTCCAAGAGCTGACCAAGACAGTGGCTGCCCTCACAAAAACAGTGCAGTCCCTACAAGTGACCCCATCACCTGCAAGAATCGAGTTGGCCTCCAGTCCAGATGACGTCCCGTGGATGCGGCAAAGGAGGATTCCGCCGACCCGAGGAAAAGACACAGACCGGTATGATTCAACTGGACAACCGATCTGCCGCCGCTGCAGCCAGGCGGGCCACATTGCAAGACACTGTCCTTTAAATGGGCCGAGACTGGGGCCAGGAGCCAACCCCCAAGTGTAAGGAAGCCCGGCTCAACTCCTAGTCGCAGCAACTATGTGGGAGGACGACCGGTCCTTCCTATTGTGCTGGATGGGATCCCTTTGAACACCCTCCTGGATACGGGGTCCCAGGTAACAACCATCCCTTATAGGCTGTACAAAAGATATTGGGCTGATTCAGACATTGACCATGGCCCAGATGATGATTTAACAATTGTGGCCAGTAATGGTCAGCCCTTGCCTCAAATTGGGTATAAGGAGGTAACCATTAAAGTGGGGCGGGTAGAAATGCCATGTCAGGGGATGATAATTGTAGATATTGATCGCAAAGAATCTAACCCACTGCTAACCATTGGTACAAATGTGATGGAAAATTGTCTTGCCGAAGTGATAATTTTGTTGCAGCAGGCGTCTGAAACTGCCAGCTCCGGGCAGCAGCGTGCCCTACAGAGGGAAATCAGAGCCCTGATGAGGAGGCAGCAGGTAGAGCTAGCCGGAGGAGAAATTGGCAGTGTGAGGGTAAGTGACCCCCTCCCCATTGCAATACCTCCAAGAAGTGAAATGTTGATATGGTGTCGGGCAGCAATAGGCATCAAGGGTCAGGATTATCCTGCCTTGGTAGAACCGGTGTATTCAGACAGCAGGCCTGGAGTCCTGATAGCCACAGGGGTAGCAGACGTCCGCAAGGGAAGAGTGCCCGTCCATGTCCTGAATTGTGGGGAGGAGGAAGCCAAATTGCCCCAGTACGCCAACGTAGAAAAACTGTACACTGTCAGTAACAATACCATCAAAGCAGTGGAACCCTTGATTCCATCCGACCAGGCGGAAGACAATGGCTCCAAGGGACAGCTGGAGATCTGGTGCCAAAAATTACATGTGGGCACCGACTCCACCCCCTCACACCAAAAGCATGGGGTTTACCGGGTGGTACAGGAATACGAGCGGGTCTTCAGCAAACACCCCCTAGATTTTGGGCAGGTAAAAGGGGTTAAACATCAAATCCCCACTGGTGACCATCATCCCATTAAAGAGAGATACCGCCCTGTACCCCCAGCACAGTATCAGCGTGCCAAAGAAATGTTACGGGAAATGAAGGAGGCTGGGGTTCTCAGAGATAGTTGTAGCCCCTGGGCAGCTCCACTAGTGCTCGTAAAGAAAAAAGATGGTACAATGAGAATGTGCGTAGATTACAGACAAATTAGCCGCATTACACATAAAGATGCTTATCCACTACCCAGAATAGAAGAGTCACTAACAGCCTTAAAATCAGCTAACTATTTCTCCACCTTGGATCTCACCAGTGGGTATTGGCAGGTTCCCGTGGCAGAGGCGGACAAGGAGAAGACTGCATTCACGACACCAATGGGCCTCTGCGAGTTCAACTTTATGCCATTTGGGCTCTGCAACGCCCCAGGGACATTCCAAAGGTTGATGGAGTGCTTGGGCCATTACAACTTTGAAACCGTGCTATTCTATTATACCTGGATGACGTCATAGTCTACTCCAAGACCTATGAAGACCACCTAAGGCACTTAGCAGAAGTGTTTGAGTCCTTGTCAGAGTATGGCCTGAAGATAAAGCCGTCCAAATGTCACCTCTTGAAGCCAAAGGTACAGTACCTGGGTCATGTGGTCAGCGCAGAAGGTGTGGCACCTGATCCAGAGAAAGTCACAGTAATCAAGGACTGGCCAAGACCCACCACGGTGAAGGAGGTGCGGCAGTTCCTTGGGCTGGTGGGCTACTACCGAAGGTTCATTGATGGTTTCACAAAGATAGCAGCACCTCTTCAAGATCTCCTGGTGGGCCAGCCAAAGAAGGCTAAGAAGCAAAGCCCTCCATTTGAATGGAACAGCCAAATAGAAACATCTTTTGTCCGGCTGAAAGGGGCTCTCACGGGAGAAGAAATCCTGGCCTACCCTGACTACAGCCAGCCGTTTGTACTGTACACAGACGCCAGCAACATGGGACTGGGAGCAGTTCTGTCCCAGGTGCAGGGAGGCAGAGAGAAGGTGATAGCTTACGCCAGTAGGAAGCTTCGTGCCACAGAAAGGAATCCAGAAAACTACAGTTCCTTCAAGCTGGAGTTCCTCGCTATTGTCTGGGCAGTGACTGAACGCTTCAAGCACTATCTGGCGTCGGCCAAGTTCACCATCTTCACGGCAACAATCCGTTGACACATCTGGCAACAGCCAAGCTAGGTGCGTTGGAGCAGCGATGGATGGCCCGGCTGTCTAACTTTGACTTTACCATCAAGTACCGGTCTGGCAAGAAGAATAACAACGCTGATGCGCTGTCCAGAATGCCTCACTTACCCGAGTCTGGAGAAGACCTGGATGAACTCGAAGAGATAGAGTTACCGGCTTTCCATCACCAAGGTGTTTCTCAGTGTGCGCATGCTGAAGGAGAGAAGCGCTCGAGCCAGCACGAGGTCTCGGTCAACCCATTACTCCACCATAATTGGGAAGAGACACAGAACGGTGACCCGGCCGTGCGATTGGTCAAAGAAAAGCTAGCACAAGCTGAGACCCATCTCGATCCAGACGCTCCACAAGAAGCCCAGCAGCTGTGGAAGGAGAGGGGACGACTGTTCACCTACCAAGGCAAGCTATGCAAGAGATATGTCAACTGGCGAACGAATGAACTCGTCTGGCAGGTAGTGGTCCCACAGAGGGATGCTCCAATGGTCCTAGCAGCTTACCATGATAAAGCAGGACACTTCGGGTGGAAGAAGTTGGAGACCCTACTCCGCGATCGGTTCTACTGGGTGCACATGAGAAAGACAGCCGAGAAGTGGTGCCGAGACTGTGGTCCGTGTAACCTGAGGCGGAAGGATGATGCCAGCCAGATGTCTCCCCTACAGCCAATTGTCACGAAGCAGCCCCTAGAGTTGGTGGCCCTGGACCACATGAAGTTAACACCAAGCCGGTCAGGCTATGTTTATGCCCTCACCATTGTGGACCATTACTCTCGTTTCCTGGTAGTAGTGCCTGTGAAAGACCAGACAGCCAGAACAGCAGCTAGGGCATTTCAGGCATACTTTTGTCGACCTCACGGTTATCCTGAAAGGGTACTGACTGATCAAGGTCCTGCATTCGAGGCAGAAGTGTTTCAAGAGTTCTGTAACATGTACGGCTGTAAGAAAATCAGAACAACACCGTACCACCCCCAAACCAATGGATTGTGTGAGAAAATGAACCATGTGGTTATTGATATGCTCAAGACTCTACCTCTGGAAGAAAGAAACCAATGGCCAGAGAAGTTACCAGATCTGGTGGACTTGTACAATAATATCCCAGTAAACTCGACCAACTGCAGCCCTGCTTACCTGATGCGAGCAAGACCTGGCAAGTTACCTGTAGACTTTGAGATGGGAACTGTGTCACCTGAAGCGGTCTAAGAGATAGAGGATTGGGATACAGAGCGACAACAGCAGTACCGCAAAGTTCAGGAATGCGTAGAAAAGAGCCTGTCCCAAGCAAGAATGAGACAAGAAAAGAACTACAATCAAACAGCCCCAGCAACTCCCTTAGCACCTTGAGAACAGGTCCTCAAGAAAAAGCGGAGGGCGCATAAATTAGATGATCAGTGGGAGAATGAACCCTACACCATTATTCCCTCCAACTTTGACAATAGTAAGGTATGCCTCATAAGCAAAGATGAAGGCAAGACCTATCAAACAGTTTCTAGAGACCGCCTGAAAGCGTGCCCTGAGCGGTGCAAAATCCAAAAAGAAGTGGAAGAAGTACAAGAAAGTCCCAAAATTCAAGAAAAAGAGGAAGAGATGATACAAACAATCCTTGGAAAATTCCCCAAAACTTGGACCCGAATAAATAATGCCATAGTGGTACCAGTCTTGATGTTCCCGGAGTTGGTCGAGCCAGAGACAGAAGAGGTTCCAGATCCACCTAAGGAACTGTCCGCCCCAACACAAGATGATACGCCAGCAGTGGAACAGGAGAATCAACCCCCTGTCAGTGGTGAACCTGTCGTACCCTTGGCGACTCTCAGACCACGTAGGCAATGATCACGCATACCTATCTGGGTTAGGCCTACCCATAGTGCTGAGGTAGCAGACGCTCCAAATAGTCAGGGACAAACACCAGAGCTACGCAGGTCCCAACGTATCACTCGGGGACGGCCCCCTCCAAGGTATAGAGAGTAAAAAGAAAGAGTACCTATTAGAATGTAAATAGTTGTTTAAAATGTCTGTAATGTTGTGTATAAAATGTTTTTTTTTATTCAAATGATTGAGTAAATGGACAGTTGGGCCACTGGACTATGGGTGGCTAACACTCTAATTGTACATAGTTAGCACCAGTGTGCTTAACACCCCTGAAGAAAAACCCATCCGGCGTGCATAGAGTGGGGTCATCAATGCTCTGATGCATGCCCAGAGCCTACGTTGGGGGTTTTATCGTGGCGGGTCCCCCATGAAGCAGTGTAATGGACACCCGGCAGGGAGCCACACTGGACTCTTATAGTTGTTTAAGGTTGTAACATGTTATGTCTTGTTTTGTTTTCTTCAGTCCGGGAGAACTGAGTTTAACTAAGGGGGAGTGTGGCGCCCCAGGACCTGGTCGCCACAACAGCATTGCCCCTCCAAGGGTGATGCTGAGCCTGGAGGTAATTGGGAGGTCTATTGGCCAGTAGGTACCAACACCCAACACCATCCTCTCTCAGGCCAGCAGGGGGAGCTCTGAACCTGGAGTTCCAGGGAGCATTCCTCAAGTCTGACCTGAGGGAAGAGTTAGTTTTTCAGTCTGTAGAGAGAAAGCAGAGAAAGCAGACGCAGAGTAGTGCTGTCCTGCGGACTGGGGCCTGGAGCTGGAGTAGCTTGGCCCAGTGAAGCAGGAGGAGCAGAGAGGCACAGAAGAGACTTGGACATCGGAGTCTGTGGTTGCCAGGGTATAAACTCCTTCCCTGGTAGCCGAATACGGAGGGCAGGAGAGCTGCAAGCCCCCTGGCCCAGAAGCAATCTGAAGGTACAGCAGCATCCCAAGGGCCCGGTGTGGACTCCAGCAGAGAAGCACCAGAGAGGGCCTGCGCAGCCTACCACACAGAAAAAGGGACGAACCACAGGTCCCAGCAGCAAGAGGGCCATTGCCAATCCAGAGAGCAGGGTCCTATAACAGTAAGGAAAGAACAGGAGTAGGCCTCATACTCATCTGGCCAAAAAGATACCTCAGTTACTTCCAGGCCGGCCGGAGCCCTCTACCACCTGTAACGGTCTCCCAGGACTAACCGTTTGCCAAGTAAAAGAGGAGAAGGTAAAGAGACTACTGTTTGTGCCTGTTTCTTTCACTGCCTGTCGGCCCTGCACCGTATTATTCACACAACATCACACCATAGACTCTCACGAGCACCAACTGTTGCCCCGGGGTACCGCTCCACCTGTGGGGAGCAGGACCATCCAAGCTGCCATACCATCAGCCCCGGAGGCCCCATACAGCAGCGGCGGCTTAAAAGCCGCAAACCACAGGTGGCGTCACGACAACCATAAACTTTATTCACCAGCCATATTTAATTGACACCCACCAGGGCCACGGAGTCGGGCCCCGCCACCACTGACGACCCTTGGACTAGTCCGACCCGGCACCGGGTGTCCCGTAGCCCTGGGGTGGGCGAGTCATTTGCGCCATCATTAGATACAGGTTGGTAAGCTGCAGATATTGCAGCCTGGTCTGCCAGATGGATGCCTTTTGCAGTGATTGAGTGGACCTTTGCATTGCATTTTACTTTCACTATAGCAACATTCTTGAGTAAAAGTCGGGTCTCTATCAGGCGTAGGACGGATTCATAATTCTTCATAGGCTTGCCTGCTGCTGTGAGGAAAGATCAAGGTCTCCATATTGGTCCATAGTAATGTGCAATGCTGAAACCAGAGCTTACAGAGCAAACGCGTGAGAGCAGCGGTTCTGCTTTTTTGGTTTCATGGAGAGAAACAACAGCATATCTGTGTTGAACCGGCCATTCACGCCATACCACGATCCATCCACAAAGAGCTCATGGTTGGAATTTTCTAGTGGGACTTCAGTAATATGACTGAAACCTGATGTTTCCTAGGACATTAGTTCTACACAGTCATGTTCCTGTTCTGGCTCAAGTGACAGGTCACCCAGATTATCACTACCCCACAATAGGCAAACAAGGTGACTAAATTCAGAGTAGTGGAATGCTGAATGGTGATAATATCCAGCATGAGGAGGGCACATTCAAGCTTAAGATGGCAGGCAGTACTGAAATGCTTGAGAAAGTATGGCAGTAATTTCATAAGGGACATAAACAGTAAGTGAGAAAGTCAGAACAATCTCAGCAAACTTATCCAGTAGAAACTGTATTGCATTTATAGCTCGCAAGTAAGAGGAAGTATCTCTTGCTATTAGATCTAGGCAGGTGTAGTAGTAAGTTCTTAGTCACTGTTGGCCACCTTCTGTGAGTACACCAGAAGCATGGCCTGACTGTTGATGAGAGTACAGCCTGAAAGGTTTTGAGTAGTCTACAAAGTCTAGTGCCGGGACGGAAGCACTGGTCAGTTTAAGGGTACAGACGTTTTCTAGGATTTCAGATGTCAGTTTAAAAGGCTAGGTGGATAGGCAATCATACATAGGCTGCAGATGGGCCAAGGCATTTTGAACCCATGAGAAGCAATATGAGACAAAGACAAGAATAGTTCTTAGGCTGTAGGATTGGAAGGAGGGGTGAGCATCTCAATGGCCTTCTTCCGGTCTGCAGGGAGGTACTTCACCCCAGAAGAAATACAGTTCCCTAAAACATGAAGGTTGATGTTAGGTTCATTGGGTGAACAGGGATTTTAGTGGACCCACTGGGCTGCAACACACAGAAAGCCCAGAGGGGCTTGACTATGGATGAGAACCTGGTTTTCTCCAAAGTTCCTAATGGTGGAGGTGTTACGCTGCATGTAGGATCCGGGTGCCACTTGAGAAGGCTGGTGTTGTGTCGGCTGGCCCCAGGGGTAGGGAAGCAAAGTCTCTGGTATAGATTTGCTGCAGTAGTTGGTGTAGAAGTTCCGTCCGGGATGGATGTATGGATGGTAGCAGCTGGTGATGATACTTCGTGGCCACAGGTATTGAGGTAGGTGGCTAATGTGGTGGCTCGCAGCAGCAACAAGTAGCGAGAGCGAGACTCTGCAATACAAACAGCAATGAACAGTATGTCTAGCACAGTGGAACAGTAACAGCAGCACAGGGCAATAGAACCTGACAACTAGCAATGACTAATCTCATTGCCCAGGCACCTAGCATAGGGCTAGAGTGCCTTAAGTACCTACAGCTTCCCAGCTGACCTGGGAGCATGTCCGGGTTATGAGGGAGTTCGCATCATGAGATGGGGATGGGATCCCCACAGCAATACACCCAGACAGGTGAGAATGCCGGTGTTCTACACCGGGGTAGGGTAGCAGAAGCATGCAAGGACGCTGTCATAGGCATTACAGTACCTCCCTTATTCCACCCCTTTTTCTGGAATTTCCTAAGGAGAAGAGGGGAATTAATATTCTCCTTAGGCTTCCATGACCTCTCCTCCAGGCCAAAACCCTCCCAGTCCACCAGGAAGTAGATTTTATCTCTGACCTCCTTTGCTGAAAGGATGGCCTTTAACTCATAGATGTCTTCATCAGAGACTGGAGGTGGTGAGGTACCAGGATTCTGGTGAAAGCTACTCAGGACCATAGGTTTAAGGAGGGACACGTGGAATGAGTTGGGGATGCATAGAGAGGATGGGAGCTTCAGCTTGTAGGACACTTCATTAGTCCACTGGAGCACCTTGAAGGGACTAATTAAGAGTGGACCCAACTTCTAGGAAGGCAACTTGAGGCAGATATATCTGGAAGAGAGCCATACCTTGTCTCCAGGCCGGAACGACGGAGGGTCTAGGCATCTCTTGTCCGCATGCCTTTTCATCCGAATGGAGGATTGCTCCAGGGAGGACTTGGTCTCCACACAGATGTCGAAGAACGTCTTGACGAGGGACTTGGCTGCAGGATTGTTGGAGGTGAACACCACTGGAAACGGAATTCTGGGTCGTTGTCCGTAAACCATCTGAAAGGGAGACTTGGCAGAGGACTCACTTACAGTATGTGGTTGATGTACGAGAACTCTGCTCAGGGAAGGAGCTTGACAAAATCACTGTGATCCTCATTGACGAAGTACCGCAGAAAGTTCATCAAGATCTGGTTTACCTGTTCCACTTGGCCATTGGACTGCGGGTAATAAGCTAAAAAGAAGTCCAAGGTAACATCCAGCAACTTGCAGGTAACTCTCCAGAATTGAGATGTAAATTGAACACCTCTGTCAGACACAATGTGAAGTGGTAGGCCGTGGAGCCGGAAACTATGTTGGATGAAGTGCTCAGCAAGCACTGGTGCAGAGGGTGAACCAGTCAGCTGTGTGAAATGAGCCATCTTCGAGAATCTGTCAACCACTACCCAGATGACAGTACAGCTGGAGGACTTCAGCAGATCTGTAATAAAGTCCATCCCAATGTGCTGCCAGGGGGCAAATGGCATCAGCAATGGAAGCAGTGGACCGGCAGGAAGCTTCTTTGGGGTCTTGTTGTGGGCACACGAAGGGCAGGCCAACATAAATTCCAGGACATCTTGTTGCAATGTAGGCCGCCAATAGTGCCGCGAGACCAGCTGCAAAGACTTCTTCCTTCTGGTGTGGCCGGCCAGCCGAGAAGAATGCCCCCATTGAAGAACTCACTTTCTATCTGCTTCTACAACAAACATCTTACCGGGGGGGGGGGGTATCTGAGACATATCTAAGGGAGCCACCATCACCATCCTAGAAGGCTTGATGACATGCTGAGGCTCCTCCTCCTGATCGGCAGACAGAAATGACCATGACAGCGCACCAGCCTTGATGTTCTTTTCGGCGGGACAGAAGTGTAGCATGAAGTCAAAGCGAGCAAAGAAGAGCGACCACCAGGCTTGGCATGGATCCACCCTCTGGGCCGAATGGATTGACCACGTTCTTGTGGTCGGTGTATAAGATGACAGAGTGCATTGCTCCTTCCAGCAGGTAACACCATTCCTCCAGAGCCATCTTGATTGCCAATAGCTCCCGATCGCCAATTGAGTAGTTTCGCTCAGCTGAAGAGAAGGTTCTGGAAAATAATCCACAGGTTACAGTCCTAGCCATAGCCGACTTCTGTGTGAGGATCGCCCCAGCTCCGGAGGATGAAGCATCCACTTCCAGGATAAACTGTTTACTGGATTCTGGTCTATGCAGTTCCGGAGCCAAAGCGAAGGCCTGCTTGAGAGAAATAAAGGTGTCTTCTTCCTCTGGGTTCCATGTGTTCGGGTTTATCCCTTTGTGGGTCAAAGCTGAGATGGGAAGAGCCAGGGACGAGAACTATGGGATGATCAGTCTATAATAGTTGGCGAACCCGAGGTACTGCTGGATCGCTTTCAGACTATTAGGATGGGGCCACTTCAGTACGGATGACAACTTGTCTGGCTCTATCTTCAGGCCAGTATCCGAGATGATGTAAACTAAGAAACGTAAGGACAACTTCTAGAATAGACACTTCTTATATTTTGAGTATAAACGGTTCTCCCTTAACCGCTGCAGCACCTGACAGACATTTCTTCTGTGCGTAGCAGGTCTGGTGAGAATACGAGAACAAAAAATCATCCCAAGTACACAAATACGCATGTGTACAGTAGATTTCAGAAGATATCATTGACGAACTCTTGAAAGACACCATTGCTGGCATTGCCCAATACACATAGTAGCCGACATGGTTGTTGAATGCAATCTTCCATTTGTCGCCTGACCATATCCAAATCAGCCTGTACGCAACTCAGATGCCCAGCTTGGAGAAAGTCCTGGATCCTCGGAGTTGGTCAAACAACTCAGGAATGAGTGGCAGCGGGTATTTGTTCTTGACAGTGATTTGATTGAGCCCTCTGTAGTCGATACATGGATGCAGAGACTCGTCCTTTTTCTTAACAAAGGAAAAACCAGCTCCAGCCGATGAGGAAGGTTTTTGACTTAAACCTCTCGCCAGATTTTCCTTAATGTATTCGGACATGGCTTGGGTCTAGCCTGTGACAGGGGATAAATACGACCACGAGGAGGAGTAGACTTGGGGAGTAGGTCGATTTGGCAGTTGTACTGTCTGTGTGATGGCAAAGTAACAGCCTCTTTTTTGTTGAAGACGTCCGCATAGCTCCAGTAGGCGGACGGCAGACCCGGTAGGTTAAAGGCTCTCACAGGCAGTTGAGAAGGTTGCACGGAAACAAGACAGATTTCGTGGCAGGTGTGGGAGATCTCCAGTCCAGAATGGGTTCATGTTTTCGCTGCACAGGAAGCCTAGCAACAGTGGATGTGACATTCCTGGAAGGACATGGAGGATGATTTTCTCGGCATGTAGCATCCCCACTCACAGGACAATCTCTTCGGTGACAAATTGGATGGCGTTATGCAGAGGCATTTTGTCCACTGACAGCACAGGAATGGGAGTTTGCAGCTGACTTACCGGGATGTGGTACCGATCCACCATAGTCTGTTGAATGAAATTCCTATCAGCACCAGAGTCCAGAAGGGCCACTTCTGAGAACCAGGAGTTGCTGCTGGTTACAGACACAATCAAATATAATGGTGAAGAGGAGTTGTAATTGCCTAAGGTGGCTTCTCCCACTGACCCTAGGCAGGAGAGTTTCCTGGCTTCTTAGGGTAGAAGTGGATAAGGTGCGTGGGGCTTCCACTGTAGAAGCACCCTTAACTGGTGAGACAGGTCTTCTGGTGATGGCGGACTGGACGTACTAGATACACTAGATTGGTGAGAGCATGGCACTTGGAGCACTGGCCAGGGGGGCTGCACGAGCTTGAATGGGCTCTATAGGCTTATAGTATGCAAATGGATTATGGGGCGATAACAATGGAAATAATCCTGGGGTATGATTTCTAAATGCACAGCATGTCCATTCTACAGGGACATTGTAAGGGGGATGAATCAATTTTGGAGCAGTATAGAGGTCAGTGACATACTTGTTACATACTTTTGCATACAAAAACTCTTGACCATGTTTTTCTTATTTTAATTCACCTCTAGTTACAAATTTAAAGGTTTTCCACTATATATCAGTCTGGTCTAACAATCAAGCATAGTAAAACATCCCCTAATCTCCTCTTCAAGCATAGGATATTCCATGCATAACAGTACAGAATATCATATTAAGAACCAGATTTAAATAAGAGGTGCAATTTAGAGTTAACAAGTAACATCCTATCTTCTATATGTATCTCTCAGGAGGACACATTCAGAGAGCGGCTCAGTAGAGGGTCAGGATAGGAGTCTATCCAACGGGTCCAAACAGCATAAGATAACTTTAAGGCGTCAGTCCTAGTGGCTTTAATGCACTCATAAATCATTATATTATCTAATTTTCTTTTGACTAAAGATAAAGAAATAACTGATGTTTTCCATTGAGCAGCTATATGAATTTGTGAAGCCATAGTAATAAAATTTAATGAATTAAAGGTTTTTTTTAGTAAGACCGGATGGTCTATCTCCAAATAGTAGTACTGCTGGTTCAAGCCAGATAGACTCCCCTATAACATCCCTGACAAGGGATTTAACCTCCTGCCAAAACGTTATTACCAAAGGACACGTCCACCAAATATGCCTCATGTCTCCTGAGACACTAAACCCCCTAAAACATCTATCTGTGACATCAGGGTATATGTAACTTTGTATACCTCAAAAAGACTCCCCAAGACAAGAAAAGCAAAAAACTTGCCTCTAAGAGTCAAAACACCATATAAATATAAAATAAACATATTTTATTCACAAATTAATTAAAAATTTGCTATCACCCTTCCTTGAGAAAGTCCAACACAGGACGAAACGCGCGTCGGGCAGCAGACAGGCGAATTCTAAGAACTCTACACTAAGGTATCACATATTCTAACTTTTATTTCCATGCTCCCCTATTGCACTTGTCATATTTCTAGCTAGCTTCTAATTTCATGTTCTTAATTTGTATTGGTTAAATTCCTGGCTAGCTTCTATTTGATATGCCCCTAATTTTTATTGGCTATATTCATATAACACCTATTTAAAGGCACTTTATTTTTGATACAAATATAGGAATAATGCTGCTTTAAAATTATTCAGTCTCTTACAATCACTCTATTTATATTTATTACAATTACCCCTTGTATATAATATGAATAAGCCGTTTCATACAATAGAAATTTTCGAAACTATTTGTGGGCATATATTTATTGTTATTTGATTTCTCAGTATTTTGTTTTTTTACCTTTTTGTAGTATTCCCTCTGGTATTTTTTTGCATATAGTGTCCCAAAGATTTACCCTGTCTATTCATATTTTTTGCTTCCTCAATGTTTTTAATGTAAATTTTTAAATAATTTGTGAATAAAATATATTTATTTTATATTTATATGGTGTTTTGACTCTTAGAGGCAAGTTTTTTGCCTTTCTTGTTTTGGGGAGTCTTTTTGAGGTGTACATATTTGCATATAGGCACCTAATTAGTTTTTTTTTGACTATTGCTATGTAACTTTAGCTGGACACAATAAGCTCTACGTAGAACGATAACGATGTCTGAGTGAGTAACGTCTGGAATAAAACATCACAGCATCTATTCCATCTGTCAATGGACATAGTAAATCCGAGATCACTTTCCAATTGCTCCATATACCTTAATTTCTCTCCTGCTGGGTAAAGATTCAATATGGAATATAGTAGTGAGATAATTCCTCTGCCAAATGGGGGAGTGAGTGTAACTTTTAGGTATTGTTTAATTTTTTCTATATTTTTTAAAACATTTTTTCAAACTTTTGTCTTTCTATGGGAATAGAACCTACAGTCATTCAATTACTTATACTATACTGTACGGTAAATAAACAAATTCCAGTTCTACTGAAAAGCTCAGCCAATAGCTTCAAATAAGATGATGGTTTAGTATGACCGTGGTTGCCATGATAACCCATCGTTTCCCAAGACCATATCACGAAATGTTGATGAGGCCATGGCATCAATGACAATGGCACTCAACTTATTAAACTGCAGTCAACACATGCCTGGTGTGAAGTGGGCTCAGCTCCTGAGCCTGCTTCATAGTCTCTTAAGCGACTTATGATGAAAATGTATGCAATAAGTTGTTAAGAAGTTAATGCTCTAGAATAAATTCAAGTTGAATATTTCAAGTGTAAAAGTGAGACAATAAACATAGTTAATGATTGCAACTGTTACATCAGAAAAAGGGTTATTCAGGGCTACAGGTGGAGTGTAAGAATGCTAACGTTGGAGTGAAATAGAGTTTAAATGATTGAAATTCTAGTGTGTTAAAGTTAGGAAATAATCCTTTTATCTTAATGAACGTTTCCTCGGGGCAGGTTTGAAAAATATTCATGTAACGTGATCTTTTAATTGCATCATATTGCCATCTGTCTTCCAGTTTGTAATAGTATCTTTTTTACCAAAACTATCATTCCAATTTTTTAAATTAAAAGCTGTTTTTTTGATAGACTGCACATATATAACATCTTTAATTGAACACCTCCCTCCACCATCTACCTCATGGAAAGATCATTTGTATGGCCTCTATGCAGCATCACAACGGAAAATTATAAATAACCCCCCCAAACATGTGGGTTTTAGAAATGAGTGCATAGATTCCATTTAAATTAATTTTGTGTTCAATTTTACTAAATTCCCTGGACTAGGCAAATTGAACAATTTGCGATTGAATTTGCAATAATCTCAAACAAAAAGCACAGTTTAATTTTAGCTAAAGCAAAAGATTGCATCAGCCAGTGATGGCTGGCATGTCCACAGGTGCAGCTCATCTGACCTTCCCATAATGACTTGCAGCCATCACATACCATGGTATAGTGAAGCCAATCAGGACATACTATTATAGTCTGTATAAAAGTAGAGGCAAGGAGTGCAGCAGCCAGTTTAGGATGACTCTGGAACGTTGGAACTCATAGTTCAGCAGCAGAGATATGGAGAGAAAGAAGCTGCCACTGCTAACAGACAGCCATACATCCATTTTATATCCATGGTATTTGATAGCCACATATACAGTATATATATATATATATATTTATATATATATATATATATATATATATATATATATATATATATATACACACAGTATATATACATATACATAGATGCGTTGCTCGCCCCATACATCTGGACATCTCATTGCAGTCCCCATCATTTTTTGTTATGTGTGGCTGCTCGCTTTGCCAATGCTGGTAGATAGATATGACGCGGATGGTTGCCATGCCACGGCAGAGGGGCTGCTAGGGGGCGCTCGGATCCGGGATCGTGGCTGGGGCTCGAGTGGTGACCATACCCGGGGCTCATGCAACCGCCCGCTCATGCAGCAGTGAAAAGGGGGTATTTACAGGGGAGATAGTTTTTCTCTGTGACGCCACCCGTGGGTTGCGGTGATAGGATGGTGGCACCGCCACTGCCTCTTGGGCCAGTGTCCGGGACTGACGGTGTTGGGCAGCAAGGTGGTATCCCCTCCACGGGTAGGGGAGGTGTAGTCCCGGGGCCCAGGTGTAGGTAGGGAGCACTGCTGTGGTGCCATCGGCAGGTTGGACTGGATGACACGAGTGTACTCACGATTAGGAATAATCCACACAGAGTCTGTACTGTAAACCAAGGCCAGATGCATATTGCCGTTGGAGAAGTGTTCTGGTCCCGCACACGGGTTAGCAAGGTAGAGACCCTTCCTCCTGCACTTGTGTCTTGCTGTGTGTTGATTTAACCTGCTTGGAACGGGAGAAATCCACTCCCCTGCAGTTTTGTACACAGAGGGAGCTGCTGTTTTGCTCTCTCTGGGCTTCTCTTTCTGGAAACAAGGCCTGGTACCTTGTCCCGCTGGTCAATTAACAAGGGGCTTGAAGCTTGCCTCGTCCTAGGGTCCAGGTACCCCAACAGTGCACGGCCTCCGGACCGGATTCCCGTTGTCGGTACCGGCGGGCTACAACCCTGCCCCGGTCCACTCCAGGTCTCACGCTACCGGATCTCCATCGCCTGTGGCCTTACACTGCCGTCTGCCACCCAGTCGGTTCTCTTGTGGTCCAAGGGCTCCTACCCGACCACACTGCACTTCAGCTCCTCACTTCTCCACTCACTGACTCCAACTCCTCCGACTGTCTTACTCTCTCACTCACTTCTGACTGACTCCCCTGTTCCGTCCCCTTTTCACCTCAAGACCCTTAGGTGGGTGTTTCCATCCGCATGGTCCCGCCCACTGGTGTGTCCTGCCTGTCATGGGGGGGTGACTAGGCTTTGTGGCTAGTGTTCCTGTGTGTGGGATGTGGTGTTATCCCAAGGAGGAGGCGATTCCTGTACCCTTGGTGGGGGTACAGTCCTCTGTGACTACCTGGTTTTGCCAGGGCATCACAGATACATATCTGTCTATTTTGTTCTATAGCTATGCTATATTGTTACCTGGAACCCTACTCTATAAAGGGTAAATGAACCTGGAATTGATCCCCAAAAAAGATAATTTTTACACAATTTATTTTAAAGAAGTCATTGCTTCTTAACTTTACAAACAGCAAACCAGTTTCTCAAAGCAGAAGACCTTTTACTTCTTTCAAAAAAGGGATTGTTTTTAGAAGGCCTTAACACAAAAACACATGTACATGATGAACAATAATCATAAAATTGTTTGAATCTGAAACTGAGCTGAGCTGCAATTGTTGATTTTATCTATTTGAAGCTTTGACAGTAGGGTTAAATTGAAGTTGCATTGGTGCTTCTGCACATCATCTCCTAACAGTCCCTGAAACGGGGTCAAAGTGCTCCAATGAATTATCATGGCTGCGATATTTGTACATCTGTGAAGCTCAGAGAAAGGCTGAGCTTCATAGGATTGTAATGTTGCGCGGGCAGTAGCCATAGGCAAGTTCTTCTTCATTATCACCCCATCATGCTAAGGAAAATTGGGGATTTTGTGTGTGTGTGTATGTGTTTGTGTGGTGGTACTATTGCTGCGGTGGACACTTTCAAGTTCAGCTGTGCTGTGCTCTGTGTGGTGCCAGAACACTCACCAAGATGAGGAAGTCAGACAAGTTGATTAAAACAAAATTCCCTTTACTTAAGAATAAACATACTGTAAGTACAAAGGGCAGTAGGTAGGATACTTGATTTTCTCTTCTGCATAATACTGTTGCACATGCATAGCAGTTTCCGGTCACGGCACTTTACTTGTGAATGTAGCTCGGGCAGAACAGATACGATGAATGCCCATCTTCATTATACAGGGCCACACGGGTCAATGTGTTATGTTGTGAACGCGGGAACCAGACTATTTGCTTTGATCCCTTATAAAGGCTGCTCGTAGACCACCTACTTTTTTCTTGTGTTCTTAGCTGGGCAGATCCCTTTCCTTCCGAGTGCCCCCCACCACTGGCCCACACTAGACTCACTCCTACAACAGTCTCTTTCTAGTAGGTATCACTCACTTGCCTGTATTGTAGATCTGAGTCGCCACTATGAGGTTCTTTGTTGGATGTGCTTCTTTGTCCTTACACACACACACACACACACACACACACACACACACACATCAAACACTTGTCTTCTCACTGAAGGTCTCACTTAACTGACTCCTAACAGGAAAAATAGTCTCTTTTCCTGCACTCTAGCTTACACTTATACGCTTACACTTTGGGCTAGTCACAACTATTAACTCTAGCTGTCTCTGTTCACTACCTTTTGCTGGGCAGAACACAGCTTCCCCACATGGCAATGCTACATAACATTGTGCAGGCAAACATTAACTCTATCTTAACTTAGGTCCTCAAACCCATTTAAACAATACACATTACATTAAAACGATTGGCGTTTCAGGGGAGAACGTGACAACCTGTCCACCTCCTTACAGGACAACAATGTCTCTATTAAAACTGCAATGCTGTGGTATCGCAGTTATAGTATAGGTGAACAAACAATTGCAGGTTCAAGGGTGGCGCCCTGGACAAGCCAGGTCGTCACAGAACTACACCAACACACCCCACACTCCCGGTCAGGCACACCGAAGTCAAACACAAAAATCCTTGTTGCCTTCCTCCAGGGGCTGATGTCCACACCAGGGGGTGGGCCAGGCGGTTGGTCCCACCCACCGAGGAGTTCACAGTTCTGGAGGTGGGAAAGAGTCAGAGTAGAGTTCAGTTTTGGAGTTAGAGGAGTGAAGTGGTAGAGGAGCAGCCTGACGGTGTCCGGGTGTGTGGCCCGGGCACATACAGCAAGGTTGGCAGACGGTGGTGACCGTCTGCAGGAGAGGCTGATTGGAGCGAACCGTAAGGACCGGGGATGGGCGGTGGCCCGACGGTACTGGATCGGGGAGCAAAGAGAAGCCAGCACCATCCGGCAGGGCTTACGGACCCTGACCAGGCTAGGAGTCACCGTAAAACCGGTCAAATCCGTTAGCGAAGGGAACCTCCGGGGTTTCCCAGCAGTCAAGACCCGATTGAAGGCAACAGCTCACACCGTAAAGGGAAACACAGTCACCGCCAAGGCTACAGTTCCCAGGGCCAGAGCCTGCGGGCAAAAGGGGCTCCTTCAGCATCCATCCAAGCTGGGGAGCGGGTTACCGGTGGGAAGCCATTGGAACCGTAACACAACACAGGTGCAGGGAAAGGCAGTCACCATCAACCTACCGGGAGGAGAACAACCGCAGCCGCCTGTGGGACCCGTCCATCCAGCCGTTTGTTTGACCAGAGACTCCGTGTAAATTACTGGCTGAGTGAGTACCACCGTGCCATGCGGCACGGCACTGCCCCCACGACCCTGCACCTCACCAGGCCCCATAACCCGCCTGTCATCCCTAACCCTCACCGGGCCCCGGGACAACCAACCCCCCTACCCATGGAGGGGAGAACCAACATCCAAGCTGCCCCCTGTCATCGCTCCCGGGATCCTCGTCCAGAGCAGCGGTGGTGTCACAACCTCACCACAACCGTGGGTGGCGTCACAGACAATATCCCTAAACTACACACCAAACCACCCCCTTTCACTCACGGGCGAGGAGCGACGCTCGAGTCCCCGGGATCCGGCCCGCCACTCGAGCCACCACCGAGCAGCAGCAGCAGCAGCCGAACCCGAGCAGTGGGTGAGCGCAGCGTCCCCTCCTCCGCCCGTGACACAAGTATCCTAAAAAGGCTAAAAAAAATAATACAATAATATATATAAAAAAAGCACATAAAAATTAAAACTCCACCTGTTTAAAAAATTCAAAACAAAGAAATAAAATTACAATAAATAAATATATTTGGTTTTATCGCATCAGTAAAGTCTTTTATATAAAAATATAAAACTAATTAACCTGATCGGTAAATGCTGCAATGAATAAAAAATAAAAAATATAGAATTGCTGATTTTTAAGCACCTCATCCCCCTAAAAAAAATCAATAAAACACTCAAAATATCATTTATACCCCAGATTTGTATAAAAAAACCCCCATCAGTTTCCATTTAAAAAGGGACTTCACATAACTCAATCAAAGTAAAAATAGAAATATATTGGATCCTGGAAAATGATGATGTAAACCGATATTTTATTTTTACAAACTTAGGAAGTTGTTTTTATCTACTTAATTGTTAAAAAAAAAATGTATGTTAATTTTGGTATTGCCATAATTGTACTGACCTGGAGCATCTAAAGCCTGCTTTACACGTTGCAATTAGTTGTACAATCGCATTTGCGATGTGACACGCCCAGGTTGCATACGGGATCTTATGAGATTGCACGTAGGTCGTTCATTTGCTGTCATACGTGCGTTAGTAGTCTATGTTAAATTGATCAATTTTATGTGCGATCCTTTAGATCATGTGTTCTGTGACGTATGCATTGGGCACCTTTTTTTTTTTTTTTTTTGTTTATTGACTTGCCAAGCGTGTGTAATGTGTAGGGATGAGTTTTTACTATGTCATCTGCCATTCAGCTCTACTACATGGCCGCTGACAGCAGACACAGACAGCCATGTAGCAGAGCTGAATGGCCGCTGACAGCAGACACAGACAGAGCCGCACTGTCAGAATGAACTCGGGTGAACTTCACCCGACTTCATTGTCGTGCTGCGGCTCTGTCTGTGTCGCGTCCTGATTAGCGCTCACCAGTGAAGGACTCACCGGTGACCGCTAAACTCCTGAGTAACTGAATTGAGCAGCCCTCTCTCATACTCACCGTTCCCCGATTACCGGCGCGGCGCTGCACGGCATTCACACTGCTCCGGCGGCTTTTACTGTTTTGAAAAAGCCGGCCGCTCATTAAACAATCTCGTACTCCCTGCTTTCCCCGCCCACCGGCGCCTATGATTGGTTACAGTGAGACACGCCCCCACGCTGAGTGACATGTGTCACACTGCACCCAATCACAGCAGCCGGTGGGCGTGTCTATACTGTGTAGTGAAATAAATAATTAAATAATTTAAAAAAAACGGCGTGCGGTCCCCCCCAATTTTAAAACCAGCCAGATAAAGCCATACGGCTGAAGGCTGGTATTCTCAGGATGGGGAGCTCCACGTTATGGGGAGCCCCCCAGCCTAACAATATCAGCCAACAGCCGCCCAGAATTGCCGCATACATTATATGCGACAGTTCTGGGACTGTACCCGGCTCTTCCCAATTTGCCCTGGTGTGTTGGCAAATCGGGGTAATAAGGAGTTATTGGCAGCCCATAGCTGCCAATAAGTCCTAGATTAATCATGTCAGGCGTCTCCCCGAGAAACCTTCCATGATTAATCTGTAAATTACAGTAAATAAACACACACACCCGAAAAAATCCTTTATTAGAAATAAAAAACACAAACATATACCCTGGTTAACCACTTTAATCAGCACCAAAAAGCCCTCCATGTCCGGCGTAATCCAGGATGCTCCAGCGTCGCATCCAGCGCTGCTGCATGGAGGTGACCGGAGCTGCAGAAGACACAGCCGCTCCTGTCACCTACACACAGCAAATAAAGACAGCCGCGCGATCAGCTGAACTGTCACTGAGGTTACCCGCTGTCACTGGATCCAGCGGTGGCCGCGGGTAACCTCAGTGACAGCTCAGCTGATCGCGCTACTCACCGCCGCTCCTCTCACCTCCACGCAGCAACTGAGGTGAGTAGCGCGATCAGCTGAGCTGTCACTGAGGTTACCCGCGGCCACCGCTGGATCCAGTGACAGCGGGTAACCTCAGTGACAGCTCAGCTGATCGCGCGGCTGTCTTCAGTTGCTTTGTGGAGGTGACAGGAGCGGCTGTGTCTGCTGCAGCTCCGGTCACCTCCATGCAGCAGCGCTGGAAGCGACGCTGGAGCATCCTGGATTACGCCGGACATGGAGGGCTTTTTTGGCCTGATTAAAGTGGTTAACCAGGGTATGTGTTTGTGTTTTTTATTTCTAATAAAGGATTTTTTCAGGTGTGTGTGTTTATTTACTGTAATTTACAGATTAATCATGGAAGGAATCTCGGGGAGACGCCTGACATGATTAATCTAGGACTTATTGGCAGCTATGGGCTGCCAATAACTCCTTATTACCCCGATTTGCCAAAGCACCAGGGCAAATCGGGAAGAGCCGGGTACAGTCCCAGAACTGTCGCATCTAATGTATGCGGCAATTCTGGGCGGCTGTTGGCTGATATTGTTAGGCTGGGGGGCTCCCCATAACGTGGAGCTCCCCATCCTGAGAATACCAGCCTTCAGCCGTATGGCTTTATCTGGCTGGTTTTAAAATTGGGGGGGACCGCACGCCGTTTTTTTTAATTATTTAATTATTTATTTCACTACACAGTATAGACACGCCCACTGGCTGCTGTGATTGGGTGCAGTGTGACACCTGTCACTCAGCGTGGGGGCGTGTCTCACTGTAACCAATCATAGGCGCCGGTGGGCGGGGATAGCAGGGAATACGAGATTGTTTAACGGGCGGCCGGCTTTTTCAAAACAGTGAAAGCCGCCGGAGCAGTGTGAACGCCGTGCAGCGCCGGGGATCGGGGATCGGTGAGTATATGAGAGAGAAGGATAGACTGACATGGACAGAGAGTGAGGGACAGAGATAGTGACCGACTGACAGAGATTAGTGAATGACAGACATTGTGAGGCGCTTCAGAACGCAGCTTTTCAGCTGCGCTCTGAAGCGGACCTTTTTAAGCTGCGGTGCAGAGCGCACACCTGCGCACATAGCCACAGACATCAAAATTGTATGAGGGATGTCACACGTTACAATTGACTAGGTTCGTGCAACAAAACGCTCAATTCTAGACAAAGATACGATGTGTATGCGATCAACGGTTTTGCGTTCAATCCTGATCGCACGTAGATGTGAAAACCAGGGAAGGAGTCTTGCGAGGATAATTTGCATATTCCCAGTGCCTTCTGGGATAAGTGAAGAGTCACCGCGAGCTCAAGGAGAACTGGGTTTTGGCCGTTACAGCCAGAAGGAAGACTTCTGAATTTTAGCCTGTCTTCTTCATTGTGAGCGTGAGTGAGCAAAGTGTGAGCAAAAGTAAGTGTGAGTAGAATTGTTTGTATTTAGTTGTTTAATTACTTAACATTTGTTTAGTGCTATCCCCATTAGAAAATGTGCTCCACTATTGCTAATGCGATCCAGTGTACATCTTGTCTCATGTATGCAGTCCTTGAAAAGCCGTTCGAGGGTGCATACTGTTGTTCGAGATGTGAGCAAGTTGCACATTTGGAAGCCCAGATACTGGACCTAAATGAGCAGCTGGCAACTCTGAGATGCATTAGCAATATGGAAAGGAGTGTGCTGCTCACTGAGCAGCAGCTTGCTGGGTCAGATGTGGGGGAGGATCGTAGTAGGGAGCGGCAGGACGGTGAGGTAGGTAGCTGGGTGACAGTTAGAAAGGGGGGTAAAGGGAAAAGTGCTAGGAAGGCTAGTCCTGAACTGACACACCCCAATAGGTTTGCAAACTTGGCAGATGAGGGGGATGTCATTACAGGGGTAGCATTGCTGCAGCAAGGCATGACCTCTGAACGCCAGAGGAGTGTCTGCTCCAGTAAGGGGGGGAATAGGAGTGCAGGGCAGGCAAGACAGGTACTGGTAGTGGGGGACTCAATTATTAGGGGGACAGATAGGGCAATCTGTCACAAAGACAGGGATCGCCGAACAGTGTGTTGTCTTCCTGGCGCTCGAGTTCGGCACATCGCTGATCGGGTTGACAGATTACTGGGAGGGGCTGGGGAGGACCCAGCGGTCATTGTACACATTGGCACAAATGACAAAGTTAGAGGTAGGTGGAAGGTCCTTAAAGACGATTTCAGGGAATTAGGTTGTAAGCTTAAAGCATGGACCTCAAAGGTGGTATTTTCGGAAATACTACCTGTGCCACGAGCCACACCAGAGAGGCAAAGAGAGATCAGGGAGGTTAACAGGTGGCTCAGGAATTGGTGTAGGAAAGAGGGTTTTGGGTTCCTGGAGAATTGGGCCGACTTTTCAGTTGGCTACAGATTCTATGCTAGGGATGGGCTGCATCTTAATGGGGAAGGTGCAGCTCTGCTGGGGCAGAAAATGGCTAGAAGGTTGGAGGAGTGTTTAAACTAGGAATGGGGGGCGAGGGTATACACTTTAAAGAAGGGGAATGTAGTGCAGATAGTGACCAGGGCACAAGTAATGAAATTGGGGGTGGTACGGGGGGAAGGGTTAGGACAGTTAATACAGTAAGCAGGAATACAGGTACAGAGTCATACGTAACGTGCATGTACACTAATGCCCGAAGCCTCACAAATAAGGTGGAGGAATTAGAATTAATATTGTTGGAAGAAAATTATGATATAGTGGGGATATCAGAGACATGGCTGGATGAGAGCTATGACTGGGCTGTTAATTTACAGGGTTATAGCCTATTCAGGAATGACCGTACAAATAAGCGAGGGGGAGGTGTGTGTCTATATGTAAAATCATCCTTAAAACCCATCCTGCGTGACAACATATGTGAGGGTACTGAGAATGTAGAGTCCCTATGGGTGGAGATAAGGGGGGGGAGAGTGAATAATAAAATACTGATAGGGGTGTGTTATAAGACGCCGAATATTATGGAAGAGGTAGAGAATCTCCTCATAAAGCAAATTGATAAAGCAGCGAGTCTCGGAGAGGTAAATATTATGGGGGACTTTAACTATCCTGATATAAATTGGGGAACAGAAACTTGCAGTTCCAGCAAAGGAAATAGATTTTTGATAACAATGAAAGATAATTACCTTTCACAAATGGTACAGGACCCCACAAGAGGGGGAGCACTACTAGACCTTGTACTAACCAATAGGCCAGACCGCATATCAAATATACAAATTGGGGGTTACTTGGGGAATAGTGATCACAAAATAATAAGTTTTCATGTATTCTTTAGTAAGATGTCTAGTAGAGGGGCTACAAGGACACCAAACTTCAGGAAAGCAAATTTTAAATGGTTGAGAGATGATCTTAGTGCAATAAACTGGGATGATGTACTAAGTAATAAAAGTACACAAAGCAAATGGGAGACTTTTATGAGCATCCTGAATAGGGCTTGTGCAGAAAATATACCCTATGGGAACAAACATGCTAGAAATAGGATGAAACCCCTATGGCTAAATAGAGCTGTAAGGGAAGCAATAAAAGAAAAACAGAAAGCCTTAAAAGAATTAAAGAGGGTAGGTAGTGATGAGGCATTATATAATTATAGAAAATTAAATAAAATATGTAAAAAGCAAATTAAGTTAGCTAAGTTTGAGACAGAGAGACTCATTGCGAGAGAAAGTAAAAATAATCCTAAAATATTCTTTAACTACATAAACAGTAAAAAACTGAAAAGCGATAGTGTTGGCCCCCTTAAAAATAGTCTTGGTGAAATGGTGGAAGGGGATGAGGGTAAAGCCTACCTACTGAATGACTGTTTTTCTACGGTTTTTATACAAGAAAATGCCATGGCAGATGACATGACCAGTGATACCATAAATTCACCCTTGAATATTACCTGCTTAACCCAGCAGGAAGTACGCCGCCGCCTCGAAATCACTAAGGTTGACAAATCTCCGGGCCCGGATGGCATACACCTCAGAGTACTACAGGAATTGAGTTCTGTGATAGATAGACCATTATTTTTAATCTTCTCAGATTCCTTAATAACAGGGTCGGTACCACAGGACTGGCGCATAGCAAATGTGGTGCCAATATTCAAAAAGGGGACAAAAACTGAGCCGGGAAATTATAGGCCGGTAAGTTTAACCTCTACGGTTGGTAAAATCCTTGAGGGTTTCTTGAGAGATGCTATACTGGAGTATCTCAAGAAAAATAACCTTATGACAGAGTATCAACATGGGTTTATGAGGGATCGATCCTGTCAAACTAATTTGATCAGCTTCTATGAAGAGGTAAGTTCAAGTCTGGACCAGGGAAATGCAGTGGATGTTGTGTATATGGACTTTTCAAAAGCTTTTGATACGGTGCCACACAAAAGGTTGGTACATAAAATGAGAATAATGGGGATAGGGGAAAATACAGTTAGGTCCAGAAATATTTGGACAGTGACACAATTTTCGCGAGTTGGGCTCTGCATGCCACCACATTGGATTTGAAATGAAACCTCTACAACAGAATTCAAGTGCAGATTGTAACGTTTAATTTGAAGGTTTGAACAAAAATATCTGATAGAAATTGTAGGAATTGTACACATTTCTTTACAAACACTCCACATTTTAGGAGGTCAAAAGTAATTGGACAAATAAACCAAACCCAAACAAAATATTTTTATTTTCAATATTTTGTTGCGAATCCTTTGGAGGCAATCACTGCCTTAAGTCTGGAACCCATGGACATCACCAAACGCTGGGTTTCCTCCTTCTTAATGCTTTGCCAGGCCTTTACAGCCGCAGCCTTCAGGTCTTGCTTGTTTGTGGGTCTTTCCGTCTTAAGTCTGGATTTGAGCAAGTGAAATGCATGCTCAATTGGGTTAAGATCTGATGATTGACTTGGCCATTGCAGAATGTTCCACTTTTTTGCACTCATGAACTCCTGGGTAGCTTTGGCTGTATGCTTGGGGCCATTGTCCATCTGTACTATGAAGCGCTGTCCGATCAACTTTGCGGCATTTGGCTGAATGTGGGCTGAAAGTATATCCCTGTACACTTCAGAATTCATCCAGCTACTCTTGGCTGCTGTTATGTCATCAATAAACACAAGTGACCCAGTGCCATTGAAAGCCATGCATGCCCATGCCATCACGTTGCCTCCACCATGTTTTACAGAGGATGTGGTGTGCCTTGGATCATGTGCCGTTCCCTTTCTTCTCCAAACTTTTTTCTTCCCATCATTCTGGTACAGGTTGATCTTTGTCTCATCTGTCCATAGAATACTTTTCCAGAACTGAGCTGGCTTCATGAGGTGTTTTTCAGCAAATTTAACTCTGGCCTGTCTATTTTTGGAAAATTGATGAATGGTTTGCATCTAGATGTGAACCCTTTGTATTTACTTTCATGGAGTCTTCTCTTTACTGTTGACTTAGAGACAGATACACCTACTTCACTGAGAGTGTTCTGGAATTCAGTTGATGTTGTGAACAGGTTCTTCTTCACCAAAGAAAGTATGCGGCGATCATCCACCACTGTTGTCATCCGTGGACGCCCAGGCCTTTTTGAGTTCCCAAGCTCACCAGTCAATTCCTTTTTTCTCAGAATGTACCCGACTGTTGATTTTGCTACTCCAAGCATGTCTGCTATCTCTCTGATGGATTTTTTCTTTTTTTTCCAGCCTCAGGATGTTCTGCTTCACCTCAATTGAGAGTTCCTTAGACCGCATGTTGTCTGGTCACAGCAACAGCTTCCAAATGCAAAACCACACACCTGTAATCAACCCCAGACCTTTTAACTACTTCATTGATTACAGGTTAACGAGGGAGACGCCTTCAGAGTTAATTGCAGCCCTTAGAGTCCCTTGTCCTATTACTTTTGGTCCCTTGAAAAAGAGGAGGCTATGCATTACAGAGCTATGATTCCTAAACCCTTTCTCCGATTTGGATGTGAAAACTCTCATATTGCAGCTGGGAGTGTGCACTTTCATCCCATATTATATATATAATTGTATTTCTGAACATGTTTTTGTAAACAGCTAAAATAACAAAACTTGTGTCACTGTCCAAATATTTCTGGCCCTGACTGTATGTGTAACTGGCTTAAAAACTGGCTCAGTGATAGGAAACAAAGGGTGGTTATTAATGGTACGTACTCGGACTGGGTCTCAGTTCATAGTGGGGTACCACAGGGGTCAGTATTGGGCCCGCTTCTTTTCAACATATTTATAAATGACCTTGTTGGGGGCATGCGGAGTAGAATTTCAATATTTGCAGATGATACTAAACTCTGCAGGGTAATCAATACAGAGGAGGATAATTTTATATTACAGGGAGATTTATGTAAATTGGAGAATTGGGCTGAGAAGTGGCAATTGAAGTTTAATGTAGATAAATGTAAGGTCATGCACTTGGGTAGAGGAAATAACATTTATGATTATGTACTTAATTGTAGAACACTGGGTAAAACAGACACAGAAAAAGACTTGGGTGTATGGGTGGATGGTAAACTTCACTTTAGTGGACAGTGTCAGGCAGCTGCTGCCAGGGCTAATAAAATAATGGGATGTATTAAAAGAGGTATAAGTGTTCATGAAAAAAATATAGTTCTACCTCTGTACAAGTCACTAGTGCGACCGCACTTAGAATACTGTGTACAATTCTGGTCACCGATATATAAGAAGGACATAGCTGAACTGGAGAGGGTGCAGAGAAGAGCGACCAAGATTATTAGAGGAATGGGTGGGCTGCAATACGAAGACAGGTTATTAAACTTGGGGTTATTTAGTTTGGAAAAATGAAGGCTTAGGGGGGATGTAATCACAATGTATAAATATATGAGGGGACAGTACAGAGACCTTTCCAAAGATCTTTTTACACCTAGGCCTGCGACTGGAACACGGGGGCATCCGCTACGTCTTGAGGAAAGAAGGTTTAATCATAATCACAGACGAGGATTCTTTACTGTACGAGCAGTGAGACTATGGAACTCTCTGCCGCATGATGTTGTAATGAGTGATTCACTACTAACATTTAAGCAGAGCCTCGATGCCTTTCTTGAAAAATGTAATATTACCAGTTATGTATATTAGATTTTATGACAGGGTATTGATCCAGGGAACTAGTCTGATATCCGGATGTGGAGTCAGGAAGGAAATTTTTTCCCCATTGGAACTTGTTTGCCACATTGGGGTTTTTTTTGCCTTCCTCTGGATCAACATGTTAGGCTACAGGTTGAACTAGATGGACTTAGGGGCACTTTGCACACTGCGACATCGCAGGCCGATGCTGCGATGCCGAGTGCGATAGTGCCCGCCCCCGTCGCAGCAGCGATATGTGGTGATAGCTGGCGTAGCGAAAATTATCGCTACGGCAGCTTCACACACACACTCACCTGCCGTGCGACGTCCCTGTGGCCGGCGACCCGCCTCCTTGTTAAGGGGGCGGGTCGTGCGGCGTCACTGTGACGTCACACGGCAGGCGACCAATCGGAGCGGAGAGGCGGAGATGAGCAGGATGTAAACATCCTGCCCACCTCCTTCCTTCCGCATATCCTACGGAAGCCGCAGTGACGCCGGTAGGAGATGTTCCTCGCTCCTGCGGCTTCACACACAGCGATGTGTGCTGCCGCAGGAGCGAGGAACAACATCGGACCATCGCGTCGGCGTAATTATGAATTACGCCGACGCTGTACCGATGATACGATTACGACGCTTTTGCGCTCGTTAATCGTATCATCCAGGCTTTACACACTGCGATGTCGCATGCGATGCCGGATGTGCGTCACTTTCAATTTGACCCCACCGACATCGCACCTGCGATGTCGCAGTGTGCAAAGCCCGCCTTAGAGTCTCCCTTCAACCTTAAAAACTATGATACTATGATACTATGTCACACGCAGATACCTCACAAACGATGCCGGATGTGCGTCACTTACAACTTGACCCCAACGACGGATTGTGAGATATATTGAAGCGTGTGTAGCGGGCTTAAGAGTAATTTTTACAATGGCAAAATTGAAATTCTTTCATAATTTCAACTCACTTTTTTATTTTTCAATTTTTCAGTACATTGAATGTCATGTCATGAATTTGATTCAGAACTTACACTTGTCTTGCAAAAAACAAGCCCTAACGTTGTCATGTTGACAAGAAAAAAAAAAGTTATGGCTCTTGGGTGAAGAGGCGAGAAAACTAAAAGTGCAAAATTGAAAAGTCATTAAAGTGAATCTGTCACCAGATTTGTCCCCTATAAACTGCGGCTACCACCAGTGAGCCCTTATATACAGTATTCTAGAATGCTATATATAAGAGCCCAGGCCGCTCTGTATAACGTAAAAAACAGCTTTATAATACTCACCTATGGGACGCTCGGGACCTATGGATGTGGCTGGTCTCGGTCTGGCACCTCCTATCTTCTTGCGCTCGCCGTCCTCCTTCCCTGCTCTGTGTGGAGGACACGTGCTGCATCATCCACACAGAGTCCACCATTACGTTTCTGTGCACATGCACTTCTCTATGCCCTACTATGGACAGGTCAATGTACTGTAATGCGCAGGCGCGGGGAAAGGTCATAGAACACTCACGCATGTGCACTACAGTGATTTGATCTGCCCTCAGCAGGGCATAGAGGAGTGCATGTGCACAGGAGCGTAATGGAGGATACCGTGTGGATAACATAGCACATGTCATCCACAGGAAGCAGGGAAGGAGGACGGCGAGCGCAAAAAGATAGGATGCACTGGAATGAGATCAGCGGTGCCCTTTGGACCTGACCGCCCTATTGGTGAGTATAATGAACGATGTTTTTTACATGATACAGAGCGGGCTGGGAATCCTAGAATTCTCTATATATAGTCATATGAAAAAGTTTGGGCACCCCTATTAATGTTAACCTTTTTTCTTTATAACAATTTGGGTTTTTGCAACAGCTATTTCAGTTTCATATATCTAATAACTGATGGACTGAGTAATATTTCTGGATTGAAATGAGGTTTATTGTACTAACAGAAAATATGCAATTTGCATTTAAACAAAATTTGACCAGTGCAAAAGTATGGGCACCTCAACATAAAAGTGACATTAATATTTTGTAGATCCTCCTTTTGCAAAAATAACAGCCTCTAGTCGCTTCCTGTAGCTTTTAATGAGTTCCTGGATCCTGGATGAAGGTATATTTGACCATTCCTGTTTACAAAACAATTCCAGTTCAGTTAAGTTTGATGGTCGACGAGCATAGACAGTACGCTTCAAATCATCCCACAGATTTTCAATGATATTCAGGTCTGGGGACTGGGATGGCCATTCCAGAACATTGTAATTGTTCCCCTGCATGAATGCCTGAGTAGATTTGGAGCAGTGTTTTGGATCATTGTCTTGCTGAAATATCCATCCCCTGCGTAACTTCAACTTCGTCACTGATTCTTGCACATTATTGTCAAGAATCTGCTGATACTGAGTTGAATCCATGCGACCCTCAACTTTAACAAGATTCCCGGTGCCGGCATTGGCCACACAGCCCCAAAACATGATGGAACCTCCACCAAATTCTATTGTGGGTAGCAAGTGCTTTTCTTGGAATGCCATGTTTTTTTGCCTCCATGCATAACGCCTTTTTGTATGACCAAACAACTCAATCTTTGTTTCATCAGTCCACAGGATTTTCTTCCAAAATGTAACTGGCTTGTCCAAATGTGCTTTTGCATACCTTAGGCAACTCTGTTTGTGGCGTGCTTGCAGAATCGGCTTCTTTCGCATCACTCTCCCATACAGCATCTACTTGTGCAACGTGCGCTGTATTGTTGACCGATGCAGATTTACACCATCTGCAGCAAGATAAAGCTGCAGGTCTTTTGAGGTGGTCTGTGGACTGTCCTTGACTGTTCTCACCATTCTTCTTCTATGCCTTTCTGATATTTTTCTTGGCCTGCCACTTCTGGGCTTAACAAGAACTGTACCTGTGTTCTTCCATTTCCTTACTATGTTCCTCACAGTGGAAACTGACAGTTTAAATCTCTGAGACAACTTTTTGTATCCTTCCCCTGAACAACTATGTTGAATAATCTTTGTTTTCAGATCATTTGAGAGTTGTTTTGAGGAGCCTATGATGCCACTCTTCATAGGAGATTCAAATAGGAGAACAACTTGCAAATGGCCACCTTAAATACCTTTACTCATGATTGGATACACCTGCCTATGAAGTTCAAAGCTCAATAAGCTTACAAAACCAATTTAGTGCTTTAGTAAGTCAGTAAAAAGTAGTTAAGAGTGTTCAAATCAGGAAATTGATAAGGGTGCCCATACTTTTGCACCGGTCAAATTTTGTTTAAATGCGGATTGCACATTTTCTGTTAGTACAATAAACCTTATTTCAATCCAGAAATATTACTCAGTCCATCAGTTATTAGATATATGAAACTGAAATAGCTGTTGCAAAAACCCAAATTGTTATAAAGAAAAAAGGTTAACATTAATAGGGGTGCCCAAACTTTTTCATATGACTGTAAGGGCTTACTGGTGGCCGCAGTTCATAGAGGACAAATCTGGTGACAGGTTCCCTTTAACTCCCTACTGAAATATGACGTACTAGGTACATCAGGATTGTCAATGTCTTAACGACACATAATGTAACAACTACGTCATGGTGATCAAGGGGGTTCAAGGCTGTTCCTTCGCAATCACTGCTGAGTCTGTGGCTTATCTTGTAGCCAAAGCCCTGCTGTCACTGCCTGGAGTGGTGCCCACTCTGGCAGTTTAACCCCCTAAATTCTGTAATCAATAGTGATTGCAGCATTCAGGTGACAGGGAGAGGATCACGTTCTTCTCCAGAATGATCAAATCAATGTAATGTGATCATAGGGGCCCGATTGCTGCCTTGGTAACCCTGGGTCATTACCATGATAACCCTTGAGTTACTCAGCTATGGAACACCTCGCACACCATACCAGCAATACTTTTTTTTACATAAATGTACATATTTGTTGGAGTATTTTATTATTTTTTATTCTTTATTTTCAGATGTTTTTTTATTTTTTTTTTTTTACAATTTTTTTAAAGTTTTTTTTTAATTTTTTACTTAGTCCCTTTATGGGATGCTTATTTTCAGTGGTATGATCTTTCATATAATCCATTACAAATGCTCGATTGTTGCAGTGGATTATGTTAGTTCTGCACTCGCAACACTGACACTTTGCTTCGCACACCATGCATCTGCAGTTCAGATCAGCAGGGATGTGTGGGGAATACAACATGCTCACCACCGGAGCCCTCAATAACTGGAGGGAGGCGACCAAGGATGAACCAGTATGTCCTTGGCTGTAAAATTGTTAAAGGGCGGAGACGACTGTGATAGGCCTCCAGAAACCACATAACTCAAGTAACAATTCAAAAACCAGCAGGAATTAACTCCTGCTAGACCAACCATCAGTAAACTCACAACTAGTCAACACACAGGTCAACTGAGCAGCTCAAAGAGCACCAGGAGGCATGTCATACTCTGCAGTGTGAACAGAGTCAGAAGACACTATGACACCTGGTAAGTTTAGAGGTGAACACATGTGACAGCAGTCCAGCGATGTCCATCTTTTTACTTGTCTTTTTTGAAGTGCACAAAAGTGCGGTCATCAACAGTTTTTGTTCACCTTTGAAAAGATGGAAACTGCTGAATAGGGGCCAAACAGAGTCTGGAGTAAAGGCCACTTTACACGGTGCGATATCGGTATCGATATCGCTATCAAGCGTACCCGCCCCCGTCGGTTGTGCATCATGGCAAATCGCTGCCCGTGGTGCACAACATCGCTTACACCCGTCACACGGACTTACCTTCCCTGCGACGTCGCTGTGGCCGGCGAACCGCCTCCTCTCTAAGGGGGTGGTTCGTGTGGCGTCACAGCGACATCACACGGCAGCCGTCCAATACAAGCGGAGGGGCGGAGATGAGCAGGCGGAATATCCCGCCCACTTCCTTCCTTCCTCATTGCCGGCGGCTGCAGGTACGATTTAGTTCCTCGTTCCTGCGGTGTCACACATAGCGATGTGTGCTGCCGCAGGAATGACGAACAACCTGCGTCCTGCAACAGCAACGATATTTGGGAAAGGAACGACGCGTCAACAATCAACGATAAGGTGAGTAATTTTGATCGTTAACGGTCATTCCTGCGTTTCACACGCAACAAAGTCGCTAACGAGGCCGGATGTGCATCTCGTTAGCGATGTCGCTGCATGTAAAGCGGCCTTAACTCTGCTGCCTCATTAGTGAATGAATCAATGAATCAATCAGGAGTTTCACCTGAATCATGTATTTCATAGAGAGAGATGGATGTAAGCACTCAGCATAGAGCACTGGATAAATGGGAACTTTTCCAAAATTGTTCAGTATCCAAATTGCCGCCAAATTGCTGACACATGGTGTTCAGCTCTGAACTTACTAGGTGTCATGGAGACCTCTAACCCTGTTCACACTGTAGAGTCGGACACGCCACCTGGTGCTTTTGAGTTGCTCAGTAGACTTGGGAGTCAGCCAGTTGTGTGCTTAATAGTGATCAGTCTAAGAGGAGTTAATTTCTGCTGACCTGTGGATTGCTGCTAGGGTCAGAGATTACTGGAGGGCTGTCACAGCCGTCTCCACCCTTTAAAAGATGGTGGAGCCTGTTCCTCCATGCCGATTATAGCTTAATTTGTGTATACTGGCCCTTATGCTGTGGTGAACCTTTTCTGGTGATTTTCTATGTAGTGTGGAAATATCCTCATTGTTCTATTTCCTCCCTGATTCTTTATTTCCTCTTAAGCATGTATTATTTTACTTCTGTGTGTGTGTGTGTGTTTGTGTGTGTGTGTGTGTGTGCGCAGTTAGTTTTTTTAGTTGTTCCCTGTCTGTTTATTTTTGTGGGATAAACCACTCCTGTCCTGAGCTTCCATGGGAATGGAGGAGAGCGGATATAGACCAGGGCTTTTGAGGAGCTAGGGTTAAGCTGGCGGTCTATACCTCTTCACTATCAGAATTACCTTTGGATAAGAGACAGCTAGGGCCCCCTAGCCCTAGGGCCAGTATAGGCACCCCTAATCCAAGTTATCTCGTCACACCCCGTAACATTAGAATTGGCCCATTTAAATTTCTCCATGGACCCTGTAGCTTCCTATGCAAGGCCTTTGCAGGTGCTGTGACTCCAGGTGGCATAATTATGTAAAAGGGGTGATTCAGCAACAGGTTCAGTCTTCTACCTTGGAGCAGTCCAGGTTAGTTGCTAGATCACCTGAACCTAAATTGCCTCTTCTGGAGTGGTTTACTGGGCATTGCAGCCATATTGTGTCCTTCCGGGAGGCATGTAAATTCTATTTTTGCCTGCGTTCTCTTTCTTCCTAGAGTGAGGCACAGTGCGTGGGTATTGTGGTCTCACTTCTGACCGGTGACCCACAATCTTGGGGATTTTCTTTGCCTCCTGATTCCCCTGTGCTTGGGTCGTTTTTTTCTGGGCTTGGTCTCATCTACGATGATCCTGATAAGGTGTCGTTGGCGGAGTTTAAGATCCGTTCACTACAACAGAAAAATCAGTCGGCTGAGGATTACAGCTCTGAGTTCTGGCATTGGTCAGTGGACACACAGTGGAACAACCCTGCTCTTAAGAACCAGTTTTAGAGAGTAGGGTAAAGGTGGCCTTGGTTATGTACGAGACACCCACTCTCTGGAGTGTGCCAACTAGAGATGAGCCACCCCCCTAGAGTTCGGTTCGGTTCATCGAACGGAGGACAAGTTCGTCGAACGTTTGACGAACGTTTGACAAACCAACTCGAACCTCATTGAAAACAATGGCAGGCATACACAAACACATAAAAACACATTATACATTTACACATACAGTTAATAAACATTGCCATTACACTTACAGGTCCCCGCAATGCGTCCTGCACTCTGTCTCCCGCCGCTTTGCCTTCCGATAATCGCTTCCTCCTCCCGGTAACCAGCACTGATGATAGGACCTTCCGTCACGTCAAAATAGCATGTGATCAGTCACGTGTGTATTATCGCATTGGCTACAGACTGGTCACATGGCTAGATGTCATGCTAGGTCCTGTCAGTGCATCTCTCCGGTACACGGTGCTCATTTGTGCATCTCCGTGTATCGGCGGGATGCTCTGGCACATAGTTGGCTTCCCAGTTCCTGCATGTGGGCGCTCTTTACAGAGTCATCCCACATGCAAGGACTGGCTGCCACAGCTAGTGAATTGCGGCACCGGGAATCACGTGATCGGAGCACCGGTGCTATAGTAACCACTAGTGATGAGCGAGTACTAAAAAGCTCGGGTGCTCGAGGCTCGGGCCGAGCATCCCAAGATACTCGTGTACTCGGCCCGAGCACCGAGCCCAATGTTATCCTATGGGAGACCCGAGTATTTTTGTGAAATGACCCCCGTGTCACGCTCCCCGGGTCCCCTGTCCAGCTCCCTGGCTCCCCTGGCGCGCTCCCCGGGTCCCCTGTCCAGCTCCCCGGCTCCCCTGCCACGCTCCCCGGCTTCCCTGGCGCGCTCCCTGGCTCCTCTGTCCGGCGTCCACCGCCCCACAGCCTCCAGGCCTCCTCACCTAGGATCCCCAGGCATCCCGGTCCCCGCTCCCAGTGTCCGCTGTCAGCTTCGCTCCAGCCCGGCTCCCCTGCCTCCTGTTCGCCGCTCCCTGCCCTGGCTTCTGGCACCCGGGCCTCGCGCATGCGCATTAGGGCGCGCGCGCGGTCATTGACCCTTTCTTAAAGGGCCAGCGTCCACAGACAGGATATTGAACACACAGGTACAGGGTATAAAGGGGTTTAATGTCCAAGTGGGCGGGGCCTGTTCTTCGTGTTTCCTAAGCTAGGAGTCAGGACTCCTTGTCCCTGTGATATACTCACCTCTCTCTCTTCTAGAGCCGCTCCTGCCTCGCCATCCGGTCCTGCCGATTCCCGAACCCCGCACGCTGACCAACTGCCATCCCGTCAGTCCGTACCATCCGTGATCCCTGTGGTGACCCGTCCTCTCGCTCCATCGGTTCCGGACTCCGCCTGACAACATCTTGGCCTCCGAACCTGAGCTCCGTCACCCGGACTACCATCTGTGACTCCGTGGTCCCAGGGACTTCTACATTCTACTAATTTGCACGGACTATCCTGCTACCTGTGGTGCTCCGGCTACCGGACCCCTTGCCTTCAGTGAGGAGTTCGGCCCAGTGGATCCACCTCCTGGGTCTGCCCGTCCACCTGGCCCTAACACCCCGGCAGCATGTAGAAACCCTAAAAATGTCACAAAAGTCTCAGAAGAGTGCTCAAATGACATGGCAACAGCATGGGGAAGACCCCTTGAAGCATTTATCATTCAAAAGTCACAGCTGTGAACAATTTTGTCCGCGTTTTACGCCATTTTTACGGACTCACTAGAAAACCTTCCAAAATGACACCAAAATGAATTTTCATGGCGGAAATGTTAAGGGCACATACCCAATAGTGAGATAGAGCTAATGTATGTTACTTTTTGAGATCAATACATGAAAGATTTTACGTAAAACATTGTGTGGCACTCCGATGTCCCTGAGAAGAGACGTACTCTTGAGTCTAATGTGCCCATTTTGAGGAAGTGAGTCTTTGTAGTATTTTCCTTTGCCAGGGCAGTCCAAAATTGGGAGGTTCACCAATGCCCCTGCATACAGACGTGCATGAGGGCCTGTAAACCTGAAGTGCCCATTGTAAGGAAGTGGGTCTATTGTAGTATAGCCCTTAGGCAGGGCAGCCAAAAATTGGGAGGCTCCACGTTGTCCCTGGATAGAGACGTGCATGATGGCCTGTAAACCTGAAGTGCCCATTGTAAGGAAGTGGGTCTATTGTAGTATAGCCCTTAGGCAGGGCAGCCAAAAATTGGGAGGCTCCACGTTGTCCCTGGATAGAGACGTGCATGATGGCCTGTAAACCTGAAGTGCCCATTGTAAGGAAGTGGGTCTATTGTAGTATAGCCCTTAGGCAGGGCAGCCAAAAATTGGGAGGCTCCACGTTGTCCCTGGATAGAGACGTGCATGATGGCCTGTAAACCTGAAGTGCCCATTGTAAGGAAGTGGGTCTATTGTAGTATAGCCCTTTGGCAGGGCAGCCAAAAATTGGGAGGCTCCACGTTGTCCCTGGATAGAGACGTGCATGAGGGCCTCAAAACATTAAGTGTCCATTGTCAGGAAGTGGGTGTATTATAGTATAGCCCTTTGGCAGGGCAGCCAAAAATTGGGAGGCTCCACGTTGTCCCTGCATACAGACGTGCATGAGGGCCTGTAAACCTGAAGTGCCCATTGTAAGGAAGTGGGTCTATTGTAGTATAGCCCTTAGGCAGGGCAGCCAAAAATTGGGAGGCTCCACGTTGTCCCTGGATAGAGACGTGCATGATGGCCTGTAAACCTGAAGTGCCCATCGTAAGGAATTGGGTCTATTGTAGTATAGCCCTTAGGCAGGGCAGCCAAAAATTGGGAGGCTCCACGTTGTCCCTGGATAGAGACGTGCATGATGGCCTGTAAACCTGAAGTGCCCATCGTAAGGAATTGGGTCTATTGTAGTATAGCCCTTAGGCAGGGCAGCCAAAAATTGGGAGGCTCCACGTTGTCCCTGGATAGAGACGTGCATGATGGCCTGTAAACCTGAAGTGCCCATTGTAAGGAAGTGGGTCTATTGTAGTATAGCCCTTAGGCAGAGCAGCCAAAAATTGGGAGGCTCCACGTTGTCCCTGGATAGAGACGTGCATGATGGCCTGTAAACCTGAAGTGCCCATTGTAAGGAAGTGGGTCTATTGTAGTATAGCCCTTTGGCAGGGCAGCCAAAAATTGGGAGGCTCCATGTTGTCCCTGGATAGAGACGTGCATGAGGGCCTCAAAACATTAAGTGTCCATTGTCAGGAAGTGGGTGTATTATAGTATAGCCCTTTGGCAGGGCAGCCAAAAATTGGGAGGCTCCACGTTGTCCCTGCATACAGACGTGCATGAGGGCCTGTAAACCTGAAGTGCCCATTGTAAGGAAGTGGGTCTATTGTAGTATAGCCCTTAGGCAGGGCAGCCAAAAATTGGGAGGCTCCACGTTGTCCCTGGATAGAGACGTGCATGATGGCCTGTAAACCTGAAGTTCCCATTGTAAGGAAGTGGGTCTATTGTAGTATAGCCCTTAGGCAGGGCAGCCAAAAATTGGGAGGCTCCACGTTGTCCCTGGATAGAGACCTGTTAGGTTCTTAGTGCCTCCGTGCTTGCATTTAAAAACCGCACGTGTGTGCCTGTTGGTGGCAGCTTTCCGCTGCACTTGTGTGCGTTTTGCAAAAACTTGGATATAACGCACAAGTCTACTGAATACACATCAGCACAGCATTGCAAAATGCGCAAGGGCGTTGTCAACGAACAAGGAAGTGGACGTGATGGTGGTGCAGGCAGAGACCGAGGTCGTGTGCAAGCTCTAATTTCGCCACAACAAAGGGCCACATCTAGTCGCTCGCACGTCCTGTCCCAAATTCTTGGGGACCGCAGCAGTACACCGCTCTTGAACCAAGACCAGTGTCAACAGGTTGTTAGTTGGATAGCGGATAATGCTTCCAGTCAGATTGGCACCACCACAAACACTCTGTCTTCCACACGGTCAAGTGTCAGTAGCCGTGATACTGCACCGCACATTTCAGAACCTGATCCTCCTTCCTACCACCAGGCTGAGTACACGTCCACGGACATTACTGATCCCACACTTGGACACTCGGAAGAGCTGTTCGTTCACGTTTCCATTCACACATTCTGGCCTCTCGCCAGCTCCTGTTGAAGTGGGCCATGACGAGATTGTATGTACAGATGCCCAAATATTTGAGCAGCCACATTCTCACGAAGTTGGCAACGTGTCTCAACAAGGGGTGGACGATGATGAGACACAATTGTCAGGAAGTCAGGAGGAGCAGGGTGCGGAAGAGGAAGACAACGTGGTGGATGATCCAGTAACTGACCCAACCTGGCAGGAGGATATGCAGAGCGAGGACAGCAGTGCACAGGGGGAGGGAGGCGTAGCATCCCAACAGGCAGTAAGAAGCACAATTATATAACGCACAAGTCTAGTGAATACACGTCAGCACAGCATTGCAAAATGCGCAAGGGCGTTGTCAACGAACAAGGAAGTGGACGTGATGGTGGTGCAGGCAGAGACCGAGGTCGTGTGCAAGCTCTAATTTCGCCACAACAAAGGGCCACATCTAGTCGCTCGCACGTCCTGTCCCAAATTCTTGGGGACCGCAGCAGTACACCGCTCTTGAACCAAGACCAGTGTCAACAGGTTGTTAGTTGGATAGCGGATAATGCTTCCAGTCAGATTGGCACCACCACAAACACTCTGTCTTCCACACGGTCAAGTGTCAGTAGCCGTGATACTGCACCGCACATTTCAGAACCTGATCCTTCTTCCTACCACCAGGCCGAGTACACGTCCACGGACATTACTGATCCCACACTTGGACACTCGGAAGAGCTGTTCGTTCATTCACTCCGGAATGTCATGCTCCTCAGCCTCCTCCTCCTCCTGGGCATCCTCATCCACTTTACTCTCCACACCAGTCCCAAGCTGGAAGTGTCGCGGGCGGAGGAGGGGACGCTGCGCTCTCCCACTTCTCGGGTCCGGCTGCCGCTGCTCTACGGCTGCTGCTGCTCGGTGGCTTGAGCGATGGCCGGATCCCAGGGACTCGAGCGGCGCTCATCGCCCGTGAGTGAAAAGGAGGTCGTTTGGGTTTTGGGGATATTGTCCGTGACGCCACCCACGGTTGTGGTGATTGTGTGGACACCACCGCTGCTCTGGACGGGGATCCCGGGAGCCTGTGACAGGGAGCAGCTTTGTTGTTATTTCTCCCCTCCGTGGGTAGGGGGGTTGGTTGTCACGGGGCCCGGTGATGGGGTAGAGATGGATGACAGGCGGGTTGCGGGGCCTGATGAGGTGCAGGGTCGCAGGGGCAGCGCTGTGCCGCACGGCACGGAGGTACTCACTCAGCCCAATGATGATGACACAGTTCACGGTAAAACAAGTGGCTGGATGGACGGGTCCCTCGGACGGCTGCGGTTGTTCCTCCCTGCAGGTTAGTGATGACTGTCTCTCCCTGCACCTAAGTTCAGTGTTGGTAGTGATGGTTTCCCACCGGTAACCCGCTCCCCGACCTGGATATGGGCCGGAGGAGCCCCTTTTGCCCACAGGCGCTGGCCCTGGTAGACGGTTGCCCTTAGCGGTGGCGGTGTCTCCCATTCACGGTTGGACGGTTGCCTTCTATTGTGACTTGGCTGTTTGGAAACCCTGAGGTCCCCTTCACTAACGGATTTGGCAAATTCACGGCGACACCAAGCCTTGCCGGGATCCGAAAGGCCCCTGCCAATGGTGCTGGCTTCTCTTTGTATACCGGTCCGGTACGGCCGGGTCACCACCCGTCCACGGTCCTTACGGCAGACTCCAATCGGCCTCCACTGCAGACGGTCACCACATCCTGCCAACCTTGCTGTCCTGTCCGGGCCACACACCCGGACCAACTTCAGGCTCTTTGCTGTCACTTTTCTCCTCTCTACTACTTTCCTCCTTCCACTTCCTTAGCTTAACTCTCACTGCCTGTGTTTTCCCTCCTCCTTGGTGGGTGGAGACCAACCGCCTGGCTCCACCCCCTGGTGTGGACAACAGCCCCTGGGGAAGGCAACAAGGATTTTGTGTTTTGACTATGATATGCCTGCAGGGAGTGTGGGGTGTGTAAGTGTTGTGCTCTGTGGCCCCTGGCTTGTCCAGGGCGACACAGAAGCACTGCAGCACTGCCTTGGCGAAGCGGAAACAGGCTGTGCTGAAGCTAATCTGCATAGGTGACAAACCCCACAGTGCAGAAGAGGTGTGAACAGCTCTGAAACAGCAGGCAGATCACTGGCTCACACCTCTGAACCTAAAGCCAGGAAAGGTCATGTGTGACAATGGCCGGAACCTGGTGGCGGCTTTGAGGCGAGGCCAGGTGACACATGTTCCATGCGTGGCCCATGTGCTCAACCTCGTGGTTCAGCGGTTTCTAAAATCATACCCAGAGCTGTCTGATCTGCTGGTAAAAGTTCGCCACCTGTCTGCACATTTTCGAAAGTCACCTACTGCTTCAGCCGGCCTTGCCGGCTTTCAGCGCCATTTGCATCTTCCGGCTCACAGACTGGTGTGTGATGTCCCCACGCATTGGAATTCAACTCTGTACATGTTGGTCAGGATATGTGAGCAGAAGAGGGCAGTTGTTGAGTACCTGCATCACCTAAGCCGTTGGGAAATGGGTCAAACTCCACACATAACACCTGAGGAGTGGAGATGGATGTCCGACCTATGTACCATCCGCCAAAACTTTGAGGACTCCACCAAGATGGTGAGCGGCGATGAGTTGGAGCAAGAAACAGTAGTGGGTGTGGGTGATAACACACAGCCCAGCCTCGTCTCATCACAACGTGCAGTGGAGGATTATGACGAGGAGGAGGATGAAGACATGGAGCAACTCTCTGGCCAAATTGAGGATATGACATGCAGTCATATCCTCGGTTCAGCGTGGCTGGCCAGAGGACAGGGTAGATGATGATGAGGAGGAGGAGGAGGAGGAGGACAGCATGTTCAGTCATCGTGTTGGTCAGGATACTGAAGTGATGGCTGTTAAGAGTCTGGCACACATGGCTGACTTTATGGTAAGCTGCCTGTCTCGTGACCCTCGCGTTAAGAACATCTTGGCCGACAATCATTACTGGTTGGTAACACTGTTAGACCCACGCTAAAAGGAGAACTTTATGTCTCTTATTCCCGAGGCGGAGAGGTCAGGAAAAATGCAGCAGTTCCAGAAGGCCATAGTCACGGAAGTAGGCAAAGCATTCCCCTCACAAAACGCTAGCGGCATAGGTCAGGAATCAGTGGACAACCAAGGCGTACAGCCGAGAGGGGCACAAGTCCAATCCGCCAGAGGTAGGGGAACAGTCTTTAAGATGTGGGACAGTTTTCTCAGCCCCTCACATACCACAGCCCCTGAGGTGCGGGGTAGTGCCACAAGAAATTCTAAGTTTGCCCAGATGCTCAAGGAGTACCTTGCAGATCGAACAACTGTACTCTGACATTCCTCTGTGCCTTACAATTATTGGGTATCCAAGCTGGACACGTGGCATGAATTGGCTCTCTACGCCTTGGAAGTCCTGGCCTGCCCTGCCGCTAGCGTTTTGTCAGAGCGTGTTTTTAGTGCCGCAGGTGGAATCATTACAGATAAATGCACCCGCCTGTCAACTGAAAATGCTGACAGGCTGACTCTGATCAAGATGAACAAGAATTGGATTGGGCCAGACTTCACCAGCAAATGACAGTGGAATTTAAAGTTTGTAACGGGAATTTGCCATGTACCTCCACTCACCCATGGGTACACACTTCTGGACTTTGGCTAATCGCTGGACTGCTCCTCCTTCTCCTCATGCGCCACCATGATGACCGTTACAATAGTTAGGCCGTTGTTTCAGGTATACCCCCAGTGGTAAATTTTTTCGCCCATTCTTTCAGAATGGGCATAACAACGACAGGAGACCCGCTCCTTTGCAATGGGAACAATGTTTTGAGGCCCTCATGCACGTCTCTATCCAGGGACAATGTGGAGCCTCCCAATTTTTGGCTGCCCTGCCAAAGGGCTATACTACAATAGACCCACTTCCTTACAATGGGCACGTCAGGTTTACAGGCCATCATGCACGTCTCTATCCAGGGACAATGTGGAGCCTGACGCTGCCACCAACAGCCACACACGTGCGGTTTTTAAATGCAAGCACGGACGCAATAAGAACCTAACAGGTTTTTTGGAGCGACAATTACTGAGAAGTTTGACACTATCAGACACTGCTGACTGACGTGTATTATTCACTAGACTTGTGCGTTATATACTAGTTTGTGAAAAACGCACACAAGTGCACCTGTACGCTGCCACCGACAGGCACACACGTGCGGTTTTTAAATGCAAGCACGGACGCAATAAGAACCTAACAGGTTTTTAGGAGCGACAATTACTGAGAAGTTTGACACTATCAGACACTGCTGACGTGTATTATTCACTAGACTTGTGCGTTATATACTAGTTTGTGCAAAACGCACACAAGTGCACCTGTACACTGCCACCGACGGTCACACACATGCGGTTTTTAAATGCACGCACGGACGCACTAAGAACCTAACAGCTTTTTAGGAGTGACAATTACTGAGAAGTCTGACACTATCAGGACTGTTTTAGACTGTGTACACCAGCCCCAGATATGATGAAGGCTGGTATACGGTAACCACTAGGAATAACTATATACCCTGCCTGCCTGCCTGTATACAGCTACAATAGTCCTGAGAAGGACTCTTCTGGTCACTAGCCTGTATTCCGACCTGGCTATACCCTGCCTGCCCTGCCTGTATACAGCAACAATAGTCCTGAGAAGGACTCTGCTCCTGTACTCCGACCTGGCTATACCCTGCCTGCCTGTATACAACTACAATAGTCATGAGAAGGACTCATGGTCACACTGTTTGCAGCCCTGCTACGGAACTAACTATAAAGGGCCGCAAACCTTTCCCTGAAGCAGCAACACTCTCCCTGCACTGACTGTCTGGATGGCTGTGAGCAGAGCACAGCGCGCCCGCCGGTATAAAGGCTCGGTCACGCTGTGCAGGCCGGCCAATCACTGCAATTCCACAACTAACAGGGCTGTGGCATTGCAGTGGTCTGCCAGCCAATCCCTGCATGAGGGCTGGCTCTCAAAAGAGCGCCAACATGCAGGGATGAAGACCACGAATACAGAACGAGTATCGCGAGATTACTCGGTCCCCGCCGAGTAGCCCGAGTACAGTGATACTTGTGCGACTACCGAGTAGTGACAAGCATACTCGCTCAACACTAATGAAGAAGACTCACAGGAATATGACTGAAAAGACCTGTTGGAATGGAGCTGTGAGACATTTGCATGGGACAAACCGAGATACAGTAGTAGAATACAGTGCTGTTTTTTTTCTGCCACAATCCTGTAGTTTGGAGCCCATTTCTTAGAAGCCTAGAATATATTTAATAACATTCAATGTTAGGAAAAACCCTCTATGGCTTAAATCACTGTGTATTCCTGCATTTCCCCGGCTTTGTTTTTTTTTGTTTTATGCTCTCATCGCGTTTCACTTAGATTTTAAAAAAAAATATTGCAGCTGGATATTACTTTAACTCCTTTCTGGCATTTGATCAGTGTGCCGCCTCCGTGCCAGCAGCCGGCGCTGCTCAGGTCCGGGTCTTCAGGGGTGGTGGTTCGATGGTCTCCGGACCCGGGGGTCTCGCGGACACGCCGAATAAATGGGGGGACGTAGATGTACGGGCTGGGCCGTAGTAAATTTGTGACACCACCCACAGTGTGTGGTGAGGTGGGACACCACCGCTGCTGTTATGGGGCACCTGGGGGAGATGTTGTGCAGCAAGTTGTTAACCCCTCCATGGGTAGGGATGGTGTCCCTGGAACCCGGTGGCTCGGTGCAGGGGATGGCAACCGCAGAGGGTGCTGGTGTACTCACGGTTAGTAAAACACACAAGTCTCTGGTAAACCAAGGTGATGGTGGCCGGTGCCGCGGCCAGTTGCGTTCTGGTCTCCCACCCGGCTAGTGGTCTCTATCCTTTTCCTACACTGCTTTGTGTAAGGTGGACATTTCTTTTAACAATGGATACCTCACCAGGGAACACTGCATAAATACTGGTTTGTTAAATGGTAAATAGTAATTTCACCAGAAGTCACATCACTGGCCCCAAAAGTGACCTAAAAATTTTAAAGTGGTTTTCTACTACAAAGATATTGAAGACCTGATTTAGGATAGATCAATAATATCAGTTCGGTGTGGGTCTATTTAGCCGATAGTCAGTGTGTAATGGAACAATGGTGTCTTGCCTGATACACTATTTACATCCGCCAGCTAACGGGGCTGGAAATAGCTGATCGATGGGAAGCCGGATGGTGCCGGATGTGAGGCCCCCATTGCTCTGAGTTTGACTAAATTGCAGGCAGAGATATCCAACATTCTTTTCTCTCCTGTTTCTCTATCAGTCTTCTTTGTTCTACCATTTCATGAACCAGAAGGCTCAGATAAACCAAGTTGATTTGTAACATTTAGGTGCAGGAACTTCTGCTGGTGTAATAGCTGCGAAAAAGTTCATATAAGGCCCGTTTCACATGTCAGTGAAAAACACGGAAGTTCTTCACTGATGTGTAAAACATGCACATGTCCCTCCGTGTTCCGGGATTCACGGCACACGTGAGTTGTCCATGTGCAATCCGTGATCCGTGATCCCGTGATTGCATATGGACATTACTCACCTGCCTTCACTGCTGCTGTGCATGGTGCTGAAGTCTCCAGCTCTGCAGCGTCCGCCCACTGCTCTCAGCACCTACTTCCTGGTCGGCAGTTCCTGCTCTCATGAATATTCATGAGCCAGGCAGTAGCTGCCGAGAACAGAGGCTGCAGAGCAAATCGCAGGCAAGTTAAGTTGAAAATTTTTAATATTTAATATGTCCGTGATTTTCTTGTATGTGTTTCACTGATCACACACAGATCACACCATAGTGTGGTCCGTGGGTCATCAGTGATGCCAGACAAAAACTGACATGTCTCCGTGCAGAATCACGGCCAAGGGTGCACGCTGCACGGAGACACGTTCAGTGAAAAATCACTGATGTGTGAGCAGACCCATTGATTATAATGGGTCTGCGTATGTCAGTGATTCTGGTACGTTTTTAAAAAAGCACATACGTACCAGAATCACTGATGTGAAAGGGGCCTAACTGTTTCCCTCTCCATGGCCTGGAGTCAAGGTAGAAGGTTTTAGCATTTCTTTCTTGGTGTATTTTGTGCCTTTTTTATATTATTTAATGTTCTTCACATTTAGTATTGATATGGATTTTTATGCTTTTGTATCATTCTTGTCATTTGTAGATTTTGGTGTCAAAATGGGTTTAGGTGGAAAAGATTAGGGATGATCAAATACGTCAAACATTCGGCTTTGCGAATATTTTCCGAATAGGTTGCCGCTATGCGAATATTCGATGCACAATGTAAGTCTATGGGAAGCCCGAATAGTTCCGAATAGTTGTAATTAGGGTTTCTCATAGACTTACATTGCGCATCGAATATTCGCGAATAGCGGCGACCTATTCAGAAAATATTCGCAAAGCCGAATATTTGAGGTATTTGATCCCCTAGAAAAGATATTTTCAGCTCATTTTAAAAGGTTTTGTCCATTTTTTTCTGAAGCCAGTTTACAATCTTAATGGCGTAAAATCTGGTATACCATTGCTTATGAATTAATTACCAGTAGATTGTGTTTAGCAATTACACCAAATGTATCACATGTTGTGCCACAACTTTCCAAATTTGATGCAAATGCCTCCAGTTGGGGAAAAAAGTACTTTAGAAAAAACACAAATGGTAAATTCCTCCAAAGGTAGGAGAGTAGTCTGCTCCGCGCGATCCCCGGGTCCGGTAGAATCTTTCGAGCCACACTGCGGATCCGGATCCGAGCAGCCAGACTGCTGGCACGGGGGTGGCACACATCACTCTGTACAGACACAGTCTATACAAAGTGAGAAGCAGAGAGAGCATTTTCAGCTCTGCTACATCGCGCTGTACAGAGCGAGAAGCAGCCTGACATTGAGGGTATGATTGCACTTGCATCTCGCATTGCATCACCCCCGCAAAGCCTGACGCTCTCAGGACAGGAGTGCCTCAGCTGCATGGAAATAGATGCAGCTGACCACCTTTGTCGGGAGATTGTGTGCCGTGATGTAATGCAACACTCATCACTGACAATCACTTAACAGGACCTTTGATAACATCATAGTCATGTAACCAGTCTGTAACCAACGAGGTAATACAACATTAACACCTGACTGGTCACATGGCCGTGACGTCACGGAAGGTCCTTTAACCCGGGGGCACAGCAATGATCGGACTTGGAAACAGAAGCGGCCTGGAGTCTGCAGAACATGTCGCAGGACCTGTAAGTATAATGACAATGTTTTTTAATAATGTGCTTTTTTTTACAGCCCCTGGACCTGATCTGGACCAGATCTGAAACACGAGCTTCCCAGGAAAGCTCATGATCGGGATCGTGTACACAATCACTATGTGGTCGGTACAATTCTCGATCTCTACAGTACCCTGGAAGACATATAGAGGGGGGCCTCAGAATACAATGTAATCACATTATTAAGGAGTAGGACTGGTAGCTTAGTAAAGCCCATACACTATGTGCAAGGGCTGGAAAACATTTACCTATATACAGTACAGACCAAAAGTTTGGACACACCTTCTCATCTCTAGAACAACTGTTAAAAGGAGACTTTGTGCAGCAGGCCTTCATGGTAAAATAGCTGCTAGGAAACCACTGCTAAGGACAGGCAACAAGCAGAAGAGACTTGTTTGGGCTAAAGAACACAAGGAATGGACATTAGACCAGTGGAAATCTGTGCTTTGATCTGATGAGTTCAAATTTGAGATCTTTGGATCCAACCACCGTGTCTTTGTAAAAAGTGGAATGGATGGACTCTACATGGCTGGTTCTGACGGTGAAGCATGGAGAAGGTGAGATGGCGTGGGTGTGCTTTGCTGGTGACACTGTTGGGGATTTATTCAACATTGAAGGCATACTGAACCAGCATGGCTACCACAGCATCTTGCAGTGGCGTGCTATTCCATCCGGTTTGTGTTTAGTTGGACCATCATTTATTTTTCAACAGGACAATGACCCCAAACACACCTCCAGGCTGTGTAAGGGCTATTTGACTAAGAAGGAGAGTGATGGGGTGCTACGCCAGATGACCTGGCCTCCACAGTCACCAGACCTGAACCCAATCAAGATGGTTTGGGGTGAGCTGGACCGCTGAGTGAAGGCAAATGGGCCAACAAGTGCTAAGCATCTCTGGGAACTCCTTCAAGACTGTTGGAAAACCATTTCCGGTGACTACCTCTTGAAGCTCATCAAGAGAATGCCAAGAGTGTGCAAAGCAGTAATGAAAGCAAAAGGTGGCTACTTTGAAGAGCCTAGAATATAAGACATATTTTCAGTTCTTTCACACTTTTTTAAGTATTTCATTCCACATGTTTTAATTCATAGTTTTGATGCCTTCAATGTGAATCTACAATCTTCAGAGTCCTGAAAATAAAGAAAACTGTTTGAATGAGAAGGTGTGTCCAAACTTTTGGTCTGTACTGTGTATGTATGTATACATTGTAAGGTTGCAACCCGCAACCTGGGGGTTTCACTCGCTTGCAGCGGTGCTAGGCAGCTTAGACAACATAGGTTTCACCGTCTCTTATAAAATGCAGCAGTTTATTTATTAGACTCAACATAAACTGCTAAACAAAATGTAACTAACAAAGCCTCTCCTGGCTTAAAGGAAAATATAACATCCACATACCATGGGCTTACAGTCCAATTAAATGTCCATAGTGGAGTCTCCACACTCTGGCCCCTGCCAGCGAACACAAGTCACTGTGGTTGCTTCCTGCAGCCTCCAGCCCTCTCCAGCCAGGCTGCAGTCCCCTCCCTAGTCCTCACCTGGACTGATTTCCAGAAGTCTCTCTCCAGTCTTCACACAGACTGAGACCTCCAGCACACATCCTCCATGTGCAGCACTCTCAGGCTTCCCCCTGTCTCTAAAACCAAACAATCTCTTAAACCCAACTGGATACACCCACAGGTGGAGGTATGTGATTCTCCAGACATGCACAGCACACAGGCATTATTAAAGGGAACCTGACCCTTAAATGCAGAAACAAGCCTTTGTGGAACACCAAGTCCCATAGCAACCTCTTCAGTTTAATATCGCAGCGACCTTCTCCACTGCGACATATAGCGACCATTTACCACATTGGTGGTCGCTACCTCACATATCCCCCCCTCTGTTCAAACTTGTAGGGTTGAACACTCGATACCCTACAGAGGCTTCGAGATGGGGCATCAGGGTCACCTTGCCCTACCAGTTGAGAGGGCCCACTTTGACAACCTTGAGCTCCAGTTCTCGACATACCGTCTGTCACCAAACCCTTCACAGGAAACCCACTTCTCAGACACGGTCCCTGGTCAGACCTATCTCTCCATGACCGTCTCAAATGGTCAGTGTGGTAGTGAGACACTCTCTTAGTCGTAACTACTGTGCGGCTCGACCCTGCACTATTCAGTCCACTAGAGGGGCTACTGTTTGGGTACATCAGCCCTGAGGTTCTGCCATAACTAGACCCTATGCATTCTCTGTGTCCAGATCGATATTGGGCTCTTCTTCTAGGACATCTTTGTCCATTGCTCTGATTGTTCACTTTCTCAATGCCATCTTTGGCTAGAGACATGTCCCAAGCGCCATTCTTTCCTTTAGACATTGTCTTAGAGGGCTTAGAGTCTTCAGAGTCTGTGCTACAGCCCGATGTATAATTAGGTCCTCTATAACCTTGGCTCCTGTTACTACAGGACCTGCTTCCTTTGCCATCTGAAGCAACACAGTCACCAGGTGGACCGCACTTCTTTTGGCCCTGGCCCGAAGGCGGTCGCGACCTCACACTAACTTGACAAAGTTTCTCCGCAATCTTCTGTCTTTCAAGATTCAATTGCTTTAGTTTTTCCAGGTATCCTAGTCTGTATTCTAGGAGAACTCGTATATTTTCAACACACTCCTTTGTTCCCACAATGACACAGGGAACCATACCAACTTCGCAGAGTATCCTGGCTTCATTATGAATAATAATTCTTACTCCCGTCAAACCGGACTTGTCAACCATCTCCTGCATGACTCTTCCATTTCTTCCAATCAGCTTATTGACCAGTTTTCTGGGCACTTGTGTGACCTCCTCCACAAACTCCAACAGCCTTCGAGCTGTCTTGACTGCTTCTGCAGTTTTCCCATAGATTCGGAATGTTCCACTATTTTCTTCCACTTCAATAGCTGTAATACCTGGAACCTTCCTGGCTTGCTGAATGTTACTTCTCAGCGCTCTTATTGCAAGCCCAATTAATGGTTTCTTCACAACCACCACTTCCTGAAATGCTGCGGTGAGCTGCTTCATATGCTCCAATCGTCTGGTGTCTTCTTCCATCTTTGTAGAGATGAGCCACTTCGTGCGAAGACACTGTAAGTGCATGCCACTCAGGATAGCCACCCGCTTCTTTGTGACATCACTTACAGAGCACACCACCAACCGACCAGACTCTGGGGCAAAGTACACTTTACAGGCTCCTACTGCCTTCTGAAATCTCTCATGCACCTTCTCACTGGCACAGGATTCTCTTAAGTCTTCAGGCACATCTATCAGAACTACTTGAAGACTGGTCTGTTTCCTTTACTTTCAAGGACACTAGACTGTTCCTGAGGTCTCTTGCCTCCTTCTATATTCTTCACCAAAGGCTTCACCTTTTGAGTTACACCCTCCTCGGGCTCAGCCCCAGCCTCAGAGCCTTTGGGTTTCAGGCTCTTAGCTGAGTCAATCTTCTTGTCTGCGTTCTTGGTCTTACCCACTGAGTCAGTCAGGCTCTCAGCTTCTGATGAGACATCACGTCCAGACCTCACCTCTTCTTCAGAGGCTCTTTCCACTTTTACAGCACCAGCTGTGTCTTGGGACTTCACTGCATTCCCTTCAACTTCCTCTTGGGTCTCTGCAGTGTCACCCTCTGCCCTCGCTTGGGAGTTCACAACATCGCCTTCTACCAGGGTGTCACACCCTTCACCACAGCACTCTCTTCCTCTTAGAGCTTTGGGGCTGTATTCACTGTTATCCACCCTAGCACTAGATAGTTCACCGGTCTGCTCACCATGACCTTTGTGGATTTTTCTTCCACCAACACTCTCTAGGATGTCATCTCCTACAGTACTTTCCAGGATTTGATATCCTATAGTGCTTACACTCAACAGACCATCAGCATCACACTGGGAAGTCATAGGGGACACCACCAGTACCTCCTTGGTCGGCTCCATTTCTGCGTTTTCACCCTGCTGATTTCTGTTGTTACAATGTGTCAGTTCCAGCTCAGACTCATCTTTCTTTGGCATGATTTTGCTGTCCTACATTAGCGGTTGCTATCGGCAACGTGCCTTTCTCAACCTTCTGTGCACACTCAGATTCTGGAAGGGAATCCACACTTTGGGCAGAAATACACGACACTGTCTCTATCTGGACCATATTGTCAGAGGTTGTAGCTTGCTCCGCCCCTCTGCGCCTCTTGCGCCTTCGGCGACGGGAGGTTTTCCCCTCTCTGCTCATCAGTAAGTCACTGTACTCATTTGTCACTTTAGTAAAGTCAGTGTCTTTACTGGAGTCATCGTCAGTCCCCCTGGTGTCCTGGACTAACAAGCCCCCACTTAACCAAGTGTTAAACCCCCTGTCTGGAGCTCTCCCGTTTTTAATGGTCACACTATCCTTTGTCACTGTAAACGTCATATCCCTAGGTGGGGCACGTCCATCTCTTTCTTTGGTCACCCCTAACTTAGTACTGTCACCTCTAGTAGGCATGGTCTTCCCCTTATTACATAATATCATACTACTAGGAACACTTTTAGCCTCCCGCTGTGATAGGGCTTCCTTTGAGCCTTTCCAGCTTTTACACAAGCAGCTGGCCATTTCCGCCATCGACCACAAGTCGTCAAAAAAATTAAAGTCCCGGCCTATTATAATGGGATGCGGTAAGTCAGGCACTACCCCAACATTAACGGGTCCTAACACCCCATCCGTCTCAACAACCACTCGGGACCGTGGATACTCTCCAATGTTCCCATGTCTGCAGCTGGCTTCCATCCTTCCAAGAATCGGGTAGTTATCGAGTGTGGCCCTCACCAGGGACACCAAGCTCACCGAGTCTACCAGCCCAGTCACACATTTTCTATCAACTTCCACAGAACACAGACGTGACTTCTCGTCAGCCGGGCAGTCTGTACCGCAGACCGGACACGCATAGTATGAACACCATTGTCCTTGGCTACTGTCCATTGGTACCACTACACCTTCGGATTTGGGATGCTCCGCCCCTTTTTGTGCCACCATCGTTCTCTGGGACCCCTCCCCCTTTTGGGTAACCACCCCTTTCTGGGACTCCGCCCCCTTTTGGGGTTTCTGTGGCTTCCTTGCAGTGTCTTTAGACCCCAGTTCACACAGTTCCCCTTTATCTCGCTGGGCACCCTGTGTTCGTACTGGCCCCAGAAGAAAGTTCATTAACTGGTCCACTGCTGCCACATCGGTGCGCACTGACGGCTCCTGCTGTCCACGCACAAGGAACTGGTACAGCTCCTCCATAGCGTCCATTTGTGCACCCTCCATGCTGAAACAAGAAAACAAACAGGAGGGGCGCTCCAATGGGTAATACCCGGTGGTCTAAAGAGGGGGGAGGGGGTTAGAGAACCACTAACCTTTCCAGGTTGTACCGCCCGTACAACCAGGATTTCCAGCCTGTGGTGTATCACTGCTCACCAAACAGGGCCCCGCAATTCAGGGTTGGCCTGGAACCTCCAGTCACTGGTCTCTCGCCATTGCAGCACGGAACCCTGCAGACCCGCTGATTCACCGCCAGCAGCTGGAGTACGCTGTCCCTGTTCGTGGACCCGCCGATCCACCGCCAGCTGCTTGAGTGCGCCGACACGATTTTCGTGGACCCGCCGATCCACTGCAAACAGCTTCGAAAATTGTTTTCATGGACTCGCCGATCCACAGGCAACACTTCCTTGCAGTGTGTAGACAGCAGAGAAAAAAAAAAAAAAAACCTTCGTGGACCTGGCTGATCCACAGGAACAACACCTCAGCAGTTGCTAGACGAGCTGCCTGGATTGCTGCCCGCATTCTCCACCATATGTAAGGTTGCAACCCGCAACCTGGGGGTTTCACTCGCTTGCAGCGGTGCTAGGCAGCTTAGACAACATAGGTATCACCGTCTCTTATAAAACGAGACAGTTTATTTATTAGACTCAACATAAACTGCTAAACAAAATGTAACAAAGCCTCTCCTGGCTTAAAGGAAAATATAACATCCACATACCGTGGGCTTCCAGTCCAATTAAATGTCCATAGTGGAGTCTTCACACTCTGGCCCCTGCCAGCGAACACAAGTGACTGTGGTTGCTTCCTGCAGCCTCCAGCCCTCTCCAGCCAGGCTGCAGTCCCCTCCCCAGTCCTAACCTGGACTGCTTTCCAGAAGTCTCTCTCCAGTCTTCACACAGACTGAGACCTCCAGCACACATCCTCCATGTGCAGCACTCTCAGGCTTCCCCCTGTCTCTAAAACCAAACAGTCTCTTAAACCCAACTGGATACACCCACAGGTGGAGGTATGTGATTCTCCAGACATGCACAGCACACAGGCATTATTAAAGGGAACCTGACCCTTAAATGCAGAAACAAGCCTGTGTGGAACTACAAGTCCCATAGCAACCTCTTCAGTTTAATATCGCAGCGACCTTCTCCACTGCGACATATAGCAACCATTTACCACATTGGTGGTCGCTACCTCACAACATATATATATAAAAGTTTGGGCACCGGTATTAATGTTAACCTTTTATCTTTATAACAATTTGGGTTTTTGCAACTGCTATTTCAGTTTCATATATCTAATAAATGATGGACTCAGACAAAATTTGAACGGTGCAAAAGTATGGGCACCTCAACATAAAAGTGACATTACTATTTTGTAGATCCTCCTTTTGCAAAAATAACAGCCTCTAGTCGCTTCCTGTAGCTTTTAATGAGTTCCTGGATCCTGGATGAAGGTATATTTGACCATTCCTGTTTACAAAACAATTCCAGTTCAGTTAAGTTTGATGGTCGACGAGCATAAACAGCACGCTTCAAATCATCCCACAGGTTTTCAATGATATTCAGGTCTGGGGACTGGGATGGCCATTCCAGAACATTGTAATTGTTCTTCTGCATGAATGGCTGAGTAGATTTGGAGCTGTGTTTTGGATCATTGTCTTGCTGAGAAATATACATCCCCTGCGTAACTTCAACTTCGTCACTGATTCTTGCACATTATTGTCAAGAATCTGCTGATACTGAGTTGAATCCATGCGACCCTCAACTTTAACAAGATTCCCGGTGCCGGCATTGGCCACACAGCCCCAAAGCATGATGGAACCTCCGCCAAATTTTACTGTGGGAAGCAAGTGCTTTTCTTGGAATGCCGTGGTTTTTTTGCCTCCATGCATAACGCCTTTTTGTATGACCAAACAACTCAAAATAAACTTTATTAATATCACGAATTTTTAAGAAAAGACACCCAGTGACTGTGAACACACAGGGGCATACAAGGAAAATGGAAGCAGCTTCCTGGATGGGATCCCTATATTATCCTTATGAGATCCTGCTCCTACCTATCAACGGGGGGATATACAAATATATATAGCGCCGTAGATGTTCTGGGCGCCCCCATTCAGGGTCAACTAACCCTTGATGCACCCTAAATTACAGTGAAGTATTAATAGCACGATAGGGGCAGGGAGGAAGGAGGAGGAGGCACTCTCTATGGGGTCCCTATCTTACCCTGTGGGAACTCACTCCTACCCACCAACGGAGGGTATGACGCTGTAAATGTTTTGGGTGCCCCCGTTCCACGTCGGCTTTCCCTTAATGCACCCTAATTTAGGAGTGAATAATGCTAAAAAATGGCACAACACTCATACATTATTCAAAAAAGATAGATTTATAAACACGCAACCTGCAGTTTAATAACATGGATACCGGTTCCTTACAGAATGATTAAAGTCAATAATCAGTATGCCACCACTTGAATCAATAAGTTTGTGACCATCATGCATGGATACACACCAAAACTTCAAAATTTGTATGCTTACCGAGATGCACAAGATAATCATAAATAATAAACTCATCAGTCGTGCAATCTTATATCAAGGCAATCCTACATACCAAGAAGCAAACCAGCAAGTTAAATGCAAAAATGCACACAAAAAGGAAGATATTTAGATACAATTACTTCCCTTCAAATGAATGTTTCCATATTACCTCAATGCATTTCCCCTTTTTCTAGGTACAAGGATCATCAGGAGGCCAAAATCCCAGCTGTCAGATGTGGTGATCCATGGCTGTGTGCCCTGATCACAGGATGTACAGGGTTTAAAAACCGGCACCATTAGGTCACATGGAAACGCCAGCCAATCAAAATCCCTGGCTGCCTTGTCTCCAATACTTTTACTGCGCATGTCACCAGTGCTCTAACCAATAAAGGACTTGAGGTAATGGGTACACGCAGGCGCAGAGAAGTTGTGTGCACTTCAAAGGGGCGCAGCAACTAGGATTAGTACCGCCCTTGTTCCCAGGCAGCCGGTTCCGGTCTGACCCCCACACCCATATTCCTCAACACCGCCCATCACAGTGATCAAAGTGGGTCGATGCTTATGGGGAGCATGCGCCCTGACCAATCGGCATCATACACACTATCCACAATAGCGCCTCATCGCTGCCCAATCAAATCCCGCGGGTGGGATGACACAACCGCGCATGCGCACTGGTCCACCGGCATTACAGATACCGCCCACAGTGGCGTCTCATCACGGCGCCCAATCAATTCCCACGGGTGGGATAGCACACTACTCAAGGGGCGCATGTGCCCTAGCCAATCCGCATCGTACACATCACCCAGTGTCTCGTCGCTGTCCAATCAGATCCCGCAGGTAGGATAACACAGCCGCGCATTGCGCTGGCACCCAGGCATCACAGACACGTCTTATTACTGTGTCTAATCGGATCCCGCGGGTTGGATAACACAGCCGCGCATGCGCAATGGCTTTAACCTCAGCTCCATCACACAGAGCGGGGGACAAGGTACTGTCTTTTTAAAGCTCAAAGGTCAATGATCAAAGTCCAAAGAGGACATCAATGCTGTCTTAATGCAGCAGAGGCCACGGGAGCGGTGGGGGGGGTTAAGATTATAAATATATTATATTAAACCAGCAATAATTGGAGACAAGGTATTATAGCCAAGGAAAGTAAACACCTAAAAATAAAGATGTATATATATGCCCGTAAATCCCCATTTTCGGGGCAATGACGGGTAGGGTATATCAATCGGGACGATAATTAGATTACATTTTTAGGAAAATAAACAACCAATTGGAAACAGAGAGGTTTTAATAAATCTGAATTAAGAATTATAAAAATGGAGAATAGGTTAACCTATCACTAAGGCCTAGCGGAGCTTGTGTTTTTAGAAAATAAATCCACCTGCATTCTCTCTGCAGAATCCTCTTATCCAGATTGCCACCCCTAGGACTGGGTTTAACCATTTCCACAATTACAAAAGAAATGGATCTGCTATCACCCTGGTGGAATTCCCAGACGTGTCGGGCCAGGGGAGTGTCTCTCTTATGTTTAATATCCCCTAAATGTTCACCAACACGTGGATATGGAAACATTCATTTGAAGGGAAATGATTGTATCTAAATATCTTCCTTTTTGTGTGCATTTTTGCATTTAACTTGCTGGTTTGCTTCTTGGTATGTAGGATTGCCTTGATATAAGATTGCACGACTGATGAGTTTATTATTTATGATTATCTTGTGCATCTCGGTAAGCCTACAAATGTTGAAGTTTTGGTGTGTATCCATGCATGATGGTCACAAACATATTGATTCAAGTGGTGGCATACTGATTATTGACTTTAATCATTCTGTAAGGAACCGGTATCCATGTTATTAAACTGCAGGTTGCGTGTTTATAAATCCATCTTTTTTGAATCATGTATGAGTGTTGTGCCATTTTTTAGCATTATTCACTCATAAATTAGGGTGCATTAAGGGAAAGCCGACGTGGAACGGGGGCGCCCAAAACATTTACGGCGTCATACCCTCCGTTGGTAGGTAGGAGTGAGTTCCCACAGGGTGAGATAGGGACCCCATAGAGAGTGCCTCCTCCTCCTTCCTCCCTGCCCCTATAGTGCTATTAATACTTCACTGTAATTTAGGGTGCATCAAGGGTTAGTTGACGCTGAACGGGGGCGCCCAGAACATCTACGGCGCTATATATATTTGTATATCCCCTTGATAGGTAGGAGCAGGATCTCACCCACCCAGGAAGCTCCTTCCATTTTCCTTGTATGCCCCTGTGTGTTCACAGTCACTGGGTGTGTTTTCTTAAAAATTCGTGATATTAATAAAGTTTATTTTATATTGATAATTGAGGTTCTTTCTATTTGGTTTTTAAAACTCAATTCGACTGAACTGTTTTTGATAATTTCTTATGACCAAACAACTCAATCTTTGTTTCATCAGTCCACAGGACCTTCTTCCAAAATGTAACTGGCTTGTCCAAATGTGCTTTTTTCTAAAGAAGGGGAAAATTTTCCCCTCATGCTAACTCCACATTTCTGCAGATAAAAATTGTTGTCAAAGGTGAAATAGTTATGGGTTAATAAAAAATTAATCCCTGAGACAACGTAATTTTGGACATTGATGGAATAAGAGCTATGTTATCTGAGAAATGTATGCATTCAATCAATAGCCACGTGGTGTGGTATTGATGGATAAAGACTGACTATACCACATTTAACCTGTATGTACTATATATGTATAGTATGTACTGTATGTACTGTATGTACTGACTATATCACATTTAACATGTAGCTTTGTTGCCATGTAATAGAGTCAAGATTGTTGATAAGTGATTTGGTATCACGTAAAAACCTGGAAGATTTTTCACCAAGGGCTGTAAGTAGTGGTCAATCCAGGCTCCTAGTTTTTCCCCCAATGATCCAATGCCAGATATTATTGGCCTAAAGGGAGGTGGAAATATCCCTTTATGGATTTTTGGGAGCGCATGGTAAGAGGGACTACAGGAAAATCTACTTTTAAAAAGTAAAAAAATGAAAAAATTCCTTCTGTTAGTCCCTCTTCCAATAATTTATCCAATTTAGTTTTGAAAAAATTTGTGGGATTCCCCGATAAACGTATATATTTTTGGGAGTCTGACAAAATATTTTTATTGCTTTTAAAGTATAAGCCGGAGTCAAGTGCCACTCCGGCTTATATGTGTGTTTTTTATTTTGGATTCAATAAAATTTGGAGTTTTATTACTTGAGTCTCCCTGTTAAGGCGCTGGATTTGCTTCCTGTATCGTTTATTCCCGCCTGGGTCTGGGCGTTTTTCCGTGTGCCACCGGCTTTCCTAGGAGTGAACAGTGGTGAGCTGGACTTTTTCCTGTTTTACCATTTCATCCAGATAGTGCAAATTTGGTGCTGAAATCTGGTGCAGACATTTCAGCACCAAATTTGCACAACTTGGAAGTAAACTGCACCAAAACGGCATCAAAACCACTTTTGTGCATTTTTTTGCTAAGATATGCAGAGTTGGTGTGGAAATTTTTACACCATATTCCTGCACCCAATCTACACCTCCTGGCAAAAACTTGCATCACTACGGCTTCATACAGCATGCAGTAGTAATGCGTTTTTTTTTGCCAGGAGGTATAGTTTGGGTGCAGGAATATGGTGTCAACATTTTTAGCACAAAATTTGCATCTTTTGGCAAAAAAACCACAGTTTTTTGCCAGGAAAAGAAGGTCTGGGAACTCAGTGAGAGGTAATAGAGAGTTCATTCAGTTCAGGTTGCCTGTGAGTACAGGTGGAGGGACATGGGAACCTCCAGCTGTGACCACAACTAACCTGAGTGATGTCACCACTGATCGCTGAAGCTCAGCCTCTGCCCACAGCAGTTCTATGGCCATACACTGTGCCTTCAGTAATATAGCAGATCTGGAATCGTCATGGGATCTCATGTGGATTGGGTCTTTTGGGAGTTAATAAAGTGGTGAAAGAGGGTTTGTTTTTGTCTTTTAATTCAAATAAAGGATTTTTTTATTTATGTGTTTATTTACTTTCACTTACAGATTCTTAATGGGGGGTGTCATAGATGCCTCCCATTACTAATCTAGGGTTTATTACCCCGAGTGTCACCGCACCAGGGCAATTGGATGAGGTGGGTAAAGTGCTGTGATAGTCGCATCTAATGGATGCGACTATTCTGGGCAACTGCAGGCTGCTATTTTTAGGCTGGGAGGAGGCCAATAAGCATGGGTTTTCCCAGCCTGAGAATACCAGCTTCCAGCTGTCAGGCATTATCTTGCCAGGGTATCAAAAAAAAGAAAAAGCCGCATGTTGTTCCTCCTATTTTGATACACAGCCAAGATAAGTGCACGGCTGGGGGCTGCAACCAGTAGCCATGGCTTTATCTCTGCTGGTATAAATACATTGGGGGACCCTACGTCAATTAATTAATTTATTTATTTATTACCAGTATAAGGACACAGACAGCATTTGTAATTCCAACCAATCACAGCCGCTGTCTCAGAGGGTGGTGGGGTGTGGTCCTGCGCGAGCCAGTCAGAGACGCCGGTGGAAGGGGAAAGCAGTGAATATGCATTAGGGATAATTGTCAGACCTGGAAGTAGCACTGCAACTGGGGGAGGTTCAGTAAGTATGTACTGCTTTAACCATTTTTTCTTTTTTTTTTTTTTACAGCCCCCTTACACCATTTTACAACACATCACTTTTGCGTCCCAATGAATTTAATGGGTTCGGCTAGGACCATCGATCTGAACAGCGAGCTCAGGCAGGCTAGGTGATCCTGAACCAATCCGATTCTTGGCAGAATTTCTCATCTCTAGTCTCGACCGAAATCTGATCCCAGGTCTTTTTTACACATTCCCAATGTTGGTGCATATTGGTCAACTCACTGGGTATGTATACAGCTTTTTCTTCAACTCTACCCACAAGTGTTCAATTAAGTTGAGGTCTGGGGACTGTGGGGGCCAATACAGCACCTGTAATTCATTGTAATTAAATCATTTCTTCACAAATCTCGACATATGCTAAGGGTCGTTGTCCTGCTGAAACACTATGCCATCCTTTTCAAACCCATAGTACTCAACAGGGTCGCCATCAGGGCATTACTACTGTGCCTGGTGTAGGGGGCCCGGTGAAGAGAGGGGGCCCGTCCAGGCCCGGGGTAAATACTTAGCTTTGTTAAGCCCTGGGCAGGCCAGGCCTCCCCTCTTCACCGGTCCCAGTCACAGGTGCAGCAGAAGGGCCCAGACGTGTCGTTTCAGCCACTGCAAACATGGCTAAATTGCAGACGAAGCCCTTCTAGGGCATCGCATGCAAATTATCCATGTGGCTGAAAGCAAGGCGAGTGGAGCAGGGAGGGGGCTCATCATCACACAGCACTGTGATGAGGTCATCACTCTGCACCTCATCCAGTGCTGCGGACAACGCGGAGGTGGCGAAGACACGGCAGCCAGCGGGGACAGCTGGACAGGTAAGCGCTGTGAGCTGAAGATGATCGCCGATGGAAGTAAGGTGGTAGGGGGGTGGCGCTGATCTCTTCCGGGGTTGGCGCCGCTGATCCCAGCCTGCTGATCTCTGCCCGGGGTGGCACCGCTGATCCCAGCCTGCTGATCTCTGCCCGGGGGGATGCTGCTGATCCCAGCCCACTGATCTCTGCCCTGGGGGGGGCGCTAATCTCTGCACGGGAAGGGGGCGCAGCTGAACCCAGCCCACTGATCTCTGCCCAGGGGGGCGCAGCAGATCCCAGCCCGCTGATCTCTGCTCGGGGGGGGCGCTGATCTCTTCCCGGGGCTGACCGCGGGCCCGCCAACCTCAGCCGCTGTCTTGCGTCAGTTAGATCAGGGGGGAGAACCTCCGGTCCGTGGTCTCATGCCTCCCTGCTGTGAGCCTCCTGCCTCCCGGTGCTGTGAGCCTTCTGCCTCCCAGTGCTGTGAGCCTCCTTCCTCCTGGTGCTGTGAGCCTCCTGACTCCCGGTACTGTAAGGCTCCTGCCTCCCGGTGCTGTGAGGCTCCTGTCTCCTGGTGCTGTGAGGCTCCTGCCTCCCGGTGCTGTGAGCCTCCTGCCTCCCTGTGCTGTGAGCCTCCTGCCTCCCGGTGCTGTGAGCCTCCTGCCTCCCGATGCTGTGAGCCCCCTGCCTCCCGGTGCTGTGAACCCCCTGCCTCCCTGTTTGTGTCCCTCTAGTGTTGTCCGTGCCACCGCCAGTGCTGTCTGTGCCCAGCTGTACTGTCCGAGCCCAAGCCCCTCCTGAGATGTGTATATGCCCCCAGTCCCTCCTGCTGTGATGTGTGTATATGTCCCCAGCCCCTCCTGTGATGTATATATATATATATATATATATATATATATATATATATATATATATATATATATATGCCCCCAGCCACTCATGTGATGTATGTGCCTTCAGCATTTCCTACATGATGTATATGATTTACCATTCTGTTTACTGCGAAAAGCATTTGTGAGAAGCCACATGATCAATATTACCGAACATCGCAGCTGCACCAAAGAAGAGCAGCTCCAGCCACCACAGTAAGGGTTAATTAATTAATTGACCAAATATATTAGGGTAATTTTCAAGCTGATAATTTTTTGCGGCCCCCGAAAGGTGGTAGAAATTTCCAAATGGCCCCCGGCAGAAAAAAGGTTCCCCACCCCTGGTCTAGATGCACGGGAGAGTGCTTAAATGCATCACGGCTCACTGTTTAGAGAAGACACTGTGCGACGTTGGAGCTGGGGAGGGTGAGCAAAATGGTTTTTTTGCAGCAGCAGACAAATATGCCAGGAAGCCCCCAGGATGGGACATATATACCAGGAGGAGGACATATTCACCAGGAAGGGTCAGAAACCAGGCTGGGAACATATATACACGCATGTGCCCAGGAGGGGGATATATATATATATATATATATATATATATATATATATACAGTTAGGTCCAGAAATATTTGGACAGTGACACAATTTTCGCGAGTTGGGCTCTGCATGCCACCACATTGGATTTGAAATGAAACCTCTACCACAGAATTCAAGTGCAGATTGTAACGTTTAATTTGAAGGTTTGAACAAAAATATCTGATAGAAATTGTAGGAATTGTACACATTTCTTTACAAACACTCCACATTTTAGGAGGTCAAAAGTAATTGGACAAATAAACCAAACCCAAACAAAATATTTTTATTTTCAATATTTTGTTGCGAATTCTTTGGAGGCAATCACTGCCTTAAGTCTGGAACCCATGGACATCAGCAAACGCTGGGTTTCCTCCTTCTTAATGCTTTGCCAGGCCTTTACAGCCGCAGCCTTCAGGTCTTGCTTGTTTGTGGGTCTTTCCGTCTTAAGTCTGGATTTGAGCAAGTGAAATGCATGCTCAATTGGGTTAAGATCTGGTGATTGACTTGGCCATTGCAGAATGTTCCACTTTTTTGCACTCATGAACTCCTGGGTAGCTTTGGCTGTATGCTTGGGGTCATTGTCCATCTGTACTATGAAGCGCCGTCCGATCAACTTTGCGGCATTTGGCTGAATCTGGGCTGAAAGCATATCCCGGTACACTTCAGAATTCATCCGGCTACTCTTGTCTGCTGTTATGTCATCAATAAACACAAGTGACCCAGTGCCATTGAAAGCCATGCATGCCCATGCCATCACGTTGCCTCCACCATGTTTTACAGAGGATGTGGTGTGCCTTGGATCATGTGCCGTTCCCTTTCTTCTCCAAACGTTTTTCTTCCCATCATTCTGGTACAGGTTGATCTTTGTCTCATCTGTCCATAGAATACTTTTCCAGAACTGAGCTGGCTTCATGAGGTGTTTTTCAGCAAATTTAACTCTGGCCTGTCTATTTTTGGAATTGATGAATGGTTTGCATCTAGAAGCGAACCCTTTGTATTTACTTTCATGGAGTCTTCTCTTTACTGTTGACTTAGAGACAGATACACCTACTTCACTGAGAGTGTTCTGGACTTCAGTTGATGTTGTGAACGGGTTCTTCTTCACCAAAGAAAGTATGCGGCGATCATCCACCACTGTTGTCATCCGTGGACACCCAGGCCTTTTTGAGTTCCCAAGCTCACCAGTCAATTCCTTTTTTCTCAGAATGTACCCGACTGTTGATTTTGCTACTCCAAGCATGTCTGCTATCTCTCTGATGGATTTTTTCTTTTTTTCAGCCTCAGGATGTTCTGCTTCACCTCAATTGAGAGTTCCTTAGACCGCATGTTGTCTGGTCACAGCAACAGCTTCCAAATGCAAAACCACACACCTGTAATCAACCCCAGACCTTTTAACTACTTCATTGATTACAGGTTAACGAGGGAGACGCCTTCAGAGTTAATTGCAGCCCTTAGAGTCCCTTGTCCAATTACTTTTGGTCCCTTTAAAAAGAGGAGGCTATGCATTACAGAGCTATGATTCCTAAACCCTTTCTCCGATTTGGATGTGAAAACTCTCATATTGCAGCTGGGGGTGTGCACTTTCAGCCCATATTATATATATAATTGTATTTCTGAACATGTTTTTGTAAACAGCTAAAATAACAAAACTTGTGTCATTGTCCAAATATTTCTGGCCCTGACTGTATATATATATATATATATACACCAGGAAGACCCCAGGATGGGACATACAGTGCCTACAAGTAGTATTCAACCCCCTGCAGATTTAGCAGGTTTGATAAGATGCAAATAAGTTAGAGCCTGCAAACTTCAAACAAGAGCAGGATTTATTAACAGATGCATGAATCTTACAAACCAACAAGTTATGTTGCTCAGTTAAATTTTAATAAATTTTCAACATAAAAGTGTGGGTCAATTATTATTCAACCCCTAGGTTTAATATTTTGTGGAATAACCCTTGTTTGCAATTACAGCTAATAATCATCTTTTATAAGGCCTGATCAGGCCGGCACAGGTCTCTGGAGTTATCTTGGCCCACTCCTCCATGCAGATCTTCTCCAAGTTATCTAGGTTCTTTGGGTGTCTCATGTGGACTTTAATCTTGAGCTCCTTCCACAAGTTTTTAATTGGGTTAAGGTCAGGAGACTGACTAGGCCACTGCAACACCTTGATTTTTTCCCTCTTGAACCAGGCCTTGGTTTTCTTGGCTGTGTGCTTTGGGTCATTGTCTTGTTGGAAGATGAAATGACGACCCATCTTAAGATCCTTGATGGAGGAGCGGAGGTTCTTGACCAAAATCTCCAGGTAGGCCATGCTATTCATCTTCCCATGGATGCGGACCAGATGGCCAGGCCCCTTGGCTGAGAAACAGCCCCACAGCATGATGCTGCCACCACCATGCTTGACTGTAGGGATGGTATTCTTGGGGTCGTATGCAGTGCCATCCAGTCTCCAAACGTCACGTGTGTGGTTGGCACCAAAGATCTCGATCTTGGTCTCATCAGACCAGAGAACCTTGAAGCAGTCTATCTCAGAGTCCTCCAAGTGGTCATGAGCAAACTGTAGACGAGCCTTGACATGACGATTTGAAAGTAAAGGTACCTTACGGGCTCGTCTGGAACGGAGACCATTGCGGTGGAGTAGGTTACTTATGGTATTGACTGAAACCAATGTCCCCACTGCCATGAGATTTTCCCGGAGCTCCTTCCTTGTTGTCCTTGGGTTAGCCTTGACTCTTCGGACAAGCCTGGCCTCGGCACGGGTGGAAACTTTCAAAGGCTGTCCAGGCTGTGGAAGGCTAAGGCTATGTGTCCACGTTGCTTTTTACCTGCTTTTTACCTGCTTTTTTGCTGCTTTTTCAACTGCAGCGTTTAATGCCGAAATGGATGTGTTCTGCTTTTCAAGCAAAGTCTATGGGAATTTGGGTTTCTTGTGCCCACTATGCAGTTCAAACTGCAGCCTTTTTCTGGCAGAAATTTGGGCAAAAACTCTGCTTTGCAGTTCAAAACGCAAATGGCAAAAACAATTGACATGTGAAGCTCATTGTTCTTTGTGCCTGAAATACTTCTTAATACTTTAGGGGAACCAAACAGAATTCTGGTGGATTGAGGGGTTGAATAATAAATGACCCTCTGAATAAACTTTTCACAATTTTAAAAAAAAAAAATAACATTCTTTTTTGCTGCAGTGCATTTCATACTTCCAGGCTGATCTACAATCCAAATGTCACAATGACAAGTTAATTCCGAATGTGTAAACCTGCTAAATCTGCAGGGGGTTGAATACTACTTGTAGGCACTGTATATACCGAGAGGAGGACATATTCACCAGGAAGGGTTAGAAACCAGACTGGGAACATACTGTATATACCCGCATGTGCCCAAGAGAGGGGTCATATGTACTAGGAGGCGGACATATATACTAGAATGTGCCCAGGGGCGGATGTATATAGCAGGATGGGCCCAGGATGGGACATATATACCTAAATGGGGACATATATACTATATACATATATATATATAAATTTGGCTTTTATTGATACAAAAGATATAAGGCTGACAAAAACAACCCTCTGTTGACTTACTGCCACATTACCTTTAACATGAGGCTCTACAGTCATTGTCTTGTTTATATACTTACTGTGCATTCTATAATCAGTGTCCTAATACTTGATTAGGGATATGTACAGGATTATTATGTCCATCCCCCTATTTCTGCCATTCTTTTTCTCTTGATAATTGTGTTTTTAACCTTTGTTTTTGTCAGCCTTATATGTTGTTAGGGCCAGATGGACGGGCAGACCCGGGAGGTGGATCCACTGGGCCGAACTCCCCGATGAGGGAAAGGAGTCCGGTAGCCGGAGCACTTTAGGTAGCAGGACAGTCCGTGCACTGGAACACAATGGAGAAGTCCCTGGGACCACGAGGTCACTGATGGTGGTCCGGGTGACGGAGCTCAGGTTCGGAAGCCGTGATGATGTCAGGCGGGGTCCGGAACCATTGGAGCGAGATGACGGGTCACCGCAGGGAACCGAGATGGTACGGACTGTCAGGATGGCAGATGGGCAGCGTTCGGGGTTCGAGATACAGCAGGACCGGATGGCGATGCAGGATCGGCTCTAGAAGACAGAGAGGTAAGTATCTCACAGAACACAAGGAGACCTGACTCCTAGCTTGGGAAAACACGAAGAACAGGCCCCGCTCCCTTGGACATTAACCCCCTTTATACCCTGTACCTGTGTGCATCATTTCCTGTCAGTGGACACTGGCCCTTTAAGAAAGGGTCAGTGACCGCGCGCGCGCCCTAATGCGCATGCGCGCGGCCCGGGTGCCAGAAGCCAGGGCAGGAAGCTGAGAGGAGGACGCAGCAGAGCCGGCCAGGGACTGGGAAGCCGACGGGCGCCGGGAGCGGGGACCAGGAGGCCTGGGAAGCACGGGCACTGGAGGCTGAAGAGCGGGGAGCGTGGCAGGTGAGCCGGGGAGCGGAGCAGAGGACCCGGGGAGCGGAGCAGAGGACCCGGGGAGCGTGACATATGTTTTGTATCAATAAAAGCCATGTGTATCTATAAATTCCGGTAGCTGTACGTGCACATTTTTACTATGCAGCTTTTTTCCTCTCATGTTATAATTCATTATTTGTTTGCATAGTTTTTGTTTTTTGTTAGCACCCCTCCCTTTATTTATATTTATTAAAATGGTGCCCAATACTTCTTTCTTAGCAAAGTGTTGCAAGTAGCAGTGTGTGTGTGTGTGTGTGTGTGTGTGTGTGTGTGTGTGTGTGTGTTTGTGTGTGTGTGTGTGTGTGAAGAGGAGGGGAGTATTATACAAAGGCCCAGTGTGTGTGGGGATATTATACATAGAGGCAGTGTGGGAAAGATATTATGGAGAGGGTCAGTGTAAGAGGTGTATTATTATTTTTCTGAGGGCAATACCTCATTTTCTGGAACAACTTCAAGGATGCTAACACTTTTGACCATGACTGTATATATATGCCTTTCTTGGAAAAACGTGTGTGTGTGTGTGTGTATATAACACGGCATTCCAAGAAAAGCACTTGCTACCCACAGTAAAATTTGGTGGAGGTTCCATCGTGCTTTGGGGCTGTGTGGCCAATGCCGACACCGGGAATCTTGTTAAAGTTGAGGGTCGCATGGATTCAACTCAGTATCTGCAGATTCTTGACAATAATGTGCAAGAATCAGTGACGAAGTTGAAGTTACGCAGGGGAAGGATATTTCAGCAAGACAATGATCCAAAACTCCGCTCCAAATCTACTCAGGCATTCATGCAGAGGAACAATTACATGTTGTGGAATGGCCATCCCAGTCCCCAGACCTGAATATCATTGAAAATCTGTGGGATGATTTGAAGCATGCTGTCCATGCTCGTCGACCATCAAACTTAACTGAACTGGAATTGTTTTGTAAACAGGAATGGTCAAATATACCTTCATCCAGGATCCAGGCACTCATTAAACAGGAAGCGACTAGAGGCTGTTATTTTTGCAAAAGGAGGATCTACAAAATATTAATGTCACTTTTATGTTGAGGTGCCCATACTTTTGAACTGGTCAAATTTTGTTTAAATGCGGATTGCACATTTTCTGTTAGTACAATAAACCTCATTTCAATCCAGAAATATTACTCAGTCCATCAGTTATTAGATATATTAAACTGAAATAGCTGTTGCAAAAACCCAAATTGTTATAAAGAAAAAAGGTTAACATTAATAGGGGTGCCCAAACTTTTTCATATGACTTATGTGAGACTGTGACCGGGGTTATCTATGATGGCCGGTATGTATCGCCCCGGTTGTGCTCACTCCATGATAGAAAGTAACTCCACTCCAGGGTTAATGCTGTTTCCCTACAGGCTTAAGGAAGGGTTAAAAGGAAACAGTAACGAGGGCAGGTGTGCCGGGTGTGAGGGAGTGAACAGAACTTCCTGAGCTTTCTGCTGGAGAGGCACATGTATTTTGTTATGGACTTTGGTTTGGACATTAAAACCGTGTGCTGTGAACCTTAATGCCTGGATCCCGTGTCTTCTGCTGCGCAGCCGACCGTGCTACCTCACATATGGTGGAGAATGCGGGCATGACAGCCGGTGAGGTGTAGCATCCATCCCTGGTGACCCAGCTGCGCATGTCCTGGATTCGAGCGGCTATATTACAGCCCAAACCCGGCGACGCCATGGAAGACATACTAAAGCATTTGGCTCAGGCTAATGCACAGCAGCAACAGACCAATGCACACCTGCTCCAATCCTTGCAAGTGCAGGAAAAAAAAACTCCAAGAACAGATGGATCAGGCCAATGCACGTCAGCAGCAAGCCTTACAATTGCAGGAAAAAAGGCACCAAGAACAGATGGTTCTCCTGGCCAAGTCAATCCGTGCCGGACCGGCAGCAACAACCCCGGGACCAAGTGACGACGGCAGCGTCCGGAAAGCGGTGAGACAAGCGTTGCAAAAGATGACCCCGGGGGATGATGTGGAAGCGTTCCTGGCGGTGTTTGAGCGGGTGGCCGAGCGGGAAAAGCTGCCGACCCCCCAGTGGGCTGAGGTATTGTCGCCCTATCTGACGGGGGAACCCCAAAAAGCGTACCTGGACCTCTGTACCGAGGACGCCATTGACTATGTGACCCTGAAAGCCGAAATACTGGCTCGGTTGGGGGTGAATACCTATGTACGGGCTCAGCGGGTAAATCAGTGGTTCTATGAGGAAGCCAAACCCGTACGCTATCAGGCCTATGACTTATTGCATCTTGTAAAAAAGTGGTTGCAGCCTGACACTCTGAGCCCGGCGCAAATGGTGGAAAGGGTAGTAGTGGATCGTTTTGTGCGCACTTTACCCGTCACCGTTCAACGGTGGGTAGGACAGGGTGACCCTAGCACCCTGGACCAATTAGTGTCCCTGGTAGAGCGGCATGTGGCTACGCAGGACTTGATACGGGACACTGAGACTTTGCGTACCGCCCGTCGGTCCGGCCCTTCAAAGCCTAGGGCCAAGGACCCACCGCTAACAACGGTGCAGGAGTCCCCTACCGTCCCGTCTGAGGCCGCGGCCGCCATTCCTGAGGTCCGGAAGGTTCTGTACCCTAAACGACAACCCGTCAAGGGGGTTTCCGTCCCCATTAGATGTTGGCGGTGCCAGCGGGTGGGACATATGGAAGCCCAGTGTCCACTCACCACGGAGCCCATGGATTGTGGGGTTACCCGTCGGGGTTCAATGTATGCTCAGGTGGTGTGTACCGCTGACCTGGTCTCCCCAGAGACGGAGCCCCACTTGTGCCAAATACAGGTGAATGGATGTCCGGTTACAGGATTGTTGGATTCCGGAAGCTTAGTGACCCTTGTTCGATCCACCTTGAGGGCTAAAGTAAAGGCCACAGGACGTACCGTGGGGGTGGTTTGCATACATGGGGACCGCCGAGACTATCCCACGGGGATTGTTACCATCACAGCACCTTGCGGTCAGGTGCAACATGAGGTGGGACTTCTTAACACTCTTCCCTATGACGTGATCCTAGGAAGGGATCTGCCCTATTTTTGGACTTTATGGAAGGGACCCCCTAAGTCTCCTCAGATATTGGTCAGTCCGGGACCTGAGCCCTACAATCCTGAATCCGGGACACCTGCCGTAGGGGTCCCCATGATAGGGACAGAATGTGAACCCGATAGGTCGCCCCTAGAGGTATTGGCAGGAGAGGCTGAGACGGTCGAACCCATCCCGGAGTTGGAGGCGTCCCCGGATACATTTGGGACAGCCCAACTCCAGGACCCTACACTAATACATGCCCGGAGTCGGGTGACAGTAATTGACGGGGTGGCACAGCTGCCCGGTGCCCAGGTAAGGTACCCCCATTTCGCTCTTAAGCAGGATTTACTCTACCGGGTAGATGAAATACGGGGCGTGGGGGTAGAGCAGTTGGTGGTGCCCCAGCCGCATCGCCGGCGGGTCCTTGACTTGGCTCATAAACACCTGATGAGTGGCCACCTAGGGGTCAAGAAAACGCAGGAGCGAATATTGCAAAGGTTCTATTGGCCCGGGGTCTTTGGGGAGGTAAAACGGTTTTGCGAAACCTGCCCGGAGTGTCAGCTTACCGCACCCCTGACCCATTTTCGCAGTCCGTTGGTACCATTACCCATTATAGAAGTCCCTTTTGAACGGATAGGGATGGATCTGGTGGGGCCCCTCGTAAAGTCCGCTCGAGGGCACCAACACATCCTAGTGATCGTTGACTATGCCACCCGGTACCCCGAGGCGATACCTCTCAGACATACTGCAGCAAAGCTTATAGCTCGGGAGTTGTTTGCTGTGTTCTGCCGGGTGGGGTTGCCCAAGGAGATCCTTACGGATCAGGGGACCCCATTCATGTCTAAAGTGACCAAAGAGCTATGCCGGCTACTCCAGATCAAGCAGTTGCGTACGTCTGTGTATCATCCTCAAACGGACGGTTTAGTGGAGCGATTCAATAAAACCCTGAAAACCATGCTCAAAAGGGTGATCTCCAAAGACGGGAAAGACTGGGATATGATGCTTCCCTATTTGATGTTTGCCATCCGAGAGGTGCCACAGGCATCCACGGGGTTTTCGCCTTTTGAGTTGTTATACGGGCGACATCCCCGGGGATTGTTGGACCTGGCAAAGGAAACATGGGAGCAAGAGCCCACCCCCCATAAAAGTGTGATTGAACACATTTTGGGTATGCAGAACCGCATAAGCGCGGTCATGCCAATTGTGAAGGAGCATTTACAGGAGGCTCAGGCCGCGCAAAGCGGCCGCTACAATAGACAAGCCACCGTGCGGACCTTTAAACCCGGGGATCGGGTGTTGGTATTAATCCCCACGGCGGAGAGTAAATTCCTGGCTCAGTGGCAAGGCCCCTACGAGATAAAGGAAAGAGTAGGGGTGGTTAACTATAAAGTATTGCAGCCCGGTAGGCGGAAACCTGAACAAATATACCATGTCAACCTATTAAAACCTTGGCAGGAACGGGAAAGCCTGATGGCTGTTTTTTCCCCATCTCCCTCCTCTTCGGGTCGTTCACCTCCGGCTCTAGCGACCTCCGGAGAGGATGAACCGGAAGTAAGGATTGGAGAAGCCCTCACCAAGCAACAGAGGCGAGAGGCCAGACGGTTGGTTCAGCAGAACCCCGATGTCTTCTCCGAGCTGCCCGGTAGGACCAGTCTGATACGACATGATATTGTCACCGAGCCCCACCTGAAGGTACGCCTGAAGTCATACCGGGTACCGGAGGCTCGACGACAAGCCATATCGGAGGAAGTAAAGACAATGTTACGCCTGGGGGTCATCGAAAAATCCCGGAGTGAATGGGCTAGTCCGATTGTCCTAATACCAAAACCCGATGGCTCCTTAAGGTTCTGCAATGACTTTAGGAGATTGAACGAAATATCCAAGTTCGATCTCTACCCCATGCCCCGGGTGGATGAGCTGATTGATAGGTTGGGACAGGCGCGATATTTTACCACGCTCGACCTGACCAAGGGGTACTGGCAGGTGCCACTGACGGAGTCCGCCAAGGAGAAAACCGCTTTTGTTACGCCGGAGGGTCTCTTCCACTATGTTGTCTTGCCTTTTGGGTTACATGGCGCTCCGGCCACGTTCCAGAGGTTGATGGACTTAGTGCTGGAACCCCACCAGGCGTATGCATCAGCGTACCTTGATGACATCATTATTTACAGCTCCGATTGGCAGACCCACTTGGAACAGGTACAAGCGGTGGTGGACGCGCTTCGAACAGCCGGATTGACAGCCAATCCCAAGAAATGTGCGTTGGGACTCACGGAAGCCCGCTACTTGGGCTACGTGATAGGCCAAGGAGTGATTAAGCCCCAAATTAACAAGGTTGAGGCGATCCAGAAGTGGCCTAGACCCCTGACCACGAAGCAGGTTAGGGCCTTCCTGGGTATCGTGGGGTACTACAGGAGGTTTGTAAAGGATTTTGCGGGACTATCAGCCCCCTTGACGGACCTTCTCAAAGGCAAGAAGTCCGTCATGGTGCGCTGGACTCCGCATGCCGAGGACTCCTTCCGGGCCCTGAAGGGGGTCCTGTGCGGACAGCCCGTTCTTGTACACCCTGATTTCCGGAAGGAGTTCATAGTACAGACTGACGCCTCAGAGGTCGGCCTGGGGGCAGTGCTGTCTCAGGTGGTCCAGGGGGAGGAACACCCCGTCACCTTCTTGAGTAGGAAGCTCACCCCTCCCGAGCGGAATTATAGCGTAGTGGAGAAGGAGTGCCTGGCGATCAAGTGGGCCTTGGAGTCCCTACGCTATTACCTGCTGGGACGGCAGTTTCGCTTGGTGACGGATCACTCTCCACTGGTCTGGATGAGGTCCGCCAAGGAACGGAATGCCCGGGTTACCCGGTGGTTCCTATCTCTGCAGAACTTCCGGTTTACGGTTGAACATAGGGCCGGTGGGTTGCAGGGCAACGCCGATGCCTTGTCCCGCGGCCCGTGTTTGATGGCAGGAGTTCAACCCCGCTCGCTTGAACTGAGGGGGGGGGGTATGTGAGACTGTGACCGGGGTTATCTATGATGGCCGGTATGTATCGCCCCGGTTGTGCTCACTCCATGATAGAAAGTAACTCCACTCCAGGGTTAATGCTGTTTCCCTACAGGCTTAAGGAAGGGTTAAAAGGAAACAGTAACGAGGGCAGGTGTGCCGGGTGTGAGGGAGTGAACAGAACTTCCTGAGCTTTCTGCTGGAGAGGCACATGTATTTTGTTATGGACTTTGGTTTGGACATTAAAACCGTGTGCTGTGAACCTTAATGCCTGGATCCCGTGTCTTCTGCTGCGCAGCCGACCGTGCTACCTCACACTGTATACTGTATATATGTATATACACACATGTTTTTCCAAGAGTGGCAGTGAGACTGTAGGAGGTTTGAGGGGTGGAGGCGGAGCTGGGGTGGAGCCTGGGCAGAGTCCCAAGGGGGACGAAAATTTTGCCAGTATGGGGCCCTAAAATTCCTAGTGGCGGCCCTGGTACTAAAGTGTAGGAAGTAACATTTTAGGATACTAACATATAGCTCAGCATTGAGACCACCATCAATCCTGGTTAAGTATCTAATGCCTTTGTTTGTAAAACAACCCATTATCATTAGGACTCCTTTGATGAACTTGACAGTTCCTTAAATTTATTGGTCTGTTAGTCTTTTTTTCCTAGTTTTTTCAAGACTCATTTGCACCCATCAGTGCCTAGTCTATTGACTTTTGTCTCATTGCTCCAAATCATCTCTTTCCAATCTTGTACTTTTCCACTTTTCATACTTTTTTCTTGCAAACTCGAACAGAGTATTTATGAGACCTCTGTTCGAGTTTTATGAGTTTTATCGTATTATGAGACCTCTGATGGAACCTGCGATCTTCTTGGATTACCAGAACATTGGCACTGGAGATAAGCGATGTTCGAGTCGAACGGTTCGTCAATTTCATGTTCGAGTGATTTTGGGGGGTGTTCGAGTCGTTCGACGAACTCGAACGATTTGCTAAAATTTCGACAGGTCGAGTTACATTCGAGAACGGTTTGATCACCAAAAGCGTGGCTTTTCACAGTAAGTATGCACGCACGTTGCATATCTGCATGCTTACTGCATCTCCAGCACAATCCCTCTCTCTTTCCTACTCACCGATCACGGGTGCCTCGCTGCACGGCTGTCACAAATCTCCGGTGGCTTTTCCTCTTTTGAAAATGGCTGCCGCTTCATTATTCAATTAGGTATGCTGTGCCCTCCCCGCCCACCGGCACCCATGATTGGTTGCAGTCAGACACGCCCCTAAGATGAGTGACAGCTGTCTCACTGCAACTAATCACAGCCGCCGGCGGGCGGGTCTATATCGTGCAGTAAAATAAATAAATAGGTAATTAAAAAAAAAAATAAAAATGCGGTTCCCCCCCAATTTTGATACCAGCCAGAATAAAGCCACATGGGTGAAGGCTGGTATTGTCAGGATGGGGAGCGCCACGTTATGGGGAGCCAACCACCCTAACAATATCACCCAGCAACCGCCCAGAATTGCCCCACCCATTAGATGTGGCAGTCCCGGGACTCTACCCAGCTCATCCCGAATTGCCCTGGTGCGGTGGCAATTGAGGTAATAATGGGGTTAATCATGACAAGCATCCCTTGCCGAGACACCTTCCATGAGTAGCCTGTAAGTGAAAGTAAAGAAACACACACAACGAAAAATCCTTTATTTGGAATAAAAGACAAAAAAACCCCTCATTTACCTCCTTATTAATCCCCAAACAACAATCCAGGTCCGAAGTAATCCACACGACACTGTCAGCTCTGCTACATGAAGATGACAGGAAGCCCCGTAGAACACGAGCGCTCTGTGTCCTCTCCACGTAGCACCTGAAGTGAGCCGCGCTGTCAGCAGAGACTTCACTCTGCAATGCAGACGTCAAGATAACCATATCTTCCTATGTTTCTCATTAGAGCCAGTGGCTCAATGGTTAGAGCTACTGCCTAGGGAGCATTACTTCACGAGATCAAGTCCCAGCTGCCCCGGTAAAGAATTTTATTCATTTTTATTTAATTTTAAATTATAATTATTATTTATTTATAATTATAATTTAATTTAATTTAATTATGCACTGAGGGGAGGAGCCGGACATCAGCTGTGAGCCGTGGGCCACACCTCTAAAATCGGTGCAGTTCACGGAATGAGGCTGCATTGCTCTCTCCTCTCTTCTCTCTCTCTTCTCTCTCTTTCTCTCTCTTGTTCTCTCTCTCTCTTGCTCTCTCTCTTTCTCTCGCTCTCTTTATCTCTTTCTCTCTCTTTCTCTCTCTTCTCTCTCTCCTTCTCTCTCCCTCCCTCTCTCTCTTCTCTCCTCTTCTCTCTTTCTCTTCTCTCTCCTCTCTCTCCTCTTCTCTCTTTTCTTTTCTCTCTCTTTTCTCTCTCTTTTTTCTCTCTTTTCTCTCTCTCAGACCTGGAGAGGATCAGCTGATGCGGTCACCTGACGGGATCAGCTGACACTAAAATTCGAGCGGTGAGGCCGGCATTTTACCGCCCAGCTGGCTAAATTATCAGCTGATTCTGTCAGAAAAGGAGTCTGAACAGAAGTGTGTAGTTTGTTTTGTTTTTTTGCACTGATGCATCAGCTGATTGTATAAAAGCCATTTATACAATCAGCTGCTGTGTCATGTGATTCAGGCCCTTGAAGCTGACACATCATCTGATCGCTTTGCCTTCCATTAAACCGATCAGATGATATTGGATCTGGATTGGACGGCACGGGACCTTTGACCCAGGATTACTGCAGAGGGGGGTTCTTTATTTCAATAAAGATAGAGTCACTAGTTGTGTTGTGTTTTATTTCTAATAAAAATATTTTTCTGTGTTGTGTTTTTTTTTTATCTGTACTAGAAATTCATGGTGGCTATGTCTAATATTGGCATGACATCATGAATTTCGGGCTTAGGGCCAGTTGATAATATTCAGCTAGCCCTAACCCCATTATTACCCAGCGAGCCACTCGTCACCAGGACAGCTGGAAGAGTTGGATACAGCGCCAGAAGATGTGGCTTCTATGAAAGCGCCATTTTATGGGGCGGCTGCAGACTGCAATTCGCAGCAGGGGTGCCCAGAAAGCTTGGGCACCCTTTGCTGTGGATTCTGATCCCCAGCTGCCTAGTTGTCTGGCTGGACACAAAAATTGAGCGAAGCCCACGTCATTTTTTTTTAAATTATTTCATGAAATTCATGAAATAATTAAAAAAAAAAGGGCTTCCCTATATTTTTGGTTCCCAGCCGGGTACAAATAGGCAGCTGGGGGCTGGGGGCAGCCCGTAGCTGCCTGCTGCACCTGGCTAGCATACAAAAACATGGCGAAGCCCACGTAATTTTTTTGGGGGGGCAACAAACTCCTGCATACAGTCCTGGATGGACACAGGTATAAAAGAAAAATACAGCTCACCATATGATATTATGCTAGTAAATTCCATTTTATTGAAAACTAATTAAAAAACATAGTGCAGCAAGATATAAACACACAGTTGACGCGTTTCAGAAGTTAGACTTCCTTAATCATAACCATTGTTGTTATGGTTATGATTAAGGAAGTCTAACTCTAAAACGCATAATTAGTTTTCAATAAAATGGAAATTTAAGAAAAATATTTTCCCTATGAAAATGTTGCTGCTGGATATATTTTTCTTTTTGCTGCAGTCCTGGATGGAGTATGCAGAGCCTTGTAGTTCGGCAGCTGCTGTCTGCTGTCTGTCTGTATGGAGGAGAGCAGACAGCAGCTGCAGAACTACAAGGCTCAGCATGCTCAATTCACTAGTGTATGCAGGAGAGCAGACAGCAGCTGCAGAACTACAAGGCACAGCATACTCCATCCAGGACTGTATGCAGGAGTTTTTTACCCCCCAAAAAAATGACGTGGGCTTCGCCATATTTTTGTATGCTAGCCAGGTACAGCAGGCAGGTACGGCTGCCCCCAACCCTCAGCTGCCTATTTGTACCCGGCTGGGAACAAATAAAATAGGGAAGCCCTTTTTTTAATTATTTCTTGAATTTCATGAAATAATTAAAAAATCGACATGGGTTTCGCCCCATTTTTGTGTCCAGCCAGGTACAACTAGGCAGCTGGGGATTGAAATCCTCAGCACAGGTTGGCCCAAGCTTTCTGGGCCTCTCTGCTGTGAATTGCAGTCCGCAGCCGCCCCAGAAAATGGCGCTTTCATAGAAGCGCCATCATCTGGCGCTGTATCCAACTCTTCCAACAGCTCTGAAGCCGGGTGGCTTGCTGGCTAATAATGAGTTAATACTAGCTTTGTTTTACTAGCTAGTATTAAGCCAGAGATTATTAATGTCAGGCAAGTTTGACCCGGCTATTAAAAATCTCCAATAACGAGTTAAAAAAAAAGACACCACACAGAGAATAAATACTTTAATAGAAATAAATACACAGACACACTTAGAGACTCCATGTTTATTACTTCCTTTCACCCCTCCACGATCCTGGTCTTCTGTCTTCTTTCTCCTTCAACCCATGCAGCTCTGCTGAATCAGACAGCACTGTTTGGGAGGAAGACGCTGATGCTCCCCGTGCAATCTAATCACTCAGTGAGAGTGAGCAGAGGCTGCGGGCTGTAAGCGGTGACGTCACCGCTGACAGGTGGTTACTAGTGATGAGCGAGCATGCTTGTTACTACTCGGTACTCGCACGAGTATCACTGTACTCGGGCTACTCGGCGGGGACCGAGTAATCTCGCGATACTCGTGCTGTACTCGTGGTCTTCATCCCTGCATGTTGGCGCTCTTTTGAGAGCCAGCCCTCATGCAGGGATTGGCTGGCAGACCACTGCAATGCCACAGCCCTGTTAGTTGTGGAATTGCAGTGATTGGCCGGCCCGCACAGCGTGACCGAGCCTTTATACCGGCCGGCGCGCTGTGCTCTGCTCACAGCCATCCAGACAGTCAGTGCAGGGAGAGGGTCGCTGCTTCAGGGAAAGGTTTGCGGCCCTTTATAGTTAGTTCCGGAGCAGGGCTGCAAACAGTGTGACCAGAAGTCCTTCTCAGGACATACAATAAGTTGTATACAGGCAGGCAGGGTATAGCCAGGTCGGAGTACAGTAGCAGAGTCCTTCTCAGGACTATTGTTGCTATATACAGGCAGGGTATAGCCAGGTCGGAATACAGGCTAGTGACCAGAAGAGTCCTTGTCAGGACTATTGTAGCAGTATACAGGCAGGCAGGCAGGCAGGCAGGGTATATAGCCATTCCTAGTGGTGACCGTATACCAGCCTTCATCATATCTGGGGCTGGTGTACACAGTCTAAAACAGTCCAGATAGTGTCAGACTTCTCAGTAATTGTCGCTCCTAAAAACCTGTTAGGTTCTTATTGCGTCCGTGCTTGCATTTAAAAACCGCACGTGTGTGCCTGTCGGTGGCAGCGTACAGGTGCACTTGTGTGCGTTTTTACCAAACTATTATATAACGCACAAGTGTAGTGTATAATACACGTCAGTCAGCAGTGGCTGATAGTGTCAGACTTCTCATTAATTTTTGCTCCTAAAAACCTGTTAGGTTCTTATTGCGTCCGTGCTTGCATTTAAAAACCGCACGTGTGTGCCTGTCGGTGGCAGCGTACAGGTGCACTTGTGTGCGTTTTTACCAAACTATTATATAACGCACAAGTGTAGTGTATAATACACGTCAGTCAGCAGTGGCTGATAGTGTCAGACTTCTCATTAATTTTTGCTCCTAAAAACCTGTTAGGTTCTTATTGCGTCCGTGCTTGCATTTAAAAACCGCACGTGTGTGCCTGTCGGTGGCAGCGTACAGGTGCACTTGTGTGCATTTTTCACAAACTATTATATAACGCACAAGTCTAGTGAATAATACACGTCAGTCAGCAGTGTCTGATAGTGTCAGACTTCTCAGTAATTGTCGCTCCTAAAAACCTGTTAGGTTCTTATTGCGTCCGTGCTTGCATTTAAAAACCGCACGTGTGTGCCTGTCGATGGCAGCATACGGCTCCATATTGTCCCTGGATAGAGATGTGCATGAGGGCCTCAAAACATTGTTCCCATTGCAAAGGAGCAGGTCTCCTGTCATTGTAATGCCCATTCTGAAAGAATGGGCGAAAAAATTTACCACTGGTGGTATACCTGAAACAACGGCCTAACTATTGTAACGGTCATCATGATGGCGCATGAGGAGAAGGAGGAGCAGTCCAGCGATTAGCCAAAGTCCAGAAGTGTGTTAACATGGGTGAGTGGAGGTACATGGCAAAATCCCGTTACAAACTTTAATTTCCGCTGTCATTTGCTGGTGGTGTGGTGAAGTCTGGCCCAATCCAACCCTTGTTCATCTTGATCAGAGTCAGCCTGTCAGCATTTACAGTTGACAGGCAGGTGCGTTTATCTGTAATGATTCCACCTGCGGCACTAAAAACACGCTCTGACAAAACGCTAGCGGCAGGGCAGGCCAGGACTTCCAAGGCGTAGAGAGCCAATTCATGCCACGTGTCCAGCTTGGATACCCATTAATTGTTAGGCACAGAGGAATGTCGGAGTACAGTTGTTTGATCTGCAAGGTACTCCTTGAGCATCTGGGCAAACTTAGGATTTCTTGTGGCACTACCCCGCACCTCAGGGGCTGTGGTATGTGAGGGGCTGAGAAAACTGTCCCACATCTTAAAGACTGTTCCCCTACCTCTGGCGGATTGGACTTGTGCCCCTCTCGGCTGTACGCCTTGGTTGTCCACTGATTCCTGACCTATGCCGCTAGCGTTTTGTGAGGGGAATGCTTTGCCTACTTCCGTGACTATGGCCTTCTGGAACTGCTGCATTTTGCCTGACCTCTCCGCCTCGGGAATAAGAGACATAAAGTTCTCCTTCTAGCGTGGGTCTAACAGTGTTACCAACCAGTAATAATTGTCGGCCAAGATGTTCTTAACGCGAGGGTCATGAGACAGGCAGCTTACCATAAAGTCAGCCATGTGCGCCAGACTCTTAACAGCCATCACTTCAGTATCCTGACCAACACGATGACTGAACATGCTGTCCTCCTCCTCCTCCTCCTCCTCCTCCTCATCATCTACCCTGTCCTCTGGCCAGCCACGCTGAACTGAGGATATGACTGCATGTCATATCCTCAATTTGGCCGGAGAGTTGCTCCATGTCTTCATCCTCCTCCTCGTCATAGTCCTCCACTGCACGTTGTGATGAGACGAGGCTGGGCTGTGTGTTATCACCCACACCCACTACTGTTTCTTGCTCCAACTCATCGCCGCTCACCATCTTGATGGAGTCCTCAAAGTTTTGGCGGATGGTACATAGGTCGGACATCCATCTCCACTCCTCAGGTGTTATGTGTGGAGTTTGACCCATTTCCCAACGGCTTAGGTGATGCAGGTACTCAACAACTGCCCTCTTCTGCTCACATATCCTGACCAACATGTACAGAGTTGAATTCCAACGCGTGGGGACATCACACACCAGTCTGTGAGCCGGAAGATGCAAATGGCGCTGAAAGCCGGCAAGGCCGGCTGAAGCAGTAGGTGACTTTCGAAAATGTGCAGACAGGTGGCGAACTTTTACCAGCAGATCAGACAGCTCTGGGTATGACTTTAGAAACCGCTGAACCACGAGGTTGAGCACATGGGCCACGCATGGAACATGTGTCAGCTGGCCTCGCCTCAAAGCCGCCACCAGGTTCCGGCCATTGTCACACACGACCTTTCCTGGCTTTAGGTTCAGAGGTGTGAGCCAGTGATCTGCCTGCTGTTTCAGAGCTGTCCACACCTCTTCTGCACTGTGGGGTTTGCCACAGCAGTGCTGCAGTGCTTCCAGCTTGGGACTGGTGTGGAGGGTAAAGTGGATGAGGATGCGCAGGAGGAGGAGGAGGCTGAGGAGCATGACATTCCGGAGCTGTAGAGTGTAGGTGAAACCCTGACTGAGGTAGGGCCTGCAAACCTTTGTGTGGGAAGGACATGTTCCGTCCCTCGCTCAGACTGGGTCCCAGCTTCCACAATATTAACCCAGTGTGCCGTCAACGAGATGTAGCGGCCTTGCCCACAAGCACTTGTCCACGTGTCTGTGGTTAGGTGGACTTTGGCTGAAACAGCATTGTTCAGGGCACGTGTGATGTTTTGTGACACGTGGTTATGCAATGCGGGGACGGCACACCGGGAGAAATAGTAGCGGCTGGGGACCGAGTAACGTGGGACAGCTGCCGCCATCAGGTCGCGGAATGCTTCTGTCTCCACCAGCCTAAAAGGCAACATTTCCAGCGCAAGCAGTCGCGAAATGTTAGCATTTAGAAGTGTGGCATGTGGGGCGTTGGCAGTGTATTTGCGCCTGCGTTCAAAGGTTTGCTGAATGCTGGGACAAGGATGTGCTTGATGATGGTGTTATTTCTGCGTGGGCAACTGCTGGTGCAGGGCCGGAGGAGGCTTGACATCAGCAAGCACTGCTCCTCGACTCTGTTGTACATCCCACAAAGTCGGGTGCTTGGCTGACATGTGCCTGATCATGCTGGTGGTGGTCAAGCTGCTAGTTTTGGTACCCCTGCTGATGCTGGCACGGCAGGTGTTGCAAATGGCCTGTTTATAATCATCTGGAGCCAACTTAAAAAACTGCCAGACTCGGGAAGACCTAACATTTGTACAGGCACCTTGTGTCGTGTTGTTGTTCCGGGGAACGGTTGCCTGACTTCTGCCTGGGGCCACCACCCTGCTTCTTACTGCCTGTTGGGATGCTACGCCTCCCTCCCCCTGTGCACTGCTGTCCTCGCTCTGCATATCCTCCTGCTGCCAGGTTGGGTCAGTTACTGGATCATCCACCACGTCGTCTTCCTCTTCCGCACCCTGCTCCTCCTCCTGACTTCCTGACAATTGTGTCTCATCATCGTCCACCCCTTGTTGAGACACATTGCCAACTTCGTGAGAACGTGGCTGCTCAAATATTTGGGCATCTGTACATACAATCTCGTCATGACCCACTTCAACAGGAGCTGGCGAGAGGCCAGAATGTGTGAATGGAAACGTGAACAGCTCTTCCGAGTGTCCGTGGACGTGTACTCGGCCTGGTGGTAGGAAGGAGGATCAGGTTCTGAAATGTGCGGTGCAGTATCACGGCTACTGACACTTGACCGTGTGGAAGACAGAGTGTTTGTGGTGGTGCCAATCTGACTGGAAGCATTATCCGCTATCCAACTAACAACCTGTTGACACTGGTCTTGGTTCAAGAGCGGTGTACTGCTGCGGTCCCCAAGAATTTGGGACAGGATGTGCGAGCGAGTAGATGTGGCCCTATGTTGTGACGAAATTAGAGCTTGCACACGACCTCGGTCTCTGCCTGCACCACCATCACGTCCACTTCCTTGTTCGTTGCCAATGCCCTTGCGCATTTTGCAATGCTGTGCTGTTGTGTATTCACTAGACTTGTGCGTTATATCCAAGTTTGTGCAAAACGCACACAAGTGCACCTGAACGCTGCCACCAACAGGCACACACGTGCGGTTTTTAAATGCAAGCACGGATGCACTAAGAACCTAACAGGTCTCTATCCAGGGACAATGTGGAGCCTCCCAATTTTTGGCTGCCCTGCCAAAGGGCTATACTACAATAGACCCACTTCCTTACAATGGGCACTTCAGGTTTACAGGCCATCATGCACATCTCTATCCAGGGACAATGTGGAGCCTCCCAATTTTTAGCTGCCCTGCCAAAGGGCTATACTACAATAGACCCACTTCCTTACAATGGGCACTTCTGGTTTACAGGCCATCATGCACGTCTCTATCCAGGGACAATGTGGAGCCTCCCAATTTTTGGCTGCCCTGCCAAAGGGCTATACTAAAATAGATCCACTTCCTTACAATGGGCACTTCTGGTTTACAGGCCATCATGCACGTCTCTATCCAGGGACAATGTGGAGCCTCCCAATTTTTGGCTGCCCTGCCTAAGGGCTATACTACAATAGACCCACTTCCTTACAATGGGCACTTCAGGTTTACAGGCCCTCATGCACGTCTCTATCCAGGGACAATGTGGAGCCTCCCAATTTTTGGCTGCCCTGCCAAAGGGCTATACTAAAATAGACCCACTTCCTTACAATGGGCACTTCAGGTTTACAGGCCCTCATGCACGTCTGTATGCAGGGGCATTGGTGAACCTCACAATTTTGGACTGCCCTGGCAAAGGAAAATACTACAAAGACTCACTTCCTCAAAATGGGCACATTAGACTCAAGAGGCCTTCATGTACGTCTCTTCTCAGGGACATCGGAGTGCCACACAATGTTTTCACGTAAAATCTTTCATGTAATCTCCAAAAGTAACATACACCAGCTCTATCTCACTATTGGGTATGTGCCCTTAACATTTGCGCCATGAAAATTCATTTTGGTGTCATTTTTGAAGGTTTTCTGGTGAGTCCGTAAAAATGGCGTAAAACGCGGACAAAATTGTTCACAGCTGTGACTTTTGAGTGATAAATGCTTCAAGGGGTCTTCCCCATGCTGTTGCCATGTCATTTGAGCACTCTTCTGAGACTTTTGTGACATTTGTAGGGTTTCTACATGCTGCCGGGGGTCATTTCATAAAAATACTCGGGTCTCCCATAGGATAACATTGGGCTCGGTGCTCGGGCCGAGTACACGAGTATCTTGGGATGCTCGGCCCGAGCCTCGAGCACCCGAGCTTTTTAGTACTCGCTCATCACTATTCTTCATGTGAGTCCTGAGGTCAGAGAAGTAAAACTTTTTATATTGCTAATAACCCTTAAAATTCCATGAAAACCTGACTATTTGGGCTTAAATGACTTTTTTTTGTAATTTTCTCATTCTAAATTCATAATTTTATTTTTTGCAGATGTAGCTGAATGTTGACTTGTTTTTTGCAGAATAAGTCGTATTTGTCATTTGGGATAAACATTAACTTTTAAGGATTTGCATGACAAAAAAAAAAATCAACTTCACCATAATGTTTGTATTTGTGGTTTGCTGTTTATCATGCTTTTATTCTACAGGTTAATTTGAATGAGATGATGTGGCGCCCCAGGACCTGGTCGCCACAACAGCATTGCCCCTCCAAAGGGTTAATGCTGAGCCTGGAGGTAATTGGGAGGTCTATTGGCCAGTAAGTTTAACATCCAACGCAGTTCTCCCTCAGGCCAGCAGGGGGAGTTTTGAACCTGGAGTTCCAGGGAGCATTCCTTAAGTCTGGCCTGAGGGAGGAGTTAGTGTTCAGTCTGTAGGAGAAAGCAAAGTGTGCAGACGCAGAGTGTGCTGTCCTGTGGAACTGGGGCCTAGAGCTGGAGCAGCTTGGCCCAGTGAAACAGGAGGAGCAGAGAGGCACAGAAGAGACTCGGACATCGGAGTCTGTGGCCACCAGGGCCTAAAATACTCCCTGGTAGCCGAATCCGAAGGGCAGGAGAGCTGCAAGCACCTGGCCCATAAACAGCCCGAAGGTACAGCTGCATCATCAGGGCCCGGTGTGGACTCCAGCATAGAAGCACCAGAGAGGGTCTGTGCAGCCTACCACAGAGGGAAAGGGACATACCACCGGTCCCAGCAGAAAGAGTAAAAAGGGGGGAGAGCTCCGGCACACTACCTCAATGTAGTCAGACACAAAAGAGTTTCTTTTTATACTTATTTTATTTTGAAAAAAAAGGATTCATGCATATGATGTCCACAATATTAACGTTTCGACCATATTTTGGTCTTCATCAAAGGGACCATCTAAATACAAATGTGAACACAAATAATTACAAAGCATATAACAAATGTACAAAAATCATCACATATTGTCAACGTAGGGGTTCAGTTTAGAAAAGCGGAAGGATCAATTAGGATTTATGATCATTGTAAGTAGAACATAGGAGGTATATAATGACTATGATACCAACACCCTGTCATAAAATGGAAGGTGTCCGAATGGTGAGGATAGTGTTGTACGGAGTGTAACTAATAAAGCTAACGTTACCTGTGGTAGTTAGGCCAGGTGAGTTGTTACTAGGAAATGCTTCGCGGCAAGTACCGAAGGACCGTAGCTCAAAAGTATAATTAACCATATATTCTATCAAGGATAAAAAACAACAACAGGTCTAAACAGCTGGATATAAATGTCAAATCCTCATTCTATATGTACCTAACATTAATACCTTAGAACTATGGATCATGTGTAATACGCCCGGCCGCTATATTAGTTCGGCTCATTCAAATTCTATAGTTAGGTGCAGCCACTGTTTCCTCTATAAGGAGACAAAGAGACATAAGTCCATGGGATCCACACATTGGATCATATTATAAGGAGAGAACTTACATGTACTCACTCTGTAACAGGGTCTAGTAAGGAAATAGGAGGGCAATATTTTGCTCCAGTATCCTATAATACATAACACAGTATATTGTGACTGTACTGATTATGTGTCTACGGACATATGACTTATATAGTGAGACCTACCAATAAGGTGCAACAGAGTAGTGTCCTTATCCTAGTTGAAACCAGTTCCTGTATACTCTAGTGTTGCATGCGGAAGTCCTCTGAGCAATAATCCCTGTCTAGTATAGGGAACCAGGCTGCAGTATATATAGTAGGTGAGGGTCTCTAATGAATGAAAGACATTTTTTTCAAAAATGAATATACTTAGCTTATCTATTAGAACTTAGAGATCATAACATAGTTGATAGACCTGTTCAGGTTCCTAAATGGTTATGGGTATCGCCCAAGGGGGACCGGACTGTCTAAATAAAGACAGAAGGAGGACATGAGTAAAGTTATATAAACAAGCCGCAAAGCATCACCCCGTAACTCACCTGAACCGTGTGAAAAGGCAACAGGACCTACTCCCTCAGTGTGGCAGTGATGAATGCCGGCTAGTGGGGGTTTATAAAGGGAAAACCTGCACTAATCATTTCCTGTCGCGTTAATGAGGAAGTGGGGTGGTGGCCCAGTGTGACGTTTGCGTTCCAAACGTCATGTGACTATCCGTCGCGTCACTTCCGGTTTCGGGTGACGTCACTTCCGGTTTGCGTTTTGCCGGTCTCAGGTGCCACTAGTGAAGAGGGGAAGGCTAGGAGGTGGGTCCTATGAGTGACGATAGTGTAGGGGGCGTCACTAATCCAAAATAAGTGGTAAATAGGTGCCGTTCTATGGGCTGCATATCAGAAAAAGTGCCCAGGAGTGCGGTATCAGTAATTCTGAAAGAAAGGAGAAATATATTAGAATCGCAAAATGGCATAGATCATTACATTTCACCATAGTTTATCATGTTTTAAACATAAGATGATCTATCTTATCTCATGTGTAAACCTATATCGATGTTATACTTCAACATGTGCACACTAATGAAGTAAACATGCCATATATGTGCACCAATGTGCTAATCTAACACCCTAAACAAAGGAATATGTACAATGTGCACATATGTATGTATACATACACTGGATTACACATGATTAGAGACCTCCAATATATTGCTATACCATGTATAGACAATCCCAATACACGTAACAGCAGGGTCCCAGGGATAATGAACATGAAGACGGGAAGGGAGAAAGGGGGGGGGGGGGGTTGGGGGGGGGGAATTTTGGGGAATCAATATAAAAACCCTATCGTAATGTGAAAAAAATATGGGGCCCGCAAACTATATACACTATATGATCTAAGCTATATACATCTATATACAGATATACAAAAAACCAGCCTGAAAGCATCCCAAATTGTTAGGTACCTAAAAGAATCATATAGAGAGTAAATTTATCAGAAGCTGTATTAACATACATCAATGAACCAAAATACTGCAGGGTGAGATCAAGAGCAGAGCCATAACGACCAATATAAGAAAAACCACTTATAGACCTGATTCGTATCTACGGTTCAGCCCATGTGGTTCTATAGTGTCTAAAGTGTGAATCCATTTGGCTTCAACTTCCCTTAAGCGTCTAATCCTATCACCACCCCTGCGGAGAACATCAACAGAATCAATCACCTGAAAGCGTAATTGTGAGATCATATGTCCTTGTGCAATGAAATGTTGGGGTATGGGTAGTAACGACCGGCCACAACGGATATCAGACTTGTGCTTATTGATGCGGTCCCGGACATGCTGGGTAGTCTCCCCAACATATCCGAGACCGCATGGACACTTAATAAGATAGACTACATAGGCACTATTACAAGTGTATAAGCCCTTGATGTTGTAAATTTTGCCTGTTCTAGGGTGTGAGAATGTTCCACCCTTAATTACATTAGAACACTGGGCACATCCCAAGCATGGGAATGTGCCCCGCTGTGGTGTGTCCAAAAACGCTTGTCGTGACTTATGTGTGGTCGAGCCTATGTCAGTCCGAACCAAACTGTTTCTCAAGTTGTCTGATCTTTTGAAACAAAACAGTGGTGGGTTGCCGAATTCTGTTACACGTGGATACGCCGCAGATAACAGGGACCAATGTTTCAGTATGATCTGTTTCAGTAGGGGAGAAAAGGGATGAAAGGTGTTGATAAACGGTATACGATTACTAGTGTCACAAGGTCTAATTGTTCCAGGTCGAGTGACTGCAGCCACCGCTGGAGGATAGCCCCTCTCAAGGAACTTATTGCTCATTTCTTGGTGGCGTATTGTCCTGGTATCACTATCAGAGACCAATCTATCAACACGTATGTGCTGTGAACATGGTAACGATATCTTCATATGTTTAGGATGGTTACTAGTATACAACAATAAACTATTCCTATCTGTTGGTTTGGAATAAATATCCGTAGTCAGTGTCCCTTCTTTCTGCTTAATGATCATACAATCAAGGAAATTGATCTGAGTTAAGTCTTGGTGTATTGTGAACGTGAGCCCCACCATGCATGAATTAATATGACTGAAAAATTCCATCAAGGAGTCTAAACCCCCGTCCCAAATGAGAAAGATATTGTCAATATATCTGCGCCAAACCAAGGCGTGTTTAATGACCAAGGGGTGGGGGTGGACAAATCTCTCCTCAAAAAATGCCATAAAAATATTCGCATAGGGGGGTGCCATGTTAGAACCCATGGCAGTCCCCCTCCGTTGAAGATAGAACTTATCTTGAAATAGGAAGTAGTTCCTATCCAGGATAACTCTGAGCAAGTCAATGCAGAATTTCTTGTTGTTTACAGGAAGTGAGGTGTAGTTATCGAGGAACCAATTTGTGGCTTGTATACCATCTTCATGATTGATACTCGTGTAAAGGCTATTGACATCCATACTAGCCAGAATGGATGTTGGCGGGATCTGATGTAATTCTGTAATAATCTCGAGGAAATGAGACGTGTCCTTGATGTATGATTGTGTTAATGGTACAAATGGGGACAGAATCTTCTCGACAGTTTTTGCCAACGGAGACAGTATAGAGTCGGTCGAGGCCACAATGGGCCTACCCGGTGGATGGGAGGGGTTCTTGTGTATCTTGGGTAAAGTGTAGAACACAGGTATAACGGGATGTGTGTTATTTAAAAACCCATGTAGTTTCTGATCTATGATGCCTAATTCCAGATATCTTCTGGTCAAATCTCTAATCGTCTTGGCAATTTGTGAAGTGGGATCCTGTGCCAATAGCTCATATGTCTCACGATCTGATAACTGACCCATTATCTCGGAAACATAATACTGCTTATCCATGATAACTACCGCCCCACCTTTATCTGCTGGCTTAATGACAATCGAGGAATTATTTCTAAGGCTGGCTATAGCTCTGCTCTCTTCCACAGATAAATTATTCCTGACATGAAAATCACCTGCCGTGATTCTTTTGTTTAATTCCCTAACTTCATTGGAGACTAGTTCAACATACGTCTCTATCGGATGATAGGACCTTGGGGGTACATAGGAGCTGGGGACCTGTAAATTGAGCTTTTTCAAAGAGAAACACAACTCCTCTGTACTCGGCATAATGTTAATGCCTTGTGTATCTGACAGTTCATTCTGTGCAAAATGAGCTTTAAGGCGGATGGATCTAAAGAAACGTGAGAGTTCCTGTTCAACCTTAAATGTATCATACGATGGAGTAGGACAAAATGTTAAGCCCTTTTGGAGTACTAAGTATTCCGCTGGTGATAGGATGTAGGAGGAAATATTGAAGACCAGGTTGAATTTACCTGTGATCTGGTCCAAACACGTTCTCCCCTCTGGTACCGGTTGGGATCTCCGCCCCCTCCTTGTCTTCTTCTTGGTGGTAACCTGCGTTGTCCTAAAAAAGTTGGTGGCTGCCTCTGTGGTCTGGAATCGGTGTCTGATGTGTCCGAGGAGGAGTATCCTCCGTAACCCTGGGGTCGTCTGGTGTTGAAAGATTCTCCAGCCCGCCATCTATATACCGTTCCTCTGGTGTAGTCCTCCTGGTCTCTAAGGAACTTACTCCTCTTTCTGGCTTCTAGGTCCCTCCGAAACTCACCGATGATGTCATCTGTCTTCTTCTTGAGTTGTGCTAGGTCTGATGCAGATAACGTCTGCTTCAGTTGTTCGTCCGCTGCTCTGATGTTGTCGGATACAAGGCTAATTTCTTTCTGTAAGAAATCTATTGTTAGAACGATAATATCCATGGAGCATTTGTTAATAATTGCCTCAAACCGATCACAAAACTCAATATTCTCGGAAAAGAGGGTTGGTCTTAATGCCAGTCTGAGGCCCCGCGGGATCCTTTTCGTGCGGTGATATTCCGCTAAAGTGATTGCATGAAGTTCTAATGACGTATGTCTACGTAGTTCTTTCTCCAGATCTCTTTTCCGTATATCCTCTGACGGGATGCTTAAAAAATTGCTGGAAGATGTTATTTTAGATACAATGTTATTAGTCTCTTCCTCATTATAGGAAAAAGTTGTAAAGTGAGATTGTGACATGGGGATATCAAAGATTCTATTTGATATTCTGAAAAAGTTACTAGAATGTCAAAAATCGTCTGCCTTGAGGTTGGGAGCAGGGTCAAAAATAAAAGTACAAAAGGGAGGGAAGACCTTGCTTCATCATATAGGTGCTCAGGAGAAAATACGTAGACTAAAAAGGGGGGAGAGCTCCGGCACACTACCTCAATGTAGTCAGACACAAAAGAGTTTCTTTTTATACTTATTTTATTTTGAAAAAAAAGGATTCATGCATATGATGTCCACAATATTAACGTTTCGACCATATTTTGGTCTTCATCAAAGGGACCATCTAAATACAAATGTGAACACAAATAATTACAAAGCATATAACAAATGTACAAAAAATCATCACATATTGTCAACGTAGGGGTTCAGTTTAGAAAAGCGGAAGGATCAATTAGGATTTATGATCATTGTAAGTAGAACATAGGAGGTATATAATGACTATGATACCAACACCCTGTCATAAAATGGAAGGTGTCCGAATGGTGAGGATAGTGTTGTACGGAGTGTAACTAATAAAGCTAACGTTACCTGTGGTAGTTAGGCCAGGTGAGTTGTTACTAGGAAATGCTTCGCGGCAAGTACCGAAGGACCGTAGCTCAAAAGTATAATTAACCATATATTCTATCAAGGATAAAAAACAACAACAGGTCTAAACAGCTGGATATAAATGTCAAATCCTCATTCTATATGTACCTAACATTAATACCTTAGAACTATGGATCATGTGTAATACGCCCGGCCGCTATATTAGTTCGGCTCATTCAAATTCTATAGTTAGGTGCAGCCACTGTTTCCTCTATAAGGAGACAAAGAGACATAAGTCCATGGGATCCACACATTGGATCATATTATAAGGAGAGAACTTACATGTACTCACTCTGTAACAGGGTCTAGTAAGGAAATAGGAGGGCAATATTTTGCTCCAGTATCCTATAATACATAACACAGTATATTGTGACTGTACTGATTATGTGTCTACGGACATATGACTTATATAGTGAGACCTACCAATAAGGTGCAACAGAGTAGTGTCCTTATCCTAGTTGAAACCAGTTCCTGTATACTCTAGTGTTGCATGCGGAAGTCCTCTGAGCAATAATCCCTGTCTAGTATAGGGATAGTATAGACAGGGATTATTGCTCAGAGGACTTCCGCATGCAACACTAGAGTATACAGGAACTGGTTTCAACTAGGATAAGGACACTACTCTGTTGCACCTTATTGGTAGGTCTCACTATATAAGTCATATGTCCGTAGACACATAATCAGTACAGTCACAATATACTGTGTTATGTATTATAGGATACTGGAGCAAAATATTGCCCTCCTATTTCCTTACTAGACCCTGTTACAGAGTGAGTACATGTAAGTTCTCTCCTTATAATATGATCCAATGTGTGGATCCCATGGACTTATGTCTCTTTGTCTCCTTATAGAGGAAACAGTGGCTGCACCTAACTATAGAATTTGAATGAGCCGCACTAATATAGCGGCCGGGCGTATTACACATGATCCATAGTTCTAAGGTATTAATGTTAGGTACATATAGAATGAGGATTTGACATTTATATCCAGCTGTTTAGACCTGTTGTTGTTTTTTATCCTTGATAGAATATATGGTTAATTATACTTTTGAGCTACGGTCCTTCGGTACTTGCCGCGAAGCATTTCCTAGTAACAACTCACCTGGCCTAACTACCACAGGTAACGTTAGCTTTATTAGTTACGCTCCGTACAACACTATCCTCACCATTCGGACACCTTCCATTTTATGACAGGGTGTTGATATCATAGTCATTATATACCTCCTATGTTCTACTTACAATGATCATAAATCCTAATTGATCCTTCCGCTTTTCTAAACTGAACCCCTACGTTGACAATATGTGATGATTTTTTGTACATTTGTTATATGCTTTGTAATTATTTGTGTTCACATTTGTATTTAGATGGTCCCTTTGATGAAGACCAAAATATGGTCGAAACGTTAATATTGTGGACATCATATGCATGAATCCTTTTTTTTCAAAATAAAATAAGTATAAAAAGAAACTCTTTTGTGTCTGACTACATTGAGGTAGTGTGCCGGAGCTCTCCCCCCTTTTTAGTCTACGTATTTTCTCCTGAGCACCTATATGATGAAGCAAGGTCTTCCCTCCCTTTTGTACTTTTATTTTTGACCCTGCTCCCAACCTCAAGGCAGACGATTTTTGACATTCTAGTAACTTTTTCAGAATATCAAATAGAATCTTTGATATCCCCATGTCACAATCTCACTTTACAACTTTTTCCTATAATGAGGAAGAGACTAATAACATTGTATCTAAAATAACATCTTCCAGCAATTTTTTAAGCATCCCGTCAGAGGATATACGGAAAAGAGATCTGGAGAAAGAACTACGTAGACATACGTCATTAGAACTTCATGCAATCACTTTAGCGGAATATCACCGCACGAAAAGGATCCCGCGGGGCCTCAGAGTGGCATTAAGACCAACCCTCTTTTCCGAGAATATTGAGTTTTGTGATCGGTTTGAGGCAATTATTAACAAATGCTCCATGGATATTATCGTTCTAACAATAGATTTCTTACAGAAAGAAATTAGCCTTGTATCCGACAACATCAGAGCAGCGGACGAACAACTGAAGCAGACGTTATCTGCATCAGACCTAGCACAACTCAAGAAGAAGACAGATGACATCATCGGTGAGTTTCGGAGGGACCTAGAAGCCAGAAAGAGGAGTAAGTTCCTTAGAGACCAGGAGGACTACACCAGAGGAACGGTATATAGATGGCGGGCTGGAGAATCTTTCAACACCAGACGACCCCAGGGTTACGGAGGATACTCCTCCTCGGACACATCAGACACCGATTCCAGACCACAGAGGCAGCCACCAACTTTTTTAGGACAACGCAGGTTACCACCAAGAAGAAGACAAGGAGGGGGCGGAGATCCCAACCGGTACCAGAGGGGAGAACGTGTTTGGACCAGATCACAGGTAAATTCAACCTGGTCTTCAATATTTCCTCCTACATCCTATCACCAGCGGAATACTTAGTACTCCAAAAGGGCTTAACATTTTGTCCTACTCCATCGTATGATACATTTAAGGTTGAACAGGAACTCTCACGTTTCTTTAGATCCATCCGCCTTAAAGCTCATTTTGCACAGAATGAACTGTCAGATACACAAGGCATTAACATTATGCCGAGTACAGAGGAGTTGTGATTCTCTTTGAAAAAGCTCAATTTACAGGTCCCCAGCTCCTAAGTACCCCCAAGGTCCTATCATCCGATAGAGACGTATGTTGAACTAGTCTCCAATGAAGTTAGGGAATTAAACAAAAGAATCACTGCAGGTGATTTTCATGTCAGGAATAATTTATCTGTGGAAGAGAGCAGAGCTATAGCCAGCCTTAGAAATAATTCCTCGATTGTCATTAAGCCAGCAGATAAAGGTGGGGCGGTAGTTATCATGGATAAGCAGTATTATGTTTCCGAGATAATGGGTCAGTTATCAGATCGTGAGACATATGAGCTATTGGCACAGGATCCCACTTCACAAATTGCCAAGACGATTAGAGATTTGACCAGAAGATATCTGGAATTAGGCATCATAGATCAGAAACTACATGGGTTTTTAAATAACACACATCCCGTTATACCTGTGTTCTACACTTTACCCAAGATACACAAGAACCCCTCCCATCCACCGGGTAGGCCCATTGTGGCCTCGACCGACTCTATACTGTCTCCGTTGGCAAAAACTGTCGAGAAGATTCTGTCCCCATTTGTACCATTAACACAATCATACATCAAGGACACGTCTCATTTCCTCGAGATTATTACAGAATTACATCAGATCCCGCCAACATCCATTCTGGCTAGTATGGATGTCAATAGCCTTTACACGAGTATCAATCATGAAGATGGTATACAAGCCACAAATTGGTTCCTCGATAACTACACCTCACTTCCTGTAAACAACAAGAAATTCTGCATTGACTTGCTCAGAGTTATCCTGGATAGGAACTACTTCCTATTTCAAGATAAGTTCTATCTTCAACGGAGGGGGACTGCCATGGGTTCTAACATGGCACCCCCCTATGCGAATATTTTTATGGCATTTTTTGAGGAGAGATTTGTCCACCCCCACCCCTTGGTCATTAAACACGCCTTGGTTTGGCGCAGATATATTGACGATATCTTTCTCATTTGGGACTGGGGTTTAGACTCCTTGATGGAATTTTTCAGTCATATTAATTCATGCATGGTGGGGCTCACGTTCACAATACACCAAGACTTAACTCAGATCAATTTCCTTGATTGTATGATCATTAAGCAGAAAGAAGGGACACTGACTACGGATATTTATTCCAAACCAACAGATAGGAATAGTTTATTGTTGTATACTAGTAACCATCCTAAACATATGAAGATATCGTTACCACGTTCACAGCACATACGTGTTGATAGATTGGTCTCTGATAGTGATTCCAGGACAATACGCCACCAAGAAATGAGCAATAAGTTCCTTGAGAGGGGCTATCCTCCAGCGGTGGCTGCAGTCACTCGACCTGGAACAATTAGACCTTGTGACACTAGTAATCGTATACCGTTTATCAACACCTTTCATCCCTTTTCTCCCCTACTGAAACAGATCATACTGAAACATTGGTCCCTGTTATCTGCGGCGTATCCACGTGTAACAGAATTCAGCAACCCACCACTGTTTTGTTTCAAAAGATCGGACAACTTGAGAAACAGTTTGGTTCGGGCTGACATAGGCTCGACCACACATAAGTCACGACAAGCGTTTTTGGACACACCACAGCGGGGCACATTCCCATGCTTGGGATGTGCCCAGTGTTCTAATGTAATTAAGGGTGGAACATTCTCACACCCTAGAACAGGCAAAATTTACAACATCAAGGGCTTATACACTTGTAATAGTGCCTATGTAGTCTATCTTATTAAGTGTCCATGCGGTCTCGGATATGTTGGGGAGACTACCCAGCATGTCCGGGACCGCATCAATAAGCACAAGTCTGATATCCGTTGTGGCCGGTCGTTACTACCCATACCCCAACATTTCATTGCACAAGGACATATGATCTCACAATTACGCTTTCAGGTGATTGATTCTGTTGATGTTCTCCGCAGGGGTGGTGATAGGATTAGACGCTTAAGGGAAGTTGAAGCCAAATGGATTCACACTTTAGACACTATAGAACCACATGGGCTGAACCGTAGATACGAATCAGGTCTATAAGTGGTTTTTCTTATATTGGTCGTTATGGCTCTGCTCTTGATCTCACCCTGCAGTATTTTGGTTCATTGATGTATGTTAATACAGCTTCTGATAAATTTACTCTCTATATGATTCTTTTAGGTACCTAACAATCTGGGATGCTTTCAGGCTGGTTTTTTTTATATCTGTATATAGATGTATATAGCTTAGATCATATAGTGTATATAGTTTGCGGGCCCCATATTTTTTTCACATTACGATAGGGTTTTTATATTGATTCCCCAAAATTCCTCCCCCACCCAAACCCCCCCCCCTTTTCTCCCTTCCCGTCTTCATGTTCATTATCCCTGGGACCCTGCTGTTACGTGTATTGGGATTGTCTATACATGGTATAGCAATATATTGGAGGTCTCTAATCATGTGTAATCCAGTGTATGTATACATACATATGTGCACATTGTACATATTCCTTTGTTTAGGGTGTTAGATTAGCACATTGGTGCACATATATGGCATGTTTACTTCATTAGTGTGCACATGTTGAAGTATAACATCGATATAGGTTTACACATGAGATAAGATAGATCATCTTATGTTTAAAACATGATAAACTATGGTGAAATGTAATGATCTATGCCATTTTGCGATTCTAATATATTTCTCCTTTCTTTCAGAATTACTGATACCGCACTCCTGGGCACTTTTTCTGATATGCAGCCCATAGAACGGCACCTATTTACCACTTATTTTGGATTAGTGATGCCCCCTACACTATCGTCACTCATAGGACCCACCTCCTAGCCTTCCCCTCTTCACTAGTGGCACCTGAGACCGGCAAAACGCAAACCGGAAGTGACGTCACCCGAAACCGGAAGTGACGCGACGGATAGTCACATGACGTTTGGAACGCAAACGTCACACTGGGCCACCACCCCACTTCCTCATTAACGCGACAGGAAATGATTAGTGCAGGTTTTCCCTTTATAAACCCCCACTAGCCGGCATTCATCACTGCCACACTGAGGGAGTAGGTCCTGTTGCCTTTTCACACGGTTCAGGTGAGTTACGGGGTGATGCTTTGCGGCTTGTTTATATAACTTTACTCATGTCCTCCTTCTGTCTTTATTTAGACAGTCCGGTCCCCCTTGGGCGATACCCATAACCATTTAGGAACCTGAACAGGTCTATCAACTATGTTATGATCTCTAAGTTCTAATAGATAAGCTAAGTATATTCATTTTTGAAAAAAATGTCTTTCATTCATTAGAGACCCTCACCTACTATATATACTGCAGCCTGGTTCCCTATACTAGACAGGGATTATTGCTCAGAGGACTTCCGCATGCAACACTAGAGTATACAGGAACTGGTTTCAACTAGGATAAGGACACTACTCTGTTGCACCTTATTGGTAGGTCTCACTATATAAGTCATATGTCCGTAGACACATAATCAGTACAGTCACAATATACTGTGTTATGTATTATAGGATACTGGAGCAAAATATTGCCCTCCTATTTCCTTACTAGACCCTGTTACAGAGTGAGTACATGTAAGTTCTCTCCTTATAATATGATCCAATGTGTGGATCCCATGGACTTATGTCTCTTTGTCTCCTTATAGAGGAAACAGTGGCTGCACCTAACTATAGAATTTGAATGAGCCGAACTAATATAGCGGCCGGGCGTATTACACATGAGCCATAGTTCTAAGGTATTAATGTTAGGTACATATAGAATGAGGATTTGACATTTATATCCAGCTGTTTAGACCTGTTGTTGTTTTTTATCCTTGATAGAATATATGGTTAATTATACTTTTGAGCTACGGTCCTTCGGTACTTGCCGCGAAGCATTTCCTAGTAACAACTCACCTGGCCTAACTACCACAGGTAACGTTAGCTTTATTAGTTACACTCCGTACAACACTATCCTCACCATTCGGACACCTTCCATTTTATGACAGGGTGTTGGTATCATAGTCATTATATACCTCCTATGTTCTACTTACAATGATCATAAATCCTAATTGATCCTTCCGCTTTTCTAAACTGAACCCCTACGTTGACAATATGTGATGATTTTTTGTACATTTGTTATATGCTTTGTAATTATTTGTGTTCACATTTGTATTTAGATGGTCCCTTTGATGAAGACCAAAATATGGTCGAAACGTTAATATTGTGGACATCATATGCATGAATCCTTTTTTTTCAAAATAAAATAAGTATAAAAAGAAACTCTTTTGTGTCTGACTACATTGAGGTAGTGTGCCGGAGCTCTCCCCCCTTTTTAGTCTACGTATTTTCTCCTGAGCACCTATATGGTGAAGCAAGGTCTTCCCTCCCAGCAGAAAGAGGGCCATGTCTAAATCCAGAGAGCAGGGTCCTAGCACAGTAAAGAAAAGAACAGGAGTAGGCCTCATACTCAGCTGGCCAAAACGACATCTCCGTTACTTCCAGGCCGGCCGGAGCCCTCTACCACCTGTAACGGTCTCCCAGGACTAACCGTTTGTGAAGTAAAAGAGGAGAAGGTAAAGAGACTGTTGTTTGTGTCTGTTTCTTTCATTGCCTGTCGGCCCTGCACCGTGTTATCCACACAACACCATAGACTCTCACGAGCACCAACAGTGTCCCCGGGGCACCGCTCCACCTGTGGGGAGCAGTACCACCATTGCTGCCATATCATCACCCCGGAGGTCTTACACAGCAGCGGCGGCTTAATAGCCGCATACCACAGGTGGCGTCACGAACACAAACTTTAATCACCCCCAAGTTATCAGCCATTTTAACTGACACCCTCCAGGGCCACGGAGTCGGGCCCCGCCACCACTGACGACCCCCGGACTAGTCCTGTCCGGCACCTGTTGTCCCATAGCCCTGGGGTGGGCGAGTCAACTTTGGCGTCACAAACAGGATTTCGTGCCCGGTCCCACCGGGTACTGTGCGCCTGCAGAAACTGTGCTTAAAAGACTGTGTTACTGTTTGAAAACTGCCGCCGCCATTAGCCTCGCTGAGCGCAGGAAGAAGGGGGGCGTGCCTGAAAAAGAGCGCGAAGGGAGCGCGCCATCAGAGCGGAGGGTCGTTAACCCCGCGCTACCCGGAAGAGATTTTGAAAAGTGAACGGAGCCTGGTGAGGTTCACTAAGGGGGAGGAAGATGTCCGACACAGAGGGAGAGCAGGTGGCTGTGGTAGCTCAAGACGCAGCAGCACCGGCCGATGTAATCCCAGTCGTCGTCGCCCCAGCCCCCGCTGTAGCGCCGGTAATGCCGATCACAATGCCGTACATCCCGGGAGCAGAATGGCTGCCGCAGTACTCCGGGGAGTCACATACCCTGAGAAAAAGGCTGCACAGCTTGTTCATAGTATATCCGCTGACTGAGAGCCAGAAGGTGGGCATATTAATGGGGTAGCTAGCCGGCGCGGCCCAGCGTGAAGTGAAGTCCTGGCCTAATACAGATAAAGGGACAGCAACCCAGATACTGGCCAAGTTAAAGAGTACTTTTGACACCCGCACCGCAGCAGAAATAAAGATGAGATTCTTTGGGTGCAAACAACGAGCCACAGACAGCATACGGGACTATGCCTTAAACTTGCAGGAGGCCCTGAGAGCAATTAAACAGGTGAACCCAGAGAGTGTACGTGAAGAAGACAAACTCCTAACTGAGCAGTTCATAGAGGGGCTCCTGTCAGATGCCCACAGGACCCAGCTGCGTATCATGGTCCTGCAGAACTCTGCTCTGCACTTTGCAAAGTTTAAGGACCAGGCCATCCGGGTACTGAGAGAATCTACACCGAATGACCCAGTACCCATCCGGCCTCTTGCTAACACGTACCCAGGGGTGGTGCCTGCAACACGAGCTGCTGCAGGGGCTGAGGCGCAGTCCCTGGATAAGGATCCCGCTGCAGAGCTCAGACAGCAGGTCCAGGAGCTGACCAAGACTGTAGCTGCCCTTGCCAAGACCGTGCAGTCTCTACAAGTGACCCCATCGCCTGCAAGAATCGAGTTGGCCTCCAGCCCAGATGACGTCCCATGGATGCGACAAAGGAGGATTCCGCCGACCCGAGAAAAAGATACAGACCGGTATGATTCAACGGGACAACCGATCTGCCGCCGCTGCAGCCAGGCGGGTCACATTGCAAGACACTGTCCTTTAAGTGGGCCGAGTCTGGGGCCAGGAGCCAACCCCCAGGTGTAAGGAAGCCCGGCTCAACCCCCAGCCGCAGCAAGTATGTGGGAGGACGACCGGTCCTTCCTATTGTGCTGGATGGGATCCCGTTGAATGCCCTCCTGGATACGGGGTCCCAGGTAACAACCATCCCTTATAAATTGTACAAAAGATATTGGGCTGATTCAGACATTGACCATGGCCCAGATGATGATTTAACAATTGTGGCCAGTAATGGTCAGCCCTTGCCTCAAATTGGGTATAAGGAAGTAACCATTAAAGTGGGGCGGGTAGAATTGCCATGTCAGGGGATGATAATTGTAGATATTGATCGCAAAGAATCTAACCCACTGCTAACCATTGGTACAAATGTGATGGAAAATTGTCTTGCCGAAGTGATAGTTTTGTTGCAGCAGGCGTCTGAAGGTGCCGGCTCTGGGCAGCAGAGTGCCCTACAGAGAAAGATCAGAGCCCTGATGAGGAGGCAGCAGGTAGAACTGGCCGGAGGAGAAATTGGCAGTGTAAGGGTAAGTGACCCTCTCCCCATTGCAATTCCCCCCAAAAGTGAAATGTTGATATGGTGTCGGGCAGCAATAGGCCTCAAGGGTCAAGATTACCAGGCCCTGGTGGAACCTGTGTATTCAGAAAGTAGACCTGGTGTCCTGATAGCCAGAGGGGTACCAGACGTCCGCAAGGGAAGAGTGCCCGTCCGTGTCCTGAATTGTGGGGAGGAGGAAGCCAAATTGCCCCGGTACGCCACTGTAGCAAAACTGTACACTGTCAGTAACAACACCATCAAAGCAGTGGAACCCTTGATCCTGTCCGACCAGGCGGAAGACAATGGCTCCAAGGGACAGCTGGAAGACTGGTGCCAAAAATTACATGTGGGCACCGACTCCACCCCCTCACACCAAAAGCATGGGGTTTACCGGGTGGTACAGGAGTGCGAGCGGGTCTTCAGCAAACACCCCCTAGATTTTGGGCAGGTAACAGGGGTTAAACATCAAATCCCCACGGGTGATCATCATCCCATTAAAGAGAGATACCGCCCTGTACCCCCAGCACAGTATCAGCGTGCCAAAGAAATGTTACGGGAAATGAAGGAGGCTGGGGTTATCAGAGATAGTTGTAGCCCCTGGGCAGCTCCACTAGTGCTCGTAAAGAAAAAAGATGGTACAATGAGAATGTGCGTAGATTACAGACAAATTAACCGCATTACACATAAAGATGCTTATCCACTACCCAGAATAGAGGAGTCACTCACAGCCTTAAAGTCAGCTAACTATTTCTCCACCTTGGATCTCACCAGTGGGTATTGGCAGGTTCCCGTGGCAGAGGCGGACAAGGAGAAGACTGCATTCACGACACCAATGGGCCTCTGCGAGTTCAACTGTATGCCATTCGGGCTCTGCAACAGCCCAGGGACATTCCAAAGGTTGATGGAGTGCTGCTTGGGCCATCACAACTTTGAAACCGTGCTGTTGTACCTGGATGACGTCATAGTCTACTCCAAGACTTATGAAGACCACCTGAGGCACTTAGCAGAAGTGTTCGAGTCCCTGTCGGAGTATGACCTGAAGATAAAGCCGTCCAAATGTCACCTCTTGAAGCCAAAGGTACAGTACTTGGGTCATGTGGTCAGCGCAGAAGGTGTGGCACCTGATCCAGAGAAAGTCACAGTAATCAAGGACTGGCCGAGACCCACCACGGTAAAGGAGGTGCGGCAGTTCCTTGGGCTGGTGGGCTACTACCGAAGGTTCATTGATGGTTTCACCAAGATAGCAGCGCCTCTTCAAGATCTCCTGGTGGGCCAGCCAAAGAAGGCTAAGAAGCAAAGCCCCCCATTTGAATGGAACAGCCAAATAGAAACGTCTTTTGTCCAGCTGAAAGGGGCTCTCACGGGAGAACAAATTCTGGCCTACCCTGACTACAGCCAGCCGTTTGTACTGTACACAGACGCCAGCAACATGGGTCTGGGAGCAGTTCTGTCCCAGGTGCAGGGAGGCAGAGAGAAGGTGATAGCTTACGCCAGCAGGAAGCTTCGTCCCACAGAAAGGAATCCAGAAAATTACAGTTCCTTCAAGCTGGAGTTCCTCGCTATTGTTTGGGCAGTGACTGAACGCTTCAAGCACTATCTGGCGTCGGCCAAGTTCACCATCTTCACGGACAACAATCCGTTGACACATCTGGCAACAGCCAAGCTAGGTGCGTTGGAGCAGCGATGGATGGCCCGGCTGTCTAACTTTGACTTTACCATCAAGTACCGGGCTGGCAAGAAGAATAACAATGCTGATGCGCTGTCCAGAATGCCTCACTTACCCGAGTCTGGAGAAGACCTGGATGAACTCGAAGAGATAGAGTTACTGGCTTTCCATCACCAAGGTGTTTCCCAGTGTGAGCATGCTGTAGGAGAGAAGCGCTCGAGCTAGCACGAGGTCTCGGTCAACCCATTACTCCACCATAATTGGGAAGAGAAACAGAATGGTGACCCGGCCGTGCGATTGGTCAAAGAAAAGCTAGCACAAGCTGAGACCCATCTTGGCCCAGATGCTCCAGAAGAAGCCCAGCAGCTGTGGAAGGAGAGGGGACGACTGTTCACCTACCAAGGCAAGCTATGCAAGAGATATGTCAACTGGCGAACGAATGAACTCATCTGGCAGATAGTGGGATGCTCCAATGGTCCTAGCAGCTTACCATGATAAAGCAGGACACTTCGGGTGGAAGAAGTTGGAGACCCTACTCCGTGATTGGTTCTACTGGGTGCACATGAGAAAGACAGTCGAGAAGTGGTGCCGAGACTGTGGTTCGTGTAACCTGAGGCGGAAAGATGGTGCCAGCCAGAGGTCTCCCCTACAGCCAATTGTCACGAAGCAGCCCCTAGAGTTGGTGGCCCTGGACCACGTGAATTTAACACCGAGCCCGTCAGGCTATGTTTACGCCCTCACCATGGTGGACCATTACTCTCGTTTCCTGGTAGTAGTGCCTGTGAAAGACCAGACAGCCAGAACAGCAGCTAGAGCGTTTCAGGCATACTTTTGTCGACCTCACGGTTACCCTGAAAGGGTACTGACTGATCAAGGTCCTGCATTCGAGGCAGAAGTGTTCCAAGAGTTCTGTAACATGTACGGTTGTAAGAAGATCAGAACAACACCGTACCACCCCCAAACCAATGGATTGTGCGAGAAGATGAACCATGTGGTTATTGATATGCTCAAGACTCTACCGCTGGAAGAAAGAAACCAATGGCCAGAGAATTTACCAGATCTGGTAGACCTATATAACCATATCCCAGTAAATTCGACCAACTGCAGCCCTGCTTACCTGATGCGAGCAAGACCTGGCAAGTTACCTGTAGACTTGGAGATGGGAACTGTGTCACCTGAAGCAGTTCAAGAGATAGAAGATTGGGATACAGAGCGGCAACAGCAGTACCGCAGAGTTCAGGAATGCGTAGAAAAGAGCCTGTCCCAAGCAAGAACGAGACAAGAACAGAACTACAATCAAGCAGCCCCAGCAACTCCCTTAGCACCTGGAGAACAGGTCCTCAAGAAAAAGCGGAGGGCGCATAAATTAGATGATCAGTGGGAGAATGAACCCTACACCATTATTCCCTCCAACTTTGACAATAGTAAGGTATACCTCATAAGCAAGGATGAAGGCAAGACCTATCAAACAGTTTCTAGAGACCGCCTGAAAGCGTGCCCTGAGCGGTGCAAAATCCAAAAAGAAGTAGAAGAAACACAAGAAAGTCCCCAAATTCAAGAAAAGGAGAAAGAGATGATCCAAACAATCCTCGGAAAATTCCCCAAAACTTGGACCCGAATCAATAACGCCATAGTGGTGTCAGGTTTCCGGGATTTCCAGTTCTCTTTTGAAAGAGCTTGCCCTCGGTTAACATGGAGCTTACTGTTCTGTTGCCCTACTTCCTGTCCAGCTGCTTAAAAGGCCGCCTCTAAGCCTAGTCCAGTGCCTGAGTATACTGCTTGCTGTGTGCTCCTGCTTTGCTGCTCCTATTTCCTGATTGCCTTTTGGATCCTCCTGAAAGACTACCGACACCGACTCTGGACTTTACCCGGTTTCATCAAGCTGTGCCCGGACTCCGTCTGCCGTCTTTGGTCAGCACTTCTGCCCGGTTCCTTCCGGTTCGTAACCACTCTGGACTATCATCCCGTACGGACACTTCTGGACTTTACCTCTTGCCCCTTGTGTCCCGGCTGCTGCGCATTTAGGCCTTCCGGGGTGATTGCCAGACAGTCCCTGTATAGGGGTTCGCTCTTGGTGGTCTCCCTGGGGGAGTCCGGTGCGTGGCCCCGGGAATTCCCTTCGCTCCGATTCGGGAAGGTATTTCGTGTGTTATTGTTTTACTGTGTTTGTTCCGTTTGTGTACTTATCGTGGTTACATATTATAAACATCTTTGTACCAAGAACTCGTCTCTGGTTGTCATTGCCCTAACGCTATCGAAATCCTGAGAACATACAATAGTATTACATTATACTCAGGCCATAAAAGGATTTCGCTGGGGCAATGACTGAGACACGAGTAGATCAGCTCTTTTCCATGATTAACTCCTTGCAGCAGGAGATGGAGGCGGTACAAACTAAACTTAGAGATGTGGAGGCACAGCTGGGCCATGATCACCAGGTACTGGGTCCGGCTATTCAGGATTTGCAAGTCAGAGTGGAGGCTCAGGAAGCCGTCCCCACTACGTCCGTATCAGCTGCCGGTATGCCTAGGTTACCCCCATTTCGTTTCAATGGTGATCGTAGTCAGTTTCGTGGTTTTGTCAACCAGTGTTTACTATTTTTTTGATGTACATGCTGATTATTACCGTTCTGACCGGTCAAAAGTGTTATGTATAATCATGTTATTAACCTCACGAGCACTGGCTTGGGCTAATCCTATGATAGAGAATCGGGATATCCGTTTAAATCACCTGGATGACTTTCTGACCGCAATGGCGCAAATGTTTGATGATCCGAATCGCCGTGCGACCGCTGAATCGGCTCTCCTTTCCTTACGTCAGGGAAAGCGGTCTGTCGTTGAATACGCCACTGAGTTCAGGAGGTTAGTGGTAGACACCGACTGGGGAAACAATGCATTTTTGTCAGTGTTCAGAAAAGGTTTGTCCGGTACCATCAAGGACGAGTTAGCTCGTTCCGAATCTCCAGGGGATTTTGAACTGTTTCTCCAACACTGTGTGCGTATTGATACCCGCTTGACGGAACGTAGACAGGAAAAATGGGCAGCTGTAAACCGGGTAACCAACTTTGCGTTTCCTTCCAGAGAACCCGCTCTCAGGACGCCACGGGAGGCCGAGGACGTTCCTATGCAAGTGGACTCTCTGCAAAAGCGAGAGACCAACGAACGTCGTGAACACCGGCTCCGTGAGCGTTTGTGTTTCTATTGCGGTCAATCGGACCATTTCTTGATCGACTGCCCGAGACGTCCAAATCGCCCAAATAAGGTATTGGCAGCCATGGCAGAGTGTGACAACACGGACGCAGAGTCCGATATCTCTGAGGCAAGTGGACACCTGGATGCGGTATTTCCCTTGACTGTAATGTCAACATCACCTAAGGACTCAGAAGGGAAATATACCCATTGCTCGCTTCCCATTCAGATCCGGTGGGAGGGACAGTTAATACCTACATCTGCAATGATAGACTCTGGGGCAGGGGGTAATTTCATGGACTCTTCTTTTGCCAGGAAACACGGTATCCGGACTCAGCAAAGATCCTCACCGGTTACCATGGAGACGGTAGACGGATCTCCGTTAGTTTCTGGACCAGTTGATCGGGAAACAGTACCCCTAGAATGCGTGATGAAGCCAGGTCAGCAGGAGACCCTTGTTTTCATGTTGATTTCTTCTCATTTTCCGATTATTTTAGGAATTCCGTGGCTACGGTCTACAAATCCAGTCATCGATTGGGAGACTAAGGAAATATCCTTCCCACCGCAGAGTGGTCCGACCATTAGTCCAACTGTACCGGTTCCAGTAACACCGAATGCGGAGGGCACTGTACAGGTACCTGTTTTACCCCCGGTTTATCATGACTTCGCTGATATATGCGACAAAAGAAAAGCAGATCGGCTTCCCCCGCATAGACCGTATGATTGCCCCATAGACTTACTCCCAGGGGCAGAGATCCCGTTTGGTCATGTCTACCCGTTGACGGCGGCACCTGAGCTAGAAGCACTAAAAGAGTACATCGATGAAAGTCTAGCCAAGGGATTTATTCGCCCGTCTACCTCACCAGCAGGGGCACCCATCTTTTTCGTGAAAAAGAAAGAGGGGACTCTGAGACCCTGTATTGACTACCGGGAACTGAATAAAATAACCATCCGGAACCGGTATCCGTTACCGTTGATTCCTGAGCTATTGGAGAGAGTCCAACAGGCAAAGATATTCACTAAATTGGATCTCCGTGGGGCATATAATCTACTTCGCATACGTCCCGGAGATGAGTGGAAGACAGCGTTCAGATGTCGGTATGGACATTATGAGTACCTAGTGATGCCTTTTGGACTTTGTAACGCTCCCGCGGCTTTCCAACATCTAGTTAACGATATTTTTAGGGATATAATGGACCAATTCATGGTGATTTATCTGGATGATATCCTGATCTTTTCTGATTCCCTACAGGAACACCAGGAGCACGTCAAGACAGTACTTACCCGTCTGAGGGATAACCACCTGTACATTAAACTGGAGAAATGCGAATTCCATTGCTCACAAATACAATTTTTAGGTTATGTCATCTCTCCTCAGGGACTGAACATGGAGTCTGGCAAGATACAAGCAATTCTAGACTGGCCGGAACCGGGAAACATCAAAGAGGTACAACGCTTTGTCGGTTTTGCCAACTTTTACCGACGCTTTATCCGTAACTTTTCAGAGATCGTCCGACCCATCACTCTGTTAACCAAGAAAGGACAGAAGTTTGTGTGGTCCGCCCAGGCCCAGGAAGCTTTCCATCGTCTCAAGGTTTGTTTTACCTCAGCGCCAATATTAGTACATCCGAATCCCGCACTTCCCTTTATTGTGGAAGTCGACGCTTCCGACTATGCATTAGGGGCAATCCTTTCTCAAAGGACTGGGGACAAGAGTCTCTTGCATCCGTGTGCTTTCTTTTCTCGCCGATTGTCCCCTGCAGAAAGGAACTATGACATTGCGGACAAGGAATTGTTGGCGATTATTTCAGCTTTTAAGGAATGGAGACACCACTTACAGGGAGCTGCGCAGCAAGTGATAGTACTCACAGATCATCGTAACCTGGAATTTCTTAAGTCTGCCAGGTGCCTGTCTCCACGGCAAGCCCGTTGGAGCTTATTCCTTAATCAGTTCAATTTTATCGTTACATACCGTCCAGGTTCACGTAATGGGAAAGCCGATGCCTTGTCCCGAATCCACGCCGTGGACTCCGTGCCTGGAACCCCGTCACAGAACGTGTTATCGGATGCCAATTTCGTTGGAGTAATCCAGGACCAGGACTTGTGGAAGGACATCAAGCTGGCCTATGATGGTGACGTATTTCTTGCTGCCCCCCCCGAATGATGTAACTCTTGTTCTTCGGAATGGTGTGTGGTTGAGAGAGCGACGCATTTATGTCCCGGAGGCCGTAAGACTTCGGGTTCTCAAGTTGGTCCATGACTCCGTGTTGGCTGGTCATAGGGGAGTACAGAAGACGCAGGAATTTCTGAGCCGTTTTTTCTGGTGGCCTACCTGTTTAAGGGATGTAAAGGACTATGTCCACTCATGTGTGGTTTGTGCCCGGTGCAAGGTCCCTCGTGTGGCTCCTACGGGACTCCTCCAACCGTTACCCGTTCCATCTCGCCCTTGGGGATCCATCTCAATGGATTTTATTGTGGAGTTGCCAGTCTCAGGCGGTCACAATACCATTTTAGTGGTGGTGGATCGGTTGACAAAAGCTGCTCACTTTATTCCGTGTACCGGTCTTCCCTCAGCCGCAGAGACAGTGGATTTGGTTATCCAGAACATATTCCGATTGCATGGGGTACCAGACGAGATCATCTCTGACCGGGGCGTGCAGTTCACGTCTAAGTTCTGGAAGGGGTTTTGTTCGGCACTCCAGATTGATGTCTGTTTGTCTTCTGCATACCATCCTCAGACAAATGGGCAAACCGAACGGACTAATCAAACCCTGGAACAGTACCTTCGATGTTATGTCAGCCATCTGCAGGACGATTGGTTGAAGATGCTTCCGTTGGCGGAGTTCTCGTATAACAACACTCAGAGCAGCTCCACTAAGGTAACGCCCTTTTTCGCTAACTTGGGTTACCATCCGAATGTTTTGCCTAGGTCACCGGTTGCGGTTTCGGTGCCAGCGGTGGAGGACAGATTGACAGAGCTACGACAAAATCTGGAGGTTCTAAAGGACACTGTGGCTACGGCTCAGGAGCGTTACAAGAGGTCGGCAGACACTCACCGGAAACCGGCACCCATGTATAAGGTAGGGGACTCAGTATGGTTATCCACCAATAACCTGAGATTGGGTGTTCCTTCGCAGAAGCTGGGACAGAAATTCATCGGTCCGTTTAAGATCACCGGGATCGTGAGCCCTGTGGCCTGTCGGCTACGGTTACCGCACCATCTAAAGGTACACCCGGTCTTTCATGTTTCTCTCCTCAAACCCGTTTCTCCTAATACGTTCCATGGTCGTGTCGTGCCTCCTCCTCCGCCTGTGATGGTTGACGGCGAGGAGCAGTTCGTGGTTGAGGACATTATTGACTCCCGGCTCCATCGTCATAGGCTTCAGTATCTGGTACATTGGCAGGGGTACGCCCCCGAGGACGATTCCTGGGAACCGGTGGGTAACATTCGGGCACCCCGGAAGATTGCTCAGTTTCATCGGCGGTACCCGGACAAGCCAGGCCCTGATCCGTCCTGAGGCCGTTTCTGGGGGGGGGAGTAATGTCAGGTTTCCGGGATTTCCAGTTCTCTTTTGAAAGAGCTTGCCCTCGGTTAACATGGAGCTTACTGTTCTGTTGCCCTACTTCCTGTCCAGCTGCTTAAAAGGCCGCCTCTAAGCCTAGTCCAGTGCCTGAGTATACTGCTTGCTGTGTGCTCCTGCTTTGCTGCTCCTATTTCCTGATTGCCTTTTGGACCCTCCTGAAAGACTACCGACACCGACTCTGGACTTTACCCGGTTTCATCAAGCTGTGCCCGGACTCCGTCTGCCGTCTTTGGTCAGCACTTCTGCCCGGTTCCTTCCGGTTCGTAACCACTCTGGACTATCATCCCGTACGGACACTTCTGGACTTTACCTCTTGCCCCTTGTGTCCCGGCTGCTGCGCATTTAGGCCTTCCGGGGTGATTGCCAGACAGTCCCTGTATAGGGGTTCGCTCTTGGTGGTCTCCCTGGGGGAGTCCGGTGCGTGGCCCCGGGAATTCCCTTCGCTCCGATTCGGGAAGGTATTTCGTGTGTTATTGTTTTACTGTGTTTGTTCCGTTTGTGTACTTATCGTGGTTACATATTATAAACATCTTTGTACCAAGAACTCGTCTCTGGTTGTCATTGCCCTAACGCTATCGAAATCCTGAGAACATACAATAGTATTACATTATACTCAGGCCATAAAAGGATTTCGCTGGGGCAATGACTGAGACACGAGTAGATCAGCTCTTTTCCATGATTAACTCCTTGCAGCAGGAGATGGAGGCGATACAAACTAAACTTAGAGATGTGGAGGCACAGCTGGGCCATGATCACCAGGTACTGGGTCCGGCTATTCAGGATTTGCAAGTCAGAGTGGAGGCTCAGGAAGCCGTCCCCACTACGTCCGTATCAGCTGCCGGTATGCCTAGGTTACCCCCATTTCGTTTCAATGGTGATCGTAGTCAGTTTCGTGGTTTTGTCAACCAGTGTTTACTATTTTTTTGATGTACATGCTGATTATTACCGTTCTGACCGGTCAAAAGTGTTATGTATAATCATGTTATTAACCTCACGAGCACTGGCTTGGGCTAATCCTATGATAGAGAATCGGGATATCCGTTTAAATCACCTGGATGACTTTCTGACCGCAATGGCGCAAATGTTTGATGATCCGAATCGCCGTGCGACCGCTGAATCGGCTCTCCTTTCCTTACGTCAGGGAAAGCGGTCTGTCGTTGAATACGCCACTGAGTTCAGGAGGTTAGTGGTAGACACCGACTGGGGAAACAATGCATTTTTGTCAGTGTTCAGAAAAGGTTTGTCCGGTACCATCAAGGACGAGTTAGCTCGTTCCGAATCTCCAGGGGATTTTGAACTGTTTCTCCAACACTGTGTGCGTATTGATACCCGCTTGACGGAACGTAGACAGGAAAAATGGGCAGCTGTAAACCGGGTAACCAACTTTGCGTTTCCTTCCAGAGAACCCGCTCTCAGGACGCCACGGGAGGCCGAGGACGTTCCTATGCAAGTGGACTCTCTGCAAAAGCGAGAGACCAACGAACGTCGTGAACACCGGCTCCGTGAGCGTTTGTGTTTCTATTGCGGTCAATCGGACCATTTCTTGATCGACTGCCCGAGACGTCCAAATCGCCCAAATAAGGTATTGGCAGCCATGGCAGAGTGTGACAACACGGACGCAGAGTCCGATATCTCTGAGGCAAGTGGACACCTGGATGCGGTATTTCCCTTGACTGTAATGTCAACATCACCTAAGGACTCAGAAGGGAAATATACCCATTGCTCGCTTCCCATTCAGATCCGGTGGGAGGGACAGTTAATACCTACATCTGCAATGATAGACTCTGGGGCAGGGGGTAATTTCATGGACTCTTCTTTTGCCAGGAAACACGGTATCCGGACTCAGCAAAGATCCTCACCGGTTACCATGGAGACGGTAGACGGATCTCCGTTAGTTTCTGGACCAGTTGATCGGGAAACAGTACCCCTAGAATGCGTGATGAAGCCAGGTCAGCAGGAGACCCTTGTTTTCATGTTGATTTCTTCTCATTTTCCGATTATTTTAGGAATTCCGTGGCTACGGTCTACAAATCCAGTCATCGATTGGGAGACTAAGGAAATATCCTTCCCACCGCAGAGTGGTCCGACCATTAGTCCAACTGTACCGGTTCCAGTAACACCGAATGCGGAGGGCACTGTACAGGTACCTGTTTTACCCCCGGTTTATCATGACTTCGCTGATATATGCGACAAAAGAAAAGCAGATCGGCTTCCCCCGCATAGACCGTATGATTGCCCCATAGACTTACTCCCAGGGGCAGAGATCCCGTTTGGTCATGTCTACCCGTTGACGGCACCTGAGCTAGAAGCACTAAAAGAGTACATCGATGAAAGTCTAGCCAAGGGATTTATTCGCCCGTCTACCTCACCAGCAGGGGCACCCATCTTTTTCGTGAAAAAGAAAGAGGGGACTCTGAGACCCTGTATTGACTACCGGGAACTGAATAAAATAACCATCCGGAACCGGTATCCGTTACCGTTGATTCCTGAGCTATTGGAGAGAGTCCAACAGGCAAAGATATTCACTAAATTGGATCTCCGTGGGGCATATAATCTACTTCGCATACGTCCCGGAGATGAGTGGAAGACAGCGTTCAGATGTCGGTATGGACATTATGAGTACCTAGTGATGCCTTTTGGACTTTGTAACGCTCCCGCGGCTTTCCAACATCTAGTTAACGATATTTTTAGGGATATAATGGACCAATTCATGGTGATTTATCTGGATGATATCCTGATCTTTTCTGATTCCCTACAGGAACACCAGGAGCACGTCAAGACAGTACTTACCCGTCTGAGGGATAACCACCTGTACATTAAACTGGAGAAATGCGAATTCCATTGCTCACAAATACAATTTTTAGGTTATGTCATCTCTCCTCAGGGACTGAACATGGAGTCTGGCAAGATACAAGCAATTCTAGACTGGCCGGAACCGGGAAACATCAAAGAGGTACAACGCTTTGTCGGTTTTGCCAACTTTTACCGACGCTTTATCCGTAACTTTTCAGAGATCGTCCGACCCATCACTCTGTTAACCAAGAAAGGACAGAAGTTTGTGTGGTCCGCCCAGGCCCAGGAAGCTTTCCATCGTCTCAAGGTTTGTTTTACCTCAGCGCCAATATTAGTACATCCGAATCCCGCACTTCCCTTTATTGTGGAAGTCGACGCTTCCGACTATGCATTAGGGGCAATCCTTTCTCAAAGGACTGGGGACAAGAGTCTCTTGCATCCGTGTGCTTTCTTTTCTCGCCGATTGTCCCCTGCAGAAAGGAACTATGACATTGCGGACAAGGAATTGTTGGCGATTATTTCAGCTTTTAAGGAATGGAGACACCACTTACAGGGAGCTGCGCAGCAAGTGATAGTACTCACAGATCATCGTAACCTGGAATTTCTTAAGTCTGCCAGGTGCCTGTCTCCACGGCAAGCCCGTTGGAGCTTATTCCTTAATCAGTTCAATTTTATCATTACATACCGTCCAGGTTCACGTAATGGGAAAGCCGATGCCTTGTCCCGAATCCACGCCGTGGACTCCGTGCCTGGAACCCCGTCACAGACCGTGTTATCGGATGCCAATTTCGTTGGAGTAATCCAGGACCAGGACTTGTGGAAGGACATCAAGCTGGCCTATGATGGTGACGTATTTCTTGCTGCCCCCCCCGAATGATGTAACTCTTGTTCTTCGGAATGGTGTGTGGTTGAGAGAGCGACGCATTTATGTCCCGGAGGCCGTAAGACTTCGGGTTCTCAAGTTGGTCCATGACTCCGTGTTGGCTGGTCATAGGGGAGTACAGAAGACGCAGGAATTTCTGAGCCGTTTTTTCTGGTGGCCTACCTGTTTAAGGGATGTAAAGGACTATGTCCACTCATGTGTGGTTTGTGCCCAGTGCAAGGTCCCTCGTGTGGCTCCTACGGGACTCCTCCAACCGTTACCCGTTCCATCTCGCCCTTGGGGATCCATCTCAATGGATTTTATTGTGGAGTTGCCAGTCTCAGGCGGTCACAATACCATTTTAGTGGTGGTGGATCGGTTGACAAAAGCTGCTCACTTTATTCCGTGTACCGGTCTTCCCTCAGCCGCAGAGACAGTGGATTTGGTTATCCAGAACATATTCCGATTGCATGGGGTACCAGACGAGATCATCTCTGACCGGGGCGTGCAGTTCACGTCTAAGTTCTGGAAGGGGTTTTGTTCGGCACTCCAGATTGATGTCTGTTTGTCTTCTGCATACCATCCTCAGACAAATGGGCAAACCGAACGGACTAATCAAACCCTGGAACAGTACCTTCGATGTTATGTCAGCCATCTGCAGGACGATTGGTTGAAGATGCTTCCGTTGGCGGAGTTCTCGTATAACAACACTCAGAGCAGCTCCACTAAGGTAACGCCCTTTTTCGCTAACTTGGGTTACCATCCGAATGTTTTGCCTAGGTCACCGGTTGCGGTTTCGGTGCCAGCGGTGGAGGACAGATTGACAGAGCTACGACAAAATCTGGAGGTTCTAAAGGACACTGTGGCTACGGCTCAGGAGCGTTACAAGAGGTCGGCAGACACTCACCGGAAACCGGCACCCATGTATAAGGTAGGGGACTCAGTATGGTTATCCACCAATAACCTGAGATTGGGTGTTCCTTCGCAGAAGCTGGGACAGAAATTCATCGGTCCGTTTAAGATCACCGGGATCGTGAGCCCTGTGGCCTGTCGGCTACGGTTACCGCACCATCTAAAGGTACACCCGGTCTTTCATGTTTCTCTCCTCAAACCCGTTTCTCCTAATACGTTCCATGGTCGTGTCGTGCCTCCTCCTCCGCCTGTGATGGTTGACGGCGAGGAGCAGTTCGTGGTTGAGGACATTATTGACTCCCGGCTCCATCGTCATAGGCTTCAGTATCTGGTACATTGGCAGGGGTACGCCCCCGAGGACGATTCCTGGGAACCGGTGGGTAACATTCGGGCACCCCGGAAGATTGCTCAGTTTCATCGGCGGTACCCGGACAAGCCAGGCCCTGATCCGTCCTGAGGCCGTTTCTGGGGGGGGGAGTAATGTCAGGTTTCCGGGATTTCCAGTTCTCTTTTGAAAGAGCTTGCCCTCGGTTAACATGGAGCTTACTGTTCTGTTGCCCTACTTCCTGTCCAGCTGCTTAAAAGGCCGCCTCTAAGCCTAGTCCAGTGCCTGAGTATACTGCTTGCTGTGTGCTCCTGCTTTGCTGCTCCTATTTCCTGATTGCCTTTTGGATCCTCCTGAAAGACTACCGACACCGACTCTGGACTTTACCCGGTTTCATCAAGCTGTGCCCGGACTCCGTCTGCCGTCTTTGGTCAGCACTTCTGCCCGGTTCCTTCCGGTTCGTAACCACTCTGGACTATCATCCCGTACGGACACTTCTGGACTTTACCTCTTGCCCCTTGTGTCCCGGCTGCTGCGCATTTAGGCCTTCCGGGGTGATTGCCAGACAGTCCCTGTATAGGGGTTCGCTCTTGGTGGTCTCCCTGGGGGAGTCCGGTGCGTGGCCCCGGGAATTCCCTTCGCTCCGATTCGGGAAGGTATTTCGTGTGTTATTGTTTTACTGTGTTTGTTCCGTTTGTGTACTTATCGTGGTTACATATTATAAACATCTTTGTACCAAGAACTCGTCTCTGGTTGTCATTGCCCTAACGCTATCGAAATCCTCAGAACATACAATAGTATTACAAGTGGTACCAGTCTTGACGTTCCCGCAGTTGGTCGAGCCGGAGACAGAAGAAGTTCCAGATCCACCTAAGAAACTGTCCGTCCCAAGACAAGATGACACGCCAGCAGTAGAACAGGAGAATCAACCCCCTGCCAGTGGTGAACCTGTCGTACCCTTGGCGAATCTGAGACCCCGTAGGCAACCATGACACATAACTGTCAGGGTTAGGCCTACCAGTAACACGGAGGGGGCAGACACTCCAAGTAGTCAGGGACAAACCCCAGAGCTACGCCGGTCCCAACGTAGCACTCGGGGACAGCCCCCTCCAAGGTATAGAACATAGAAAGTAAAATACCTAACAGAATGTATATAGTTAGTTGAAATGTCTTGTATAAAATGTTTTTTGTCTTAGGTGATTAAGTAATTGGACAATTGGGCCACTGGACTATGGGTGGCCAACACTCTAATTGTACATAGTTAGCACCAGTGTGCTCAACACCCATGAAGAAAAACCCGTCCGGCGTGCATAGAGTGGGGTCAGCAATGCTCTGATGCACGCCCAGAGCCTACGTTGGGGGTTTTATCGCGGCAGGTTCCCCATGGAGCAGTGTAATGGACACCCGGCAGGGAGCCACACTGGACTCTTATAGTTGTTTAAGGTTGTAACATGTTATGTCTTGTTTTGTTTCTTTCAGTCCGGGAGTACTGAGTTTAACTAAGGGGGATTGTGGCGCCCCAGGACCTGGTCGCCACAACAGCATTGCCCCTCAAAAGGGTTAATGCTGAGTCTGGAGGTAATTGGGAGGTCTATTGGCCAGTAAGTTTAACATCCAACGCAGTTCTCCCTGAGGCCAGCAGGGGGAGCTTTGAACCTGGAGTTCCAGGGAGCATTCCTTAAGTCTGGCCTGAGGGAGGAGTTAGTGTTCAGTCTGTAGTAGAAAGCAAAGTGTGCAGACGCAGAGTGTGCTGTCCTGTGGAACTGGGGCCTAGAGCTGGAGCAGCTTGGCCCAGTGAAACAGGAGGAGCAGAGAGGCACAGAAGAGACTCGGACATCGGAGTCTGTGGCCACCAGGGCCTAAAATACTCCCTGGTAGCCGAATCCGAAGGGCAGGAGAGCTGCAAGCACCTGGCCCATAAATAGCCCGAAGGTACAGCTGCATCATCAGGGCCCGGTGTGGACTCCAGCAGAGAAGCACCAGAGAGGGTCTGTGCAGCCTACCACAGAGGGAAAGGGACATACCACCGGTCCCAGCAGAAAGAGGGCCATGTCTAAATCCAGAGAGCAGGGTCCTAGCACAGTAAAGAAAAGAACAGGAGTAGGCCTCATACTCAGCTGGCCAAAACGACATCTCCGTTACTTCCAGGCCGGCCGGAGCCCTCTACCACCTGTAACGGTCTCCCAGGACTAACCGTTTGTGAAGTAAAAGAGGAGAAGGTAAAGAGACTGTTGTTTGTGTCTGTTTCTTTCATTGCCTGTCGGCCCTGCACCGTGTTATCCACACAACACCATAGACTCTCACGAGCACCAACAGTGTCCCCGGGGCACCGCTCCACCTGTGGGGAGCAGTACCACCATTGCTGCCATATCATCACCCCGGAGGCCTTACACAGCAGCGGCGGCTTAATAGCCGCATACCACAGGTGGCGTCACGAACACAAACTTTAATCACCCCCAAGTTATCAGCCATTTTAACTGACACCCACCAGGGCCACGGAGTCGGGCCCCGCCACCACTGACGACCCCCGGCACCGGGTGTCCCATAGCCCTGGGGTGGGTGAGTCAATGACAGCAAATAAATAATGTTTTATTATGTTTTCATGCTTCTCCACAATAATTTTTAGTTTTATGGAAAAATATTTTCTAAAAACATTCTAAAAGCCATAGCGTTTTAATTTTCCATTGATATAAAAGCTTTAGAGCTTGTTTATTTGGGGATGAGATGTAGTTTTATTGGTACCACTTCAGACACAAATAATTTATTGATTTAATATTCATATATACAAATATGAAAATAGGAATATTGATACTTTTATATGCTTTTAATAATAATAAGTAATTTTGTGTAATTAAGTTATCTCAATTTTGGATAATTTTGATTCTGGTAGTCACATGTAAAGAAATATATATATATATATATATATATATATATATATTTTGCTCCCCGGCTGTATGTATGTCGAGAGTGCCCTTTTGCCAGCAGACGCTGGCCCGTGGGATCTCTCTGCCTGTGTGGTGGTTTTCTATCCCCCTCGGTGGGCTGTTGTCTTCAGTCGGGACTTGGGTGGAAAAGGACCTCTAGTCCAGACCACAATCAGTCAATGAACTCAGTCCAGTGGATTCTGGACCTCATTTCAGGGTCTGAGTACCCCCCTGTGTGCTCCGGTTTCCAGTTGGTTCCCCGGGTCGGTACCGGCGGGCCACTACCCTGTCCACCACGGTTCCACCGAGCCGTCTTCCTGGCTCCTGCAGGCTAAGGCCACCGTCTGCCTCCTAGCCAAAGGTGCCTGGGCTCCAACCCCGGCACCTGTCAGACTGCTGCAGACCTGCTACACAGGCCTGCTTCCACTCTCCTTCTCTCCACTCTCAACTAACAACTCACTGTGTTTCCTGCCTCAGGTCCTCTGAACTCCTCAGTGGGCGTGGCCAACCGCCTGGCTTCGCCCCCCTGGTGTGTCCATCAAGCACTGAGGGAGGTGACTAGGGTTTATGGTTTGGCTGGTGTTACCTAGTGAGGGACTGGTGTTGTGTGGGGCGCTATCTGTGACTACCTGGCTTGTCCAGGGGGTCACATTCAGAAAAGCCCAATCTATCAAAATATAAAATCAGTTAATCTGATTTGTACACGGTGTGGTAAGAAAAAAATTCCAAACGCCAAAATTACATTTTTTGCTCACCGCAACATTGCATAAAAATGCAATAACAGTCAATCAAAACTTTGCATCTACGCAAAAATGGTATAATTAAAAATGCCAGCTTAGGACACAAAAAATAAGCTGTGACTGAGCCCCAGATCCTGAAAAATGAGAACGCTATAGGTCTCGGAAAAGGGCCACAAAAGCACTATTCTTTTTTTAGATACATTTCTGAATTTATTTCACCCCTTAGATAAAAGTATGTTCTGTATCTACAAACTCATACTGACGTGAGGCATCATACTGACATGTCAGTTTTACCACATAGTGAACAGGGTGAATAAAAGATCCCCAAAAAATCGTGCAATTGCACTTTTTTGTAATTTCACCGCACTTCGCATTTTCTTCCTGTTTTCCAGTACACTATTTAGTAAAACTAATGGCTTCATTCAAAAGTACAACTGGTCCCACCAAAAAAAGTACTATATGACAATGTTGACGGAAAAATAAAAACTTTTTGGCTCTTGGAAGAAGGGGAGGAAAAAACGAAAAATGAAAAATTGCTGAGGGTGAAGGGGTTAAAGACACAAAGGGGAGTATTAGAGATTAATAGCTGAAAAGGGAGGAAATCTACAGGGTCCTAACAAGAAAGGATAAACCCCAAACAGGAAAAAAGGGAAAGTCAGAGCAGACTGTGTAGCCAAACCCTGCGACCTACTACAGTCGGAAACTATAGGACTGTCTGTCAAGAGTGACACACCCATGACATTATCCCAGCAAAAAACAACAGCAGTGGTCCTACTGCTAATTTTGCAAGTGACAGAGCACCATAATATGTACAGGGACTCTTACTTGTGCTGTAATATTACAGCACAAATTGTGAATGGGCTAGGAATTTTTTGTCAATGGAAAAAAATGTGTTGTCGTCTGTAAAGTAGAAACTTAGAAAAATTGTTACATAAATATACACACCTCGACTTTAAAATTGCAACACTAACAAGGAAAACTCATGTGGTTATGGAAATGATAAGATCGATAGTCATTAAATAAATGCAAATTGTGAAAAAATGGAAATAACATTTTTTAATTTTCTTGATTTATTCAGTATCAAATATGAGCACCATGCACTGAAATACACATGCTTACACAGCTTGGCATGCTGTCAGTAAGGTTATTAATGGCTGTCAGTGAAATTTTCAGCCACAAAATCATCATGATTCACTGTTTCCAGCTCTCTTTGCAATTGCAGTCCAATGATATCCCAGATGTGCCTGATGGGAGACAAATCTGGAGACTTTGCAATCCATGGTAATACTTTTAGACCATGCAGACTGCTCATAGTATAATAAGCAACATGCATCCTGTTGTGGTCGTGTTGAAAAACAGCTCCTGGAACACTTTAAGAAATCAATGTAACCCAAAGCTGCCAGTGTACCTGAAATTTAAGGGTGCTTTACACGTTGCGACATCTCTAGGTATTGCTAGCGATGTCGCAACTGATAGCACCCGCCCCCGTCGGTGGCAAGATATGTGGTGATCGCTGCCGAAGCAAACATTATCGCTACGGCAGCGTCACACGCACATACCTTGTCAGCGACGTCGCTGTGACGGCTGAAAAAACCCTCCTTCAAGGGGGAGGTGCATTTGGCGTCACAGCGACGTCACTGCAGTGTCACTGAGTGGCCGGCCAATAGAAGCGGATGGGCAGAGATGAGCGGGACGTAACATCCCGCCCACCTCCTTCCTTCTGCATTGCCGGTGGAGGCAGGTAAGGAGATGTTTGTCACTCCTGCGGTGTCACACACAGCGATGTGTGGTGCCGCAGGAATGACGAACAACATCGTACCTGTCGCTGCAGTGATATTAAGGAAATGAGCGACGTGTCAACGAGCAACGATTTTTCACGTTTTTGTGCTCGTTGATCGTCGCTCATTTGTGTTACACGCTGCGATGTCGGTAACGGTGCCGGATGTGCGTCACTACCGATGTGACCCCGACGATATATTGTTACCGATATCGCAGCGTGTAAAGCACCCTTAAGACTAAGGGCGGCGTCACACGCTACGATATATCGGGCGATATGTCGTTGAGGTCACGGATTCCGTGATGCACATCCGACATCGTTAGACATATCGTAGCGTGTGACAGCTACGAACGATTGTGAACAAGCAAAAATACTCACCTTATCGTTGCTCGTTGACACGTCGTTACTTTTCAAAATGTCAGTCCTCCTTCTGTGCTCCGGTTGTTCATCATTCCCAAGGCAGCACACATCGCTCCGTGTGACACCCCAGGAATGACAAACACAGCTTACCTGCGTCCCGCCGGCAATGCGGAAGGAAGGAGGTGGGCGGGATGTAATGTCCTGCTCATCTCCGCCCCTCCGCTTCTATTGGCCGGTCGCTGTGTGACGTCACTGTGACGTCCCTCCCCCTTCAGGAAGAGGATGTTTGCCGCCCACAGCGACGTCGTCCGGGAGGTAAGTGCGTGTGACGGAGGGTTAACGCTTTGTGCGCCACGGGCAACTAATTGCCTGTGACGCACAAACAACGGAGGCGGGTGCGATCGCTCGTGCATTGCCCGATAGATCGTCCCGTGTGACGCCGGCCTAAGGGTTGAGGAGAGGGGGATATCATTGCCACCCCACACTGTAATCTCGCTAGTCAGACCAATGTTACATTTCCTGATGCAGGCCTCTTCACGATACTGCCACATGGCCTCCAAATCAATCTCCGGGTATCATTGTGTCCAAGACAAAAGCAGTGAGTTGATACACATGGCACGTCTGGGGTGGTGCACAAGTAGGGTCCAAAACCATCTCAAGTAGATGTAGAAACTTGGCACTCAAGATCAATGTGAATGGTGTTTTATTGTGAAGAACTTGTAGTACCAGCACAATCGGTGTCCACCGCTGTCTATGTGGACACCGTATCATACCCAGCAACGCCACTCACCATATTACTATTCTTTCTGAGTACCCTCTCCATGCACACTGATTAAAGATTTTACATATACAGTAAACACACACCTCCCCTTCGCTTATTTGTATAACCATTCCTGAGCAGACTATATCCCTGAAAATTAACAGCCCAGTCATAGCTCTCATATATCAAAAATTATCACGGCACTTCGGTAAAGGCTGTTCTAAATGCAGCGACATCGCTAGCAATGTCGCTGGTGAAAGCACCTGCCCCCGTCGGTTGTGCGTCACAGGCAAATTGCTGCCTGTGGCGCACAACATTGCTCGGACCCATCATGCGGACTTACCTGCCTAGCAACGTTGCTGTGGCCGGCGAACCGCCTCCTTTCTAAGGGGGTGGTTTATGCGGTGTCACGGCGACGTCACACGGCAGCCGTCCAATAGAAGCGGAGGGACGGAGAAGCAGTTGAAAGAAAGTGTTGCCCACCTCGTTGCAGGAGAATGCAGGTAAGGTGTTGTTCCACGTTCCTGGGGTGTCACACGTAGCGATGTGTGCTGCCTCAGGAACGATGAATAGCCTTCACCCTGCAACAGCAATGATATTTGGGAATGTCAACGATCAATGATTAGGTGAGTAATTTTGATCGTTAGCAGTCGTTCATACGTTTCACACGCAACGACGTCGCTAACAAGACCGGATGGGTGTCACAAATACCGTGACCCCAACGACATCTCGTTAGGGATGTCGTTGCGTGTAAAGCCCCCTTAAGGGTGTGGGTGCTCAGGTAGGGTCCAAATCCATATATAAAAATTTTTTTGCCCAAGGCATTCCAATTAGTGTGAAAAAATAATACATTTTTTTACAACTTCAAACAGTTCAACGTTTTGGTTGCTGCTTGGACCTTCTTCAAGAACCAGCTATGAAGCCGAATAAGAACTACTAGTAATTTAATATAAAGGGACAGAAAGCTGTATTATGATAACTGAGAGTCAAACGAGAGAAGTTCAAGTGTAAATAAGAAACCAGGTAGGAAGTAGACCTGTTATAAGAATGGTTTAGAGTAAAAATTCACCTATAGCGAACCCTGTGTGAATCATTCACCAGCAATGATGAAGATTTCTCCTGTTATGGAAAAGATTTGGGTGAGAGTTCACATGAGCACTCACCCAATGAGCGTTCTCCACTAGCAGTGTTTATCACGTCTTTATTTTTCTCTCTCTGGTAACGGCAACCTTAGTCACCATACAAGCGGTGGACACCGCATGTTTTCCTCTTGCCCCTTTGGTGACATCAGCCAGATTACCATACTTTTATAACAAGCGGTGGATACCGCATACTTTTTTCTGCCCTTTCTGGTGTAGACACCCAGCTACCTACATTTATTTCTATATTCAATAGCGGTGGACTCCGCATAAATTGTGTTGTAACAAGTATTTTAAAATCCACACCAGTTCTGACCAATAATCTACATAGTAGTCACTTCATGTCAACGCTCACTCAAATCATTTCAATAACAGGAGCAATCTTCATCATTGCTGGTTATTGATTCACACAGGGTTCGCTATAGGTGAATTCTTACTTTAAACCATTCTTATAACAGCAAGTCTCCCATTGAAGCACCTGCGAAACACGTGTCGGGACCGGGTCCACATGTGAGGCTGACAGACTCCCCTCCTTGGGTGCTATACATACCACAGGTAGGTCCTTCAGGTGCCAATCTCCACCATTGTATGATTTTTTTTTTTTCTCTTTATTTGAAATTATGCTATGTACTTGTCGCGGGCGGGGAGGACGCCGCTGCTGCACGCTCGCTAACGCTAGGGTCCGGCGCTGCTGCGGCTGCTGCTCGGTGGCTCCAACGGTTGGCCGGATACGGGGACTCGAGCGGCGCCCCTCGCCCGTGAGTAAAAAGGGTGGTTGGTTTGGGGGATTTAGTCCGTGACGTCACCCACGGGTCGTGGTGAAGATGGGCACCACCGCTGCTGGTGACGGGGATCCCGGGAGCGGTGGTAGGGAGCAGCTGGGATGTTGTTTTACCCCTCCGTGGGTAGGGGTCGGTGGTCCCGGGGCCCGGTGATGTGATGGGGAGGCTGGGTTGGTGAGGTGCAGGGTTGCAGGGACAGCGCGGCACGGTGCCGGATGGCACGGGTGTACTCACTCAGTAAGAGATGCACAAAGTCCTCGGTAAACCAAACGGCTGGATGGACGGGTCCCGCAGCCGGCTCCAGTGTCTCTCCCCGGACAGGTGATGGCGGCTGTCTTTCCCTGCACTTTGATGTACTTGATTGACTACTATGGATCCCCAATGGTAGTCCGCTCCCCGATGTATGGATGCCGGAGGAGCCCGTTTGCCCGCAGGCGCTGGGCCTTGGGTCTCTAGCCTTAGGCGGTAGCTATATACCCTCACGGTGTGGGCGGTTGCCTTCTATTGGGTCTTTAGCTGTTAGGAAACCCCTGGGGTTCCGGTCACACTCGGATTTGACTATTGTCGGTGGTTCCAAGCCTGGTCGGGGTCCGATGGCCCTGCCTGTGTGTGCTGGCTTCACTTCGCTCCCCGGTCGGTACCGGCGGGCCAACGCCCGACCTCGGTCCTATGGTTCCGCGTTGCTTCACCACTCCTGCAGACGGCCACCATCGTCTGCCAACCTTGCTGTCAGTGCCTGGGCCACAAACCCAGACACTCAAGTGCTTGCTTCTCACACCTCAAACTCCAAACTCATTCTGCCACTTTTCCCACCTCCAGGCCTGTGTACTCCTCGGTGGGTGGGGCCAACCGCTTGGCTCCGCCCCACCTGGTGTGGACATCAGACCCTGGAGGGAGGCAACAAGGGTTTTGTGCTTGGCTGGTGTCACTGTCTAATGGGGGTGGGGGTGTGTGAGTGTTATCTGTGACGACCTGGCTAGTCCAGGGCGCCACATACTCGCTGGTGGTGTTACATACTATTGTGTTCAGGCCCTGATTTGGACCTTATCCTGTTGGTTACTTTTCATGTATAAGCACTCCATTACTCTACTATCTTAGGGGATATACCTATGTTTCTCTGGTTATTTATATGGCCATCTGGGATATAATGTAACTATCCTGTTCCCCGCACAGAAATTAAGGGGTAGCCTGTCTCCCTCCTTGTGACCTTTTTTTCTCTGTCTCATTTAATTGGATTTTAACTATGTATGTCTAATCACTAACTGCAATCACATGTGATTTCCAGTATTTTGTATTTTTTGTAATAATAAAAACTGTATACTTTTTTCACAATTGTGGTGCAGTAGTTCTTACTCCAAAAAACCATGAAAAATACCCCCCCTTGTTCACAAGTTTTTGTATGTATTCTATGGGGTTCATGTACACTACCATCATTATGAGGTTCGCTGTACTTGGTCTTTGTTTTTCTACCATTCTTATAACAGGTGTCTACTTTCTACCTGGTTTCTCATTTACACTTGAACTTCTCTCATTCGACTCATTAGGTTTCTGTCCCTTTATATTTACTTACCAGTAGTTCTTATTCGGCTTCACAGCTGGTTCTTGAAGAAGGTCCAAGCAGCAACCGAAACGTTGAATTGTTTGAAGTTGTAATAAAATGTATTCTTTTTTCACACTAATTGGAGTGCCCGGTGATGATTTTTCTATAGCTGTCATATAGACGTCTCTGTAAATCCCACAATATCATATTTTTTTTACAACAATATTAATTGTATTTCCTCCATCTTGTTAGTAAGGCTTCTGGTATTGATGTTCATGCACTTTATGTATTTCTCATTACCTCTTTTCCTGCTTAGTGTATTGACTGTCTTAAATTGAACTCTCCTTCCATCAGCCTAAAGCTATTTTTGAATTAACGCTGGGTCTCACCTGCCCATAAATTTGTAGGCTTTTAGTCTGGGAAAGGCATGATATTAGGTTAGGGTCCCGTCAAACAAGGATACCTTACTGAGGCTGAAGGGTTCTCATGAATTGGCCAAATTACCTTCATTTTTATAAGTATTTATTCACGTTTCATATGTTCAATGCTCACATATATCTTGCCGCTTACAGAGCACTGCTGTATTCTTTTATTTCTATATATAACAAGTTTTTTTTTTCTCATAACTTCTAGATGGGGTCATAAACATTTATATAGTAAAAAAAAATCTCAATTTTGAATCATTTTTTTCATCATTTAAGGTGTTATAGGACATTTTACTTTTATGACTAGATGAAAGAAAATCATAATGACATTACAAGTTCAGGGTATGTTTGAAGTGTTTTTCCACTATTACTCAATTATGGGCTTAAATAGAATGGCCACCCACCATGGCATATTTATCTATCCTTTATGCCTGATGTGGTCAATGCAAGTGTCCAAAAGAGCAGCCCTTTTTAGTTCACATTCTCCTAGATTAGATCATACATCGCTCATACAAGAGTCCCAAAGGAGATTTGTGGCTTACCCATTGTAGATTATATGTAAAACTGATAACACACAAAACGGAATAGAGAACACGTTCCAGAGTACATTTTATTTCATATAAATAAAATGCACTAAAGGAAAAGCCAACTTTTTGAGACTGCAAAATATCTAAAACAGATGCTATTAAATCACAATTCCAAACAATTTGCCAGAATTATAAATTCCCTTTTATCTTAAATGCTCAGTTAAAGAATGCATGGTTCATATTATTGATGGAAATAAACATAAAATGTTTTACTAATATAACTAATGCAGGATAGATGATGGGAAACAGACTGTGCTGGTGACTTGGAAGCTCCAGCGTCATGAGGGATGAATGTGTGTTTTTCTTTTACTATTAAAAATTACAAAGTAGTCCATGAACCACATGCTGTGTATAGGACTTTGGCTTGACTTCATCTTCTCCACATTTGTCTAGAGTACTGTTCTTAAAATAAGAGGTGGAAAACTACTGAGAATTAAATAGTTTTCCACCAAAAATGTCTGGGTGACATCACATTCTTTATTGAAGAAAAAATGTAATGGAACAGAATGGAAAGATGTTCTACTGGAAATATTAGGCACAATGAACCTTAAGAAAGAACACATTCTTTTTACATTGACTTCTTTCAAAACTGATGTCATTCGCTTAGCTTAACCACTGGTCAAAACAGGCCTAACCGATCAGAAAGGAGAACCGAGAGAACATGGTTTACAGTAAGTCTTGGCTTTTAGAATAGTACATTTGCCTATAAAAAATATTGGTTTTATCCATCTTCCTGATATCCTGATATACTGTGTAATGTAAGGAGTGGATAAGCCTGCTTGGATCTCGTGATAACCTGATTTACTGCCTATTGTAAGGAGTGGACAAGCCTGGGGGAGTAAGCAGGGAAAGGAATAGAAATTGTGGCCGTTGGGTACCAAATTTTATGGTGGTAAAACATCTTTTGCTCTTTCTCCTACTTTGACATCTTAGTAGCTGCACTAGTTTCTATGCAGAGCACAATAGTTAAGAGTAATTCATGATTGGATACTGCACTCAGCATTAGCATCCACTAAGGTAACAAAACTCTCAGTATACTTAGGTGATTTATGTTATCTAGCCTATGCAGAGTTGGCTTAGGGTGTCCCCATATTAGGATACCCAGCACAGATAATGCAGCCCCCAGCCATGTGCTTATCTTGGCTGTGTATCAAAATAAGAGAGACCACATATGGCTTTTTTTAAAAAAATATTTAAATACATAATTAAAAATAATTTAATTAAATTATTTAATAAGTAGTTTAAAAAAACTGCATGCGGTCCCCTGGATTTTAATATCCAGCCATGATAAAGCTGACAGCTGGGGGCTGGTATTTTCAGGCTGGGGAGACCCATGGTTATTGGCCCCCAGCCTTAAAATAGCCTAAAAGCATTTTTTAAGTGTTTGTGTTTATTTCTTTTCACTTACAGATTAGTAATGGGAGAGTCTCATAGATGCCTTCCATTACTAATCTAGGGCTTAGTAGCAGCTCTGAGCTGTTGTTAAATCCATAATACCCTGATTGTCACTGCAACAGGGCAATTGGCATGAGCTGAGTAAAATTGCGGGATTATTGCATCTAATGGATATGACAATCCTCAGTGGCTGCAGGCTGCTATCTTTTAGTTTGAAGGGGTGCAATAACCATGGGTCTCCCCAGCCTGAGAACACTAGGCCCAGCTGTTGGCTTTATCATATCTGGGTATCAAAATTGGGGGGACCGCACACCATTTTTAAAATCATTTATTTAAATAATTTACTAAAAAGGCTGAATGCAGTCCCTCTAATTTTGATGCACAGCCAAGATAAACGTGTAGCGTCATGGGGCAGGTGGTTAACCTAATCGTTGCTGGGCCATTTTGGGTTGGGTCAGGCGATGTCACGGGTGGCCTTGCCTGGTTTCGTTGCCCCGAGGCATACAGTAAATGGTGGGGGAAGCAGGGTATTGGGAAATGTTTGTCATGACGACACCTGTGGTATGCGACCAGGGAGTTGCCGTCGCTGTAGAATTCCTTGCTGGGGCAGGTGTTATGGCAGCCAGGATGGTATCACTCCCCACAGGTGGAGCGGGTGGATGATGAGGGTTATAATGGCCATTGGCGCCTAAGCGCTGGGCGGCGGCGCTGGTAAGGATGAGCCAACACAGTCTCTGAAGGTTCAGGGTGTAGTTTACTCACAACTTCAGCTGCCAGCCTGGTCACACTGGTCACTGCCGTGATGGCCTCCGGTCAATACCAGATCCTGTCAATCCCAGATCCAGTAAGGGAGAGAGAAGGAGTGAGAGTCCTATTTCTAGGGTGTCGCCCTCCACAGTTAAGTACCCTGGCTGAGCTCCCACTCCAAGCTCCTGGGCCCAATGAAGTACAAGTTCTCCAGAGATTTTTTGTCAGAACTATGGTCCTGATGGGTCTGTAATTGATGTGAGTGTGTTGCGCCTATTTCTACCCCAAGTGGAACCCGCCCCCAGGTGGCTGGCTTCAGTGACCGGGGAAGTCCCATGATCCTGATGGCCACCCTCTTCCTACCCTGAGCCATCCCACCCTGCGTGAAGGCTTCTAAGCCATATGTAGTGTGTAATGTGGAACACCGGTGATTAACCCCCCTTATCTGAGATGAATACCGCACCATAATTGAGGTGCAGTACTCTGTGGTGGCCAGAGCCTCAGAAGCGCCACATTCCCCCACAGCAAATGGCAGCACTCTCGTGCTGCAACAAAACACAATTACCACCGCAATTTTTATATATGCATGTAACAGACTAACAAGAAACATCTTTCACTTTATAGGAAGCAGCAATACTTGGAAACCTTTCAATTATGTTGAACACTACCGGTCACAGGTCATCAAAATATTTCAAGTCAGAAAATATCAGCAATTAGAAAATATTCTGCATATAAAAAACATTAACAATTATTCTTGCTTGGTTGCTGGAGTTTCCAGAGGGCCGGTCCCTACCCCCTGAATTGGCACGATCACTGGACATCCTCTGGCATAATGTCCTGACTTGCCACACTGGTGGCAGATGGGCTGCCCATCACCATTCTAACGGTCAGTCACTGGGGGCGGCAGGGTCTTCCCACATCACCGCTAGGGGAGATGATCAGCACTGGAAGCCAGTTCAATGGTCACCGGTTGCTGGGTTCTTGGCTTGGTCTGCATTACCTTGGTCAGAGCAGCCTTGCCTTTTCTCAGTTCCAAAATTTAGTGTTGCAATTCAAATAAGCTGTACAGTCTATCCGGGAAAACAGTTCTCGCTTTTGGCTGGAGACACGGGGTTTCTTGGTAACTTCAAGCAGCGAGGCTATTCTTCACGCGCTTATCTGGGCTCCGCCCATGAAGACAGGCCTCTTCTTTTCCTGTGCTTTGCCGATAATGGTGACTGTCATTTTTTGTCAACGCTAAATTAACCAATTTAATACAGTTCTGTAGGCGCACAGTACTCAGTTGAATGGGCACGATATCCTGTTTGTGATGCCGAATGTAGCGCCCCACGGGGCAGGTGGTTAACCTACTCATTGCTGGGCCATTTCGGGTCAGGCGATGTCATGGGTGGCCTGGTTCCATTGCCCTGAGGCGTACAATAAATAGTGGGGGAGGCAGTGTATTGGGAAACGTTTGTCATGATGACACCTGTGGTATGCGGCCAGGGAGTAGCCACCACTGCAGATTTCCTTGCCGGGACAGGTGTTATGGCAGCCGGGATGGTATTGCTATCCACAGGCGGAGCGGGCCCCGGGTGGATGATGAGGGTTATAATGGCCGTTGGCGCCTAAGCGCTGGGCGGCGGAGGTGGTAAGGTCGAGCCAACACAGTCTCTGCAGGTTCAGGGTGTAGTTTACTCACAACTTCAGCTGCCAGCCTGGTCACACTGGTCACTGCCGTGATGGGCTCCAGTCAATCCCAGATTCGGCAAGCAGCCACCACCGGTGCTGGAGGTCCAATCCTCTTCCTCTCTGAAGAAACTATTTGCATACTTAAATTCCTAAAGGAGCATTATATGACCTATAAGTCTCGTTGTGCTGTCTTGTCACTCTTCATAAATAGAAACATACACCTCTGTCAGAATCCTTTCATACAGCCAACTCATACAGCATACCTCCTGCTTTACAACATTGAGGGGTAAATACCCCAAAACACGTCTGCAGATAGAGTTTCTGGATTGCTTTCTTATCCTAAGCCATATGGCAAGTCTCATTAACGGTTCGACATTGGATTTTAGGATTGCTACCTCCAATAGGTAGAACTAGAGTTGTTGTCCTCTTCCTCACAGAAGAAGGTTATTTGCATAGAAAATAATTGACATTCTCCAGAGGGCAAAAACAACACATCATATTATTTTCAATCTGAAATTTTTCATTTGCTGTGTAATTGCACTACAGGGTAATTAAACATCTGCTTTTGGTTCAATCACAGATTACAGATGATTGATAGACTAGATTGGTATACTCTCTAGCGTAAAAGGATTTTCCACTCGAATATTCACGTAAAAAGTATAGATAAGTGCATCAGGCAAAATTCAAATTTGTCTGCTTGCATGAATTTATCTAGGAAATTTGATTTGCAGAGAAGCTATTCTCCACAAATTTAATATCCATTAAAATTTGGTGCTAAAGAATTGGAGTATTTTTGACACAATGCTGAAAAACTGGCAAGTCACTCCAAATCATCCATTTTCATTCTTCTAATGTACGCTTTTCATATTTTTTTGCATACTTGAGCTGACGCTTCTTATGACAATTTTGATGTCAAGGCTTGTTCCCCTTTTTTCGGGCCACAATTCCAGACTTGTGTAACGTGTGTTGTACGATGCTTGCATGGATGCCTGTGATGTCTCTATTAAGAAGCGTACAAGCCACCTACACTGCCGTGTTTGTTGTACCAGACCTGATGGACATTGCGATGAGCCGACTTGTTGACTCCAATATTTTGCCTGGATGTCAACCTCTTGGCTTTTGAATGGATGGACTTCATTTTGTATTCATCCAACTCTCACAGCACCCACATGATGCAATTTGGCAATCTTCTTGGCCATGAGAATGCTGTCTCAATGCTATCTGCTAATGTATTGTAAAACAGGGAAAACATTAAAAATGTGGAGAAAAACCCCCACTATTGTGACATAGTTTTTTAAAAATAGTTTTTGTGGTGTACATTTTGTGGTAAGAATGACCGCACAATAATATTCTCCTCATGAGTACAATTAAGGTGATACTATGTTACATTTTTTTTTATTAATTTAGTGGTGAAAAAAAATCAAAAGTCTGAAAAAAAATAGGTGGGTTGTGTCCCCATTTTTCAAGACCCGTAATGTTTTCATTTTTTGGTTGATGGAGCTGTGTGATGGATTTTTTTTGAGGAGTGAAAGAATGTTTTTATTGAAACCACTTTAAGATAGATATTAATTTTATTTGTTTACAGGGTTTACCGATCAGATTAATTATTTCTATATTTTGATAGATCGGACTTTTTGTGAATACAGCAATACCACATATGTGTGTGTATTTTTTTTTTACATTTTTTATCAACTTTATTTTTAATGGGGCAAAAAGTAGGGTGATTTGAACTTGTTTTTTTTCACATGCTTTCAAACTTTTTTTTTTTACTTTATTTTAGTTTAATTTATTTTAATTATCAGGCAAATTATTATTTTGATCACATGATACTTTTTATACATATTGTCCTACTCCAAGCTGTATAGGCTTGAGAGCCAACTACCAATTAAGTAAATCAGGTGATGTGCATCTCTGTAATGAGGAGGGTGTGGTGTAATGACATCAACACCCTATATAAGGTGTGCTTAATTATTAGGCAACTTCCTTTCCTTTTGCAAAATGGGTCAGAAGAGAGATTTGATGGGCTCTGAAAAGTCTACAATTGTGAGATGTCTTGCAGAGGGATGCAGCAGTCTTGAAACTGCCAAACTTTTGAAGCGTGATCACTGAACAATCAAGCGTTTCATGGCAAATAGCCAACAGGGTCGCAAGAAGCATGATTGGCAAATACATGTACAGCAGATATTGTTAAGGGGTTGATAACTATGTTCTAATTCATAAAGACAATGACAAATCCTCCAGGCTGTGTGCGCTCCCAAACAATTTTATCATACAGGTTGTAATTATTTCCTGTACAATTTTCTATTATTTTTACAAAAACATACAACGCTTTTCTACAAACAAATGTCTTCCTCGGGTATATTGTCTAGATGCACTACTAGTTATAGTGCATCTAGACAATATACCTGAGGAAGACATTTGTTTGTAGAAACGCGTTGTATGTTCTTGTAAAAATAATAAAAAATTGTACGGGAAATAATTACAAGTTACAACATGTATGATCAAATTGTTTGGGAGCGCACACAGCCTGGAGGATTTGTCATTGATATTATTCCTATGGTAACTCGGGCTGAGTTATAGAATAGCCAGGAGTCTGCAGCATACCGTTTTGGAAGGTGAACTCTGCATTGAGATCTGAGGTCCTAAAGGATCGATAAGCAAGTTAACAAGGCTTGTTAAAGGTGAGTGTATGAAAATATAACATTCACCTATGAATTATCTATACAGCTACATTTCGATCGGTGCACTTTTTGTTTTCTTTTCCCTTTCTCTTTGGTGAACTAATACATAAAGAAGAATTACTGTCAATATATAAAGTACAATTGTAAAGTCAATCACTTATTCTTAGCTGATAAATGAGAACATATGGCAGGTTCTTAGATATCTTGTGTTAGCTGGTTTTACATACTGTAAAATAGAAAAAAAAGAAACAACAAATTGGAAAATCACTTAGGATTGCAATAAGTTGTCCCAAAGGGAAGCTGGCACCAGTTGTGAACCAGGAGTTCCCACTTTTGCTGGCCTGCCTATGCCTGAAATACAAAGTTTTTCCCTTTTCCCTGGGAACATCCAAATGTGGTTTAGCTTTTCGCCAGCTGTAGAATCCAACATCTGATAAAGTTACAAGTAGGATGAATATGTTTAGATTCCAGTGAGCGTGGGCGCAGCATCACTTGACATGAAGATCCTGCTTGACCTCCATGTACAGTCATGGCCAAAAGTTTTGAGAATGCTACAAATATTAATTTTTACAAAGTCTACTGCTTAAGTTTTTCTAATGGCAATTTGCATATACCCCAGAATGTCATAAAGAGTGATCAGCTTAACAGCAATTACTTGCAAAGTCAATATTGGCTAAGAAAATGATCTTCAACCCCCAAAACACATTTCAACATCATTGCATTCCTGCCTTAAAAGGAGCAGCTAACATTGTTTTAGTGATTGTTCCTTTAATACAGGTGTGGGTGTTGATGAGGACAGGGCTGGCAATCAATCAGTCATGATTAAGTAAGAATGACACCACTGGACACTTTAAAAGGAGGCTGCTGCTTGGTATCATTGTTTCTCTTCAGCTAACCATGGTTATCTCTAAAGAAACACGTGCAGCCATCATTGGTCTGCACAAAAATGGCCTAACAGGGAAGAGTATTGCAGCTACAAAGATTGCACCTCAGTCAACAATCTATCGCATCATCAAGAACTTCAAGGAGAGAGCTTCCATTGTTGCCAAAAAGGCTCCAGGGCGCCCAAGAAGGACCAGCAAATGCCAGGACCGTATCTTAAAACTGTTTCAGCTGCGGGATCGGACTACCAGTAGTGCCGAGCTAGCTCAGCAATGGCAGCAGGCTGGTGTGAGTGCTTCTCCACGCACTGTGAGGCGGAGACTGCTTGAGCAAGGCCTTGTTTCAAGGAGGGCATCAAAGAAGCCACTTCTCTCCAGAAAAAACATCAGGGACCGACTGATATTCTGCAAAAGGTACAGGGAGGGGACTGCTGAGGACTGGGGTAAAGTCATTTTCTCAGATGAATCCCCTTTTTGATTGTTTGGGACATCTGAAAAACAGCTTATTAGGAGAAGAAGAGGTGAGCGCTACCACCAGTCTCGTCTCATGCCAACTGTTAAGCATCCTGAAATGATTCATGTGTGGGGTTGCTTCTCAGCCAAGGGAATCGGCTCACTGACAGTCTTGCCTAAAAACACAGCCATGAATAAAGAATGGTACCAGAATGTCCTCCAAGAGCAACTTCTCCCAACTGTCCAAGAGCAATTTGGCGCCCAACAATGCCTTTTCCAGCATGATGGAGCACCTTGCCATAAAGCAAAGGTGATCACTAAATGGCTCATGGAACAAAACATAGAGATTTTGGGTCCATGGCCTGGAAACTCCCCAGATCTTAATCCCATTGAGAACTTGTGGGCAATCATCAAGAGACGGGTGGACAAACAAAAACCAACAAATTCTGGCAAAATGCAAGCATTGCTTATGCAAGAATGGACAGCTATCAGTCAGGATTTGGTCCAGAAGTTGATTGAGAGCATGCCAGGGAGAATTGCAGAGATCCTGATTGAAGAAGAAGGGTCAACACTGCAAATATTGACCTGCTGCATTAAATCATTCTAACTGTCAATATAACCTTTTGGTACTCATAATATGATTGCAATTATATTTCTGTATGTGATGTAAACATCAGACAAGCACAATTAAAAACCAGAGGGCAACAGATCATGTGAAAATATAATTTTGGTGTCATTCTCAAAACTTTTGGCCATGACTGTACTAGGGCAGAGTTAGATGCTATCTATCTATCTATCTATCTATCTATCTATCTATCTATCTATCTATCTATCTATCTATCACTATCACATATCTATATATCTATCTATCTATCTATCTATCTATCTATCACTATCACATATCTATCTATGTATCTATCTATCTATCTATCTATCTATCTATCTATCCTAGACTCTGGCTGATTCTAAGTACAGTGGTGAAAGTTTATGAACCTTCATAATTTTCCATATTTCTGCAAATATTAAATATTTTACCTAAAACTACATCAGTTCTAAAAGCAGATAGACAGAATGTAAACACATGAGTTAAAATATAAGGTTTTGTCAATTTTTTAATTGAGGACAATAATTCAATATCACGTCTATCCTTAGCAAACTTTCAAGCACCAAACATTTGAGCCTTACTTTAAATTCATAAAAAGAAAAATGCTCCATGATTTTTTTTTTTATATATCCACACTTTGTTAAGCTCAATAAAGCTACCTTTTTGTGGCAAATATTCAAAGGACTGTGGCTAGCAAATCCATTTTTTCTTTTGTGACCACTACATGGGCATTCATGTAATGCATAGATATTATTATTATTATTATTATTATTATTTAATGGCCTTCAGCTTGATCTCAATCCATGGCGACTTGATGGATAAATGCTCTGTAGGAAGATCGATTTTTTTGCAAGCTTACATAGGTCCACCAGGGTCTTCTCTGTTATCTTGATAGTATGAAGCCATCGGGTTGCTAGTCTTCCTCTTCCTCTACGCATTTTTCCTGTTATTCTTCAGACCATGATGTCCCTCTCCAGTGATGGCTCTCTTTCAATGATGTGTTCAAAGTAGGCAAGTGGATGCTTGGTGATCCTTGCTTCGAGTGATATGTCTGGCTATGTACAAACCATGTATTTGTCACTAGTGAAATGATCCTCAATTTGAAGATCTTGTCCAGTAACTTCTTTGTTGATTTGCCCATAGGTATCCTCCTATTGACTTCCGGTGTCATCACTGCATCTTGAGAGATCATTAATTCAATTAGGTTGATGTCCTTTACAGATTCCAGTTCATTGGAGTCCAGCTCAAATTTGTCCCAGTTGTACTTAACAGTAGTCAATATCTTTGAATGAGTTCTATGTTTGATCTTTCCATCTTGAAAGTTCATAAGTCCTTCATTCCATCTATGCTTGTTGCTGTCAATGTTGTATCATATGTGTACTAAAGAATGTTAATGATTCGTCCAGCAATTTTTAATTTCTTCTTCTTTTTTGGCAAGTCCAGCCTTCCTGATAATAGCTTCCTCATATAAATGTGTAGATAGCCCATATGAAATTTATGACAGAAAACACTACTACTAATGAGCGAACGTGCTTGATTAAGTATCAGGGTGCTCAACAAGCTCAGTACTTGATCGAGTATCCTGGTGCCGGGGCGCCATGCTTGAGTCCCTGCTCCACGTTTTGTGTCTCTTATTCAGTCACTAAACATGTGGGGATCACCTGCCAATCACAGTAATGCCATACTGGCATTAATGTGATTGGCCTTGGTCTATATTAGAGCCAGTGACGCCATGCTCGCCGCACTATACCCCGGAAATAGTGTAGAGAGAGCTTCAGCTGGAGAAGGGATAGTGTATTAGATTGTTCTATCCTTACAGCCCTTGCAATGTAAAAATCTATTATATTCTCTAATAATACTGCTTTTAGCTGCAATTATTGTAAGGGAAGCTGCTGGAGAAGGGATAGTGTTTTAAAGTCATATAGACAGGGATTCTAGCCTTACAGACATTGCTGCTTTGTAAGACAAACTATTCTATTCTATAATAATACCTCTCTTAACTGCATTTAGTGTTGGGCAAGCTGCTGGAGAAAAGTTAGTGTATTAGAGGCACGTAGGTAAGGATTCTAGATGTACAGATCTTACTGCTACTACATTAACACAAAAGTCCTTTTCAGGGCTAATCCAAATCTATTCTATTCTCTAATAATACTGGTCTTTGCTGCAATTAGTGTAAGGAAAGCTGATTGAGAACAGATAGTGTATGAGAGGCATCAAAGCAGTGATTATTGCCTTACATTCCTTGCTGCTGTTATGTTAATTCAAAACTACTTTTCAAGTCTGATTCAAATCTATTAGGTTCTCTATTAATACAACTCTTAGCTGCAATAGGAAGAGCTTTTAAAGAAGGGATAGTGTATGACAGGCATGTAGGCAGTGATTAGTGCCTTACATTCCTTGCTGGTGTTAAGTTAACCCAAAAGTCCTTTTCAGGGCTAATTGAAATTTATTCTATTCTCTAATAATACTGCTCCTAGCTGAAATTAGTGTAGTGAGAGCTGCTAAAGAAGAGATAGTGTTAGAGAAATGTAGGAAGAGATTCTAGTATTACAGACCTTGCTGCTGCTATGTAAAAAAAAACTATTCTATTTTCTTATAATACCGCTGTTAGTTACAATTAGTATAAGGAAAGAAAGGATAGTGTATTAGAGGCATCTAGGCAGTGATTATTCCTTTAAATTCTTGCTGCTGTTATGTTAACTAATAAAGTTCTTTTCAGGGCTAAATCAAATCTATTATGTTCTCTAATAATACCGCTCTTAGTTGCAATTACTGTAGGTAGAGCTGCTGGAGATGGGATAGTATATTGAAGGCATATAGGCAATGATTATAGCCTTACAGTAATTGCTGCTGCATCCCAAATCCATAAGTCCTTATCAGGGTTACATCTATTCTATTCTATTCCCTATTAACCTCTTCATGAGCATTGACATACCTATACATCATGGAAGGGAAGTAGTTCTTGACCAATGTTGTATAGGTACATCATTGTGATCCCAAAAGGCAGGCCCCAGCCCTCACAGCCAGGGATGCTGCCTGTGGCATCCCTCACTGTTTAGCTCCATAAATGCCACAATCGATAACGATCACAGCACTTAGGGGATTGAGAGAGGGATCGTGCTCCCTCTCCCCTCTTATCGGTGCCCCCGTGATGTAATCGCAAGGGAACAATTGTAATTATGGTGACCCAGGTCACCTGACTATGGGAAGCCTGAGGCATCATGCCTACAGCATGATCACAGGCTTTCACAGTGCAGCTGCAATGTATTGAAGTGATTGAGCATTACAGTACAATGCAGCTGCGATCAGGGCAGCAAAATGTCCCATATAGAGACAAACTAGAAAATTAAAAAAAGGAAAAATAAAGGAAAAAATATTAAAACATCTGAAAATAAAGAACCCCAAAAAATTCCAATAAATAGTTATTTTTGTGTAAAAAAAAAATGTACACATATTTGGTGTTGCCGAGTCTGTAACAACCCGATTTATAATAAACCTGTCATCATAGTTATCCCATCAGTGAACAGTGTAAAAAAATAAATAAAAAACATAGCAAAAACTGTCTTTTCATCATACAAGTGACAAAAAAGTGGAATAAAAAATGATCAAAGAATCATATATAAATAATAATGGTACCACTGAAACTGTCATCTTGTTCTACAAAACACAAGACATCATACAGCTCCATCAGCAAAAAAAAAAAAATACAAAAGTTATAGCTCTTAGAATGCAGCAATGCAAAACAGGTTTTTCCCTACCAAATAGTTTTTATAGTGTAAAAGCAGCAAAACATGTAAAACCTATATATATACAGTACCGACCAAAAGTTTGGACACACCTTCTCATCTCTAGAACAATTATTCAGAGGAGACTTTGTGCAGCAGGCCTTCATGGTAAAATAGCTGCTAGGAAACCACTGCTAAGGACAGGCAACAAGCAGAAGAGACTTGTTTGGGCTAAAGAACACAAGGAATGGACATTAGACCAGTGGAAATCTGTGCTTTGGTCTGATGAGTCCAAATTTGAGATCTTTGGATCCAACCTCTGTGTCTTTCAAGAAAAGGTGAACGGATGGACTCTACATGGCTTGTTCCCACCATGTTCCCACCAGTTTGAGCAGCACTCTTTGGAAAGCCAATACTCTGAGACCACGGGGGGGTGTATGGCGTGTAACATAACTACTCACTTTGTCAGGATAATTTCATTCTCCAAGGATTACTTCAGATTGGTACTTGTGGTGGGATGCAGGTCTGGACAGTTGTCATCTTCCTATTAGTTAGTGTATGTGTGTTTATACTTTATTAAAGATGGAGTGAATAATGATACTAAGAAGTGGAGCCTAATATACAGTCATTATAAAAGAAAGAATGTTTCCTAACATCTTTGCCCTGTAAAATTCATTTTATTTTCAGTTTTGCATGTTTGACTGTCACATCGTAAAGTCACGTACTCTGACAAGATTGTTTCCATCAGCAACTTGAGAGTTAGAGATGCCTCCAGGCATCTTCCACTTCCATTTGAGCACTGTCTCCATCCATTTCAGTGATTTTCCTTTCCCCCCCACAGACCTCCTGGGAGGGTCTTCTGGAAAAATGCAGTCTGACCTGCTCGATTTGAGTGATGAGCACCCAAGCATTTTAATGCTTGCTCATCAGTGCTACTCTCTACTACTGCTACTATATTTTTCATGGAAGATGTGCAGATACATGCTGTATTTCCCTGATTATTTACTTATTCTTAAGTATGTATATATATTTTTATATATATATATATATATATATATATATATATATATATATATATATATATATATATATATATATATATATATTATATATTTATTGAACATATTTTCTGTTAATATGTATCTTGATGATATTTTGGAATATTTTGTTATTAACCCCTTCACGACCGGCCGATTTTTTGCTTTCTGTTTTTTTTTTGTCGCCATTCTTCTTCTGAGAGACGTAACTTTTTTACTTTTCAGTCAATATGGTCATGTGAGGGCTCATTTTTTGCAGAACAAGCTGTACTTTTAAATTAATCCATAAGTTTTACCATATAGTGTACTGGAAAACGGCAAATAAAATCCAAATGCAAGAAAAATTGCAAAAAAAGTACGATAGCACTATTGTTTTTGAGATATTTTATTCACTGTGTTCACTATATAATAAAACTGATCTGTGGGTGTGATGCCTCATGTCAGTGCGAGTTCGTAGACACCAAACATGTGTAGGTTTACTGTTATATAAGGGGTTAAAAAAAACGGAAGTTTGTCCATAAAAAGTGGCGCACATTTTACGCCATATTGCGTGTCCCGTAGCGTTCTTATTTTTCGGGATCTATGGCTCAGTGATGGCTTATTTTTTGTGTCTCAAGCTGATGTTTTTAACGGTACCATTTTTGCGCAGATGCTACGTTTAGATCGTCTGTTATTGCATTTTGTGCAAAAGTTGTGTCGACAAAAAAAACGTAATTTTGACGTTTGGAATTTTTTTGCCGCTACACCGTTTACTGATCAGATTAATTGATTTTATATTTTGATAGATCGGGCGTTTAAGAACGCGGTGATACCAAATGTATATATTTTTTTTTAACCCTTTAATTTTCAATAGGGTGAAAGGGGGGTGATTTGAACTTTCAGGTTTTTGTTTAGCCCTAGGGGGCTAATGGATCAACAATCCAATCGCTCTGCCCTATCTGCTGATCACAGCTATACAGCTAAAAACAGCAGATATGCTCACTTTCTGCTTCACTAGACTCCGGGCCGAGTGAAACCGAAAGCAATTCCTGTGTGGTACAGGAGTCATCACATGAACCTGTGCTACCATGAAAACCACCGGAAGTCACGTGATCACGTCACGTGACTTCCGGTATCGGGCGGTAAATAAATGTTTACCGTCGATGCCGTTATAATGGCGCTGTCACATATTGACAGCGCCATTTAAGGGGTTAAACGATACGAGCAGATAATGATTCTGCTCGTGCCTAGCAGGCACACATCTCAACTGAGAAAATCAGCTGAGATGTGCGCTGATCGCGACATGCTGCCGGCAGCAGACTGCGGGCAGTAATACTATGACCGCTAGGACGTAATATTACTGCCCGCGGTCGTTAAGGGGTTAAAATTGGAAGGAAGACATCCCTTGTTGGATTTCATTAGTTTAATTCATGACAAAATAGATGTATCACTCTAGTTATAACTTAGTCAAACCATTACATGGACAGGATACAGAATTCTTAAAGTATTACTCATACAATTTAGATCATTTTTGGCTAAAAATGTGCCTTCTTTTCACCTTCCCAGGTACAAACACACTCAACTCATTCCAATATTCATGTTTTCTCTATAGGGTTTCACAAGGACATTTTTGCAGGCATCGCCAACTGTTATAGCAGCGTCAATATCTGTGGAAACTACAGATTCTGGCACTCTGCCTGCCAACTCTTTGAGGTCGGGGCAGGAGTGTGATGGTAAACAAAGAAAGACAGACAATGAAAATCCAAAACTATGACACACTGCACACACACAGGAATAGACAAAGAGAGACTCAGGAGTAAAGGAAGAGCAGGAAGTTAACAACTAAAAAGCAACAAGGTTTAACACCACAATTGCACTCAGCAACAAGTTTAACAACCACCAGATAGTCTGGATCACCACACCTGACCAGACCAATGAAGATAAACTTTAACTGACATAGGTGGAAGGATCTAGCCAGCATATATAGGGGAGGAGCAGATGTGATTGGCTTTCCCACAACATGTGATTAAAGGAGAAAAACATGCAGACCAGCAGAGATTAACTATTGCTAGCCGGCCTATAAATCACCACTCAGCAGGTTGATCCCTGAGTCTGTCTGCATTGATTACAGAAATCAAAGAAGTTATTGAGCGGAATGTCAGAATCTGTAGCCTGACAGAACCCAATGCCACAATGACAGTCGGCAAAATTTCTAAAAATCGCAAGACAGACACATTATTACAACCCCTTCCACCTTCAACCTGTGTACCTCAAACTGACGTGCAAGCAATTTTTAATAAAACAACAATAAGATTTACCTAACTAGTACTCCGTGCTGTAAAAAGTCCACTCTATGTCCATTGGTCAAATAGTCTGTATTCCGTGGCCAACTCTTCACAGGTTTGTCTCACCGATCAACATGCCCGACGTTTTTCTGTTCAGTTATTTTCCGTGTATGGATGGGTCAGGACTCCCCCATAAAAAGCTGATAAAAAAACTGTAGAAAAAAAGAAAGGCAAAAAAAATCAACACCTGTTAACTATCAATGGTCTCCATCACATTCAGATCAGTTCAGTGTGATAAAAAGGTTAAAAACAGTGATGATAATAAAAAAATGGCAGTGGCATTGGATGGGACATTGGTATTGGAAGAAAACAAAACACACTATGGCAAAATAACACATTCACTATTTAATATATAATATTTTTTAAACAAATATGATGGGGTAATGAGCGATGTGTGTTTCTTACAGAGGCCCTTCAAAGAAGCTCCAAAATTTGTTAGTAGAGACAACTGTGGCACACAAGGATACAAAAATTGTTTAAAAGAACTGAGAGTCCTCAGTGGTTGATACCTGGCTAACATGGTACAAAGTTATATTATACCTGTATCGATAAGGATACCACAAGACATCAAGGAAGAGTTGCAACATATGTTATCCCGTCACACTTGTGTTGGCGCTGTATGGTGTTTTTCATTTCTTTTTTACAGGCCACAATGTATGAGGCTACCTCTGATGTTTCACATTATTTAATAAATGTTGCTAATACATCTTTGGAAGTTCTTTGGGGATGAGGTGGGCAAAAAAATGTTACACTCTTAAGAGATTATATTGCAACACTAGCAAAAAATGTGTTTTTATTAACAGCTTTAAAAATAAGCAGTTGCTTCCATGATTATACAGTATATCACAAAATTGAGTACATCCCTCACATTTTTGTACATTTTTTTATTATAACTGTTCATGGAACAACACAGAAGATATGACACAGCTTGTATAACAGTGTAAATTTGGTGTGCCCTCAAAATAACTCAACACACAGCCATTAATGTCTAAGATGCTGGAAATGAAAGTGAGTACATGTCTAAGTGATAATGGCCAAATTGTGCTCAATTAGCCATTTTTTCTTCCTGCTGTCATGTGACTCATTAGTATTACAAGGTCTTAGATGAGAATGGGGAACAGGTGTGTTCAATTTGCTGATATCACTCACACACACTCTCTCATACTGTCACTAGAAGCTCAATATGGCACCTCATGGCAAAGAATTCTCTGAGGATCTGAAAAAAAGAATTATTGCTTTACAAAAAGATGGTCTAGGCTATAAGATGACTGACAGCACCTTGAAACAAAGCTACAGCATGATGGCCAAGACTATACAGTGGTTTAACAAGACAGGTTCCACTCAGAACAGGCCTCACTATGGGCAACCAGCAAAAGTTGAGTGCACATGCACAGCATCCTATCCAGAGGTTGTCTTTTTAAAATAGACATATGAGTTCTGTCAGCCTGTCAGTGAAGGGTGAGGGGTCAGCCTGTCAGTACTCAGACCATACACTGCACACTGCATCACATTGGTCTGCATGGCTATCATCCCAGAAGGAAGCCTCTTCTAAAGATGATGCACAATAAAGAGAAAGCCCGGAAACAATTTGCTGAAAACAAGCAGACTAAGGACATGGATTACTGGAACCATGTCCTGTGGTCTGATCATACCAAAATAAATGTAATTGGTTTAGATATCATCAAGCAAGTGTGGAAGCAACCAAATGAGGAATACAAAGACAACTGTATTTTGCCTACAGTCAAGCATGGTAGTAGGAGTGTCATAGTTTGGGGCTACATGAGTGCTTCCAGCTGGGGGAACTACAGTACATTGAAGAAACCATGAATGCCACTACTGTGTCATACTGAAGCAGATCATGATTCCCTCACTTTAGAAACTGGACAGCAGGCAGTATTCTAACATGAAAACGACCCCAAACACACCTCCAAGACAATCACTGCCTTGCTAAAAACTGAGGTCAAAGGTGCTGTATTGGTCAAGCATGTCTCCACACTTGAACCCTATTGGGCATCTGTAGGGCCTCCACAAATGAAAGTTGGAGGAGTGCAAGGTCTAAAACATCCACGAGCTTCGTCATAGCGTCGTGGAGGAGTGGAAGATGATTCCAGTGGCTCCTCTGAAGCTCTAGTGAACGTCATGCCCAAGAGAGTTAAGACAGTGATTGAAAATAATGATGGCCACACAAATATTGATACTTTGGGAACAATTTGGCCATTTTCACTTAGGGGTGTACTCACTTTAATTACCTGTGATTTAGACATTAATGGCTGTGTGTTGAATTATTAGAGGCCAGACCAAATGTACACAGTTTGTGTTTCAGTATTTTAGCTGCAACATTGAAATCACATTGACAATGTTCAGTAATTTCTTATGTTCTTAATATGGAAGCAAACACTTCAAAAATGCAAACACTATTTTTATCTGAATGTTCTTGTTAAAATGGAGTGTTAAGTATCAGCAATAAAATTGTCATTATCCTTCCAAGCAGTCAAGGAGCATTATTTTTCAATGGCCAAGGCTGTGAGTATATGTTTTATTCAATGGATTTAGATGTGTGGAGGACTTTTTACTCAGAGTGTTTGAGGTTACTTACCACATTCCGTCATCACTTGCCAAGAGGTTGCTCCTTAACTTTTTACTGGCAGAAATGAAGACCAGACCTCTTGTTTTATTATAAATGCAAGGCAATTTACCAGTAGGGTGTGGGCATTTATTGCAATGCCGATTCAACCATGCAATAGATTTTTTTTTTTTATTTTAAAAAGAAGCTTTCAGAGTCAGCGATGTCCTGGTGTGGACCACCAAAGTGATTCCAAGAAATGGCACCTAAAATTCACTTTGTCAACAAATTTATCCATCTAAAACCACTTCTTGCTAAATATATCACCTCCTGGCCAATGAAAATGAAATGATTAGTGCGTTACAACACAACCAAGAATATTTAAAGCCTTAGTATACCATGATGTGGGGGCTTTACAGGAAAGGCGCGGACACTTTTTCTATACTGGAAGTCCATATGTTTGTATAAATGACTAACTGTACTATTGTAGTATCCTCTAACATGACATTAAGGACTGTACCAATGAACCTTTCATGTACGGTTAATGTGTGTAATGTTTGCATAGAGTAGATGATACTAGAAAATGATCTGTAGAGACATTTACAAAGGACTCCAATATTGAACGATTTGACATTCCAGTTAGAAGATCGTAAAACTAATGGCTGAGTTGAAACCTCAGGCAAGGTTTATGAGTGGGTACAGATACTCTAAATGGGTGAAATCTTTTGAAATGTCTCAATAATATGCAAGAAGATCTTATTGCTTCTAAAAAATGTCATTCAAATGTATATGTAAATATTTCTGGGAGATATCAAAGGTACGTGGTGCTGAAATCTTCCTTTATTAGTACAGTACTATTGCACTCTTGGATTTGGGGCTTCTAGGTAAAGTAGTTTGTATACCATACAGCGGGTGAAATAAATATTATATAAGCAGAAATTATTGATCGGCACGCTGCAAAACTCACAGGAGAAAGAGCATCATTTTGAAGTCAAGATTTTGCTGATATGGTATGTGGGTGTCATGTCACATAAGTAGATCTTCTTTGTGCCCAATTTATTGTGTCCAGCTTGTGCTTCTGGTGACTTGCACCCCGTAAATTAAGTGGGTTCTTCTCCTGCTAAAGTAATTACAAACATGTGGAAACAAAATGTAGTTAGTCACACTGTGGGGCTCAGAAGGAGTGAAGAATTTGCTGGATTATTTTTGGGACAGTGTTGTCGCTTTTCCAAACCGCCAATGTTTTCACTGACAATTGATGGACCTGGGTGAGAGCTTGTTTTTGGTGAGTTGAGCTGAAATTTTATTGGGTACCATTTTGAGTTACGTGACCTTTTGGATCAATTTTAAGGATAGGTTCACATTTATTCTGTGTTCTACTCTAAGCAATTATGTTGGAGTTTCCATCAAAATCTATGAAATATGTGATTCAGCCAGAAAATTCCAATTGATCTATTCTCTTTAATGAGGCAGGCACAGTTATTCTGGGCTACATCTGTGTCACGGAGTGACAAATGGTATTTTGCCAGGTACCAGCAAAACACCTAGCAGGTGCTGCACCAAACAAAGTATACAGGGTTCACAATATTACGGAGGGCCCTAGTGTTAAGGAGAGGGGAGCGGGGTCACCACCTGCACTCACCTGAGGCTGTGCCCTGCATTCCCTGATGTCCCTCTACAGGTTCTTTCACCCTGTCGCTGCTCATGTGCCAAAGCCCATACTTGCTCTAAACTCACCCGGGCTAGTGAGCAAGCTAGGGAGAGCAGTTGTGTCACCTCTGCAATAAAGAAACACAAAGGTAGGAAAAGAGACAGAGGAAATAGATAAAAAAAGGAAAAACAATCCAAGCAGCTACATTGCAGCTATTACCACACTTGCAAATGACACAACACTAAAGCTTCTTCTAGAGCCTGGCTCCTTCCAAAGTGGACTGCATAGGACTAAGGATTCAGATTTTATCACAGGCGTCAGATGATAGAACAAGTGACTTTATATATCGAAAGGGAGTGGTAGCAAAAGAGCTTTAACTGGGAATAAAGCTACAAACTGAAGTCAGAAAGGAAAGATTTATTAACCCTTACAGTGCTACAAGCAAGTCGATTTTATTCAAATACCAGTAGTGGGTATGCGAGCACTAAGGTGTTGTGATCTTCTGATTCCAGACATACCCGGGATCTTCCCCAGGTTGGACACACTCATGACAAATCTGGCCTCTATTCAGAGGTACACAAAAGTTTAGTCAATTACACTTCTTTGCATCCTTAAAAAGAGGGGATATTGATGAAACAGAGACCATATGTAGTCCAATGTGCCTCTATCTACCTCATTCCAGTGAATGGTTCTGTTGAGGGTTTTGTCTCTATTTTCAGAGATGTAGACAGTGTAGAGCATAAAATGAATGTGAACTGAGCCTCTGTGACTGCCACAAGGTGGCGCTAGACACTACTTGTATTCAGTACATGGAGAGGTAGTCAGGCAGGTTGAGATCATAAACCAGGAGGGCAAGACAGTACACGGGGGCAGACAGAGACAAGGTCAGGATACAAGCCGAAGGTCAGGGTTTCAGGAGAGTATGTACAAGATGCAAGTAGCAGGCGATGATGTGGTCAGGAGGAAGTCCAAGGTCAGATGCAACAGAAACAGGGGAGGACAGGCAGAGACGTGTAAACAGCAGTCCGGAGTCGAGAGATCGAGATCTGAACACTGAGCACCATGGAATCCAACAGCAGAACTTCAACAGGAAGTATGACTGGCGGTGTCCACGATCCCTAACAAGGCAGAGCAGTCACCGGAACGAGAAGCATCTGTGAGAGCACCTCCCAGGAACAGAGTGAAACCCAGTACTGTGAAACAACCAGCAGAACATTCATCCTGCAAAATAATCTGCACCATAGGCAACATATACCGGCTCTGCAGGAGAGCATGGCAGAACAATACAGAATGTTCTGCACAAAGAATCGTGACAGCCTCATTGCAATTTTTGGTAGGCAAAATGAACTAGTCAACAGCATTTCAGTAATGCTGTAAGTGACATTTTTTTTGGATGCACTGGACTATAAGACACACCCAGAGATTTCAACTTGTGCATGCGTCGCCTCCAGCAGCATTTTACTGAAGTCCATTGTGTCGGTCACCAGAAAATTAATGGTGCCTGCCTCACGCTACCAGTACACCTCCTCCTCTCAGCATCAACACACTTGTGCCACCGCCAGCTTCGTATGACCTCGCGCCCCCCTCGGTAAACTACATTTGGCCTGTAAGATGGAGCATAAGACTACAGGATCGACCCTAATTTTTATATAAAAAAAATATTTTTTGCTACTTTGCTCCTCTAAATTTAGAGGGTGTCTTATAGTCCGGTGAGTCCGAAAAATATGGCACTTACCTTTTAGAGCAGCGCCGCTCATCTGATGTTGCTGGTCAATTGATATTGGTATGTAAATTGACAATTGCCACCAATCAGCAAATGCTGATCTGCTGCAGTTTTTCACTATTCCATCAAAGCAGTTGTCACTATAAGGCTGTGTGCACACATTGCGTTTTTTACTGCGGAAACACTGCGTTTAGAACCGCAGCGTTTCAGTGGCAAATTGCATGCGATCAGCTTTCCCAGCAAAGTGTATGAGAAAGCCGAAAAATCAGTGCACACACTGCGTTTCTAAACGCAACGTTTTGGATGCCAAAAATCGCTGCGGAAAGAAAAGCAGCATGTCACTTCTTTTGTGCGTTGTGGCTGCGTTCTCTCCCCCATTGAAATCAATGATCTGGGTCAGACTGCAGCTACAACGCAGTGAGCTGCTTTTTTGTTGCGGTCCGCGGGCTTTGTCGGCATACAGAACGCAGGCATTTACCTGGAAGTGAGGTCAAGAGGTTTCCTATTGACCTCACTTCCTGGCAAAGTTCAGGAAAGCCCCCGGTGTCGCCAAAGTGCCCGCCCCAACCCCCGACCCCCCTCCCGAAAATCCAACATGGCCGTGCGCACAGCAGCGCACCGGCCGCCCTACTCCTCTGTTTCTGTCGCATGTGCAATAACACATGTAACAGAAAACTGCTCCCCAGGCCCTGCCAGGTCATCCCCTATTCCCCCCGATGTCCTCCGGTGTCCCCCGGTAACCCCCGTACCTGTCACAGCGCTAATCCCCCGCGACCCGCTCCTCCTTCACAGTGCACGCCGGTCACATGTGCCGAGCAGCTGACAGCTTCCTGTGTTCAGTGTGAGCTGCGCTGGCTGCTGCTGCTCGGCACCGTGCGGCTGTGACCCGGGGAGAGTGGGTGCAGATTCTTTGCACCCACTCTCCTCAAATGGAGGGTCTGCACTACTAGAAAATGGGGGACACGTTCCCTGAGCGTGCCCCCCATATTCTAGAAGGTCCAGAGGCGACGTGGGACGTCCAAAATGGATACTGCGGACCCAATTTTTTTTCTTTTCTTTTCAATAAATTGGTGAAAGAGGATATGTTTTTGGGGAGTGTTTTTTCAAATAAATTTTTTTTTGGTTGTCAATTTTTTTTGCTATTACTGTCAATTAGTTATGTCTGGTATCAAATAGACGCCGTGACATCACTAATTGCTGGGCTTGATGCCAGGTGACATTACACATCTGGTATCAACCCCATGTATTACCCCGTTTGACACCGCACCAGGGCGCAGGATGAGTTGGGGTGAAGTGCCAGGATTTGCTCATCTAATGGATGCGCCACTTCTGGGGCGGGTGTGGCCTGCTATTTTTAGGCCGGGAAGAGTCCAATAACCATGGCTCTTCCCATCCTGAGAATACCAGACCCCAGCTGTCAGCTTCACCTTGGCTGGTGATCTAATTTGGGTGGGACCCCACGTTTTTTTTTTAATTATTTATAAATAAAAAAAAAAGCAGCTTGGGGAGCCCTCCAAATTGATCACCAGACAAGATGAAGCTGTCAGCTGTGGTTTGCAGGCTAAAGCTGTCTGCTTTACCCTGACTGGCTATCAAAAATAGGGGGGGACCCCACGTCATTTATTTTAATTATTTTCTTTTTGGGCTAAATACAAGGCTAGGCACCCTTTAGTGCCACATGAATGGCACTAAAGGGCTCCAGCTTAGAATATGCAGGGGGGGGTTGGGACGTTATATATATGTTTGACATCCATTCACACATTTTAGGCTGTGTGCCCACAATCAGGGTTTTCAGCGTTATGGGCGCAGAGTGTTTTCCCTGCATCCATAACGCTGCGTTGTGCAGTAGAAGCACAGTGGAAGGAATTTTAGAAATCCCGTGCCCACTGTGCTTCTCTTCTCTGCAACATAAACTGACTTGTGGCGCAGCTTCCCGAGCCTCAGCATGTCAATTTATGCTGCGGAGACAAGAGTGTTCTCTGCAGGTAGCATAGAGCTCCACAGCAGCCTGAACCCAAATCGTGGGCATGGGCAGCTGCGTTCTCCCGTGGACAACACTCACATCTCTGCAGGAAGGCTGGCACTGTGTACTGGATGTACTGTGGCACTGTCACTGGATCATGTGGTCAAAAACGCACCTGAAGAAAACGCATGGAAAACGCATGAAAAACGCACAAAAAATGCATGCGTTTTTGATGCGTTTTTCCAAAACGCATTGTTTACAATTCTCTCCTCTGCCAGAGCGTGCGTTTTTTTCCGTGCTGGAAAAAACGCAATGTGTGCACATAGCCTTAAAGTCGCTTTAGTAGTATAAAGAACCTCTATATGTTTTGTGGTTGGATAAATAAATAGCAATTAGATAGCAATGTGCATTTTACACTTAGTGTGAAACCAAGGAGGACTCTATTCAAAGTATATTTTACTTTACTAGACACTGATCATTTTTAGTTGATCCTTTTTGCTGTCGTGCAGATTAATCCTATTTGCTGCAGGGGTTTTCTATTTCAGTGTTTAGTACATTAACTCATTCATAGATGTTTTTTATGGACGAAGGTCTAATTCCTTTTGATCCACGGGATTAGACCCCTCAATCCAACTGGAATGCAATGGGACAAGATGCCAGGAAACAAGCATTTTTTTCATAGAAACGTGTCTTTCGTGAATTTACCGTCATAGATAACACATAATTTGCCAATATTATATGTTTTTGTATTCATTACAGATCTTGATTGGTGTGAAGTAAGTATAACATTCTTTGTAAAGACTTCATATTTGTTACAAGGCAAACAATCCTCAGGAAAAAGAGAAGTTTACTTGAAATGATAGTATTCAAGTTTGTCCATGATAAATATTTATTTTGTAAAAGTGCCCTAATTCCATTAAGAAGAATGCTGATTGTGCGACCGGGAAGATCTGGGAGCTATTATACTAGCTTGGATGTATGTTTATATGTTTTTTCATACAATTTTTCCTTGTTTAGCCTCTAGCTCAGTTGGGGCTTATCGGGCTGTAGAGTAAGGTCCCATTTGTTCTGTCATGAGTTGAAGCCTGAATGATCTACTTGTTGGAGGTACTGCTCTATGTAAAACACATTTCTACGATGAGAGCACATTCTTGAAATAGATAGGTAATGGTTCTGGCCTTTGTACAGTGCTATTGCAGTACTTCATTGGCTTATAAAAAAGTTTTAGGAATACCAATGACACATTGCTAAAGTTATCTATTAATATTAATGCCATTGCTAAAAGACAAGCAGTCATGGAACAAGCAATCCAAATTATGCCTCTCAGAAGTGAAATAATACTAAAACCAGATACTGTCATTTGTTTTCAGCATTATTAAAAGCTAGAGGACCGCTAGCCAGCCAATATATATTTTTAAAGTAACACCCCTTTAAGTCGAATCTTTAGGCAGGGTGTCTGGTAGTTCTCACCTTGCTATGGCGCAATGCCTTTGCACAAATCTTGCCGGGAGCTCTATAGGAATGCAAGAGGGTCTTGGGATTCTGCCAGGGGTTGACTAGGGGAAAACTCCTATCCAAACTCCATACACACTCATAAGAAATAAGATCAAAACAATTTAAAGGGAACCTGTCAAGTGCAATATGCACCCAGAACTATGAGCAGTTCTGGGTGCATATTGCTAGTCCCTGCCTAACGGTCCCTGTATACACTAGCGTAGATGAAAAGATCTTTAGAAAACGTATTTCTAAAGATCCTTTATCATATGCTAATGAGCGAGGGGACTAGCCCCCTGGGTGTTAGTTCCCCGGCCAGTCGCCCCCATTAGCATGTTAGTACGCCCCTGTAGGCGTGCTAACATGCTAATGAATATGCAGCGTCACAGCATGATCTCACTCACCTCTCCGCCGCCATGTTTGGGTCATGTCCATTATGAAGCCGGGTGCATGCGACCTAGCTTGAAACTAAAGTAGTACGCGTAGATAATCCATCCACCTCACAAGTGTGGCATACCAAGATGCTGATTAGACACAATGAATATTGCTCAGTTTTGCTCAAAATTAAGCATTAATTGTTGGCATTTTATAGTACAATTGAAGGCTTGTCAAAATGACAAAAACAAAGATTTCAATTTGATTCTAGTACAGGAGATAGGCACTTATATACTACAAATGTGTGCACAAACCCGACTCAATTGATCAATTGATTCTAGAGATATCCTGTTCACTCGTGTGTTGCCTGCCTCAAAATGTTTTTTTAGAACACTATGGATATGCTTTATAATATGTTTACCCTTTTTTATCCATTTCAACAATTTTTTTAAACATCTAAAATTCACAAATAGCTTCATTAGCGTCCACTCGCCTCGACGTTCAACATGGATCACCTATAGCAACCAGAATGCAGCTTTTAGCATTGAAGTTGCTGAGGTAAAGTGAAAATTGAGCTCTGATTGGGTGCTGTGGACAACTACAACAGTCTGACTGTAAGGCCATTTTCATAACTGAGATTTGAGATCTGTCAGGATGTGAGAAAGTGGAGGTTATTCCTGCAGTGTTGGCTTCCGTCCACCAGGGTCTCTGTTGGCAGTGGCAAAAAGACTATTTGGTAGATAAGGTGGTGCAGTTAGTTCCCAAGGACAATCAAACACGTGAGGATGTTTGCATGTGAGCTCCATCCAAATCTCAAAAATTCTATATCGTGAAGGTCTTTGACTGTCCAAAGTATCATAGGGGCCTGTTAAAGTTCTAGAGACATTTATCCCTTTTCGGGGAAGACTATGGTTGGATGCAGAGTTGAATCCCCCAGAAGATTCCCTGAGTGACCTGTGAGCAAGGCTTAACATACAATCAATGCTCCGAGTGCTAGACTCAACCCCGCATCTTCATTCATTCAGGAAATGGTCGACTGTACTACTACAACCCTTCCAGCAACCAAGTTACGGTCTGTAGGTCCTGATTTCAGTCCTCGCCACAGAGATATCAGTGGATAGGTGTACACATACATAGAGTTTGGTGCCAAGAGCAGTTAAGGCCCTGTCACACACAGAGATAAATCTTTGACAGATCTGTGGTTGCAGTGAAATCATGGACATATTGTTCCATTTGTACACAGCCACAAACCTGGCACTGATTGTCCACAATTTCACTGCAACCACAGATCTGCCGCAGATTTATCTCTGTGTGTGACAGGGCCTTAAGTTAGGTCTGGAGATTGAAAGACAAAGCTTTATTCTCACCAGTCCACCCCCTAGGAGAGTATAATAAAGGTGATTTTAACATTATACAGTGCGGCCTGGGCACTTATATATAGTATTCTTGAATGCTGTATATAAGGGCTGACTGGTGGTGGCCAGAGCTCATAAGGGGAAAGTCTGGTGACAGGTTCCCTTTAATTCCTGTGTACTGTTTACCATGAAAAATTTAATGAAGGTCCTTGAAAGGAAATATGTCAGGGGGTAAAGCTTCCTAAGCCATCTACATGGACATATAGGTCATAGAAAATTGAATAAAATGATACCTTGATATCAGCGATCCTATATCTTATTCCAGAGAAATCAACATTTTTCTTATATGCAATTGAGCTGTTAAGATCTATGATCCAGACACAGATCAGTATGGGAATCTGCCTCTAAAGCTAATTTTAAATGAAAGGCGGCATTACTAATGTGAACCGAGTAATGACTGACACTTTGCTCTATAATGAGAACAGTACAACAGATCTAACACTGTCATGAGAGAAAGTTCACTTATGATGGGGTACCTCCAAAAATGAGAATTACTTATTTACATTTTTTATTTCAAGATAACATCTTGAAAACTTTAATTCCCTTCAAAATGCAGTCCATTAGATGATACGCACTTGTCTCAACAGTTTTTCACTGTTCAAAGCATTTTCTATATTCTTCTGAAGTAATGTTGCTAAGTGCCTCCAGCTATTATTTCTTAACCTCTTTTACGTCCTGTAAATGCTTTCCCTTTTCATTTTTAATTCTTCATTCTTGGGAATAAGAAGTTGCAAGGGGCTACATCAGGCGGGTAAGGGAGGTGAGAAACTGTTGTAATGCCATTTTTCGTAAAAAATTGGATGATTATCAACGCTGTGTGGACAGGACTCAGGTGCATTGTCATAATGAAGCAGCCAATCTCTTGATCGCCACTATTCAGGTCGTTTTTTCTCACTGCCTCACGCAATCGCTTCAGCACTTACAGATAGTAATGTTGGCTCAATGTAGTGCCTTGAGGAACAAATTCAATGAGAACAACTCCTTTGATGTCTCGCAAACAATCCATCATGGACATCAAATTTGATTTCACTTGTCTGTGCTTTCTTTTGGTCTGGACGATGAAGCTGTCATCCAGTGGCTGGACTGCTGTTTTGGTTCAGGATGATAGCCATAACACCAAGATTCATTCCCTGTGATGACTTCTGCCAAAAACTCAGGGTCAGTTCGTTGTTCTTTCAATTCCTGAGACATTCTGGGATGGTCCTCCCTCTGCTGTACTGTGTTAGCTCCGCTGTACTGTGTTCATTGTGATCCCAGTGCAGAGCTGTTTGTAATTATGAGCACAAAGTGTCAATCATTACTTGGTTCATACTAGATTCTCATATAGATCTCATAAGAGCTCATTTACATAGAATAAGGTGGATTTCTCTGGAATAAGTCATCAGATCACAGATATCAGGCTTCAAAATAATTATGTACACCTTAATTTTTTTACAGAAAGAGCAAAAAAGTCCCCTATTTTCAAGGACTGTCATGGATTTTCTGGACTGTTGGCGACCCAGCGCTTTTTTTCTAACCTGAAGATATATTTCTAAAAAAATGGCTATTTAGTACTTCGCATGGTTACAAATACTTAGCACTATCCATTTCTACAAGATGTGAACAAGAAGGCAGAAATTAAATCTTAGTGAAACCATAGCATTTTCCAAGGGCCTCTCCATTTGTTAAACAAGGTCATCATGCACATGAACAAGAAATAGAGAATTTCCTAATCCTACTATACAGTATACAAAAGCAAATAACTAAAGACAACACTGTAAATGGTTACTAAAGCTAAAATGATGTAATACAGTACATGTTTATAGAACATTCACTTAGGACATAGTTTAAAACCACGAAACAGAGAAGACGCCTCCACATGTACTGTTCTTATATCACTGTTCCAATGTACCAAGGATATAAAAGGGAAAAAAAATCTTTGATTTGTATAAAACAATATTAGACATCTATAGCTTAGTCTTATATTTTACACAGAGATTAAAAAGGACCTATCATGAAAACTCCTAATACAGTCATGGCCAAAAGTTTTGAGAATGACACCAAAATTATATTTTCACATGATCTGTTGCCCTTTGGTTTTTAATTGTGTTTGTCTGATGTTTACATCACATACAGAAATATAATTGCAATCATATTATGAGTACCAAAAGGTTATATTAACAGTTAGAATGAGTTAATGCAGCAAGTCAATATTTGCAGTGTTGACCCTTCTTCTTCAGGACCTCTGCATTTCTCCCTGGCATGCTCTCAATCAACTTCTGGACCAAATCCTGACTGATAGCTGTCCATTTTTGCATAAGCAATGCTTGCATTTTGCCAAAATTTGTTGATTTTTGTTTGTCCACCCGTCTCTTGATGATTGCCCACAAGTTCTCAATGGGATTAAGATCTGGGGAGTTTCCAGCCAATGGACCCAAAATCTCTATGTTTTGTTCCATAAGTCATTTAGTGATCACCTTCGCTTTATGGCAAGGTGCTCCATCATGCTGGAAAAGGCATTGTTGGGCGCCAAACTGCTCTTGGAAAGTTGGGAGAAGTTGCTCTTGGAGGACATTCTGGTACCATTCTTTATTCATGGCTGTGTTTTTAGGCAAGACTGTGAGTGAGCCAATTCCCTTGGCTGAGAAGCAACCCCACACATGAATCGTTTCAGGATGCTTAACAGTTGGCATGAGACAAGACTGGTGGTAGCGCTCACCTCTTCTTCTCCTAATAAGCTGTTTTCCAGATGTTCCAAACAATCGAAAAGGGGATTCATCTGAGAAAATGACTTTACCCCAGTCCTCCTCAGTCCACTCCCTGTACCTTTTGCAGAATATCAGTCGGTCCCTGATGTTTTTTCTGGAGAGAAGTAGCTTCTTTGCTGCCCTCCTTGAAACCAGGCCTTGCTCAAGCAGTCTCCGCCTCACAGTGCGTGCAGAAGCACTCACACCAGCCTGCTGCCATTGCTGAGCTAGCTCGGCACTGTTGGTAGTCCGATCCCGCAGCTGAAACAGTTTTAAGATACGGTCCTGGCATTTGCTGGTCCTTCTTGGGCACCCTGGAGCCTTTTTGGCTACAATGGAAGCTCTCTCCTTGAAGTTCTTGATGATGTGATAGATTGTTGACTGAGGTGCAATCTTTGTAGCTGCGATACTCTTCCCTTTTAGGCCATTTTTGTGCAGAGCAATGATGGCTGCACGTGTTTCTTTAGAGATAACCATGGTTAACTGAAGAGAAACAATGATACCAAGCACCAGCCTCCTTTTAAAGTGTCCAGTGGTGTCATTCTTACCTAATCATGACTGATTGATTGCCAGCCCTGTCCTCATCAACACCCACACCTGTGTTAATGGAACAATAACTAAAACAATGTTAGTTGCTCCTTTTAAGGCAGGAATGCAATGATGTTGAAATGTGTTTTGGGGGTTGAAGTTCATTTTCTTAGCCAATATTGACTTTGCAAGTAATTGCTGTTAAGCTTATCACTCTTTATGACATTCTGGAGTATATGCAAATTGCCATTAGAAAAATTTAAGCAGTAGACTTTGTAAAAATTAATATTTGTAGCATTCTCAAAACTTTTGGCCATGACTGTACAAACTGAAAACAATATTAAATACAAGGGGTGAAATAACTATTGAACCTGTCACCAATTTTCTAAGAATAAATATTTCTAAAGCCCCCTTCACACGTCCATGATTCTCGTACGTATGACATCCATTTTCATATGTACCGGAGACACGGACATAAACAGACCCATTAAAATTATTGGGTCTGCGTCCACATCCCTGTTTTCTCACTGACGTGTGTCCATGTTGAACATTCAAATGTCCTTGTGCTCTACACAAAGACATGTCTGTTTTCCTCTGCAGCACTGATGTCACACGGACCACACACTGATGTGAGACATCAGTTTGTCACATACCAGAGAATTCACGTGTCTTTGAAATAAAATTACTTTCTGTACTCACCTGTATCCAGCCCTGCTGTCTTTGGCGCTCCTGTCGCTTGCTTCTGGGATCGCTCATTATGTTCATGCATATTCACTGCGGAAACAGCAGCAGCACTGAAGACAGCAGTGGCAGGGACAGGTGAGTATAGGTGAGTATAGAAGTTCATGCTGTTCATATGCTATCACGGAGTGCACACTGACAGCACACGCTGAACACACACACACGGAGCACACACACACATATGCACCCACACCATGGACCATGAAAAACGTGAGGTTTTTATCATGGACGTGTAAAGGGGGCCAAAAAAAATGCTATTGACATGAATTTCTTATCAGATGTTGGTAACAACCAATCCAATCCACACAGGCAAAGAAATAAAACCATAGATGTCCATAAATTTTGTGATGTGTAATAATTAGAAATGACACAGCAAAAAGTATTGAACACACTTGCTGAAATGTATTTAATGCTTCATACAAAAGGCTTTGTTGGTGACAAAGCTTCAAGGCACCTCCTGTATGAAGAAGCTTGTCAGATGCATTGCTCACTTCTGATTTTTGCCCATTCTTCCCCAGAAACACTTTTCCAATCATGAAGGTTCTGTGGGCATCTTCTTTGAACTTTCAGCTATAGTTCCTTCCATAAATTTTCTATTCTATGCAGGTCAGGTGATTGGCTAGGCCATTCTAGAAGCTTTATTTTTAGTGATGAACAGACCCGTCGATGTTCAGGTTCACCCGTACTGCAGTTAAATGTTTGATTCGGTACCAGAACTTGAACTTTACCTTGGACCCCGAACCCCATAGAAGTAAATGGGGACCCAAAAGTTTGAGCTGTAAAATAGCTGTAAAATAGTTGTAATAAGGGCTAGGAACTGCAAAAACTAGCAAAATGGGGGTAAGAGCAGGACAATTGCCCTTCAAACAAATGTAGAGAGAAAAATGACTTAAAGGGGTTCTGTCATCATACCAATCATGGTTAAAGAGGAAGTTAATTCATGAAATTAACATTTTAAGCGTTCTCCACAGAGACTGTTGTCAGAGTTCCTCCACAGAGCCAACATTTTAATAGTGCCCCCACAGAGCTGGGTGCAGAGTGGCCACATAGAGCCTTTATTAAATTCCCCCCCACAGACCCTTTTTAAGAGTACCATCATAGTGACTGATGCAGGGTTGTCACACAGACCCTCTTTTAAGAGTACCCACCCCACAGATTTGTTTTTAAGAGTACCAACACAGAGCCTTTTTTAAAATTCCCACCACAGACTATTTATTAAAGGGAACCTGTCAGGTGCAATATGGCCCCAGGACCACGAGCAGTTCTGGGTGCATATTGCTAATCCCTGCCTAACCGTCCCTGTATACACTAACATAGATAAAGAGATATTTAGAAAAAGTATATCTAAAGATTTTTTATCTTATGCTAATGAGAGTGTGGTGCCCTGGACAAGCCAGGGGCCACAGGTAACAACACCACCACACCCCACACTCCCTGTAGGCACATCAAGGTCAGACACAAAAATCCTTGTTGCCCTCTCCAGGGGCTGATGTCCACACCAGGGGGTGGAGCCAGGCGGTTGGTCTCCACCCACCAAGGAGTTCACAGTCCTGGAGGAGGGAAAACACAGGCAGTCTAGTTTGGGAGGAGGAAGTGAGAGGAGTCAAGATAGAGTTTGGAGGAGGAAGTGGAAGGAGGAAAGGAGTAGAGAGGAGAAAAGTGACAGAAAAAGAGCCTGAAGTTGGTCCGGGTGTGTGGCCCGGACAGAACAGCAAGGTTGGCAGACGGTGGTGACCGTCTGCAGGAGTGGCCGATTGGAGTCTACCGTAAGGACCGTGGACGGGCGGTGGCCCGGCGGTACCGGACCGGTACACAAAGAGAAGCCAGCACCATTGGCAGGGGCCTTTTGGATCCCGGCAAGGCTAGGAGTCGCCGTGAATTTGCCAAATCCGTTAGTGAAGGGGACCTCCTGGGTTTCCAAACAGTCAAGTCCCGACAGAAGGCAACCGTCCAACCGTGCAGGGGAGACACCGCCACCGCCAAGGGCAACCGTCTCCCAGGGCCAGCGCCTGCGGGCAAAAAGGGGCTCCTCCGGCCCATATCCAAGTCGGGGAGCGGGTTACCAGTGGGAACCCATCGCTACTAACACTGAACTTAGGTGCAGGGAGAGACAGTCACCACTACCTGCAGGGAGGAACAACCGCAGCTGTCCGGGGGACCCGTCCATCCAGCCGAGTGTTTTACCAAGAACTATGTCCTGATTACTGGCTGAGTGAGTACCCTCGAGCCGTGCGGCACAGCGCTGCCCCTGCGACCCTGCACCTCACCAGGCCCCGCAACCCGCCTGCCATCCATCCCTACCTACCCCATCACCGGGCCCCGGGACAACCAACCCCCCTACCCACGGAGGGGAGAACTACCAACAAAGCTGCTCCCTGTCACCGTTCTCGGGATCCCCGTCTGGAGCAGCGGTGGTGTCACAAATATTACCACAACCGTGGGTGGCGTCACGGACAATATACAAACCCCCACAATCAACCCCCTTTTCACTCACGGGCGAGGAACGCCGCTCGAGTCCCCGGGATCCGGCCCACCGCTCGAGCCACCACCGAGCAGCAGCCATAGCCGTGCCGGACCCGAGCAGTGGGAGAGCGCAGCGTCACCTCCTCCGCCCGCGACAAGAGCAGGGACAAATTCCGAGGGTGTTATATCCCCTGACTAGTCCGCCCTCTTAGCATGTTAGTACGCTCACAGGGGTGTGCTAATAAGCTATTCAATTCAGCATTGTATTTTTGGATTTCTTTTAATTTTAATAATTGCCATTCATTTATAAACCGACTTTTGTGTTTATTTGTGTTACCTTTGTCTAATATTTAAATTGATTTGGTGATCTGAAACACTTAAGTGTGACAAACATGTAAAAGAATAAGGAATCAGGAAGGGGCTACTACAAGAAGCTGATGCGTTATATTAACCAGGACCTATAAGTAGATATTTATCATTACATCATTCAAGGTGCCCATCATTGGTTACCATTAATGGATACAGGCACAGGAGCGCCTCTTGTACTCTATATCTGAGTGACAACATGAACAAGACCCATGCAGGGTCGAAATGTTGTTTATTAGTTGCTCATTCCTTACATCACCTACTGCTCTGTTCCACATTTGTGAATACACTTTCAACACTTTTTGCAAACTACTTCTGAGTGTGTGGTGATTAGAATTATTGACTATGTGGGATTCTCATCTCCTCTACCTGCACCGCCATCCCGACTGAGTGCATGCCATATAGAATTTATTTGAACAATATGGGACAGCCCATATGATGATGTCATGTCTTTGGAAGTTTCTGATAGGTTTATTGGTAACATCTGAGTTAATTAGAGACACACCTGTGGATGTATTTTAATGCTCACCTGAAACACACTGCTTCTTGGTGTAGCATTATGAGAAAGTCAAAAGAAATTAGCCAAGATCTCAGGAAGATATTTGTGGACTTGCACAAGTCTGGTTCATCCTTGGGTGCAATTTCCAGATACCTGAAGGTGCCTCGTTCATCTGTACGAACAATTATATGCAAGTACAAACAAGATAGGAATGTCCAGCAATCATACCACTCCGGACGGAGACTGGTTCTGTGTACCAGAGATGAATGTGCTTTGGCCAGACATGTACATTACAACCCAAGAATAAAAGCAGAAGATCTTGTAAAGATGCTGGCGGAAGCTGGTAAGATTGTGTCATTATCCACAGTGAAACAAGTACTGTATCAACATGGGCTGAAAGACCACTCTGCCAGGAAGAAGCCATTACTCCAAAAGAAACATAAAAAAGTCAGATTAATGTTTGCAAATGCACACAGGAACAAATGCCTTAATTTTTGGATACCTGTCCTGTGGTCTGATGAAACTAAATTTGAACTGTTTGACCATAATAACCATCATTACGTTTAGAGGAAAAAGGAAGAAGCTTTGAAGCCTTAGAAGACCATCCCAACTGTGAAACATTGGGGTGGCAGCATCATGTTGTGGGGTTGTTTTTCTGCAGGAGGGACTGGTGCACTTCACAAAATAGATAGCATCATGAGGAAAGAAGATTATGTGGCAATACTGAAGCAACATCTCAAGAGATCAGCCAGGAACTGTAACACAGCATTTTTGCACTGCAAAACTACACATTGTCAAGAACGCAACATGGGAACACAGCCTAAAGCCTCCTTGTGACATCATGTAAAAATACAAGCATTGCACAGTCTGTTTTTTACATCCGTATGGCCATTCGTGTGTCTGTGTGTCATCCATGTGTCATCCATCAGTCTGTGTAACACATCCATGTGATATCCGTGTGACACATACCGGAAAAAACAGATGATACTAAAATCAATGTTTTTTTATGTGTAAAGATTTGCAAATCTTGCAAAATGATAGATAAATGCAAGATAATTATTATTTTTTTTTTTTTAAATGATGCGGGGGTCCTGCCTAATTTTCATAACCTGCACATGTACAGCAGCAACCCTCAGCTGTACCTTTGCTGGTTTTGTAAATGCTAATTTTTTTTAAATTATTTGAAAAAATAATTTAAAAAAATGGCATTTATCCCCCCCCCCCAAGTTTTTTTCAAAACGAGCCAAGGGACAGCAGAAAACTGGGGGCTTATATTATTAGGGTGCGAAATGCCATGGTTAATTGGCCCTTCCCAGCCTAACAATAGCAGCCTGTAGTTGCCCAAGAAGTAGTGCATCCATTAGATGCACCAAATCTGGTGCTGTATCCATCTCTCCCGTTACCCTGGTGTGGTTGCAAATGGAGTAGCATATGGGGTTGATGTGAGCTGTAAAAAAAGTTCACCTGGAACTGAAACGGAGCTGGAGTTCTGCCTTTATTTTTCTATTTTTGGATATATAATACAACTTGTGGAAGGTTGCAGTAAGGCCTGGCACCCAGTACCTGCAATAGTGGTGCTTTTCTATGACTATATTTTCTTAGACAGATAGATAGCTAGCTTGTACAGATATATAGAAAAATAAATAAATAATCAATAATAAATTATTATTTATTAATTATAATAACAATTCATAAAATATTTTTGGATATCTATCTATCTATTTATTTAGCATTTATCTATCATTTTGCAAACTTAGCAAATATTTTTCACAAAAAAACCCCATTGATTTCAGTATCATCAATTTTTTTCCTGGTATAAGTCACACGGATATCACATGGATGCCATCCGTATGATGTCCAGATTTGACCTGTGCTGCCAGAAAAAACGGACTTGTCTCCTTGAAAATCACCCGGACACACCGTTGATCCCTGTGAAAATACGAAGGTGTGAAGATTTATTTTAATTTCTATGCGTGTGAACATGTACAAGAGACAGGGAGGTGTGAAGGCGGCCTAATACGACTATATTTCCAGATCTCTACTTACGGCAATTTAGTCACAGATATTTAATACTGGAGGTACAGTTTGAAATCTACCATTACAAGACGAGTATATGCGATATGGAACAATATGTTCATTAACAGTAATTAATATGAATAATTTACTTGTTGTTATTGGCTGTTTTGTATTTTTACACCGTGCGATCATCATTTTAAGCTCTTGAAATCATTTGAAGTTCAAGTTGCTGCATGCATATATGTGGATAAATTATAACACTATCCAATGCAAATTTGTATATATTTTTACTGTCATGATTTTATAATGGATTATATCACTGTCTGTTATATTTAATGTAGAAGGACATTATGTTGGTGATTTATTCACAGAACTTATGTTGTTTCTTTCTGTCTACAGATTATTATATTTTTATAGCTTTGTGATATTGTAAGTGATCATATGATTTAGATGTTTTTGTTTTTTGGTTATTACCCTTTGGGTGAATTAGTTCTACTCCTGTTTAATTTTCTTCAGTGACATTATTTTGTTAATCTTCGTGTAATGTTATTTTACTCTTAAGTAATGTTTACTAGTGAATCAAACAAACTAGTGTGAACTGACCCCAGTCATGTTTATATACTTTATCATATATATAGCAATGTATAGAATTTTGTATCTGCGCTATGCACTAGCTTGATGTGCATTAATATACAGTTTTGACTATTTCCTTTCCTAAAGTGGATTTTATTTTCCATTCCTGTGACCTGAGCACTGCAAGAATCAGCCAACATTCTTTTTTTCAGTCTTTACACATAGAAGCATGGATGGGGGCTGGGACAAAGTGTTGATAAACATGTTCAGGAAGCAAGGGGCACCAGAAGGTTGCAGGGGTCTGTGGAAATCACATGATATAGCTGAAGGCTACAAGCTCTACATGACAGCAGGCGCCTAGTCAATCATGATCCCTGTCAGACACGCCTACCGGAGTACACGCCTCTGCAGTGAGCCAATCGGACGGAGACCCTGCAACACACCTCTCATTCACATTCTACACCTTGAACCTTTCATCAACCCCAGAAGGGAAACACGTGTTCTCTAAACTATGAGGATGTAACAGCTGTCCAAGGGTGACGGGTCTTACGAGGCAGACTCAGAAGGGAAAGCAGCTGTGTTTACTATAACTTGAATACTACAAGTTACAATTCTTTCATGGAATATAGCCAAAATTTAAGTGTGTACTACCATATGCACACATCCTGTGTACTTGGGTACATTATGGTAAAAGCGAGCATTTTAGGAAAAATAAAGAAATTACTTTTATAAAAAAAATAAAACTTAAACACAACTGTTATAGATATGAGAAATGATGCAAATAGAGTTGAATTTTTTAGGAATTTAAAGAACCCAGTAAATTGGAACAATTTACGATGCAGTTGCCTGAAATGGTAACATTGCAGAAGATTGCATCTGTCGCGCCCAGGGAAGGGCTTACTCGGTCTCGGGCGGTTGCAAACGGGGATGTCACTCTGGTGGCCGTTGCCCGGTCCCGTGCCCTGTGGCTTCTTTTGTAAAAGGGGGTTATTTACAGGGGAGATAAGAGTTAGTGTAATGTTGTCACGCTCCCCGGTTCCTCTGCCATGCTCCCCGGCTCCCCTGCCATGCTCCCCGGCTCCCCTGCCTTGCTCACCGGGTCCCCTGCTCTCCGGTTACGCTCCGCCGCTCCCATGCCAGGCTTCCCGGTCCCCCGCTCCACAGCCTTCATGCCCCATCACCTGCGATCCCCAGGCAGCCCGGTCCCCGCTCCCGGCGCCCATCGGTAACGCTGAGCCAGCCCGGCACTCCTGCCTCCTGTGCACCGCTCCCTGCTCTGGCTTCTGGCACCCGGGCCTCGCGCATGCGCATTAGGGCGCGTGCGCGGTCATTGACCATCTCTTAAAGGGCCAGTGTCCTCCAACAGGATATTGAAGAATCAGGTACATGGTATATAGGGGGATCCTTTCCAAGTGGGCGGGGCCTGTTCTTCGTGTTTGCTAAGCTAGGAGTCAGGTCTCTTTGTGTCTTGTGCCATACTTACCTATCTGTCTTGTAGAGTCGCCCCCGTCTCGCCAACCGGTCCTGACGACTCCCGAACCCCGAACGGTGACAGGCCGGCCATCCCGTCAGTCCCTACCATCTCCGATCCCTGGATCCGTGTGGTGTCCCACCTCCTCGCTCCGTTGGTTCTGGATTCTGCCTGACGTCATCTCGGCCTCCGAACCTGAGCTCCGTCACCCGGACTACGTTCAGAGAATCCGTGGTCCCAGGGACTTCTTCACTCCACTCCTCTGAATGGACTGTCCTGCTACCTGTAGTGCTCCGGCTACCGGGCACCTTGCCCTCGGTGAGGTGTTCAGCCCAGTGGATCCACCTTCTGGGCCTACCCGTCCTCCTGGTCCTAACAAATGTGATGTCCTCTGCGGGTTGCGGTTAAGGATAGAGAACCGCTGCTGCTAAATGTGGGTACTCCCAGAGCTGGTGGCGATTGCAGGAATGGTGTTAGGCCCTCCGCAGGTAGGGCCGTGCCTGGGAGATGATGAGGGATAATAACGGAGACCACATCAGGTTGTCTTTAACAGTCTCGACTCACTTGGACCAAGGTGTTGCTGGTTCAGGTCCCTCAGAGTATCAGTGCCAATGTAGTGACCCAGGTTGCTCTGTCCCCGGCACTCTCTGTTGGTTGGGTCCCCGTAGCGTGCAGCGTTTGGGGCCCAACTGTCCCTTTTGGGGGTACTGTCTCCTTCTCCATATGGCGGGCAGCGCGGACCACCCTGTGGGGAGGTAAATGTCCGAACCCCGATCCTAGTTTACTGCTGATACCCCCGGATTATTTGGTTAGGTGAAGTCCGTGAAGGTGTCCTCACTGGGCAGGTATTTATCAAGCCATGTAGAACTGGCGCCTGATCTAGGGCCCTGTGCCCCGTGCGTGCTCCGGTCCCAGCGGTATCTCAGGTACCCGACTTGGCGACCTCTCTCCTGTGCCCCCGAGTCACCGCTGCATGGACCCAGCTCAGGCACGTCCGCACAACTCTCCTGTGTGCCACTCTACTCTCTACGCTCTACTGACTGCTGACCGCTCCCACTAGGCTGGCTAATCCCAGGGACTCGTTCCTTTCCATGGCGACCATCCCCTTACATGGTTAACCCTCTATGCCTGGTGTGGAGAACTCGGATTTTTGGTTGTGATTTGGTGGTATCGGCACTAATACTCCAGGTCCCAGGGGATAGGTCCTGTATCCCCAAGAGGATGCAGTTCCTTGTAGTGCCCTGAGTGGCTCAGGGGCGCTACACATCAGCCAGAGAAGGTTCACAAGGGAAAAGGTGTGGCAGGGTGGGCTTCTCCTTAATCAGACCTACCAGTAACAATGATCCTGAGGGCCCATTATTAGCCTACATGCAAATATTATATTACTCTGTTTTCCATATAAATAATAATACCCTGGGCAGTTTGTTAAATGAGTGATGAGATGCTGCTTTTGTCTGTACATAGGGAATCAAGAGTTTTATGCCAACTACTGCTCATATAAGGAAGTAAGTGGCCCATTACTTCACAGGATCCCCCCAGGGAATTCACCTGCCCCCTTTGAGACAGTCCAAGCCTGTCCATAATGCCTTGCAGTTAACAAATAACATGGTGCAGTATAGCCTGCGAAGGATTATCTTATTTAGAATGCTGAGTGTGTATATGTGTGTGTGTGTGTGTGTTTGCTAAAGGAATCCACACTGTCGCATTTACAAAAACAGAATTTTACACAGGCACCTCATTTGACTGAGGGCACATCATAGACTATGTTTTGAGGGGAAATTTTCACCCCGCACTTAACAGTTATTCACCAAAAAAAAACCCCGATTAATTAGGCCCGTTTCACACATCCGGCTTTTCACCTGATTGGCAGATCCGGTGCACTCCAGTACAGTGTGATACAGTACAATGGCAGCGTGGTAACTTCCAGGTCACATGCTCCAGTCACATGACAGACATGTGACCAGAGCTTGTCGCGTTGCCATTGTACTGTATACACTGTGCTGGAGTGCGCCGGATCCGCCAATCCAGCGAAAAACCCAATGTGTGAAATGGCCCTTAAGGTTTGGATGTGTGAGGTAATAAATTGGCTGTTTTGACAGTTAACTTTGCTATTTATCAGGTGGCCCACAGCAACCAATCACACTTCTGCTTCTATTTTGCTACAGGTTATTAATAGGAGCTCTGATTGGTTGCTGTAGGCAACAAAGGACATTCTTAGTATAAGAAGCTTGTGTGTCAGTTTATATGATTTTGGTGGTGAGTGACGCTTAGCCAACGTTCTTGTAGAGGGCTACCTGTATACTACTTGTGTGGGGGTTTTAGATACTGTCAATTGCAAACAATAATGCCCAGTAAGAAAAGGAATTTGATTGGAAGATTGTTATCAAACACTAAGAGAAAAAACGTATTATGACTCAATGACCAATCTGAAGAAAGGGAAGAAAGACTCACAGACAAGAGAACAAGAGCTGCTTCCTCAAGGGCCTCTAAAACCTCTCAGCAGAGAGAAGCAAGACTTACAGACAAGAGAACAAGAGCTGTTTCCTCAAGGGCCACTGAAACATCTCAGCAGAGGGAAAAATGACTTACAGACAAGAAAACAAGAGCTGCTTCGTTAAAGGCCATTGAAACATCTCAGCAGAGGAAAGAATGACTTACCAATATGAGAATCAGAATTGCTTCCACGTGGACACAGGAAAAGGTTGGAAATTTAAAACACTCTGCCTTTTGCTACCAGTCAGATATCAACTATCAGGAAAATCCAATTGTTAACATGAAAAATGGATGTGCTCTGGATGTACTGCAATGCCCTGAAGTCTAAAGACGAACCACCAAGTTTATACTATGCAAATGGCAAGATAAAACTTCTTCTCCTGTCACGTTCAGATCCCATGAAGTCTCTGATGACAGGCACCACTGCAACATCAAAGAATTCCTTGGATAACATCAGGAAGTACAACTCCTGCTTCCAAAAGACATCATTTAGTGGAACAAGATACATTTTTGCAACTGGATTTATGCCCATGTTCAACGTTCAAGGACAGATTTACCTTTCAATTGGCTCACTGCTTCCATTACAAGGAAAAGAATCTCATTTTCTTTAACTCTGCTTCATGAGAAATGTAGAAGTAGACACTAAGCAGAGATACTCTTTAATTCTAAAAACTAAAATAACTTTTTATTTACCTATTCTATTTAAATTACAGCTAAGAACACAGTTAGTTGCTATCCGAGAACCAACAGGTACTACAGCTAGTATATGTATAAAAAAGGAAGAAATGCAGTAGTCATTTTGTGGTAAATCTGGATAATGAGATGACGTCACAACGCGCAGCTTAGTCAATAATTTAGGGCCAGAAAGCCATAGAACATTAAGTAAATATTACAAAGAGGGCACAATCCATTATTGCAATTGTGCCTGTTTTGTTTCAATAAGCAAGCAGGGGAAGGATCCAGCTCAGACTCCAAGGATTTGAATAAAAGGCATTTCTTTATTTCAACTTTGTTAAAGAGAATATATCCAAAAGGTATAAAAACACCATCTGATAACACTGACAGATGGTAGATGATGAAAAAAACTACACGTTTCAGCGGTACGCCTTCATCTGGTCTGAAGGAAGCATTTTGGAGCATGTTCTATGACCACTGAGAATTGCTGAACAATTCTCTGTCTGCATTGCCCCTCCTCCTACTTTGCTTCCTCCACCTCCTCCTCATCTGAACAGTGCAACACATGCACAATCAACTTCAGCACAGCCATGGGGAAACAACATCAGGCTTGTTACGGGGGGGCTGTCTGATAATAAAACCCAAAAGAATAACAGACAGTCAGGGTCCACCGTGCAAAGACTCTGCTGCAGACTATGGCAGAGGATAAGAGGTATATAAGTGTGCCACTGTAAATAGTAATAGCACAAGTGCAGAGTGCAATACCTCTGTTAAACTCACAGAGGAATATAATTAGGAAATAAAGCAATTCCTCCCTTGCTTGGAGGGTGTGTGGCATGGTCACAGAGACAAAAGCAGTGTGTGTGAAATGGCACCTACCTAGGTCCGTTCCTCTAGCAGTGCCAGGAGACAGGCAGCGTAAGCCGCACAAAGCTCCTACCTGCGTTCGCTCCACTAGTGTGCGAGGACACGAACCACTAGATATGGCACCTGCCTAGGTCCGCTCTACTAGTGGTGCAAAAGAGACGGACAGCAGCATAAGCCGCACAAAGCTCCTACCTATGTTCGCTCCCCTAGTGTGCGAGGATACGAACAACTGCCAGACGCAGTATAAGGAATGTTACCCTAGCGGCAACGTCCACCTACGAGTAGAATCACAAGGCCCAGCCGGACCATGTGCCTCAGGCACCTGCCTATGTCCGCTCCACTAGATGTAAGGATACGGACCGCAGCCGAAGCTGTAAGGTATAAGAATGCTACCCTGATGGTAGCGCTCACCTAGCATAGACAGAGAGATGCCTAGAGGGACGTGCACAGAGCGTTTTCTCTCATGCATGAACCAAGAGGACTGAGCGCCGGGCGGCGTGCGTCAGGGTCTTATATAGACTCTGTGCCTCATCCAAGATGGAGGACACCAGAGCCAATCCGCTGCCAGAACGACAGCAATGACGTCACGCTGGCCTATCACTGAGCAAAGCGTCACAAGCACATGACCAGCGACCAATTGGCATAGAAGGTGTAAGAGACATGTGACCACGTGTCACAAGCACATGACCAGCGGTCAATCAGCTTAGAAGGTGTCAGAGACTTGTGACCTCGTGTCAGCAATGATATCACCCGCACATGTGCAATGGCTCCAAGATAGGACTTAGTCTCCAGCGCTTGCACATGTGCAGTAGCAAGAAATCCGAACATAGTCTCCAGTGCTCGCACATGTGCAGTAGCAAGAAATCCGAACATAGTCTCCAGTGCCACAGCAACCGTAACAGTACCTCCCCCTCAAGGGCCCCCCTCCCGGCGACGCAGGTAATCGGCAACTAAGTCGGGAGCATGGACAGCCTCCTCAGGCTCCCAAGAGCGATGTTCCGGGCCGTAGCCCTCCCAATCTATCAAGAAGAACCTGCGCCCTCTAACCATCTTAGAGCCAACTATGACTCGTACCTAATAGCTAGAGGAATCAGAGGCAGGAGAGTGCACTTCACGAGCGTGAGGTAAAATAGCCGGCTTTAGCAGTGAGACATGGATATTGTCATGGATCCTAAGATGGACGGGTAACTTCAATTGGTAGACTACAGGATTTACCTGTCGAAGAACCTCATAAGTAGAGATAAGCGAACCGGTCGTGGTTCGGCTCGAGTTCGGTTCGTCAAACGGAGGTCCCGTTCGAGTTCAGTTCGTCGAACGTTCGACGAACTGAACTGGAATCGCATAGGAAACAATGGCAGGCATTCACAAGCACATAAAAACACCAAGAAAACACCCTCAAAGGTGTCCAAAAGGTGACAAACAACTCACAACACAACACAAACACATGGGAAAGTGACAAGGACATATACTCATGCGAAAACAAAAGAGCTGGACAATGAAAAAGAGGAGGACACACACATATAGGCATGGCACGCCCTTCTAAAATCAGGTAATACACCGCAAGGTGACTCCAAGCGGAGTCTCCCTTTTTTCCAAAAATTGGGCCACACACACACCCACCCCATCAGTGGCAGCAGTTGTGCCCCAGTTGTACACTTCACAGCTAAATTTGCATCAAGCACATTCAAAAATACGCCATCCTTAACCGTCCCCAGGATGACACCGGGGTAGGTAGCAAAGTGTTTGCTGAACCATGACTTGTTCATCTTGGCTCCTTTTAAAAAACACAGCAAGCAAGGGTTACTCCAATTGGAGTCTCCCTTTAATCCAAAAATTGGGCCACACAGACACTAACCCCTTCAGTGGCAGCAGTTGTGCCCCAGTTGTACACTTCACAGCTAGATTTGCATCAAGCACATTCAAAAATACGCCATTCTTAACTGTCCCCAGGATGACACCGGGGTAGGTAGCAAAGTCTTTCCTGATCCCAGCTCTGTTCATCTTGGCTCCTTTTAAAAAACACAGCAAGCAAGGGTTACTCCAACAGAGTCTCCCTTTTTTCAAAAAATTGGGCCACACAGACACCCCATCAGTTTTGATTTGCATCAAGCACATTCCAAATCCACAGGCATTTACTCTCCCCAGGATGACACCGGGGTAGTAAATTCCTTGTGGATCCATGACTTGTTCATTTTGATGAACGTTAGTCTGTCCACATTGTCACTGGACAGACGCGTGCGCTTATCTGTCAGCACACACCCAGCAGCACTGAAGACACGTTCAGAGACAACGCTGGCAGCTGGACACGATGGTGACAAGACCGTCCCATGTTTGTCAAGTTACAACTGGGAGATTCACTTCCTGCACCTGCACGGTTGTTTGGTGGAAAAGCCGAGCTAAGATCGAGTAACAGCTTCTGCTGATACTCCTGCATATGTGCGTCCCTTTCTATGGCTGGAATTATGTCACAAAATTTGGACTTGTACCGGGGATCTAATAGTGTGGCAAGCCAGTAGTCATCCTCACTTCTAATTTTGACAATACGAGGGTCATGTTGGAGGTAGTGCAGCAAGAAGACGCTCATGTGTCTTGCGCAGCCATGCGGACCAAGTCCACGCTGTGTTTGTGGCATAGAGGTGCTAACCGTTCTTTCTTCCTCTGACATCTCCCCCCAACCTCTTTCAACTGAAATTTGACCAAGGTCTCCCTCATCCGCTGAGTCTTCCATGTCCATGGACAGTTCGTCATCCATTTCTTCATGTTCTCCTGCCCCTTGCTCAACATTTCGCCTGCTACCATGCGCCCTTGTTGATCCCTGTCCCCCATGGTCCCATGCCTGCCGCGTTGGTGATGATGAACGTCTGGACCTTGGTGATGTTGTTGTCCCTTGCACATATGAATCCTCCTGTAGTTCCTCCCCTTCCTGTTGTCCCACCCCCTGACTCCGAATAGTGTTTAGCATGTGCTCCAGCATGTAAATGACTGTAATTGTCATGCTGATAATGGCATTGTCAGCGCTAAACATATTCGTCCCCATGTCGAAGCTGTGCAGAAGGGTGCATAGGTCCTTGATCTGAGACCACTCCATTAGGGTGATCTGCCCCACCTCTGCATCTCGTTGGCCCAGGCTATACGTCATGACGTATTGCACCAGGGCTCGGCGGTGCTGCCAGAGCCGCTGTAACATGTGGAGAGTCGAATTCCAGCGTGTCGCCACATCGCATTTCAGGCGATGAATTGGCAGGCTGAAAGACTTCTGGAGCGATGCAAGTCGCTCAGCTGCGGCGGTTGAACGGCGGAAGTGAGCAGACAGTTTTCGTGCCCTGGTCAGAAGGCCATCTAGGCCGAGATAGTGTGTTAAAAATTGCTGGACAACAAGGTTCAACACGTGAGCCATACAAGGCACGTGTGTCACCTTGCCCAGGCGAAGGGCCGCACCCAGGTTTGCAGCATTGTCGCACACGGCCTTACCAGGCTGCAGTTTGAGTGGAGACAACCGTTTATTAAACTCGGACCGCAGAGCTGACCACAACTCCTCAGCTGTGTGACTCTTATTCCCAAGACATGTCAAGCTAAAGACCGCCTGATGCCGTTGCGCTCTGCTGCCAGCATAGTAATGAGGGGTGCGTGATTCCTTCTGCGCAGTGAGAACGCTGGTGGCCTGACCAGGCAGGCTTGGGGCGGAGGTGGAGGACACGGATGAGGTGGAGGAGGCAGAAGCAGTGGCGGAACTTGGACAGACAGAGGATTGACACACAAGTCGTGGGGACGGCAAGACTTGTGCAGCAGACCCTTCACCATCTATCACCATAGTTACCCAGTGCCCAGTCAGCGACATGTAACGTCCCTGTCCATGCTTACTGGTCCAAGTATCGGTGGTGAAATGCTTCCGTTGACACACACAGTTTCTCAAGAAAGCGGTCATGTTGTGTGCAACATGCTGGTGTAGCGCGGGCACACCTTTCTTAGAGAAGTAGTGGCGACTGGGCATCTGGTACTGGGGCACAGCAACAGACATAAGGTCTCTAAAATCCTGTGTGTCCACCAGGCGGAAAGGCAGCATTTCGGAAGCCAAGAGCTTACAGAGGGATAAAGTCAACCTCTTAGCTTTGTCATGGGTCGCAGGAAATGGCCTTTTATTTGTCCACATCTGAGGGACAGAGATCTGGCTGCTGTGTGTAGACGGTGTTGAGTAGGGTGTCCCTGGAAAAATGCAGCTTTGTGAGGAAAGTGCAGGCGTAGACATGATGTCGCCTTCATCCAACGTTGGTGCTATCGATGTCTGAGAGAGCTGTACACACGTACTTGTTTCCCCTTCCAAACCAACTGACGACCTACCAAGCAAACTGCCTGTTGCGGTTACAGTGGTGGAAGTTGTGCGTGGAAAACCAGGTGTGACAGCTGTCCCCACAGTCCTAGAAGATGAAGAGCGCGCGGATGCACTAGAAGGGGCAGGCGGTGGATGGTTCGCTCCGCTAGGCCGCATTGCAGCATGGTGAGCTTCCCACCGGGACATATGATATTTATTCATGTGACGATTCATGGAAGAAGTTGTCAAACTGCTGAGGTTTTGACCTCTACTAACAGAATCACGACAAATTTTACAGATCACATAATTTGGGCGATCTTTTGCTATGTCAAAAAAGGACCAGGCTAGGCAAGGCGTAGAGGGCATGCAACCTGCTGATCCACCCCGACTAGTGCTCAGAGGCACAGTGGTGGCTGAGGATGCAGTTGTAGACATGCTACCAGTACTCCTACTCTGTCCAGGAAGGCGCAAGGTAACTTCATCGTCAGTTGCATCCTCCTCCACCGTCTCTGTTGACCTCCTCGAGGGCCTGACTGTGGGTTGACAGTAGGTGGGATCTAGAACTTCCTCATCAATTGTTGTGTTTGCACTCCCCTCACCCTCAGACCGAGCCTCTTCTTGCCCTGACCAAATAATTAAGTTGTCATCCCAATCTGGTATCTGCGTCTCATCGTCATCACTATGTTCCTCATTGTCTATAACAACAGGTGTTACAGTTTGTGAAAAAGGGTCAACATTATGCTCAGAAACTTGGTCCTCACGGCCTGAATCAGAGTCACAAAGGTTCTGGGCATCACTGCAGACCATTTCCTGGTCTGTACTCACTGTAACTTGGGAGCAGACCTCTGATTCCCAGGCTATAGTGTGACTGAACAGCTCTGCAGACTCAGCCATCTCAGTTCCACCATACTGTGCAGGGCAGATGGAGACTTCAGAGCTGGCAGAAAGCAAGTTTGATTGGGATGACAACTCATGAGACTGGTGTTTTTTGGATGCAGTAGTTGAGGTGGCGGAGAGGGCACTTGTTGGACCATGTGAGATCCATTCAAGCATTTTCCTTTTTTGGCCATCATCTACCTTTGTTCCAGTTGTTGGTGTCCGTAAAAATGGGAGCACATCGGATTGTCCACGGTAAGTAGTAGACATCTTACTTTTGCTGGAAGATGGTCTCTCTTCAGCAGATGTTAATGGAGCTTTGTCACCTTCCCCACGGACAAACCCTTTTTTTACTTTTCCAACACGCCTCTTCCCCTTTCCACCAGCATCTGTCATTTTACCACTAATTTTGATTGCGACAAGATTGTGCACTTAAAATGTGGTAGTAAAAATTGAGAGGTGGTGTAGATTTCAGCGGTGGTCTAGCTTTATTAACAGCAGAATAAACAACAATATTTATCCCTGACAATGCAACTACGGCCCTTAAACTGGCAGCAGTGTTTGCTAGTATAATGGCTTAGTAACAATGAGTTTGAGTGTGCAATGCAGGCAGAGGTGCTGCAAATATCTTTGCACTAGTGGGACAATACAGAAGTCCAACAGCCACTTTTAGGATGCCACTAAGTTCACTCAGTGTTTGCTAGTATAATGTCTTAGTAACAATGAGTTTGAGTGTGCAATGCAGGCAGACGTGCTGCAAATATCTTTGCACTAGTGGGACAATACAGAAGTCCAACAGCCACTTTTAGGATGCCACTAAGTTCACTCAGTGTTTGCTAGTATAATGGCTTAGTAACAATGAATTTGAGTGTGCAATGCAGGCAGAGGTGCTGCAAATATCTTTGCACTAGTGGGACAATACAGAAGTCCAACAGCCACTTTTAGGATGCCACTAAGTTCACTCAGTGTTTGCTAGTATAATGTCTTAGTACCAATGAGTTTGAGTGTGCAATGCAGGCAGACGTGCTGCAAATATCTTTGCACTAGTGGGACAATACAGAAGTCCAACAGCCACTTTTAGGATGCCACTAAGTTCATTCAGTGTTTGCTAGTATAATGTCTTAGTAACAATGAGTTTGAGTGTGCAATGCAGGCAGACGTGCTGCAAATATCTTTGCACTAGTGGGACTATACAGAAGTCCAACAGCCACTTTTAGGATGCCACTAAGTTCACTCAGTGTTTGCTAGTATAATGGCTTAGTAACAATGAGTTTGAGTGTGCAATGCAGGCAGAGGTGCTGCAAATATATTTGCACTAGTGGGACAATACAGAAGTCCAACAGCCACTTTTATGATGCCACTAAGTTCACTCAGTGTTTGCTAGTATAATGGCTTAGTAACAATGAGTATGAGTGTGCAATTCATGCAGAGGTGCTGCAAATATCTTTGCACTAGTGGGACAATACAGATGTCCAACAGCCACTTTTAGGATGCCACTAAGTTCACTCAGTGTTTGCTAGTATAATGGCTTAGTAACAATGAGTTCGAGTGTGCAATGCAGAGGTGCTGCACATAGGTTTGCACCAGTGGTACACTAATGGAAGTCCAACAGCCACTTTTAGGATGCCACTAAGTTTAATCAGTGTTTGCTAGTATAATGGCTTAGTACCAATGAGTTTGAGTGTGCAATGCAGGCAGAGGTGCTGCAAATATCTTTGCACTAGTGGGACAATACAGAAGTCCAACAGCCACGTTTAGGATGCCACTAAGTTCACTCAGTGTTTGCTAGTATAATGGCTTAGTAACAATGAGTATGAGTGTGCAATGCAGGCAGACGTGCTGCAAATATCTTTGCACTAGTGGGAAAATACAGAAGTCCAACAGCCACTTTTAGGATGCCACTAAGTTCACTCAGTGTTTGCTAGTATAATAGCTTAGTAACAATGAGTTTGAGTGTGCAATGCAGAAATGCTGCACATCGGCTTGCACGAGTGGGACACTAATGGAAGTCCAACAGCCACTTTTAGGATGCCACTAAGTTTACTCAGTGTTTGCTAGTATAATGGCTTAGTAACAATGAGTTTGAGTGTGCAATGCAGGCAGAGGTGCTGCAAATATCTTTGCACTAGTGGGAGAATACAGAAGTCCAACAGCCACTTTTAGGATGCCACTAAGTTCACTCAGTGTTTGCTAGTATAATGGCTTAGTAACAATGAGTTTGAGTATGCAATGCAGGCAGACGTGCTGCAAATATCTTTGCACTAGTGGGACAACACAGAAGTCCAACAGCCACGTTTAGGATGCCACTAAGTTCACTCAGTGTTTGCTAGTATAATGGCTTAGTAACAATGAGTTTGAGTGTGCAATGCAGGCAGACGTGCTGCAAATATCTTTGCACTAGTAAGACAATACAGAAGTCCAATAGCCACGTTTAGGATGCCACTAAGTTCACTCAGTGTTTGCTAGTATTATGGCTTAGTAACAATGAGTTTGAGTGTGCAATGCAGGCAGACGTGCTGCAAATGTCTTTGCACTAATGGGACAATACAGAAGTCCAACAGCCACTTTTAGGATGCCACTAAGTTCACTCAGTGTTTGCTAGTATAATGGCTTAGTAACAATGAGTTTGAGTGTGCAATGCAGAGGTGCCGCACATAGGTTTGCACCAGTGGTACACTAATGGAAGTCCAACAGCCACTTTTAGGATGCCACTAAGTTTAATCAGTGTTTGCTAGTATAATGGCTTAGTACCAATGAGTTTGAGTGTGCAATGCAGGCAGAGGTGCTGCACATATCTTTGCACTAGTGGGACAATACATAAGTCCAACAGCCACGTTTAGGATGCCACTAAGTTCACTCAGTGTTTGCTAGTATAATGTCTTAGTGACAATGAGTTTGAGTGTGCAATGCAGGCAGACGTGCTGCAAATATCTTTGCAATAGTGGGACATTACAGAAGTCCAACAGCCACTTTTAGGATGCCACTAAGTTCACTCAGTGTTTGCTAGTATAATGACTTAGTAACAATGAGGTTGAGTGTGCCATGCAGGCAGAGGTGCTGCAAATATCTTTGCACTAGTGGGACAATACAGAATTCCAACAGCCACTTTTAGGATGCCACTAAGTTCACTCAGTGTTTGCTAGTATAATGACTTAGTAACAATGAGTTTGATTGTGCAATGCAGGCAGAGGTGCTGCAAATATCTTTGCACTAGTGGGACAATACAGAAGTCCAACAGCCACTTTTATGATGCCACTAAGTTCACTCAGTGTTTGCTAGTATAATGGCTTAGTAACAATGAGTTTGAATGTGCAATGCAGGCAGAGATGCTGCAAATATCTTTGCACAAGTGGAACAATACAGAAGTCCAACAGCCACTTTTAGGATGCCACTAAGTTCACTCAGTGTTTGCTAGTATAATGGCTTAGTAACAATGAGTTTGAGTGTGCAATGCAGGCAGAGGTGCTGCAAATATCTTTGCACTAGTGGGACAATACAGAAGTCCAACAGCCACTTTTAGAATGCCACTAAGTTCACTCAGTGTTTGCTAGTATAATGGCCTAGTAACAATGAGTTTGAGTGTGCAATGCAGGCAGAGGTGCTGCAAATATATTTGCACTAGTGGGACAATAGAGAAATCCAACAGCCACATTTATGATGCCACTAAGTTCACTCAGTGTTTGCTAGTATAATGGCTTAGTAACAATGAGTATGAGTGTGCAATGCAGGCAGAGGTGCTGCAAATATCTTTGCACTAGTGGGACAATACAGAAGTCCAACAGCCACTTTTAGGATGCCACTAAGTTCACTCAGTGTTTGCTAGTATAATGTCTTAGTACCAATGAGTTTGAGTGTGCAATGCAGGCAGACGTGCTGGAAATATCTTTGCACTAGTGGGACAATACAGAAGTCCAACAGCCACGTTTAGGAAGCCACTAAGTTCATTCAGTGTTTGCTAGTATAATGTCTTAGTAACAATGAGTTTGAGTGTGCAATGCAGGCAGACGTGCTGCAAATATCTTTGCACTAGTGGGACAATAAAGAAGTCCAACAGCCACTTTTAGGATGCCACTAAGTTCACTCAGTGTTTGCTAGTATAATGGCTTAGTAACAATGAATTTGAGTGTGCAATGCAGGCAGAGGTGCTGCAAATATCTTTGCACTAGTGGGACAATACAGAAGTCCAACAGCCACTTTTAGGATGCCACTAAGTTCAATCAGTGTTTGCTAGTATAATGGCTTAGTAACAATGAGTTTGAGTGTGCAATGCAGGCAGACGTGCTGCAAATATCTTTGCACTAGTGGGACAATACAGAAGTCCAACAGCCACTTTTAGGATGCCACTAAGTTCACTCAGTGTTTGCTAGTATAATGGCTTAGTAACAATGAGCTTGAGTGTGCAATGCAGGTAGACGTGCTGCAAATATCTTTGCACTAGTGGGACAATACAGATGTCCAACAGTCACGTTTAGGATGCCACTAAGTTCACTCAGTGTTTGCTAGTATAATGGCTTAGTAACAATAAGTTTGAGTGTGCAATGCAGGCAGACGTGCTGCAAATATCTTTGCACTAGTAAGACAATACAGAAGTCCAATAGCCACGTTTAGGATGCCACTAAGTTCACTCAGTGTTTGCTAGTATTATGGCTTAGTAACAATGAGTTTGAGTGTGCAATGCAGGCAGACGTGCTGCAAATGTCTTTGCACTAATGGGACAATACAGAAGTCCAACAGCCACTTTTAGGATGCCACTAAGTTCACTCAGTGTTTGCTAGTATAATGGCTTAGTAACAATGAGTTTGAGTGTGCAATGCAGAGGTGCCGCACATAGGTTTGCACCAGTGGTACACTAATCGAAGTCCAACAGCCACTTTTAGGATGCCACTAAGTTTAATCAGTGTTTGCTAGTATAATGGCTTAGTACCAATGAGTTTGAGTGTGCAATGCAGGCAGAGGTGCTGCAAATATCTTTGCACTAGTGGGACAATACAGAAGTCCAACAGCCACGTTTAGGATGCCACTAAGTTCACTCAGTGTTTGCTAGTATAATGTCTTAGTGACAATGAGTTTGAGTGTGCAATGCAGGCAGACATGCTGCAAATATCTTTGCAATAGTGGGACATTACAGAAGTCCAACAGCCACTTTTAGGATGCCACTAAGTTCACTCAGTGTTTGCTAGTATAATGGCTTAGTAACAATGAGTTTGAGTGTGCAATGCAGGCAGAGGTGCTGCAAATATCTTTGCACTAGTGGGACAATACAGAAGTCCAATAGCCACGTTTAGGATGCCACTAAGTTCACTCAGTGTTTGCTAGTATAATGGCTTAGTAACAATGAGCTTGAGTGTGCAATGCAGGTAGACGTGCTGCAAATATCTTTGCACTAGTGGGACAATACAGATGTCCAACAGTCACGTTTAGGATGCCACTAAGTTCACTCAGTGTTTGCTAGTATAATGGCTTAGTAACAATAAGTTTGAGTGTGCAATGCAGGCAGACGTGCTGCAAATATCTTTGCACTAGTAAGACAATACAGAAGTCCAATAGCCACGTTTAGGATGCCACTAAGTTCACTCAGTGTTTGCTAGTATTATGGCTTAGTAACAATGAGTTTGAGTGTGCAATGCAGGCAGACGTGCTGCAAATGTCTTTGCACTAATGGGACAATACAGAAGTCCAACAGCCACTTTTAGGATGCCACTAAGTTCACTCAGTGTTTGCTAGTATAATGGCTTAGTAACAATGAGTTTGAGTGTGCAATGCAGAGGTGCCGCACATAGGTTTGCACTAGTGGTACACTAATGGAAGTCCAACAGCCACTTTTAGGATGCCACTAAGTTTAATCAGTGTTTGCTAGTATAATGGCTTAGTACCAATGAGTTTGAGTGTGCAATGCAGGCAGAGGTGCTGCAAATATCTTTGCACTAGTGGGACAATACAGAAGTCCAACAGCCACGTTTAGGATGCCACTAAGTTCACTCAGTGTTTGCTAGTATAATGTCTTAGTGACAATGAGTTTGAGTGTGCAATGCAGGCAGACATGCTGCAAATATCTTTGCAATAGTGTGGACATTACAGAAGTCCAACAGCCACTTTTAGGATGCCACTAAGTTCACTCAGTGTTTGCTAGTATAATGGCTTAGTAACAATGAGTTTGAGTGTGCAATGCAGGCAGAGGTGCTGCAAATATCTTTGCACTAGTGGGACAATACAGAATTCCAACAGCCACTTTTAGGATGCCACTAAGTTCACTCAGTGTTTGCTAGTATAATGACTTAGTAACAATGAGTTTGATTGTGCAATGCAGGCAGACGTGCTGCAAATATCTTTGCACTAGTGGGACAATACAGAAGTCCAACAGCCACTTTTATGATGCCACTAAGTTCACTCAGTGTTTGCTAGTAAAATGGCTTAGTAACAATGAGTTTGAGTGTGCAATGCAGGCAGAGGTGCTGCAAATATCTTTGCACTAGCGGGACAATACAGATGTCCAACAGCCACTTTTAGGATGCCACTAAGTTCACTCAGTGTTTGCTAGTATAATGGCTTAGTAACAATGAGTTTGAATGTGCAATGCAGGCAGAGGTGCTGCAAATATCTTTGCACTAGTGGGACAATACAGAAGTCCAACAGCCACGTTTAGGATGCCACTAAGTTCACTCAGTGTTTGCTAGTATAATGTCTTAGTGACAATGAGTTTGAGTGTGCAATGCAGGCAGACGTGCTGCAAATATCTTTGCAATAGTGGGACATTACAGAAGTCCAACAGCCACTTTTAGGATGCCACTAAGTTCACTCAGTGTTTGCTAGTATAATGGCTTAGTAACAGTGAGTTTGAGTGTGCAATGCAGGCAGAGGTGCTGCAAATATCTTTGCACTAGTGGGACAATACAGAAGTCCAACAGCCACTTTTAGGATGCCACTAAGTTCACTCAGTGTTTGCTAGTATAATGACTTAGTAACAATGAGTTTGATTGTGCAATGCAGGCAGAGGTGCTGCAAATATCTTTGCACTAGTGGGACAATACAGAAGTCCAACAGCCACTTTTATGATGCCACTAAGTTCACTCAGTGTTTGCTACTATAATGGCTTAGTAACAATGAGTTGGAGTGTGCAATGCAGGCAGAGGTGCTGCAAATATCTTTGCACTAGTGGAACAATACAGAAGTCCAACAGCCACTTTTAGGATGCCACTAAGTTCACTCAGTGTTTGCTAGTATAATGGCTTAGTAACAATGAATTTGAGTGTGCAATGCAGGCAGAGGTGCTGCAAATATCTTTGCACTAGTGGGACAATACAGAAGACCAACTGCCACTTTTAGAATGCCACTAAGTTCACTCAGTGTTTGCTAGTATAATGGCCTAGTAACAATGATTTTGAGTGTGCAATGCAGACAGAGGTGCTGCAAATATATTTGCACTAGTGGGACAATAGAGAAGTCCAACAGCCACATTTATGATGCCACTAAGTTCACTCAGTGATTGCTAGTATAATGGCTTAGTAACAATGAGTATGAGTGTGCAATGCAGGCAGAGGTGCTGCAAATATCTTTGCACTAGTGGGACAATACAGAAGTCCAACAGCCACTTTTAGAATGCCACTAAGTTCACTCAGTGTTTGCTAGTATAATGGCCTAGTAACAATGATTTTGAGTGTGCAATGCAGGCAGAGGTGCTGCAAATATATTTGCACTAGTGGGACAATAGAGAAGTCCAACAGCCACGTTTATGATGCCACTAAGTTCACCCAGTGTTTGCTAGTATAATGGCTTAGTAACAATGAGTATGAGTGTGCAATGCAGGCAGACGTGCTGCAAATATCTTTGCACTAGTGGGACAATACAGATGTCCAACAGCCACTTTTAGGATGCCACTAAGTTCTCTCAGTGTTTGCTAGTATAATGGCTTAGTAACAATGAGTTTGAATGTGCAATGCAGGCAGAGGTGCTGCAAATATCTTTGCACTAGTGGGACAATACAGATGTCCAACAGCTACTTTTAGGATGCCACTAAGTTCACTCAGTGTTTGCTAGTATATTGGCTTAGTAACAATGAGTTCGAGTGTGTAATGCAGAGGTGCTGCACATAGGTTTGCACCAGTGGTACACTAATGGAAGTCCAACAGCCATTTTTAGGATGCCACTAAGTTCACTCAGTGTTGGCTAGTATAATGGCTTAGTAACAATGAATTTGAGTGTGCAATGCAGGCAGAGGTGCTGCAAATATCTTTGCACTAGTGGGACAATACAGAAGTCCAACAGCCACTTTTAGGATGCCACTAAGTTCACTCAGTGTTTGCTAGTATAATGGCCTAGTAACAATGAGTTTGAGTGTGCAATGCAGGCAGAGGTGCTGCAAATATCTTTGCACTAGTGGGACAATGCAGAAGTCCAGCAGCCACTTTTAGGATGCCACGAAGTTCACTCAGAGTTTGCTAGTAAAATGACTTAGTAACAATGAGTTTGAGTGTGCAATGCAGGCAGAGGTGCTGCAAATATCTTTGCACTATTGGGACAATACAGATGTCCAACAGTCACTTTTAGGATGCCACTAAGTTCTCTCAGTGTTTGCTAGTATAATGGCTTAGTAACAATGAGTTTGAGTGTGCAATGCAGGCAGAGGTGCTGCAAATATCTTTGCACTAGTGGGACAATACAGATGTCCAACAGCCACTTGTAGGATGCCACTAAGTTCACTCAGTGTTTGCTAGTATATTGGCTTAGTAACAATGAGTTCGAGTGTGTAATGCAGAGGTGCTGCACATAGGTTTGCACCAGTGGTACACTAATGGAAGTCCAACAGCCACTTTTAGGATGCCACTAAGTTCACTCAGTGTTTGCTAGTATAATGGCTTAGTAACAATGAGTTTGAGTGTGCAATGCAGGCAGAGGTGCTGCAAATATATTTGCACTAGTGGGACAATACAGATGTCCAACAGCCACTTTTAGGATGCCACTAAGTTCACTCAGTGTTTGCTAGTATATTGGCTTAGTAACAATGAGTTCGAGTGTGTAATGCAGAGGTGCTGCACATAGGTTTGCACCAGTGGTACACTAATGGAAGTCCAACAGCCACTTTTAGGATGCCACTAAGTTCACTCAGTGTTTGCTAGTATAATGGCTTAGTAACAATGAGTTTGAGTGTGCAATGCAGGCAGAGGTGCTGCAAATATATTTGCACTAGTGGGACAATACAGATGTCCAACAGCCACTTTTAGGATGCCACTAAGTTCACTCAGTGTTTGCTAGTATATTGGCTTAGTAACAATGAGTTCGACTGTGTAATGCAGAGGTGCTGCACATAGGTTTGCACCAGTGGTACACTAATGGAAGTCCAACAGCCACTTTTAGGATGCCACTAAGTTCACTCAGTGTTTGCTAGTATAATGGCTTAGTAACAATGAGTTTGAGTGTGCAATGCAGGCAGAGGTGCTGCAAATATATTTGCACTAGTGGGACAATACAGAAGTCCAACAGCTACGTTTAGGATGCCACTAAGTTCACTCAGTGTTTGCTAATATAATTTCTTAGTAACAATGAGTTTGAGTGTGCAATGCAGGCAGACGTGCTGCAAATATCTTTGCATTAGTGGGACATTACAGAAGTCCAACAGCCACTTTTAGGATGCCACTAAGTTCACTCAGTGTTTGCTAGTATAATGGCTTAGTGACAATGAGTTTGAGTGTGCAATGCAGGCAGAGGTGCTTCAAATAACTTTGCACTAGTGGGACAATGCAGAAGTCCAGCAGCCACTTTTAGGATGCCACGAAGTTCACTCAGAGTTTGCTAGTATAATGACTTAGTAACAATGAGTTTGAGTGTGCAATGCAGGCAGAGGTGCTGCAAATATCTTTGCACTATTGGGACAATACAGATGTCCAACAGTCACTTTTAGGATGCCACTAAGTTCTCTCAGTGTTTGCTAGTATAATGGCTTAGTAACAATGAGTTTGAGTGTGCAATGCAGGCAGAGGTGCTGCAAATATCTTTGCACTAGTAAGACAATACAGAAGTCCAATAGCCACGTTTAGGATGCCACTAAGTTCACTCAGTGTTTGCTAGTATTATGGCTTAGTAACAATGAGTTTGAGTGTGCAATGCAGGCAGACGTGCTGCAAATGTCTTTGCACTAGTGGGACAATACAGAAGTCCAACAGCCACTTTTAGGATGCCACTAAGTTCACTCAGTGTTTGCTAGTATAATGGCTTAGTAACAATGAGTTTGAGTGTGCAATGCAGGCAGACGTGCTGTAAATATCTTTGCACTAGTGGGACAATACAGAAGTCCAACAGCCACTTTTAGGATGCCACTAAGTTCACTCAGTGTTTGCTAGTATATTAGCTTAGTAACAATGAGTTTGAGTGTGCAATGCAGAGGTGCTGCACATCGGTTTGCACGAGTGGGACACTAATGGAAGTCCAACACCCACTTTTAGGATGCCGCTAAGTTTACTCAGTGTTTGCTAGTATAATGGCTTAGTAACAATGAGTTTGAGTGTGCAATGCAGGTAGAGGTGCTGCAAATATCTTTGCACTAGTGGGACAATACAGAAGTCCAACAGCCACTTTTAGGATGACACTAAGTTCACTCAGTGTTTGCTAGTTTAATGGCTTAGTAACAATGAGTTTGAGTGTGCAATGCAGGCAGACGTGCTGCAAATATCTTTGCACTAGTGGGACAATACAGAAGTCCAACAGCCACTTTTAGGATGCCACTAAGTTCACTCAGTGTTTGCTAGCATAATGTCTTAGTAACAATGAGTTTGAGTGTGCAATGCAGGCAGACGTGCTGCAAATATCTTTGCACTAGTGGGACTATACAGATGTCCAACAGCCACGTTTATGATGCCACTAAGTTCACTCAGTGTTTGCTAGTATAATGACTTAGTAACAATGAATTTGATTGTGCAATGCAGGCAGAGGTGCTGCAAATATCTTTGCACTAGTGGGACAATACAGAAGTCCAACAGCCACTTTTATAATGCCACTAAGTTCACTCAGTGTTTGCTAGTATAATGGCTTAGTAACAATGAGTATGAGTGTGCAATGCAGGCAGACGTGCTGCAAATATCTTTCCACTAGTGGCACAATACAGAAGTCCAACAGCCACTTTTAGGATGCCACTAAGTTCACTCAGTGTTTGCTAGTATAATAGCTTAGTAACAATGAGTTTGAGTGTGCAATGCAGAAATGCTGCACATCGGTTTGCACGAGTGGGACACTAATGGAAGTCCAACAGCCACTTTTAGGATGCCACTAAGTTTACTCAGTGTTTGCTAGTATAATGGCTTAGTAACAATGAGTTTGAGTGTGCAATGCAGGCAGAGGTGCTGCAAATATCTTTGCAGTAGTGGGACAATACAGAAGTCCAACAGCCACTTTTAGGATGCCACTAAGTTTACTCAGTGTTTGCTAGTATAATGTCTTAGTAACAATGAGTTTGAGTGTGGAATGCAGGCAGACGTGCTGCAAATATCTTTGCACTAGTGGGACTATACAGAAGTCCAACAGCCACGTTTAGGATGCCACTAAGTTCACTCAGTGTTTGCTAGTATAATGGCTTAGTAACAATGAGTTTGAGTGTGCAATGCAGGCAGAGGTGCTGCAAATTTCTTTGCACTAGTGGGACAATACAGAAGTCCAACAGCCACTTTTAGGATGCCACTAAGTTCACTCAGTGTTTGCTAGTATAATGTCTTAGTGACAATGAGTTTGAGTGTGCAATGCAGGCAGACATGCTGCAAATATCTTTGCAATAGTGTGGACATTACAGAAGTCCAACAGCCACTTTTAGGATGCCACTAAGTTCACTCAGTGTTTGCTAGTATAATGGCTTAGTAACAATGAGTTTGAGTGTGCAATGCAGGCAGAGGTGCTGCAAATATCTTTGCACTAGTGGGACAATACAGAATTCCAACAGCCACTTTTAGGATGCCACTAAGTTCACTCAGTGTTTGCTAGTATAATGACTTAGTAACAATGAGTTTGATTGTGCAATGCAGGCAGACGTGCTGCAAATATCTTTGCACTAGTGGGACAATACAGAAGTCCAACAGCCACTTTTATGATGCCACTAAGTTCACTCAGTGTTTGCTAGTAAAATGGCTTAGTAACAATGAGTTTGAGTGTGCAATGCAGGCAGAGGTGCTGCAAATATCTTTGCACTAGCGGGACAATACAGATGTCCAACAGCCACTTTTAGGATGCCACTAAGTTCACTCAGTGTTTGCTAGTATAATGGCTTAGTAACAATGAGTTTGAATGTGCAATGCAGGCAGAGGTGCTGCAAATATCTTTGCACTAGTGGGACAATACAGAAGTCCAACAGCCACGTTTAGGATGCCACTAAGTTCACTCAGTGTTTGCTAGTATAATGTCTTAGTGACAATGAGTTTGAGTGTGCAATGCAGGCAGACGTGCTGCAAATATCTTTGCAATAGTGGGACATTACAGAAGTCCAACAGCCACTTTTAGGATGCCACTAAGTTCACTCAGTGTTTGCTAGTATAATGGCTTAGTAACAGTGAGTTTGAGTGTGCAATGCAGGCAGAGGTGCTGCAAATATCTTTGCACTAGTGGGACAATACAGAAGTCCAACAGCCACTTTTAGGATGCCACTAAGTTCACTCAGTGTTTGCTAGTATAATGACTTAGTAACAATGAGTTTGATTGTGCAATGCAGGCAGAGGTGCTGCAAATATCTTTGCACTAGTGGGACAATACAGAAGTCCAACAGCCACTTTTATGATGCCACTAAGTTCACTCAGTGTTTGCTACTATAATGGCTTAGTAACAATGAGTTGGAGTGTGCAATGCAGGCAGAGGTGCTGCAAATATCTTTGCACTAGTGGAACAATACAGAAGTCCAACAGCCACTTTTAGGATGCCACTAAGTTCACTCAGTGTTTGCTAGTATAATGGCTTAGTAACAATGAATTTGAGTGTGCAATGCAGGCAGAGGTGCTGCAAATATCTTTGCACTAGTGGGACAATACAGAAGACCAACTGCCACTTTTAGAATGCCACTAAGTTCACTCAGTGTTTGCTAGTATAATGGCCTAGTAACAATGATTTTGAGTGTGCAATGCAGACAGAGGTGCTGCAAATATATTTGCACTAGTGGGACAATAGAGAAGTCCAACAGCCACATTTATGATGCCACTAAGTTCACTCAGTGATTGCTAGTATAATGGCTTAGTAACAATGAGTATGAGTGTGCAATGCAGGCAGAGGTGCTGCAAATATCTTTGCACTAGTGGGACAATACAGAAGTCCAACAGCCACTTTTAGAATGCCACTAAGTTCACTCAGTGTTTGCTAGTATAATGGCCTAGTAACAATGATTTTGAGTGTGCAATGCAGGCAGAGGTGCTGCAAATATATTTGCACTAGTGGGACAATAGAGAAGTCCAACAGCCACGTTTATGATGCCACTAAGTTCACCCAGTGTTTGCTAGTATAATGGCTTAGTAACAATGAGTATGAGTGTGCAATGCAGGCAGACGTGCTGCAAATATCTTTGCACTAGTGGGACAATACAGATGTCCAACAGCCACTTTTAGGATGCCACTAAGTTCTCTCAGTGTTTGCTAGTATAATGGCTTAGTAACAATGAGTTTGAATGTGCAATGCAGGCAGAGGTGCTGCAAATATCTTTGCACTAGTGGGACAATACAGATGTCCAACAGCTACTTTTAGGATGCCACTAAGTTCACTCAGTGTTTGCTAGTATATTGGCTTAGTAACAATGAGTTCGAGTGTGTAATGCAGAGGTGCTGCACATAGGTTTGCACCAGTGGTACACTAATGGAAGTCCAACAGCCATTTTTAGGATGCCACTAAGTTCACTCAGTGTTGGCTAGTATAATGGCTTAGTAACAATGAATTTGAGTGTGCAATGCAGGCAGAGGTGCTGCAAATATCTTTGCACTAGTGGGACAATACAGAAGTCCAACAGCCACTTTTAGGATGCCACTAAGTTCACTCAGTGTTTGCTAGTATAATGGCCTAGTAACAATGAGTTTGAGTGTGCAATGCAGGCAGAGGTGCTGCAAATATCTTTGCACTAGTGGGACAATGCAGAAGTCCAGCAGCCACTTTTAGGATGCCACGAAGTTCACTCAGAGTTTGCTAGTAAAATGACTTAGTAACAATGAGTTTGAGTGTGCAATGCAGGCAGAGGTGCTGCAAATATCTTTGCACTATTGGGACAATACAGATGTCCAACAGTCACTTTTAGGATGCCACTAAGTTCTCTCAGTGTTTGCTAGTATAATGGCTTAGTAACAATGAGTTTGAGTGTGCAATGCAGGCAGAGGTGCTGCAAATATCTTTGCACTAGTGGGACAATACAGATGTCCAACAGCCACTTGTAGGATGCCACTAAGTTCACTCAGTGTTTGCTAGTATATTGGCTTAGTAACAATGAGTTCGAGTGTGTAATGCAGAGGTGCTGCACATAGGTTTGCACCAGTGGTACACTAATGGAAGTCCAACAGCCACTTTTAGGATGCCACTAAGTTCACTCAGTGTTTGCTAGTATAATGGCTTAGTAACAATGAGTTTGAGTGTGCAATGCAGGCAGAGGTGCTGCAAATATATTTGCACTAGTGGGACAATACAGATGTCCAACAGCCACTTTTAGGATGCCACTAAGTTCACTCAGTGTTTGCTAGTATATTGGCTTAGTAACAATGAGTTCGAGTGTGTAATGCAGAGGTGCTGCACATAGGTTTGCACCAGTGGTACACTAATGGAAGTCCAACAGCCACTTTTAGGATGCCACTAAGTTCACTCAGTGTTTGCTAGTATAATGGCTTAGTAACAATGAGTTTGAGTGTGCAATGCAGGCAGAGGTGCTGCAAATATATTTGCACTAGTGGGACAATACAGATGTCCAACAGCCACTTTTAGGATGCCACTAAGTTCACTCAGTGTTTGCTAGTATATTGGCTTAGTAACAATGAGTTCGAGTGTGTAATGCAGAGGTGCTGCACATAGGTTTGCACCAGTGGTACACTAATGGAAGTCCAACAGCCACTTTTAGGATGCCACTAAGTTCACTCAGTGTTTGCTAGTATAATGGCTTAGTAACAATGAGTTTGAGTGTGCAATGCAGGCAGAGGTGCTGCAAATATATTTGCACTAGTGGGACAATACAGAAGTCCAACAGCTACGTTTAGGATGCCACTAAGTTCACTCAGTGTTTGCTAATATAATTTCTTAGTAACAATGAGTTTGAGTGTGCAATGCAGGCAGACGTGCTGCAAATATCTTTGCATTAGTGGGACATTACAGAAGTCCAACAGCCACTTTTAGGATGCCACTAAGTTCACTCAGTGTTTGCTAGTATAATGGCTTAGTGACAATGAGTTTGAGTGTGCAATGCAGGCAGAGGTGCTTCAAATAACTTTGCACTAGTGGGACAATGCAGAAGTCCAGCAGCCACTTTTAGGATGCCACGAAGTTCACTCAGAGTTTGCTAGTATAATGACTTAGTAACAATGAGTTTGAGTGTGCAATGCAGGCAGAGGTGCTGCAAATATCTTTGCACTATTGGGACAATACAGATGTCCAACAGTCACTTTTAGGATGCCACTAAGTTCTCTCAGTGTTTGCTAGTATAATGGCTTAGTAACAATGAGTTTGAGTGTGCAATGCAGGCAGAGGTGCTGCAAATATCTTTGCACTAGTAAGACAATACAGAAGTCCAATAGCCACGTTTAGGATGCCACTAAGTTCACTCAGTGTTTGCTAGTATTATGGCTTAGTAACAATGAGTTTGAGTGTGCAATGCAGGCAGACGTGCTGCAAATGTCTTTGCACTAGTGGGACAATACAGAAGTCCAACAGCCACTTTTAGGATGCCACTAAGTTCACTCAGTGTTTGCTAGTATAATGGCTTAGTAACAATGAGTTTGAGTGTGCAATGCAGGCAGACGTGCTGTAAATATCTTTGCACTAGTGGGACAATACAGAAGTCCAACAGCCACTTTTAGGATGCCACTAAGTTCACTCAGTGTTTGCTAGTATATTAGCTTAGTAACAATGAGTTTGAGTGTGCAATGCAGAGGTGCTGCACATCGGTTTGCACGAGTGGGACACTAATGGAAGTCCAACACCCACTTTTAGGATGCCGCTAAGTTTACTCAGTGTTTGCTAGTATAATGGCTTAGTAACAATGAGTTTGAGTGTGCAATGCAGGTAGAGGTGCTGCAAATATCTTTGCACTAGTGGGACAATACAGAAGTCCAACAGCCACTTTTAGGATGACACTAAGTTCACTCAGTGTTTGCTAGTTTAATGGCTTAGTAACAATGAGTTTGAGTGTGCAATGCAGGCAGACGTGCTGCAAATATCTTTGCACTAGTGGGACAATACAGAAGTCCAACAGCCACTTTTAGGATGCCACTAAGTTCACTCAGTTTTTGCTAGTATAATGGCTTAGTAACAATGAGTTTGAGTGTGCAATGCAGGCAGACGTGCTGCATATATCTTTGCACTAGTGGGACAATACAGAAGTCCAACAGCCACGTTTAGGATGCCACTAAGTTCACTCAGTGTTTGCTAGTATAATGGCTTAGTAACAATGAGTTTGAGTGTGGAATGCAGGCAAAGGTGCTGCAAATATCTTTGCACTAGTGGGACAATACATAAGTCCAACAGCCACTTTTAGGATGCCACTAAGTTCACTCAGTGTTTGCTAGTATAATGGCTTAGTAACAATGACTTTGAGTGCGCAATGCAGGCAGAGGTGCTGCAAATATCTTTGCACTAGTGGGACAATACAGAAGTCCAACAGCCACTTTTAGGATGCCACTAAGTTCACTCAGTGTTTGCTAGAATAATGTCTTAGTAACAATGAGTTTGAGTGTGCAATGCAGGCAGACGTGCTGCAAATATCTTTGCACTAGTGGGACAATACAGAAGTCCAACAGCCACGTTTAGGATGCCACTAAGTTCACTCAGTGTTTGCTAGAATAATGTCTTAGTAACAATGAGTTTGAGTGTGCAAAGGGCAGGAGGGTACAGTGGCAGGATTTTGGGTCTCTGGGTAGAGGAAAGGAAGCCTGCCTTTCTATCCCTCCTAATGGGGAAATGCAGCGGGGAAATCCCTGACCTAAGCTACACAGACGCTGTCATCTTGTGTAGCTGTTAAACTCTGTTTTCACGGACCTGTCACCTATGGCTCTGACCCTGCCGGTATTAGCCCTTAAAAGGACTGATAGAAATTTCTATCCCTATTCTGTACAGCGCTGTGTATGGAGCGTACACAGCAGTATCGGAGATAGGAGCTGCGCCAGTGATGACTGACACCAAGGACGCAGAAGGCAGATAATGGCGTGCTGGAGGAAAATGTCCGTTTTTATAATGCAGGGACATGTGACATAGACATCCTATCACACATGCCGTTGCTTCTCTGGCTAAAAGTCCACTTAGCTGTGTGTGTGTCTGGGATTGGCTGACATGCTGGCCCGCCCCACTACACGCGCGCGCTTAGGGAAGGAAGACAAGGAAAAAAAAAAAAAATGACGATCGCCATTATCCATACAGCAGTGATCAGAATGCGCTGTTCCCGCACACTATACACTGAAATTTCATAATAGTGTGAGTCACAGAGTGACTTACACTATTACAGCAGAAAGCCAGCTAGTAATTAGCTGGTCTTTTTGCTGCTAGAACCGTTCTTGAACGTATCTAGAACTATCGAGCTTTAGCAAAAAGCTCGAGTTCTAGTTCTATCTAGAACAGCCCCCAAAATCACTCGAGCCGCGAACTGGAGACCCTCGAACCGCGAACCGCGCTCAACTCTACTCATAAGGACCCAGGAAGCGAGGAGCAAATTTGACAGAGCTCACTCTAAGTTTCACGTGTTTTGCAGAGAGCCACACAAAGTCCCCCGGAGAAAAGACAGGAGCCGGGCGATGAAACCGATCGGACACCGTCTTCATACGGTCCTTAGCTGCTTGGATCGACTCTTGAGTCCGATCCCAAACCTCTCTGGCATTAGTTGCCCAGTCGGCCACAAGAGGAGGAGGTGCTGCAGCGGGAAACGGTACCGGCTCTCTAGGGTGTTGTCCATTATTGAGTACGAACGGTGTCTGCCCAGTGGCCTCAGCCATCGAATTGTTAAGGGCAAATTCTTCCCAGGGTAGGAGGGAGGACCAGTTATCGTGGTTCTCAGCAACAAAGTGTCGAAGGTATAAAATCATGGATTGATTGGTATGCTCAACCAAACCATTGGTCTCCGGATGGTATGCCAAAGAGAGATTCAACTCAATTTGCAGAAGGCTACAAAGATCTCGCCAGAAACGGGAAGCAAATTGCGGGCCTCTATCACAAATGATACGATCTGGCATCCCGTGAAGCCTAAAGACATGCTTGAGGAATAGTTTGGCTAGTACCCTGGAAGATGGGATTCTCAATAACTGTACGAGATGAACCATCCGGGAGAAATGGTCCGTAATGACCCACACAAATCTATGTCCCTGTGAACACGGAAGATCACCCACAAAGTCCATGCCTACCACCTCCCATGGTCTATCTGGCACTGGTAAAGGATGCAAGAGCCCAGCCAGTCTCTGCCGTAACGGACGGTTGCGAGCACACGAGTAGCAGGAACCGACATATCTCTTGACGTGGCTGGCTAAGTGTGGCCACCAATACCACCTCTTGAGTAACTCTCGTGTCCGTCTAATACCAAAATGCCCACCCACCTTTGAGGTGTGGGCCCACGACAGTATATCATACTGTCGATCCGGCGGAACAAAGGTCTTGCCCGGTGGGATTTGGGCTAACGTCACAGTGGAGAGCGTATGAAAAACCCTGGAGGGAAGGATAAGACGAGGTTCGTCAATCTCTTCCTGGGTAGAAACCATAGAGCGAGACAGGGCATCTGCCTTGTTATTCTTACTCCCAGACAGATAGTTGATGGAGAAGTGAAAGCGGGAGAAAAACAAGGACCAGCGGGCTTTTCGAGGATTCAGACGCTGAGCGGTTTGTAAGTACGTCAGATTCTTATGGTCTGTATAGACCTGGAAAGGATGTTTCGCTCCTTCTAGCAAGTGATGCCACTCCTCCAAGGCTAATCTCAGGGCGAGTAGTTCCCTATCCCCAATGGTATAGTTTCTCTCTGCCAGTGAAAAGGTTTTAGCAAAGAAGAAACACGGCCTTTTTCTACCTACACCGTTCTTTTGATACAAGACCGCACCAGCACCCACTGAAGAGGCATCAACCTCCAAGAGGAAGGGCTTATTCTCATCGGGTCTTTGAAGAACGGGAGCAGTTGAAAAGTGTCTTTTTACTGCCTCAAAAGCCTGGGATGCCTCAGTAGACCAGACTTTTGGATTAGCACTTTTCTTAGTCAAGGCCACCAAAGGGGCCACCAAAGTGGAGAAATGGGGTATGAACTGCCGGTAATAAATTATGAATCCTAAGAAGCGTTGCACCGCCTTCAAGGAATGAGGTTCGGACCATTCCAGGACAGCAGAGAGCTTCGCAGGATTCATAGCTAGACCCTCTTGTGAGATAATGTAACCCAAAAAAGGCAAGGATGACTGCTCGAATACACACTTTTCGAGTTTAGCAAACAATGAGTGCTCCCTTAAACGGGAAAGGACACGAACGACATCCTGACGATGAGTCTCCAGATCAGGAGAAAAAATCAGGATGTCGTCCAGATACACCACAATGGAGGATAACAGTAAATCCCTGAACACATCGTTTGCGAAGTCCTGAAATACTGCGGGTGCATTATATAAACCCAAAGGCATGACGAGGTATTCATAGTGACCGTCTCGGGTGTTAAAAGCGGTCTTCCATTCGTCACCCTCTCGAATTCGTACCAAGTTATACGCACCCCGCAGATCCAACTTCGTAAAAACCTGAGCTCCCCTCAGTCTGTCAAAGAGCTCCAAAATTAAAGGTAACGGGTATTTGTTCTTTATTGTGATTGCGTTGAGACCCCTGTAATCTATGCAGGGATGCAAATCACCCTCTTTCTTCCGAACAAAGAAAAACCCAGCTCCCGCGGGAGAGACAGACTTACGAATGAACCCCTTCTCTAAACTCTCTCTTATATAGGTCGACATGGCCTCCGACTCAGGTATTGACAGGGGGTAAACCCTGCCCTTAGGTGGAACCAAACCTGGGATAAGGTCTATGGCGCAGTCATACGGCCTATGGGGTGGAAGAACCTCAGCACCCTGTTTGGAGAACACGTCAGCGAAATCCAAATAGGGTGTAGGTATTGGAGAGAGATCAGTTGATGCAACCGCAACGACCTTAGGTGGTAAGGGAAGACATCGGGACTGACATTTCGAACCCCAACTAATAATGCTATCGGACTCCCAGTCAATTAGAGGAGCATGGGTCCGAAGCCATGGGGGACCCAGAAGAACGTCGTCTATACCCTCAGGCAAAACAAGAAAAGAAATCTCTTCTATGTGACCCTGAGACAGGGAAAGGCGCAAGGGAACTGTCCTCAATGTAATGGAGTCAGACAACATAGTCCCATTAACAACACGGACAGGAATAGGCGCCTCTAACATGATAGAGGGAATATTGTGTCTCTTTACAAATCCTGAGGACACAAAAGTCCCATCAGCTCCGGAATCCACAAAAGCCATAATAGGCCATGTATTCTCAGAGAATGAGAGCTGACCTGGGATAGTACACTTAGAGGGTGCAGAAGACATCTCTAGTAACCCCCCTCTAATGGTTACTAGGCCTGGGAGTTTCCCTGACGGCTAGGACACTTGTTGGCATAGTGCCCAGCCTGACGACATATGTAACATATAGGAGGACCAGACCTGCGTAGTATGGAGGACGTATGACCTAACTCCATAGGAGTGGGAGATGTCTCAGATGCTGAGGAAGATGGTAGTGGACCCTCAACAACTGGAATAGCCCGATGCTTAGGGCGTGAGGAAGAGACCTCGAGTCTACGTTCCTTATGGCGTACATCGATCCTTGTTGCTACAGTGATTAAGTCCTCCAGAGAAGCAGGGACCTCACGAGTAGCAAGGGCATCCTTGACATAGCCTGCCAACCCTCTCCAGAAGATAGGAATCAACACCTTTTCTGGCCAATCTAGTTCTGCCACCAGAGTTCTAAAAGCAATGGCATAAGAACTAGTGGATAACGAAACCTGAGATAGATCTAACAGTCTCAGGGCCGCATCATGGGTAACCTGCGGACCCATGAATACCACTTTAAGAGCTTCAAGAAAGTCTTGATGTCTCAGAGTAACCACATCAGAGCGCTCCCATAGGGATGTCACCCATTCTAAGGCTTTGTCCTGAAGTAAGTATATGATAAAGCCTACTCTGGACCTCTCCGTAGAGAAGGGAGAAGAGTTGACCTCTGGGTGTATCTGACACTGACTAATAAAACCACAACATGATCTGGCATCGCAAGAATACCTGTTTGGCAGAGCAAGTCGAGGATCATGTGCAGATGTCACCATGGTCTGAGGTTTATCCTCAATAGTCTTGAGCCGCGACTCAAGTACTTGTATGTAACGGTGTAACTGCTGATATTCTGCCATAACTGCCAGACCCTTGGCTCAGTCCTAATGTTACGGGGGGCTGTCTGATAATAAAACCCAAAGGAATAACAGACAGTCAGGGTCCACCGTGCAAAGACTCTGCTGCAGACTATGGCAGAGGATAAGGATTATATAAGTGTGCCACTGTAAATAGTAATAGCACAAGTGCAGAGTGCAATACCTCTGTTAAACTCACAGAGGAATATAATTAGGAAATAAAGCAATTCCTCCCTTGCTTGGAGGGTGTGTGGTATGGTCTCTGTTAATGGTCACAGAGACAAAAGCAGTGAGTGTGAAATGGCACCTACCCAGGTCCGTTCCTCTAGCGGTGCCAGGAGACGGACAGCAGCGTAAGCCGCACAAAGCTCCTACTTGCGTTCGCTCCACTAGTGTGCGAGGACACGAACCACTATATGGGACCTGCCTAGGTCCGCTCCACTAGTGGTGCAAAAGAGACGGACAGCAGCATAAGCTGCACAAAGCTCCTACCTATGTTCGCTCCCCTAGTGTGCGAGGATACGAACAACTGCCAGACGCAGTATAAGGAACGTTACCCTAGCGGCAACGTCCACCTACGAGTAGAATCACAAGGCCCAGCCGGACCATGTGCCTCAGGCACCTGCCTATGTCCGCTCCACTAAGATGTAAGGATACGGACCGCAGCCGAAGCTGTAAGGTATAAGAATGCTACCCTGCCGGTAGCGCTCACCTAGCATAGACAGAGAGATGCCTAGAGGGACGTGCACAGAGCGTCTACTCTCATGCATGAACCAAGAGGACTGAGCGCCGGGCGGCGTGCGTCAGGGTCTTATATAGACTCTGTGCCTCATCCAAGATGGAGGACACCAGAGCCAATCCGCTGCCAGAACGACAGCAATGACGTCACGCTGGCCTATCACAGAGCAAAGCGTCACAAGCACATGACCAGCGACCAATTGGCATAGAAGGTGTCAGAGACATGTGACCACGTGTCACAAGCACATGGCCAGCGGCCAATCAGCTTAGAAGGTGTCAGAGACATGTGACCTCGTGTCAGCGATGATGTCACCCGCACATGTGCAATGGCTCCAAGATAGGATTTAGGCGGGCTTTGCACGTTGCGACATCGCAAGCCGATGCTGCGATGTCGCACGCGATAGTCCCCGCCCCCGTCGCAGGTACGATACCGTGTGATAGCTGGCGTAGCGAAAATTATCGCTACGCCAGCTTCACACGCACTCACCCGCCCTGCGACCGTCGCTCTGGCCGTCGCCCCGCCTCCTTCCTAAGGGGGCGGGTCGTGCGGCGTCATAGCGACGTCACACGGCAGGCGACCAATAGCGGCGGAGGGGCGGAGATGAGCAGGATGTAAACATCCTGCCTACCTCCTTCCTTCCGCATATCCTACGGAAGCCGCAGTGACGCCGGTAGGAGATGTTCCTCGCTCCTGCGGCTTCACACACAGTGATGTGTTCTGCCGCAGGAACGAGGAACCACATCGGACCGTAGCGTCAGCATAATTATGGATTACGCCGACGCTGCAGCGATGATACGATTATGACGATTTTGCGCTCGTAAATCGTATCATCTAGGTTTTACACACTACGATGTCGCATGCGATGCCGGATGTGCGTCACTTTCAATTTGACCCCACCGACATCGCACCTGCGATGTCGTAGTGTGCAAAGCCGCCCTAAGGCGGGCTTTGCACGCTGCGACATCGGTAACAATGTGTTACCGATGCTGCAGCGATAGTCCCGCCCCCGTCGCACGTGCAATATCTAGTGAAAGCTGCTGTAGCGATTATTATCGCTACGGCAGTTTCACATGCACTCACCTGCCGTGCGACGTCCCTCTGGCCGGCGACCCGCCTCCTTCCTAACGGGGTGGGTCGTGCGGCGTCACAGCGACGTCACACGGCAGGCGGCCAATTGAAGTGGAGGGGCGGAGATGAGCAGGATGTAAACATCCCGCCCACCTCCGTCCTTCTCATTGCAGCCGGCGGCAGGTAAGGTGAAGTTCCTCGCTCCTGCGGCTTTACACACAGCGATGTGTGCTGCCGCAGGAGCGAGGAACAACATCGTACCTGTCGCTGCACCGGCATTATGGAAATGTCGGAGGCTGCAGCGATGATACGATAACGACGCTTTTGCGCTCGTTCATCGTATCAAAAAGGATTTGCACGATGCGATATCGACTGCGACGCCGGATGTGCGTCACTTTCAATTTGACCCCACCGACATCGCACGTGCAATGTCGCAACGTGCACAGCCGCCCTTAGTCTCCAACGCTTGCACATGTGCAGTAGCAAGAAATCCGAACATAGTCTCCAGTGCTCGCACATGTACAGTAGCAAGAAATCCGAACATAGTCTCCAGTGCCACAGCAGCCGTAACAAGGCTGTTCTAAAACTCATCTGTTTGGTGAAAAATCCCACTCAAAGTGGAGGAGCTGTGGAAAGGGATCGAACAATAGACCAATAAGTGGTTGATTACGGTGAATCTCAAGCACGTGTTGATGGTGTGTGATAACGAGCAAAATCTCGTAGCAACTCTGGGCCTAGCTAATTTGACACACATCTCTTGCCTGGTACCTGTGCTGAATTTGATGGTGCAGAGTTTCTTAAAAATTACCCCAAGATATCAGACTAGTGCAGAAAGTGCTGGCTGTCTGTGCCCAATTTCGGTGTTCTCACCCTCTTATTGCTCGCCTGTCTGCCCTGAAACATAAATTCTGCTATTCTGCTCACTACTTCATGTCCAAAATACAGAAAAGGTGGAACGCCATCTTGCATATGCTAAAGAGACTGTGCTTTCAGCAGCTGGCAATATTGTAGTTTCAGCTGCAATATGCCCTGCATAATCTGCAACATCACCTCACGACCAATTAGTAAGCCTTCATGCAGTACTTGTGCATACCTCCCAACTTTTCAAGAAAGGAAAGAGGGACAAAGGGGCAAATTTTGACCACGCCCTTAGCCACACCCCTAGCCACACCCATTTGGCAGTAAGGGTCATTCAGCAGATGCCGTGGACTGTTCATTCATATTTATAGCAGTCAGAATGTTTTTATACTTCTATGTGTCACTATATGACATGTTGCTTATTTGTGCCTATCAATCCGTGTTCACACGTTGCATAAATTCTGTTTCTTTTTGTTTCTGTCTGCACCAAACTACACAATAACAATCTTCTCTGTTTTTTCCATTTTTGCTGAATTTTTTCTGCCTTTTCTCCATTATTTAATGCGTTTTTGGTTCAGATGTGAATCAGCGTTTTTAAGTGTTTTTATTGTACAGAGAAGCTTTTTCCTGCATTTTTTAAGCTCCACATAGAAACCTCCAGAGAACCCCCCCCCCGGAAACCGCAGAATTCAGCGGCGTCTTTTCATGGAATCACATCCACTTTACTTGGACAATTAAACACAGCAGAATAAATGTGCAAAAAAACAGCAGAAAAAAATGCAGCATTTACACTACATGTGAACACGGACTAATTGTCCAAGCAAAGTGGATGAGACGTCCTGAAATCTCCGCTCCTGGTGCGTGGAAAGACGCCGCTGAACTGTGCGGATTTGGTGTTTCTTTCTTTATAAGCTTCAGGATTCACATCAGCAACAAACATGTATCAAATAAGGGGGACAATGTATAAAAAATACCGCAAACACGCAATAATCAGAGAACATTGTTATTGCACTCTTGGCGCGGACACCTGCAGAAAAAATGCAGCATTTACGCTATGTGTGAACACGGCCTCAGTGATCCATTTTTATTACATTTTTTATGGGTTTTAATAAAGAAAAATAATAAATTGCGCCTTTTTTTTCCCGCCATTTACCGATCCCCATAAATAATCTGATCGCTGTGTTGTTCAGGTCATTACGATTACAGGGACACCAAATATGTCCATGTTATTTGCTGGTTTGTGATGTTTATTATTTTATAAAAAAGTGCAATAAAATTACATTATTCTATTTTTTTGTATTATTTTTAGTAACTTTATTAGAAGAAAAAAAATCCTCTTTTACTCTCCCTCTAGAATACAGGACATAGAGATGCTGCTCTGTACAATGTAGCTGTGTCCTGTGTAATCTGCTGTGTAAGAGGCTGCATTGTAGGTTCATTTATGTGAAATCCTCCCTCTGACATCATCAATCCTAGTGGCTCAACAGCTAGAGCAGCTAGGAAAGCCAGGAGGTTGCTGGACACAAGTTTTGAACGTTGCTGGTTTGAATCCAAGGTGGTGAAGATATAAAAAAAAAAAAAAATAAATAAAAAATTGTATTTGTATTTTTTTCCTCATTTCTTTATAGTAGTTTTATGGGAACAAATGAATCTGACTCTTTCACCAACATTGAGATACAGTATTTATCTATCTATCTCTATCCCTCTATCTATCTATCTATCTATCTCTATCCCTCTATCTATCTATCTATCTCTATCCCTCTATCTATCTATCTATGATTCTATCTCTCTCTCTATCTATCTATGATTCTATCTATGATTCTATCTATCTATGATTCTATCTCTATCTATTATCTGTCGTGTATCTATATATCCCTCTATCATCCATCCCTCTATCATCCATCCATCACACTATCATCCATCCCTCCCTCTATCCCTCCCTCTATCCCTCCATTCATACCTCCATTCATCCCTCTATCCCTCCCTCTATCCCTCCATTCATCCCTCTATCATCCATCCATCCCTCCCTCTATCCCTCCATTCATCCATCCATCCCTGCCTCTATCCCTCCATTCATCCCTCTATCATCCATCCATCCCTCCCTCTATCCCTCCATTCATCCCTCTATCATCCATCCATCCATCCCTCTATCCCTCCATTCATCCCTCTATCATCCATGCATCCATCCCTCCCTCTATCCCTCCATTCATCCCTCCATTCATCCCTCTATCATCCATCCATCCATCCCTCTATCCCTCCTTTCATCCCTCTATCCCTCCATTCATCCCTCCTATCCCTCCATTCATCCCTCTATCATCCATCCATCCCTCTATCCCTCCATTCATCCCTCTATCATCCATCCCTCCCTCTATCCCTCCATTCATCCCTCTATCATCCATCCATCCATCACTCTATCCCTCCATTCATCCCTCTATCATCCATCCCTCCCTCTATCCCTCCATTCATCCCTCTATCATCCATCCATCCCTCCCTCTATCCCTCCATTCATCCCTCTATCATCCATCCATCCCTCTATCCCTCCATTCATCCATCCATCCCTACCTCTATCCCTCCATTCATCCCTCCCTCTATCCCTCCATTCATCCCTCTATCATCCATCCATCCCTCCCTCTATCCTTCCATTCATCCCTCTATCATCCATCCATCCCTCTATCCCTCCTTTCATCCCTCTATCATCCATGCATCCATCCCTCCCTCTATCCCTCCATTCATCCCTCTATCCCTCCTTTCATCCCTCTATCCCTCCTTTCATCCCTCTATCCCTCCTTTCATCCCTCTATCCCTCCACTCATCCCTCCTATCCCTCCATTCATCCCTCTATCATCCATCCATCCCTCTATCCCTCCATTCATCCCTCTATCATCCATCCCTCCCTCTATCCCTCCATTCATCCCTCTATCATCCATCCATCCATCCCTCTATCCCTCCATTCATCCCTCTATCATCCATCCCTCCCTCTATCCCTCCATTCATCCCTCTATCATCCATCCATCCATCCCTCCATTCATCCCTCTATCATCCATGCATCCATCCCTCCCTCTATCCCTCCCTCCATTCATCCCTCTATCATCCATGCATCCCTCCCTCTATCCCTCCTTTCATCCCTCTATCCCTCCATTCATCCCTCTATCATCCATCCATCCCTCCCTCTATCCCTCCTTTCATCCCTCTATCCCTCCATTCATCCCTCCATTCATCCATCCATCCATCCCTCTATCCCTCCATTCATCCCTCCTTCTATCCCTCCATTGATCCCTCCATTCATCCCTCTATCATCCATCCATCCCTCCCTCTATCCCTCCATTCATCCATCCCTCCATCCATCTTTGCAGCTGAATAACCTGCTTCTGGTGTCTGCAGTATAGAGGTCAAGATAACAAAATCTTCCTATTGCTTTCAATACAGGCAGTAGCTCAGTGGTTAGAGCTGTTGCCTTTGAAACAATGAACTCACAGCTCCACGAGTTCGAGTCCCGGCCGCCCCGAAAATCCAGAGCCGATGATAATTTAATTTAATTTATTCACTCCACTGAGGGGAGGAGCCGGGACATCAGCTGTGAGCCGCGGGAGTGCGGGACAGCCCTGATAAATCGTGCAAGTCCCGCAGAATCCGGGACGGTTGGGAGGTATGCTTGTGTGCCATGTTGCTCTGTTTTAATTACTCCACAAATATGGCCAGTGCTGATGACTCCATCATCAGTTTTATTATCCCACTTATATTTCTCCTTGAAAAAATGCTTAAGGGGAACCTTTCATGTGCAATATGCACGAAGAACCACAAGCAGTTCTGGGTGCATACTTCTAATCCCTGCCTAACTGTCCCAGTCTGTAGTAGCATAGTTAAAGAGATCTTTAGAAAAAGTATTTCTAAATATCCTTTATGATATGCTAAAGAAGCCAGGGACTAGTCGCAATCATGTTATTTCCCTTGGCTAATCAGCCCCCTTAGCATGTAAGCATGCCCCTGTGGGCGTGCTAACATGCTAATGAATATGCAGCATCAGAGGCATGGTCGCTCTCACCTCTCTGCTGCCACCATGTCCCTGGACTTGCGGTCATGGGCACTATGAAGCCGAGCTTTAAACTGGTGTAGTGCGCATGACCGAAAGTCTGGGAACTACAGATCCATGCGCACTGAACCGAAAACCAGCAGTGGCAGCAGAGATGTGAGAGCGACCATGCCTCTGACGGTGCGCATTCATCCTCCTGACATCTGTTGTTGGAGAGTAGATTTGTATGAATGTGATATGGATTGACGCTCCTTGTAGTCGTATCAAGAGACTGCATTGTACTTCAGAACAGTACCTGATAATCTTTGTTTGAGAATGTGGTCGTGTGTAAGAAAAATCGTAACACGATGCTGAATGTATGCAACACATAATGCCATGCTTCGCCCTCACTAAGTAACATTACTTTCAGTTTCTGGCCCCTGATTTGTAAACACTCACAGTGCCCAGTAGACCAAGATGGTCAATGCATGTCTGAAGAAATTGTCACCAAGACTCACAAAATTGGAAGCATGGAGAAAAAAGGTCATGCGCACCACCCACATCAACGCTGGGAAACCTAGTAGATCATCAATGTTCATGAGATATTAATAAAGCTAAAGCGGTTGTAAAAAGTAATAATACATATTGACAACAGCTTACTGACCTGGAGAAACATACTGCTGGGTTAGTTTTACCATATTGTGAACATGGTAAATAAAAAAACCTAAAAAACTATTGCGAAATTGCCCTTTTTTTTCAATTTTATCACACTTGGAATTTTTTTTCCCGCTTTCCAGTACAATATATGGCAGAATGAACAGTGTCATTCAAAAGTACAACTCATCCTGCAAAAAGCAAGTCCTCATATTGAAGGAAATTTTTTTTAAAAATTATAGCAAAACTAGTAAAACATAGTAAACAACAGCTATAGGTTGCAGCCCCCACCTGTGAGCTTTACATGAATATTGGCTCCCTCAGCCTAAAAATACCAGCCCATAGCTGCCCAGAATTGTCACATCACATTAGATGTTCTAATTATGGTGGCTCATCCTGATTGCTCTGGTGAAGTAGCAATCAGGGTAATATAAGGGGTTAATGACAGCTGTGATTTTTTTAAAATATCAGAGCTGCTGTCAAGCTCTGGATTAGTAATGGGAGGCATCTATGAGATACCCTCATTACTAATACTGTTAGTAAAAAGAAATAAAACACAAATACCAGTCGGACAGTCAGGTCAGCTGAGTTCACACTATTGGAACCTGTGTGTGACCTCTGGTGAACTGAGTGATGCCACTTGCTCACAACTGGGTGCGCCTTGGCTGTCAGGGTTTACTAAAGCTTCCAAAGAGCTTACATGTTTTCCCTCTCTGCAGGCTTTGGATATAGCAGAATCAGGATAGTCCTTGATCTTCATATAAATTATGTCGACTTTACAAGGGTGTTTTTTTGCTTAATAAAGGGGTGAAGGAGGGTGTATTTTAAATCAAATAAAGGTTTTTTTCTGTGTTTGTGTTTTATTTCTTTTCACTTACAGGATTAGTAATGGGGTGTCTCATAGACACCTCATATTACTAATCCAGGGCTTGAAGTCGGCTCTGATTTTTGACAAATCACAGCTGTCATTAATTCCTTATATTAGCCTGATTGCCGTCACACCAGGGAAATCAGGATGAGCTGGGTAAAGATCCTGACTTGGCACAACTAATGTGAGGTGCCAATCCTGGGCAGCTACAGGTTGCTATTTTTAGGCTCAGGGGCCAATATCCATAATTTTATATTTTGATACATTGGGTATTTCGGAATGCAGCGATACCAAATATGTGTATTTTTTTTATTATTATTATTGTTTTATTTTCAATGGGATGAGAGGTGGGTGAGTTGAACTTTTAGTTTTTTTTATTTTTCACATCAGTATCGCTCTGATCTGCAGAAATGCTGATGATCTGTGAATTATAGAAAAGGAGGATTAGCTGATGATATCAATGTCAAAGAGCTTTTAATGATCCTGGATACATTGGCAACAGTAGGTGATCTCGTTGTGGGTATTCACCTTTACTCACATGAACTAGAGCATGTTAATAGAAATATTCATGTACATTCGTCCGAGAAAGAATAATTTTTCCTTATTGAGCATAGATTGTATGTCCTTGGAAAAGACCCAAAGAGGGTCAAGACGTTGGACTTATACTTTAAGATACATGCCAGCGTACACTTTAATAAACCAAACTGCTTTTTAATCATCTACAATTTTATTTTATTATTAGTGTGCCGAAGCTTTTTTCACTTTCTTAGGACTATTTTTAGTTTCTGCGCACCCGTTCTTACAATAGTTTAGCCAGGTTTAACGTTATTGTTCATTCATGTCAATAGCAGCTTTACAAATATACTGTATTTACTAAGAAAATTGGTGATTTGTTGGAAATTTATTTTATCCACTGTATATAATCAGCAAAATTCATGGCCCTCAATTACTTATGAATTGTTAGAGATGTAAGGTCAGAGATTGACAATGACACTTAAGGAGTTAATAGGAGCTCCACTCGATGCTGTTAGATTTATGAATACCACAACCATCATCTGCAGGCAACAATCCAGGCTGAGCTTCTGAGCCTGGTTAAAAGACAAGAACCCAACATATGACTTAATAGTAGGTAATTTATCAGCTTGTGACCTTCTTACATAGACTATGGCGGGAGTCACCCTTGTGAGTGACTCTCGTGTAATATTCGCGTCTCGCATCCCATCACCCGGTACGGCCGCACACTCTCCTGACAAGACCGAGTCGGCTGCATATATTTCTATGCAGCTGAAATGTTACTGAGAGTGCACGGCCATGCCAGGTGATGTGATGTGAGACTCGCGCGTATTATACAAGAGTCACTCACAAGGTTGACACCAGCCTAAGGAACACTTTTCATATGAAATCTCCAGTGTAAAATCTGTAAAATTGTTTCAAACAATTTCCAAACTCCTGCTTATCCCTGTGTTGCCTCTGTGTCGATCTTTTGTGCTGTCTTTGTATCCCTTCCATATGCCTCAAGCAAGGAAAAGATTCTGATTGGGTTATTCATTTTTAAAAACTACCTAAGGTGATGACAAATTGGTTTCAGACACTGACTATAAGCCTCCTAATAGCATTTTCTAAATGTTTTAATTGGAAGATAAGCACTGCTGCTAAAGCTTAGGACAAGGATTGTTTTCATTCTAGCAGGTGTTGGCAATTAGAGCAAGCAAAGCTCTAAGCCCCATAAACCGGGGGTTTAAAAGAAATGAAAGATGAAGAATAATCAAGCAATGACATCATTGAAAGATGTGCAATACGTGAGCCTTGCTCTGCTGAGATTTCATATCATGTCTGAAACATTCCATTTTGAAACACATTTTCTTAAGTGCAATATAACAATAAAATGCTGCAAATTCTGTTGCAGATTCACGGCTGAAGATTTGGTAAATGTGTGAATTTTTATGCGGATTTGTTACGGAATTGCTGTGTATTTAACCCAATGCAATGTGAAGGCTTAAAACCATGGAGAAAATCCGCAGCATAGATTGATATGCTGGGAATTTAAAAAATCCTCAACATAGGTGAATTTATACTATATACAGTGTGTCCACCCATATCCTGTCCACCGCCATTAACTTGAGAACGGCGGCAGCTATAGGCATAGAAGTGGTGTCTAGGTATAGTAAAGTAGCCATGCGCTATGCAATGAAACCACCTACAGCGCCACCTGGTGGAAAACAACGGAGTTAGCATATTTATCTTGAAAACGGAACGAAATAGAGAAAAAAGTGAATTAAAAAATTGTAGGGCATCATCAATTCAAAACGAATCGACACCTTGCATATGTGCCACCCCCGTGCCAGCAGCCGGGCACCACCGCTGCTGTTGTGGATTACCCGGGGGACGATGGGATGGCAGCTGGATGTTAACCCCTCCGTGGGTAGGGATGGATGCCCCGGGGCCCAGTGGTTCTTCTGCTGAGGATGGTGGCCGGTCAGACCGGGGAATGTCAGTTTACTCACGATTAAATGAATCACACAAGTCCAATGGTAAACCAAGGTGCTGGTGGCCGGCTGCCGCGATCGGGTGTATCTGGTCCCACACCCAGGATGGTGGTCTGTGTCACTTTCCTCTGCACTCGGTGTTTGGTGTGGTGGACTTCCCGGTGTGAAACACGAGAGTCTGCTCCCGGTCCTTTTGTTGGGAGCCGTGCCCGCTGACGCTGACCCTTGGGATGTAACAGGCCCTGGCGGATGCCCTATCCCCCGCGGTGGGTGGTTGTCTGCTTTTGGAACTTTGGCTGGGACAGTACCTAAAATCCTGCCCTCAATTGGTTAATTAGCTAGGCCGTTGGTTCCGGTCCTGGCTTCAGGGTCCAAGTACCCCCCCCAGTGCACGGGTTTCTGCGTCGGTTCTCCGGTGTCGGTACCGGCGGGCTCCAACCCTGTCCCGGTCCACCTCGGATCTCCAGTAGCCGTCTTCCCGTCTCCTGCAGACATGGACCACCGTCTGCAACCTAGCCAGCACGCCGGGGCTCCAACCCCGACGCCTTTTCCTTCTGTCTCAGCCTTCACTTTCTCCTCTTCAACTACTCCACTCCTCTCTGCTTGAACTTCAACTAATGCTTTTCCCGCCCCGGGTTCTCCAGACCCCTAGGTGGGCATTCTCCATCCGCCTGGTCCCGCCCACTGGTGTGCCTTTCCTACCCTTGGGGGGTGACTAGGGTTTCAGGTCGGCTGTGTGTAATCCTGTGTGGGATGGTGTTATGCGGGGGCCTATTCTGTGTGACTACCTGGTTTTTCCAGGGCATCACATTCCCCCTTGGTTAAATACAGACTATCCACGGGCTGTCCGACCACCAACGTTTATTGAAGTGGGACTGTAGAAATAGAAAAAGGGGTAACAAGAATAATAACATTTGAAACAAGTAAAAACATTTCTTCCCTTTACGGGATGCACAATTCTTAAACGCTGCAACTTTGCTCCATGCCCACCAGTCCACCCCAAAGAGTTCAAAAGTCCGGACCCTCTGTCCTGGAGGATAGCCACCAGTTTCAGTCGTGGCTGAGCCTCGGCCGACTTCATCGCAGGCCTTTCCTTCAACCAGCCTCTCCAGAGGTGCAACAGTCCTGGTTGTAGGAGCAACAGGAAGTTGGAAAATAAGGTACCCATTTTTAGCTACCAAGTCCATAAAACAAAAACATTTTTACAACTGCTGCCACTCCGTTTTACGGGTTCCGTGCTCCACCTCCTGCTCAGGAGCCAGGCCCACTCGGGTGCCCTCGGTGCTGGCTACGATCAGCCTCTCATACTGCCTTGGGCCCCATTGCTCAGTGGCCTGCTCCCCCTCTCTGCAGGTGCACTCCGGTTGTTCCACAGCCGGTACGGGGTACTTGGGAGTGGCCGGCACCGTGGCAGGGGTAGACGTCCGGTCAGGCGCTGCCTCCATTGCGGCCGGGCGGTCTGACGGAGCCGACATCATCACCGTTGCGGCCAGGCGGACTGCCGGAGCCGTCGTCATCACCATTGTGGCCGGGTGGACTGCCAGAGCCGACGTCATCACTGGTGCGGCCAGACTCGGGGCCGGATGAGATGTTGTCAGCGGTGCCGGAGCGATGGTGACGGTAAGGCCTGAGGGCCCAACAGCTGGGTCCTCCCCCATAGATGGTACGGGCTCTACTGCCACGGACTAGAGCAGCGGGTCGGTCGGGGTGTTGGCTGCGGACACGGGTGAAGAGGGAGACGGCGTAGCAAATGGGAGCAGGCCTGGTCCCTCAGCCAGGACAGCCTGTTCCTGGGGAACATAGGGGCGTGGGTCACTGCTTACCCGCTTCTCCGAGATCATATCCACTTCGTGCGCCAAGACAGCTGCAGCCAAGCCCTTCATCTCTGACACCCACTTCGCCAGCATGAAGTGGGCTTGAGCCTGGATACTCCGACACATCCTGCCGCGTTGGTGTCCAGGAACGGGTTGCTGCAGAGTCCTGGCGTCACTGCACTTCACAGCGCTAGTTACATGCCGCTCTGTCCTCTCATCCCCCATGGTTTTTCGAGAGAAGTCTGCAGACGCGGCTCTCTAGTTTCGTTTTTCGAATTCAAGTCCAATTCTTATATTTGTACACTTTAACTCTTTCCCAACATCCACTGTACATGTATCACATAGCGGGAAGTGCATTCATGTAAACCACCGTGAAGGTGTGGCTCAATGATTGCATTGGCTCACTAGCAGTGGGTGTCAGCTATATATCATAGTTGATGCCCTGCAGCAACCTCCCTGATTAGTGCTACAGCCAGTCGCGGAGGCTTAACCACTCTGAAGCCAATGACAGCAGCGGCAACTATTTACTAAATAATGGGAGTGGGCACCCTATTTGCCAAAAATATAGTTTTTTCGTCATACCGACACCCAAAACATTAAATAAAAAGGGTAAAAAAACTAAAACACAAAAAATAGCAGCAATAAAAACGTCCTCTCATCTGACAAAAGACAAGCCCTTTTACAGCTCTGTCGACGAAAAAAAACAAAAAAGTTACTCCAGAATAGGACAAAGGAAAAACTAATTAGTGTTTTTGGTTTTAATGTGCAAAAGAAGCAAAACATAAAGAAACTGTTATAAATGTGGTATCTATGTGATCATACTGGCCTGAAGAATAAAGTTACTTGATTATTTTTACTGAGCAGTGAATGGCGTAAAAAAAAAAAAATAATGCAAATAATTTAAGGATTTTGTTTTTGTAATTCACTTTCCCCCCCCCCCCCCCCAAAAAAATAATTAAATGCAATCAAAATTTTTTTTTAGTCCAAAATGGTATGAAAATAAATTTCAACTTATCCCACAGAAAACAGGCCCCTACACTGCTCTTTCAGTGAAAATTTAGAATATATTGATATCTTAGAAAATATTGGTATAGAATATGGTAATGCAATACCAATTTTTTTTTGTTGATCAGTGTTTTAGTATGCAATTTATGAAACTACTTTATAATCCTGTCATCACTGTAATTGCACTGACCCGAAGAATAAAGTTATCTTATCGCGCTTAAAGCATGGTGAATAGTAAATGTTGTAAAATAAATAAATAAATAAATAAAACTAAAGACAATTCCTGAATTGCTGTTTATTTGTTCATTCTGTTTGCCAAAAATTGTAACAAAAAGCCAATAAAAATGTTATGTACAAATAACACCAATGAAAACTCATCTCATTCCGCAAAAAATACTGTATTTTTCGTATCATAAGATGCACTTTTCCTCCCCAAAATTTTGGAGGAAACTGAGGGGTGCATCTTATAATCTGAATGTAGTTAACCGCAGTGGTGGAGAGGGGATACAAGGGGCCGGGGGAATGCTGCCGCGGCTACGCAGGGGCTGTGGTGCCCGGACTGGTGTGGGGTCTGCAGAGGCTGGTGCTGGGGTGGCTGTGCAGTGTCAGCAGCTGCTGTGCGGGGTCTCCGGCGGCTTTACTGGCGGAGGGCAGTGAGGACTTCAAATAATGACGCCCGAAGTCGGCGCATGCGCAGTTGGGGCTCTCGGCTCAAGCTCTCATCTGCACAGGCACCGCCTCTTGCAAAATGTCACCCGGAGGGGGCGCTTACGCAGATGAGATCTCGGCTTGCCATTAAGCCTAGAGCTCACTCCGGGCACCATTTCTTTGAAGCCCTCAACGTCCACAGCCACCATTGCAGCAGCCACCACAGCCTGAGCCCCAGCACAGCTGCCCCAGCACCAGCCTCCGCCACAGCAGCAGCCACCGTAGCCCAAGCACAACTGCCCCAGCAGGGCAGCACCAGCCTCAGCCATAGCTCGAGCCCCAGTTTCCACCGCAGCCCCTGTCTCCGCTGGATCCCAAGCCCCAGCCTCTGCCTTTGCCGCAACCCCAGCCTCCACCGCAGCCCCAGCCTTTGCCACTGCACCAGCACAGCCTCCTCCACCACCGCTACTGCCCCCTCTGGTAAGATACCACCGGGTTACAAGACGGACCACATTTTTTTCACCTTTTCTTGCTCTGAATTTGGCATGCGTCTAAGGCTATGTGCGCACTTTGCGTTTTTTTCTGTGTTGGCTGCGTTTACAACTGCACTGTGTCATTGACAAAATGCATGCGTTCTGATTCCCCAGCAAAGTCTATGAGAATTATGCAAAATCTGTGCGCACGATGCTTTTTGAAACGCTTTTTAATTGTCAAAAATTTGTCAAAATCCCATGCGTTTGAAGAAGCAACACGTCAATTGTTTTTGCCATTTTGGCTACGTTCTACACCCATTAAAATCAATGAGTTGTAGAAAATCGCTGCCAAAATGTGAAGCAGTGCGCTTGCATTGCATTATTGTTGTGATCCGCATGTTTTTTTAACATAACAAAGGCAGGTCTTTCGTCTTTCTCTCTCTGTCGGTCGGTCTGTCGGTCGGTCTGTCAGTCGGTCTCTCTCTCTCTATGTCTCTATCTCTCTCTCTGTCCATGTCGGTCTCTCCCTCCCTCCCCTTCTCTCATACTCAACGATCCACGATCACCGGCGCGGCGTTGCACAGTGTTCACACTGTGGCTGCTTCTTTTTTGAAAATGCCGGCTGCTCATTTATCCACTATGTATTCCCTGCTTCCCCCGCCCTCCGGCGCCTATGATTAGTTGCAGTCAGACACGCCCCCATGCTGAGTGACAGCTTTCTCACTGCAATCAACAATCACAGCCGCCGGTGGGCGTGTCTATATCGAGCAGTAAAAAAAAAAAAATAATTGAAAAAAAAACCGAAGTGCGGTGCCCCCTAATTTGGATACCAGCCAGGGTAAAGCCACACGGCTGAAGGCTGGTATTCTCAGGATGGGGAGCTCCACGTTATGGGAAGCCCCCCCAGCCTAACAATATCAGCCAGCAGCCGCCCGGAATTGCAGCAACCATTAGATGTGACAGTCCCAGGACTTTACCTGGCTCATCCCGAATTGCCCTGGTGCGGTGGCAAACGGGGTAATAAGGAGTTAATGGCAGCAGCCCCTAGCTGACACTAAGTCCTAGGTTAATCATGGCAGGCGTCTCCCTGAGATACCTTCCATGATTAACCTGTAAGTTAAAGAAAATAAACACACACATCCAAAAAGTCCTTTATTTGGAATGATAGACAAAAAAACACCATCTTTCACCACTTTAATAACCACTCAAAAACACCTCCAGGTCCAACGTAATCCACGCAAGGTCCCACGACGCTTTTAGCTCTGCTACTTCGGAAGCTGACAGGAGCGGCAGTAAAACACTGCCGCTCCAGTCAGCTCCATGCAGCAACTGAAGTGAGTCGCGCGATTAGTTGTGCTGTCACTGTGATTACTCGCTGCCACCGCTCTCAGGTGGAGGACTGCAGCTGTGGCCGCGAGTAACCTTAGTGAAAGCACAGCTGATCGCCCAGCTCACTGCAGTCACTCAGTGGATTTGCGATCACAGTTGAGTCCTTCACGTGTGACCGCAAATCAAGTCACAGCACACTGTGCGTGTACCACGGCTTGACTTGCGGTCACATGTGAAGGACTGCATGCTTTTCCCACTCTGTCTATGGCAGAGAAAGCATCCAGAATGCATGAATTCTCCAGGAATGTGCGCACGTTGCGTTCTGCAGAATGCATCTCAGAACGCAGCTTGTTTGGCTGCATTCTGAGACGCACAGGCAGTGACTTACACCCTGCGGAATTGAACACAAAGTGCGCACATGGTGTTATAAAATGAAAAGTACGATAAGTCCCTACTCAAATCTATCGCCTGACAATGGAAAAAAAAGGCTGTCCATGTTCATAATAGTTCAGAGTCTAGACCTTGACCAGATTGATCCATCCTTCAAATTTGTTATTATCCACATCTTCCTCACCACCAGATCCCTTATTGCAGCCAACTGGAAAAATCCCCTCCCTCCATCTATTACACAACTTATTGAAGCATTAGCCCAACACAACATTAATTAACAATAATTTCCCTAAATATTTCCGGCAGTTGAATCCATGGAATTAATACCGCCAAGGCGTTACATGAGATCAGATGATCCTACTAATTGATTTCTAACATGTGGTTGTCTTTCTGTTCATCTTATTATTTAGCCTTCAGCTCGGATTTTCATATAATATTGAAATCCTCTAGACGTTGACAAATGTGATATATTTCATAGTTCTCAATTATAACTGTTGTATATGTTTAATCCTCATATTCTCTCTCATATTGCAATCAACTTATTAGATGTTCTCCCTTTCCCAGTTTCCCTCCCTTTTTCCTTCCCCCCTCTTCCCAGTTTCCCCAATAAAAATGTCACTTCTCTCCTCAACCCCATACTCCTCTTCCTATCCTTACTCCCTTTCCCATTTTTATAGTACTTAAATGGTAAGATTATAGAACATAAGAATGATTAATGCAATGACAATACAACTCCTTCAAATTTGTACTTTCCCACAAATTTTCAAAATAAAAATTATTTTAAACATAATAGTTCAGAGGTGCAAGAAAAGCGATATGGCTTCCAAAAAAATATTCCAGTAAATTCCACGTTTAGAAAGCCAATGCCCACTCTTCTGAGCTCCTCAGTTTACCCAAAGCACACTGCCCACATTGCGTTCTATTACGCAGCGTGTAAGTCACTGCATGTGCGTCTCAGAACGCAGCCGAAAAGCTGTGTTCTGAGACACATTGTAACTGCAGAATTCATGCAGAATTCATGCATTCTGGATGCTTGCTCTGCCATGGGAAAAGCATCCGGAACGCACATTTTTGTCAGTGCGGTCCCACTGGGCTCTGCTGCATCTCCATAGACTTGCAGCAGAGCCGAGTGGGACCGCACTGTCAAAAAGAGCATGGCTGGCTGCGAGACATAGCTGCACAATCAGAATGAACTCGGATGAACTTAACCCAACTTCATTGTGATCGCGTGTGCGTGTGCCGCGGCTTGATTTGCGATCACAGGTGAAGGACTCACCGGTGACCGCAAATCTCCTAAGTGACTGCAGTGAGGCGCGCGATCACCTATGCCGTCACTCAGGTTACCTGCGGCCAGCTCAAGTCCTCCACCCGAGACCTATGGCCGCGGGTAACCTGAGTGACGTCTCCGCTAACAGTGCGACTCACTTTAGTTGCTGCCTGGAGCTCACAGTGAACGGCAGTGTTCTACGGCCGCTCCTGTCAGCTTCATGTAACAGAGCTGAATGCGTCACGGGACCTCGTGTGGATTACGCCGGCCCTGGAGGGGTGTTTGGGGATTTTAATAAATTGGTGAAAGAGGGTGTTTTTTTGTCTTTTATTTCAAATAAAGTATTTTTTCGGGTGTGTTTCTTTACTTTCACTTACAGGTTAATCATTGGGGGTGCCTGATGTCTATGCAATGATTAACGTAGGACTTTGTGACAGCTATGGGCTGCAATTAACTCCTTATTACCCAGATTGCCACCGCACCAGGGCAATTCTGGATGAGCCGGGTAGAGTCCCGGGACTGTCGCATCTAATCGATGCAGCAGCCAAAACGCTGTGTTCTAAAACGCGACGTGGGGATGGAATTTGCACAATCATCATAGATTGTGCTGGGGACGCAGGACGCATGCAGTTACGCTGCAGTGCAATATGCAGCGTAACTGCATGCAAATACGCAACGTGGGCACAGATACTTCGTACTGCTAAAGACAGGAGAACACACTTAAAGGGTATTCAAGGTCTAATAATTGATAATTTGTCAGCTGGATAAGGCTTCAATATGAGATCGGTGGGGTCTGATACGAGCACACCAACTTAGCTGAAGACTGCTCTAGCAGGGGCCGGACCTAAGTGATGTATGAGCGGAACAAAGCAGCCCCGCACACTGCATAGTAGACAACTACTAACTTTGTCTCCCATTAAAGTGAATACACTGCAGTATTCATGCAGCGGCCACCAATCAATGTACGAGGTTGCTGTATTTAGCCTATACATCACTTTGGCTAGGTGTCCACTGCCTTTGTGTACCTAGCTTGCAGTATATGTGACACCCTGGCCGGGCCAGGTAGTCACAAATAGGCCCCTGCACAACATTTTTCCCTCACAGGTGACATCAGCCAACCTTTTAAACCCTAGTCACCCCCCCTCAGGAAGTCGCAAAACGAAACTTACCGGCCTAAAAGAGGAGTGCCAGAAAAAGACCAAGGGGGAGAAGCGGGAAGATGTCGGTGCCAAATGAGGCCAGCGGAGCGGTGCCTGCCACCGAAGTGGCGGGGCTCAGATGTGGTAGAGGCGGAGTGGCCCTTGATGCGGAGGAGCGGAGCTCGAACCGGCTACCTGCAGGGACCGCTGCCTGGCTGGAGCAGGAGTTAGCAAGATTCTGCGTCCAGGTGAGAGCCCAAATGCTGCAGCAGGTGCTCGACTGGAAGGCGGAAATCTGGAGGATGGTTGCCGTGGTGTGGGCCCATGAACAAAGGGCCGCCTCAACCGTGTCGCGCCAGGATAAAGCTACACAGACCCCCGTGCCGGCCCTAAGTAGCTGGGAGCTGGAGCCTGCCAATAATGCAATGAGTGAACCCCGTGTAGCGCAACTCCTGGAAGAAGCGGTGCCGTCCACGATTCCACCACCATTCCCGTTGGAGGTTCAGAGCCCAGGGATGTACTGCACCTGGGGGGGGGAGCCCGATGTCCAGGCCGAAAACAGAGCAGTACAGCCCTATGCAGTGGTAGCAGAATCCGTAAGTTATCCCCAAGTTTAAAAGTTTGAAGCTGAAAAGTTTTTTTAAGCAAAGGACCTGCTCCTGTTATACTAACTGCCTGACCTTTGTTGAACGTCTCCAAGTTCCCGGGAGATGCCATCCAGCACACGGGTGGAAGGAAAGGAGGATCTTGTCCGACTTGTTGAACGCCACTGCGGTCGGAGCCTCAGAGGGCGCCATCAGGGGTCGGAGCCCCTGGTGGAGGACGACAAGAAGTTGAGTTGGAGTGAGGACAGTTCCGTTTACAGAGTCGGTTTGGAGGAGCAATCGTACCCGCACTGCAGGCAGTGGAAGACGGGGTCTTTATGGACAGTATCACCCGTGAATGATGGTGGCATTGACGACCAGTGCTGCCCTGTGGTGGTCTGAGGGACAGTTACCAGAGGAAGCTGTATCGGCAGTGAAGTTAAATGTTTTAACAGACCACCCTTTTCATCATGTCGCAGTCTCCGGAGAGGCTGGTTGGAGGAAGGGCCTGCGACAGAGTAGGCCGAGGTCCCCTCACCATGGAAACCGGTGACTACCCTCCGGGTCAGGGGTCCTCTGGACGTGGCGCCTCTGAGAGAGCCTGCCATGTAAGGAACTTATTACCCGGCCCGTGTGGGCACCACCCAGACCCGAACCCGTTTCCTGGACTGGGGAAAAGGGGTGCGCACCAGTGATTAGCGGTGGCACAAGGGCTAGGTTTGTTTGGGTGGGCTAAGGTGAAAAGGACATGGTCCCGTCCCGTCCCGGTTAACAAAAATGTTTTATGCATCGCTAAAGTAAAATGCCTCCTGTTAAGGAAAGAAACCAAAGTATTCTTGCAATGTAAATATGTTATTATACTTGTGTCTGTTTTAAAATCTTTTATCTTTTTTCAGTTAAACAAAATAAACCGGTGGTGGTCGGGCAGCCCGCAGACGGTCTCTGTTTAACCAAGGGGGAGTGTGACGCCCTGGCCGGGTCATGTAGTCACAAATAGGCCCCTGCACAACACCTTTCCCTCACACGTGACATCAGCCAACCTTTTAAACCCTAGTCACCCCCCCTCAGGGCTAGATAGACACACCAGGGGCGGAACCAGGCGGTTGGAAGACGCTCACCAAGGAGTCTAGACAGCCCAGGGCGGGAAAGTAAACAGAACAGTGTTAGAGTTCAAGTTGGAGAGGAGTGTGGGCTGGAGCTGTGCCCAGCTCCAGCAGAGGCGAATACCCCAAATTGAAGGGCGCCAGGGTAGGAGACCTGGTGCTATTGGCTAGGAGGCAGACGGCGGTCTCCATCTGCAGGACACGGGAAGACGACTCGGTGGAACTGAGGTGGACCGGGAGAGGGTAGTGGCCCACCGGTACCGACCCGGGGAACCGACTCGGAAACCGAAGCACAAGCACACACGGGGGTACTCGGACCCTGAAGCCGGGACCAGAAGCGACTGGAACAGGTTAATTAACCGATTGAGGCCAGGACTAGAGGTACTGTCCCACCCAAAGTCCCTATTAGAAGACAACAGCCCACCGAGGGGGATAAAAGGCCACCACCAGGGCTCAGAGATCCCACGGGCCAGCGTCTGCAGGCAATGGCTCCTTAGGCCACATCTAGCTGGGAGCGGACTCCTGAAGTTGCAAAGACAGGCAGTCCACCATTTTACAAAGGTGCAGGAGAAAGACGGAGACCACCAGCCGGGTGGGGGACCAGAACACAGCCGGCTGTGGGCACCGACCACCATCACCTTAGTTTACCAGAGACTCGTGTGTTTCCTTCAATAGTGAGTACACCAGCACCCTGCGGTCGCCCATCTCCCTGCACCAAACCCCAACAGGTCCCGGGGCCACCATCCCTGCCCACAGAGGGGTTAACAACTTGCTGCATAACATCTCCCCCGGGTGCCCCGTAACTGCAGCGGTGGTGTCCAACATTACCATACCCGGTGGGTGGCATCACGAACTTAATACGGCTCAGCCCGTACTTATACGTCCTACATCCACCACTATAACTCCCTTTTTGATTGAAGTGACTGCGAGACCCCCGGGTCCGGAGACCCTCGAGCCACCCACAGAAGGTCCGGATCTGAACAGCTCGGCTGTTCAGAGTGGGGCGGTACATATACATCTTGAAACTGTGACCTTACAGTCTATGTCTGGCCGGCATGCACTTATCTAACTGTATAGGAAAGCGCAGATTGCACTTTTCTATTCAGTTTGAGACTGTACAGAGATGTAGACCATGCTTTATATGTCTAATTACAGCGGGTCTGTATGGTGGACCGATGCTTCAGGATCCATTCTGACAGTGCACACTCACGGGTGCATATCTCTCGAGCGTATGCACCCAACAGTGTCCAAAAGCACAGTGTGCACCCTGTCTTAGCTCTGTCTGCTCCAAGAGTAGTTTCAGCTGATCATTAGAGTGTCGGACTCCCATCAATCTCATATTGAGAGTTCTCAATTGGTAGATACTAGACAAGTTTTAACAATCTATGCGGCACATGTGTATGGAAGCATAAGTTAGGCACTATGTATTGGGCACTAAAATTGAATACTTTCTATGTGCTCCCTGCTACATCCATTGCTCAATAATTTTGACAAAATGCAGTGGGATCAAAATAGTCACTACAGCCCTAGGTGATTATGTACTGCCCCATTGTTACTCGGGCTGCTCGGATCTGGGATCGTCGTGGCTCGAGGGATCCGGACCCGGCTTTGCGGACACTTTGATCCGTAAAAGGGGGATATTTACAGGGGAAAAGTTTGTGACGCCACCTGCGGGTTTTGGTAATGGGAGTACTGCCGCTGCTGGAAGGCATACCGGAGCAGATGGTGTTAAGCAGCAGCTGTCAGTCCCTCCACAGGTAGGGAAGGCTCCGGCCTCAGGGTGTTGCTAGATTTGGGAGGACATGGTGCAGGTGACCAGGGTACCCACTGTGGGTAGTCGTGGTGCTGGATGAGGTTTAGAAAGGAGACAGAACAGACACACTGCAGGTAAACCAAAGTCTCTGTGTACAGCTGCCGCTGCCGGGAGCCCTTCCAAGTACCCCGTCCCACCGATGTCCCTTAGTGATCCGGAGCCTACCTCTGTGCACAATTTATTGTCCATTGATGGTCCCCGTGGCTTGAAGCTGTTGGGGGCCCTGCTCACTATGTGTAGTGTAGCCATGCTCTTGAGGGCTGGCACTTTAGACTTTAGTGGGTTACTGTGTCTGGAAACCCCCTGTCCCCCTCGCGGTGCTGATGCCCTCAACCTCTGAGCGTCTAGGGAAGTCCTTGAAGATCCTCTCCCTTTCAAGTGAATTGTCAGGACAGTGAATCGGCTCCTGACCTAGGGTCCTGAACCCCGTCGTGCTCGGTACTGGTCAGTTCTGTTGAGCCCTTCTGGTGCCGACACTCCTCCAAGACTACGTCCATCACACCCTTGTTCAATGTCCCTGCTACCGGTCCCCGACTCCTCTGGACCCGAATTACCGCTTGTGACCCAACCAGTGTCCCTAGCTCCCCTAGAGCTCACTCTCCCAGCTCCTCTGTCTCTGGAGTCTACTTCTTCTCTCTCTGTCTCCCTCCCCCAGTCTGCTCAGTCCCCCAGTGGCTGGCCCATTTTCCAGTTAGTCCCTGGTGTGTCTGGCAGTGTCTGATGTGAGTTGATTGGGTTTTGGTGCAGATGTGAGTGACATCGGTTTCTTGGGCATCTGGAACCATGGGGGGTAGGCCCTGCACCCTGGGTAAGGATGCACTTCCCTGTGGCACCTTGATGTATTCAGGGGTGCCACAATTACCTTAAATGTAGATTGCAAAATGAGGTCACTTTTTGGGGATTTCTGCTGTTTTGGAAAGTTAAATGCTCTGTAAATGATGTCCTCAAATTACTCCAGGAAACTCTACTTCATGAAAGTCTAATGGCACTCCATCTCTCCTGAGCCCTGCCATATGCCCAAACAGAAGTGTTTGACCACATATAGGGTATTGTCATACTTGGGATAAATAGCAAAATTAACACTAGAAGTCCCAGAGAGGGGTCATTAACATTTCTACCTTTGGAACCCAGAGAGCTCGAAATTTCTGGGACTTCTAGTGTTAAAATTTTCTCTTTCTAGCCATGGTAAAGGTGACTCATTTTGATCTTAATCTACTAATTAATGTAACAATGAGGTTAAAGGTAATGTAAAGGTAATGAAATTGATAATATATTTATATTATAGAAATATTAATTATACCCCCAGATGAATTTCTTGAAGAATGTAGTTTCCAAAATGGGGTCACTTGTGTGGGGTTTCTGCTGTTTTGCCACCTTGGGGGCTCTACCAAATCTGTGTTTAAAAAGTCAAATAGCCCTACTTCCCTTACGAGCATTACTGTGTTTTCAAACAGTAGTTTTCCCCCACATATGGGGCATCGGCCTACTCAAGAAAAATTGCACAAAAAAGTGGGTCATCCATTTTCTCCTGTTACCCTTGTGAAAATGAAAAATTCGGTGTGAATGCAACTGTGACGCCCCTGAACTAGTCAAGGTCACAGGGTACTGTATGTCTTTCTTGACTGGTGTAGGACTCAACCCCTTATAGTTCTGGGATCCTAACTTTTGGTATTGCTCCATGAGCATGCAAATCCTAGTCACACCTCACACCACACCCTGTCAGGCACACCAGTGGGTGGTCTAGCTGGAACAGAGCCACCCGCCTAGGGGTCAGACAGACTGGTGGGAGGAGCAGAGTCAGTACAGTGGTAGCCCTCAGAGAGTGAGGAGCTAGGGGGAGTTGGAGCTCCCTAGGAGACATTGGCTAGGACACAGATGGTGGTATGGGACTGAAGGCGTCAGAGACTAGCTCGCAGGGTATTGGGGAAAGGTGCCAGGCTTAGTTTTGAGGAACGGTTGGCACCGGAGTACCTAGTAACCAAACCAGTACCGAGCACGGCGGGGTTCTGGACCCTAGATCAGGGAGTAGCTTCACGCAACCTGATAATTAACCTCTGGAGGATAGTGTCTTTATGAACTTTCCCCAAGAGCTCAGAGATCGAAGGCATCAACACAACGAGGGGATAGGGCTTTTCAGCTTATGCGGCCCACTGAAATCCCAAGTGTCAGCCATCGAGAGCACAACTTCTCTACTTAACAGTGGGGAGCAGGACCCCGACAGCTTCAAGCATAGGGGTCACTCAGAACATCTAAAATACAGTACATGGAGGCAAGGTACAGACCATCGGCAATACCAAAGGGAGCGGACTCCCGGACGAGCTCCCCTGAAGTGGCAGTGGCACCCAGAGACTTGGTTTACCTTTGTGTCAGAGTCTGCTTTGCGGTCGCATCACTACCAACACTGCTTGAGTGAGTACGCTGTCCTCCCCTGCTTCCAATCTGCACCCCACTCAACTACACATTCATCATCCAGAGTCCCGGGGCCTCCCCTACTCATGGATGGAACGCCATCTGGCTGCCCCGCTTCATCTCCCCCGGGTACTCCCATCAGCAGCAGCGGTACTCCCCTTACCGCGAACCACGGGTGGCATCACAAACTCTTAACCCCTGTAAATACAGCTTTTTCATTTGAAGAAGTGGCCGTAAGCTCCCGGATCCGGAGACCCTCGAGCCACAGCAGACCCCGGATCTGAGCAGTTTGACCGCTTTAGGGGCGACACACAACTTTTTGGGGGAAGAATGTGTCATTTTCACAGTCTAAGTTTTAAAATACTATAAAGCAACTGCGGGTTCAAAATGTTGATTGCACCCCAAAACAAATTTCTTGAACAGTATAGCTTCCAAAAAATGGGGTCAGTTGTGGGGGGTTTCTGCTGTTTTGACACTTTTGGGGGGCCTTCAAATGCAACATGGCATCTACAATCTATTCTGGACAAATCTGTCCCCGGAAAATGAAATAGCACTCCTTCCCTCCAAACCCTCTCGTTTGCTTCAAAAGTAATTTTCCCCTGCTCTGGAGAAATTGCACAACAAATTCGATGGTTCATTTTCTCATGTTATCATTTTAAAATGGAAAAGTTATAGACAAAAGCAACATTTTAGTGAAAAATAACTAATTTTTCATTATTTTCTTTCACTATTATGCTTGTGATGCACCTGATAAGTTAACAAACTTCCTGAATGTGGTTTTGAATACTATGAGGAGTGCTCTTTTTAAAATAGGGTCTTGTTTGGAGGGGATTTCTGGCACATAGAACCCTCATAGTGAGTTTAAAACTTAAGTGATGCTTAAAAAAATGGGATTTGTAAATTTTGTTAGAAAAATTCAAAATTACTGCTAAATTTGTAACGTCTTAATAAAAAAAGGTTTAAAATATGATGCTGTCATAACGTAGACATACGGTAAATGTTATGTATTCATTATTTTGTGTAGAATGACTTTATTTGAGGGCATGCAAATTTCAAAATTTGCACTTTTTTTTCAGAATTTGGAAAATATTTGATATTTTTGTAAATAAATGTAAATCATATTTAAAGTTACTACCATCATGAATGAAGTGTAATGTTACCTGACAAACACTCAGAATCATTGGGATATGTTGGAGCGTTCTAAAGTTATGACCACTTAAAGTGACACTGGTCAGAAATGAAAATTTGGCCTTTTAACAAAGTGAAAACGGGCTTCATCGTGAAGGAGTTAATTGATATGGTTATTAAGGAACAGTTTTCAATATGAAATTAATTTTCTGTAAAAACATAGAAGTGCTAGAAGAATTTTGGCTGCCTTTACTTGCAATTAAAGAAGCTTATACGGTTGAGATTTAAAATACCTTTAATAAGACATGGAGCTTTGACTATAAAGATAAGACATACTGTATCACATAAATACACCCCTCCGCATTGACATTGCAACACCGAGCACGAAATGTCATGGAGTTATGAAAATCACCGGATCGACAGATATTAAAATTATATACAAATGATGAAATAATGGAAATGAAAGTTTCGAACATCTTAATTTATACAATAATTAAGTATGAGCACCACACACAGGAATACATTCACTTATAAGCCTTGGCATGCTTCTAATGAGGTATTAATGGTTGTCTGAGGATTGTTCTGCCACGCTTAATGCACTTGGACATGCTAATTGTTAAGATCCACTGCTGGAAGGTACATTTGGAATTGCTGATCAATGACATCCCAGGTGACCTTGATGGGAGATAAGTTTAGAAGCATGTAGGCTATCACAGCCCTTTTAGGAAATGCAGGCAGCTCCTAGTAGAATGAGCAAAAGGAGGCTAGGCGCTATGGTGTAGATCAGGGGTCTCAAACTCGGCTGGGTGTATGGGCCGCACAGAGGAAAAAAAATAATTTGGGGGGCCGCATTCTTTTCAGGACAAAGTGACATTTTTATTGGTACCATATATAATATATTTTATTGTTTTTTACACATCTTGGGATCACTGATTTTGAACATTTTCACTTGTTCATTATAGTAAACATGCACATTCTTTGCTTTAAATATAAACATTTTTTTTTACATTTTATTCCTTTCTTGTAACTAATAGTCTTACTATTAGCACTATATAGAAATTTTGACCAACATCTTTTAGTAATGTTCCCCATATTGTTGTAACGTGCCCATCCTTGTCCCCTTGTAGTATTGTGCCCCATCCCACAGTAATGTGCTCATCCTTGTCCCCTTGTAGTATTGTACCCCATCCTAATCCCCATCCCACAGTAATGTGCTCATCCTTGTCCCCATCCTATAGTAATGTCCCCATCCTAGTCCCTATCCTATAGTAATGTCCCCATCCAATAGTAATAATGTCCCCATACAATAGTATTGTGCCCATCCTTGTAATGTCCCCATCCTATAGTACTGTGCCCATCCTAGTCCCCATCCTATCGTAATGTCCTCAGCCTTGTCCCCATTCTATAGTCATGTTCCCATCCTAGTCCCCATCCTATAGTAATATCCTCAGCCTTGTCCCCATTCTATATTAATGTGCCCATCCTTGTCCCCATCCTATAGCAATGTCCCCATACTATAGTAATAATGACCCATCCAATAGTATTGTGCCCATCCTTGTAATGTCCCAATCCTATAGTAATGTCCCCAGCCTTATCCCCATCTCATAGTAATGTGCGCACTTTGTCCCCATCCTGTAGTAATGGGTCAGCAGCTCCCCTCACCTTCCACAGATGCCGGAGTAAAGCTGAGGGGAGTGGCCTGCGGCCCCAGATCCACAGTGATTGGAGAGATCAGTCACAAGGCCGGTCTCGCCAAACAGAGCTGGGGGCGGGTGAAACACAGGTCACCCAGCTCCAGCCAATGATCGGTGCTACAGCTGCCCTGATCTTGGCTGGATTTCAATGTTTCAGCGATTTTCAATGGCTGAAACATTGGTGGCTGTGATTGGCTGAGCGGCGTTCGTCAGCCAATCACAGCCTCCGTAGGTCCGGGGAGGAGACACCACCCCTCCTGAGGTCCCCTCCTCCCCGAATCTAAAGTATTTGCAGCGATCGTAGCCACCGGGGCTGCGATTTCGCCATGACGTACTGGGTATGTCATGGGTCCTTAAGTACCAGGGAGCCAAAACGTACCCAGTACGTCATAGGTCGCTAAGGGGTTAACGTCCAACATGCACGCACGCACGCACGCACACCATTCTTCTCACCTACACCATTCTTCTCACCTGTCCCGCGCTCCCTCCGCTGCCTCATCTCTGCTTCGTGCGGCCCCCAGGCCTGTGCCACTGGTCACTATCGCGGCAGGGGCAGTGTCACTGTCAGTGATTTATGTGAGATGATTGTATTGCCGGCGCGAGAGCGCAGCGTCTGCAACACATTCATCTGACATAAAGTGCAGACAGTGGCTGCAGCCCCTGCAGCTGTCGCGACAGTGAACAGGGGCACGGGCCTGGGGGGGGCCACACGAACTACCCTGAGGGGCCGCATGCGGCCCGCGGGCCACGTGTTTGAGACCCCTGGTGTAGATCAACTGCTCTTTGGACACCTTTGAGAAATGGATGTACCACTGGTTCCACCACCAAATCACTGTAATGCCAATATATAAGCATACCCAGAATGATGTTAAGAGGGGTTCACTTACCTTCAATGCCTCTTTATAGCATTGCCCATGTGATTTCATCAGATTTGAAGATTACAGATAGTTATCCATTCTCTACTCCAACTGAAATTGGATGTCACATGCCAAGCTTAATGCATCAGTGTCTACTCGAACCATCAGAGTTTATGCACACAACTTTAAGCTAAAAGCTAAACTTCCAGGTACAGGTATTATCACGATGACTTTGGGATAGCAGGGAACCGGGGTTCCTAAGCTGTCCTTCAATCTAGGGGGTCCTATGCTATCTGTCACAGGCGGGGAGGACGCCGCCGCTGCTGCGCGCTCGCTAACGCTCGGGTCCGGCGCTGCTGCGGCCGCTGCTGCTCAGTGGCTCGAGCGGTGGGCCGGATCCGGGGACTCGAGCGGCACTCCTCGCCTGTGAGTGAAAGGGGTGGTTGGTTTGGAGGATTTAGTCCGTGACGCCACCCACGGGTCGTGGTGAAGATGGGCACCACCGCTGCTGGAGACGGGGATCCCGGGAGCGATGGTAGGGAGCAGCTGGGTTGTTGTTTTCCCCCTCCGTGGGTAGGGGTCGGTGGTCCCGGGGCCTGGTGATGTGACGGGGAGGCTGGGTTGGTGAGGTGCAGGGTTGCAGGGACAGCGCGGCGTGGTGCCGGATGGCACGGGTGTACTCACTCAAAAAGAGATGCACAAAGTCCTCGGTAAACCAAACGGCTGGATGGATGGGTCCCGCAGCCGGCTGAAGTGTCTTTTCCCGGACAGGTGATGGCGGCTGTCTTTTCCTGCACCTTGATGTACTTGATTGACTACTATGGATCCCCAACGGTAGTCCGCTCCCCGGTGGATGGATGCCGGAGGAGCCCGTTTGCCTGCAGACGCTGGCCCTTGGGTCTCTAGCCTTAGGTGATAGCTGTATACCCTCACGGTGTGGGCGGTTGCCTTGTATCGGGTCTTTGGTTGTTAGGAAACCCCTGGGGTTCCGGTCACATTCGGATTTGACTATTGTCGGCGGCTCCAAGCCTGGTCGGGGTCCGATGGCCCTGCCTGTGTGTGCTGGCTTCACTTCGCTCCCCGGTCGGTACATGCGGGCCAACGCCCGACCCCGGTCCTACGGTTCCGCGTTGCTTCACCACTCCTGCAGACGGCCACCACCGTCTGCCAACCTTGCTGTCAGTGCCTGGGCCACAAACCCAGACACTCCAGTGTTTACTCCTCTCACTTCCACCTCCTGGACTAAACTGTTCTTTTTCCCGCTTCCAGGCCTGTGAACTCCTCGGTGGGTGGGGCCAACTGCTTTGCTCCGCCCCACCTGGTGTGAACATCAGACACTGGAGGGAGGCAACAAGGGTTATATGTTTGGCTGGTGTCCCTGTCTAATGGGGCTGGGTGTGTTTGTGTGTTATCTGTGACGACCTGGCTAGTCCAGGGCGCCCCATTCCCCCTTGGTGAAATGCAGACCGTCCGCGGGCTGCCCGTCCATCACCGGTTTTATTTATTTTTATTTTTTTTCAAAAACTGTAAAAATATAAATTAACATGTAAACATTTTGAACATATAAGCATTTTTGTGGGAACACTTAAATGTTGCACATATAAACAAAAACATTTTTAATAATAACGGATGGACGGATGTCTTCCGCTCTCCCACCCAAGCAACCTAGCCCTGATGCTGCCCCTAAGAAGTGGGCAGCACCCCTTGGCCCCAGTCCAGGTTCAGGCTGCCCGAGCGGGAACGGGTATGGTTACTCGCACCCAGCTGTCACTTTAGGGGACCCCACGTCCTTGGGGGACCCCTGACCCCCGGAGGATGGCCACCGGTCCTGGTGGTGGTCGGGCCCCAGCCTGCTCTGCTGTGGGCCCTTCCTCCAATCTGCCTCTCCGGAGGCGGCAACAGTTTTCATCCCATAACACTATTTACATGCCCACCAGTTCGTGGGTGGCCTGCCAGTTCTCGGCCGTGTCCATGAGTAGTCTCTTATGCAGATGGTACAAACACATAGAGTCCCTCCGGGGACAACTTGACGGCAACTGCCGGAATAATCACACAGATAATCAGATGAAAAACTCGGTTGATTTTTTTTTGTCATTCATTTAAACTGCTGAGGGTCCCAACGGGGACAACTGCTCTTTTCCTCATCTTTAAACAGCAATCCCGCTGCACAGCTGCCGTTGCTGCCGCTCCCGTTTTGGAGCACCTTCTGCTTGCTCCGTTTCAGGTGGTGTGAGGGATGGGCCCAGACAGAGTCCCTCCATGCCGGCTACGACCGGTACCTTCGATAATGAGGGACCCCGCTGTGACGTGGCCTGCTCTGCCTCCTGGCAGCTGCATCCCCGCCATGCCTCAGCCAAGGCCCGGGGTCTGGGAGCGGTTGACGGGACTTGCGGTGCTGGCCTCTTGTTGAGGATCGCCTCCGCTGCCGCCGGGCGGACTGCCGGGGCCGTCGTCATCTCCGTCGCAGTCGGGATGGAAGCAAGGGACGGGTGCCAGGGCGGTGACAAAGGTAAGGCCCAGGGGTCGCAGGTCCGGGCCCTCTCCCTCAGACGCTGCGGGCTCCACTACCGGTGACAGGGGTAACGGGTCAGTCGGGGCGTTGGCCGCGGGCATGGGCAGTGAGGGAGGTAGCTTGGTGGATGGCAGCAGGCCGGGCCCCTCAGCCGTATCGACCGATCCCTCGGGCACATAAGGGCGTGGGTCGCTTACTGGTTCCTCTGAGACCACCTACACTTCGGATGCCCAAACGGTTGCGGCCAGGCCCTTCATCTCCGACGTCCTCTTCGCCAGCGTGAAGTCGACTTGGGCCTTGAGCTCCTGGCACATGTTGCGGCTGGATCCAGGAACGTGTTTCAGCAGAGTCCTGGCGTCCCTGCACGCTGCAGCGCTAGTTACATGCCGCCGCGGCTGCGACTGCCGCTCCTCCAACAGCTCCGTCGGGTGCAGACATCTTTTTCCTGTCCCCCCTTGGTTCTCTTCAGCACTTCCGTTTGTTGAGGCGGGGCTTCGCTTTCGTGCCTTCCCTGCTCGGAGAAGACGCTTGAGCGGGAGATTTTCGCGCCAAGATGGCGGCGCTTCAAAATTTCCGGCCGGACACCGCCGGCGGAGATCACATGGTGCACTTCTACTGGTAAGTAGAGGCGTTCAATCCTGTTTGTGACGCCAAGTTGTCGCGGGCGGGGAGGACGCCGCCGCTGCTGCGCGCTCGCTAACGCTCGGGTCCGGCGCTGCTGCGGCCGCTGCTGCTCGGTGGCTCGAGCGGTGGGCCGGATCCGGGGACTCGAGCGGCGCTCCTCGCCCGTGAGTGAAAGGGGAGGTTGGTTTGGGGGATTTAGTCCGTGACTCCACCCACGGGTCGTGGTGAAGATGGGCACCACCGCTGCTGGTGACGGGGATCTCGGGAGCGATGGTAGGGAGCAGCTGGGATGTTTTTTTCCCCCTCCGTGGGTAGGGGTCGTTGGTCCCGGGGCCCGGTGATGTGACGGGGAGGCTGGGTTGGTGAGGTGCAGGGTCTTTCCCTGAACCTTGATGTACTTGATTGACTACTATGGATCCCCAACGGTAGTCCGCTCCCCGGTGGATGGATGCCGGAGGAGTCCATTTGCCCGCAGGCGCTGGCCCTTGGGTCTCTAGCCTTAGGCGGTAGCTGTATACCCTCATGGTGTGGGCGGTTGCCTTCTATCGGGTCTTTGGTTGTTAGGAAACCCCTGGGGTTCCGGTCACATTCGGATTTGACTATTATCGGCGGCTTCAAGCCTGGTCGGGGTCCGATGGCCCTGCCTGTGTTTGCTGGCTTCACTTCGCTCCCCGGTCGGTACTGGCGGGCCAACACCCGACCCCGGTCCTACGGTTCCGCGTTGCTTCACCACTCCTGCAGACGGCCACCATCGTCTGCCAACCTTGCTGTCAGTGCCTGGGCCACAAACCCAGACACTACAGCGTTTACTCCTCTCACTTCCACCTCCTGGACTAAACTGTTCTTTTTCCCGCCTCCAGGCCTGTGAACTCCTCGGTGGGTGGGGCCAACTGCTTGGCTCCGCCCCACCTGGTGTGAACATCAGACACTGGAGGGATGCAACAAGGGTTTTGTGTTTGGCTGGTGTCCCTGTCTAATGGGGGTGGGGGGGTTTGTGTGTTATCTGTGACGACCTGGCTAGTCCAGGGCGCCACATATCCCTATTCTCAAGGATACTCTTAATGGTGGAGAGGCCTGAGTCTTCTTTCTGGCCCTGCTTCTGACCAGTTCTGATCTAATTCCCCTTCCCTCTCCCCCAGGGAGGGACAGGACATGAGTGTGTTGAAACCACAGAAAAAAACTGACAAGGGAAAATACAAAACTCTATTACATAGTACATACACAAGATAAGACAATAAGATTCAGGAAGAAAACAAGAGCAAGAAGAAAGTATAAAACAACAGGGGTACACTCCCCAACCTCACCAAGGAAAAAGAACCACTAAACACAACTTTCACCAGAAAGAGTCTGTGATACCACACTTCACATACCAACACGGAATAAACTATAGTTTGCATGGGTAGAAGGATTCTAACAGTATGAACAGGAGGGGAGCAGATGTGACAGGTCTCCTCACAACATGTAATTAAAGGAGCAAAGCAGACTAGCAGAGATTAACTATTGCTAGCCTGCCTAAGAATTACCACACAGCAAGTCGAAGCCCGAGTCTGCCTGTGTTCATCCTAGACATCAGAGAAGCCATTGGGCTGAGTGTCAGTATCTGAAATCTGAACAGAGTCCAATGCCACCATGATAGTCTGAAAAGTTTGTGCAAATGTCCGTGTGACAGGTATTCTGTTGACTTAACACTCCTACTCTCAAAGGCTATCAGGATGCCAACCAAAACAGCAATGAAGGCTGGAATATTGGACTATCCACCTCAGTGATGAGTCTCGCTTTTATCTTGGACAGAAGAAGAGCTAGAGATTAGTCTGGAGACTACATGGACAATGCTATGAAAAGTCCTTAATGCGTGAACATAATAGTGTCCCAGGACCCATTTTACGACATGACAACGCCTGGCTGCATTTTGCGTGTGCAACTGTGAATATCCTGCATAGCCTAAATGTATTACTATGATCTGCAGCTTCTTAAGATTTGTTTCACATCAAGCACATTTGGGACTCATTTGTCAGGAACTAGAAAAAGTGCTGGAGGGTGTCAGCACACTTCGCTCACCCCTTCTGCTCGGGTCCGGTGGCTGCTGCTCAGTGGTGGCTCGAGCGGTGAGCCGGATCCCGGGGGCTTCTCGAGCGGCACTCCTCGCCCGTGAGTGAAAGGGGGGTTGTTGGGTGTGGGGATGATTATTGTCCGTGACGCCACCCACGGTTGTGGTGATTTCACCACCGCTGCTCTATACGGGGCTCCCGGGGATGGTGATGCGGAGCAGCCAGGTGTTGTGTTGCCCCTCCGTGGGTAGGGGTTGGTGATCCCGGGGCCCGGTGATGGTTTGTGAGGTGCAGGGCCTGGTGGGCGCAGGGACGCGGGGGCAGCGCTGTGCCTTGCAGCACTGTGGTACTCACACAGCCTGAGACGTGACACAGTTTGTACGGTAAACCAACGGCTGGATAGACGGTCCCACGGACGGCTGCACTTGCTCTCCCGGTAGGTGACGGTGATGTCCCTTTTCCTTGCACCTTGATGAACTGGTTGGTTGCGATGGGTCCCCACCGGTAACCCGCTCCCCGGCTTCAAGCTGGACCGGGGGAGCTCTACTCTTTGCCCGCAGGCGCTGGCCCTAAGAAACGGGTGCCTTGGCGGTGGCAGTGTCTCTTCTATACTAGCTGAGCTGTTGCCTTCAATCGGGTCTTTGTTGTTGGGGGATCTACGTCCCCTTCACTGACGGATTCGGCAAATTTGGCGACTCCTAGCCTTGCCGGGGTCCGAGAGGCCCCTGCCCTGGTGCTGACTGTCCTTCGGAACACTGCTCCAGACCGCCGGGCACACAGCCAACGGGGTCCTTCCAGGAACTTCCAAACGGTCCCCCTCCAGACAGTCACCGCCGTTGCTGACCTTGCTGACCTGGCCCTACACAAAGCTGGACCCTTCAGGCTTTCCCTCCTTCTTGTCACCTCACTTGCTTTTCCTCCTTTTCCACTTTTCTACTTTCACTACTTTCACTTAGTTGTTTACTCAAGCTCGTCCCTGAGCTATCTGCCTGGTTTCTCCCGTCTCCAGAGCTGTGACCTCCTCGGTGGGCGGAGCCAACCGCCTGGCCCACCCCCTGGTGTGAATCATCAGCCTCTAGAGGAAGGCAACAAGGATTTCTGGTTAGCTGTGGTGTTCCTACCTGGGATGTAGGGTGTGGTGGTGCGTGACCTGTGTCCCCTGGCTTGCCCAGGGCGACACATTCCCCCTTAGCAAAATGCAGACCGTCCGCGGGCTGCCGTCCAACACCGGTTTTATTTTTCTGAAAAAGATAACATAATGATATAACATATTTACATTTTTAATAATAACTCTTCCCAAGACGGGAGGCACATTTCTTTTAACGTTGCATAACGGTTCACGGTTACGGTTTCCGCTCTCTCCCACCCAAGCAACCTGGCCCTGATGCTGCCCCTAAAACCCAGGCAGCACCCCTTGACCCACAGTCCAGCACACGGTACCCGAGCGAGATCTGTCCTTCCCTCCAGAGGGTAGCCACCGGTTCCTTTGGTGGCTGGGCCCTAGCCTGCTCTGCTCAGGGCCCTCCCTCCAACCTGCCTCTCCGGAGGCGGCATGTGGAAACGGTAACGGTAAACAACATATTTACAAGCCACTAACGTTTGTGGTTGCCCTGCAAGTTCACGGGCTTGTCCATGGATAGTTCCCATGCAAAACGTTTTAGCGGTCCCCACGGGGACAACGGTGCCGGCTCCAGCCGGTTGCAATCACAAAAGCAAATCAGGTAAAACTTCGGTAATCATCATTTTTCTTATCATTTTCAAACTTTTTAAACAACAAAATGGTGGTCCCAACGGGGACAGGACAACGGTGCTCCGCTGCCCTACTGGGTGTTTTCGTCCTCCTCACCCGGCTCGGGGTGGAAGAACACGGGCACCAGCCCCTCCAGTGCATAGCAAGCACGGCGTGGAAGGGCCGCCCGATACCCGTTGCCCCCGGTTCGGGGAATATAAGTGGCCTCCATGCCAGGCAGGGCAACGACCTCCTCCTCTTCTTCCGACACAGGCTCAGTGTCAGGCCCGGGGTCGCTATCTTCTGCCCCCGCCGCAGTCCCAGAGGGAGGCACACCCGATGGGCCAGGTGCGGTGCTGCACGTGAGTGCATAGGACGGAGGTAACACAGGAGCCAGGGGCAGACCGGGTCCCTCAGCCGCAGCGACCGGTTCCTCGGGGACACAGGGGCATGGGTCATTCTCCAGCTCCTCCATCACGGCCTCCACTCCATACACTCGCGCCACAGCGACTAGGGCCTCCACCTCCGCGGCCCACTGCTCCATCAGCCCGCCGATCCGACTCTGGTAGCGACGGCAGATCTCCGCCGCTCGGGCCCTCAGCCATGCCGCTGTTCCGGACACCAGCTCAGTAGTCTCTGCCGAACTAGGTGGAGCGGACATTTCCCGTTAGGGTTGATGGACCGGGGGGGTCCCAGTGTGTTTGTTGCAACGCCACACTTACATGCGTCCAGCCGCCATCGCGTCCCCCTTAGCTCTTTCCGGCCCCTCCTCTCTCGGGGCGGGGTTTTGGCCTTCGCGCCTCTACTGCTCGAGAAGACGCTCGAGCGGGAACTTTTCGCGCCAAAGATGGAGGCTTCTGAAATTTTCTTGCCGGATATCTCCGGCGGTAACAAGGCGCACCTCTACCAGACGGCAGAGCGGTAAGATCCTGTTCGTGACGCCAAGTTGTCGCGGGCGGGGAGGAGGGTGTCAGCACACTTCGCTCACCCCTTCTGCTCGGGTCCGGCGGCTGCTGCTCAGTGGTGGCTCGAGCGGTGAGCCGGATCCCGGGGGCTTCTCGAGCGGCACTCCTCGCCCGTGAGTGAAAGGGGGGTTGTTGGGTGTGGGGATGATTATTGTCCGTGACGCCACCCACGGTTGTGGTGATTTCACCACCGCTGCTCTATACGGGGCTCCCGGGGATGGTGATGCGGAGCAGCCAGGTGTTGTGTTGCCCCTCCGTGGGTAGGGGTTGGTGATCCCGGGGCCCGGTGATGGCTTGTGAGGTGCAGGGCCTGGTGGGCGCAGGGACGCGGGGGCAGCGCTGTGCCTTGCAGCACTGTGGTACTCACTCAGCCTGAGACATGACACAGTTTGTACGGTAAACCAACGGCTGGATAGACGGTCCCACGGACGGCTGCACTTGCTCTCCCGGTAGGTGACGGTGATGTCCCTTTTCCTTGCACCTTGATGAACTGGTTGGTTGCGATGGGTCCCCACCGGTAACCCGCTCCCCGGCTTCAAGCTGGACCGGGGGAGCTCTACTCTTTGCCCGCAGGCGCTGGCCCTAAGAAACGGGTGCCTTGGCGGTGGCGGTGTCTCTTCTATACTGGCTGAGCTGTTGCCTTCAATCGGGTCTTTGTTGTTGGGGGATCTACGTCCCCTTCACTGACGGATTCGGCAAATTTGGCGACTCCTAGCCTTGCCGGGGTCCGAGAGGCCCCTGCCCTGGTGCTGACTGTCCTTCGGAACACTGCTCCAGACCGCCGGGCACACAGCCAACGGGGTCCTTCCAGGAACTTCCAAACGGTCCCCCTCCAGACAGTCACCGCCGTTGCTGACCTTGCTGACCTGGCCCTACACAAAGCTGGACCCTTCAGGCTTTCCTTCCTTCTTGTCACCTCACTTGCTTTTCCTCCTTTTCCACTTTTCTACTTTCACTACTTTCACTTAGTTGTTTACTCAAGCTCGTCCCTGAGCTATCTGCCTGGTTTCTCCCGCCTCCAGAGCTGTGACCTCCTCGGTGGGCGGAGCCAACCGCCTGGCCCACCCCCTGGTGTGAATCATCAGCCTCTGGAGGAAGGCAACAAGGATTTCTGGTTAGCTGTGGTGTTCCTACCTGGGATGTAGGGTGTGGTGGTGCGTGACCTGTGTCCCCTGGCTTGCCCAGGGCGACACATTATCACTCACATGGGGATGAATAAACAAGTGGAGATGGAACCACAGGTCCCTATACAGACTAGGAGAAACCTAAACCTGACTATATTTTCTTCCTGCCTGCTTATGGAGGTTGGCACCCTAAAGTTACGCAATGGGCCCCAACTCAATGTCAGCTGACCTTGAGTGCCCTTAACTGCTCAAACTATATACCAAGTGTATCACAAAACACAAATAAACCAAAAAGAAGTGTGCACAGGCAGCGGGTGAGACACAGGGCTAAAGATGTGTTTACACAGTCATTCAGGGAAGATGGAGGAACCTGAAAAAAAACAAAAAAGACTTACGGAATAAATAGATCCCCTTCAAATCTTAAATAAAACAGATTGGGGGAATACTGGAAGGGTAAATGCACAAACTGAAGAGAAAAGCAAAAGTGATTACTCAGCAAGATTATCATGAACTGTGGACATGGGAATCAAAGCAACCATCAACCTTGGAATATAGCCAGCACTGAAGGCATGTGCATGGCAAATATAAATAGCTCCTCCCAAGATGTGGAAGGGCAAACAAAATGAAGAAGTGAACACACTTGAATACCAATAAAAAAGGAAGACAAGGTAAAGGAAAGGAAGACAAGAGGATTAACAGCAGTTGTGCCAAGACAACTGGCTGTGGTCCAACAGAGAGGAAAACTAACCACACAACCAGGGGTCACTTTACCAAGCCTCATAGTTGAGCCATGACAATACCCCACCCTTCTACAAGGTGCCACTGGACCCTCAGTTACTGCCATCCTCTGACAATGCTGATGAAACTCTATTATCAGGCGATCTGCATGAAGATCTTCTACACTGACCCAAGAGTTATTATCACGCTAAGTATGAGAAAGTACCACACGTACAGCAACAAGGAAAGGAATCCCTGTGACTAGGAAAGGGGGAGATGGTGACCACTTATGAAGCCTTACGCAATCCCTTGGTTCCTCTGATCACCCTAGATAAATTCTACACCTATGCGCTGAGCAGGATACCTAACCCTGACTGACCCTAGTACTGGGCCCTAGGTAGAGAATGGATGAGATGAGCACTTATTCAACCCCACTATGCTCTAAAGAAGACACAGGTAGTAGAGATGAGTGAACCTGTACGGTAAAGGTTTGCCAATTTCAAATTCAGTATGAGCCTTAGCTTGTTTGTTCAGGCTCGGTAACCCCGAGCACTTTTCTCAAAAGTCGGTAATGTTCATTTTTGTTCATTTTCTGCCCCCGAACACTAATCACATTTCCAAAAATGCTTTTGTAATTGCTTTTGTATAAGATTGCGGTGCTGTCTGTTGTGGGGATGTGTAAAATCAGTGGAGGAGGCAAGGACTCTGGACTGAGAGATGCCTTTTGGCGCATGGAGCCATTTTTTTTTTAACTTTATTTGTGGATGTTGCTGCAGCCAATGACAGAGCAGCAAAATCCACAAGGTTCATACAGAAGGGCTTCTGTGATTGGCTGCCTAAGTTACATGTCCGTGTGCATAAAAATTGCGGACATGTTGCGTTGGCGCCATTTTGCGAATGTGAAACTTTAGGGAAGGTGCTGCTGCTGATGCTGCTAGACAGTGAGCTTAGTTGGGATCAAAAGTTTAGAAAAGGGACATGCAGTGTAGGTGAGCTTAGCTAAGGGTTTAATGCTAGGTAATTGAGATAGGTAGAAAAGCAATAGTTTAGAGTAGGGACGTGCAGTGTAGGGAAAGGTGTGTGCCACAAATCGGCATTTGGCACATTTCATGATAGAAATAGGGATTGGTACTTGTAATACCTGCTAAAGAGTTGACACTGAAGCAATAGGTATTGCTACACATTGCTTCCTTCTTCAAATTACGTAGTCTAACACATTTATAGGTATTGTTAGGATCTAGTGCCTGGCCTGCTGTAAATTTTGCAGGCAACAAGCTAAAAAGTTGTTCTTGGCAATTTTAATTGCCTACTCAAAATTGTTAAAACACATGTATAGGTAATGTTAATTATTAGTGCCTTGCCTAAAAAAGTTGCTAGGGAAGTATCAAGAAAGTGCTTCTTGGCAATTTTAATTGCCCGCTCAAAATTCTGAAAACACAGTTATAGGTATTGTTACTTATTAATGCCTGGTCTAAAAAAAGTTGGTAGAGAAGTACCTAAAAAGTGGTTCTTGGCAATTTTAATTGCCTGCTCAAAATTCTGCAAACATAGCTATAGATAAACTTAGTAGAAATAAGGGCAGCAACCATCATGATTCTGTGCAAGAGAGTTTTTTTTATTTTTTTTAGTAGAGCAGGTACATCAAGGTAGCCGGGAGGTGAGGAGAGGAAAACGGAGGACGACGGCGGACGTTTTGCACGTCTGTGCTTCAGCAGGTCCTGTGTTGCAAGACATGGAACCACACCTTTTATTAGGGACGTGGCTACCAAGTTCTTGCAATAATTAAAAACATCTGTGCAACTTCACACATGCATATGCATATTCTGTATTTTGATATTAATACCCATTTGTATATTTTAGCTATTTTTTTGTGAAGTTGCACAGATGTTTTTAATTACTGATACCTAATAAATGGTATGGTTCCATGTCTTGCATCACAGGACCTGCCGATGCACAGACGTGCGAAACGGCCGCGGTAGTCCTCTGTTTGCCTCTCCTTATCTCCCCGCTACCTTGATGTACCTGCTCCACTAAGAAAAATAAAAAATTCTCTTCTACAGAAGCATGGTGGTTGCTGTCCTTCTTTCTACTAAGTGGATCTATGGTCTGGACTAATTCTGGGATTGTTCACCTGTGCTGTCTGCAGGATTGTGAACGTTTGGGTGATCTAGCAGTGCCCGGTGCTCTCTTGTTATGAATAGTTATAGATATTAAAAACCTACAACTTCCCTAGAAGGAAAAGGTCCCAAAATTCAAACAAACAACCAAAACACCAGTGACTAACCCAAATTAATAAAGATAATTAAAGGGACACTGACAAAGGAGGAACCAAAAAAAAGTTATTGGTGAAATACAAAAACTTTATTGATAATAAAAGTGAACAAGGGACAGACTGTGAGGGCAAACCAAATAGAGATTGTTGCAAGACACAGATATACACACAAACATGCCACCTGATGATGGTAAAGGCTGTTAGTCCAAGGTAGAACACAGAATTTATATGGTATCAAGTAAGCCAAAAGGTGGAAGGAGATGTCATATACAAATAAATGAGTAAAAAAATGAAGATCTCCGCAACAGTGCTTGTTCCCTAACTGGGCATAATTATATCAACAAATTATTACCTTGAGACATGGTAAATGCAATTCAGCAAACAAAGCAGGTGGCGGGGGCGGGGCCTCGACGCGCATTTCACCTGACGGGGCTTTGTCAGGAGACATGTCGTAAGGAGATCCTTCAAATTACGTGACTTGTGCCAGGTAATGGAAGGATAGGAAGTGAGTGCCGCCTTCAAATCCCAATCGGTAAGCAAGATGGGCCAATGCTTCTCAAGAACCTTTTTGAAATCAAAGGATTTACTATTGAATGTGGTAATGAACCTGACAGTACTTTCTCCAACATCCTTCTGGGTTTTGTCCTTGGATAATAAAGCCTGTCTGGTGATACCACAGGCTCGCTGATATCCCTTAGGAATATCCTCAGGTCTGTAGCCTCTATCATGAAATCAGCGGAACACGGTAACTGCCTGATGCTGAAAAGTATCTTCATCAGAACAGATCCTCCGCGCGCGGAGAAACTGTCCTGTGAGGATGGATCATTTGAGTTGAGAAGGATGAGATGATGAGAAATGCAAGAGTGAGTTGGTAGCCGTACTTTTGCAAAAGATATCAGTCTGGAGAGATCCATATGACAATTTTGCAAATGGATATATTCAGAAAATCAATGGAAGTTTGACTGTATTTCCAAGTTAATTTGATGTTCCTGTTATTTACATTAAGAAGTCGCAAAATGTTCTCGAGCTGGGACGAGGATCCCTGCTAGACAAAGAGCACATCATCTATATAGCGCATCCACGAGATAATATTTGCATGACCATCAATGTCAAGAACTGTCTCCCTTTCCCACAGGCCCGAGAACAAAGTTGCATATGAGGGCGCGCAAGCAGCCACCCATAGCTGTTCCCTTGAGCTGTAGAAAGGGGTGGTCCATAAATACAAAAAAATTGTGACTGAGGATAAAACGGAGAAGGAGTACAATAAACTCCTTAACTCAGAATCAAGATTGGTCATGCTAAGAAAAAAATTAAACAACCATATTACACTGTGAATTGCGTATAGAGGTGTAAAGGGATTCCACGTCGCAACTCACCAACCACATACCCTCCTCTAGTATCACCCCATCCAATCTTCCCAAAACATCATTGGTGTCTTGCACAAAGGATTTTAATTTACAAACACACTGCTGAAGAAAAAAAATCAACAAATTGACAAATATGTACACAAATACTGCAGATGCCAGAGACAATGGGTCTCCTAGGTGGCACCCGGGGGTTCTTGTGAACTTTGGGCAGCAGATAAAAGGTTGGAACAACCGGATAGTCAGGAAACAGTGAGTCTCTCATTTTAGAGGTGATGACATGAGATTAAACGCCATCTTCAAGCAGTTATTTGAGTTCCTGGGAAAAAAAACAGACAAAGGGCAGTTAGTCAGCAGTCTATAGCACAATTTATCATTCAACTGCCTAAAAATTTCAGCCTCATACATCTGCACCAGCCAGAGCACAACATTTCCACCCTTATCTGCCGGTTTAATACCCACATCACGCATTTGCTGTAAAGATTGGATAGCTTGTCTCTGAATGTGAGACAAATTATCATGACAAATATTAGTAGAAAAATTAGACAATTTATCTTTAACAAGGCGAACAAAGGTCTCAATTTGTGAACAGCCATATTTAGGGGGAAAGTGTTGTGAACGGCGGTGCAGATGTATGGAGAGTGGAGAATTAGAATTTCCCTTGTGTTCCGAGCCAATGTTTCCAAATTCCTCAGAACCTGTAATTCTACCTCAGATGTAAATGAGGAGGATCAGTGGAAAAATATTTCTTAAAAGTGAGCTACCTAGTAACGCAGCAATCCCCCTTGGGACTATTCCAGCTTTAATGTAGCTCTCCAGGGACTGAACCTCCCACCATGAGGCAATTTGGTCCCTGTACACTTGAGTCAGTTCATTAAAGGCTGCCCCATAGGACGGTATATATTTTTTCTGTGTGAACTCTTTATCTGAAAAGACATTTCTAGCCTCAACCAACCATTCCTCAGTATTTAGACCAGTGGAAAGGAACCCTGCCATCACAATATAGTAACGCAGCAATCCCAATTTATGTAGTATTCAAATAAGCAAAAAAATTACACCTTTATTCCTGAACTTGCCAGAGCAACGTTAATTACTCCAACACATGCAAGTCAAGTACAGAAAGCCATCACTAGGAAAGGTGAAAACACCCTGGCCACCTGGGTTAGCCAGTTAAGAGCACACCCTAGGGGTCACGTCTAGTGATGGCCACTAGATATAACAAACACAAATATAAAAACCAAACAAACATAAAGAAAAAAAGTGATGTTGCTATAGGCAAAGGACAGTGGTCCAATTGACAGAATAAACACAACAAACGAAATAATACCTAAAAAAAGCAAAACAAGGTGCACTCCATTGACTGACAATGGTCAGTCCTACAAACACATAAAATGCAGTAAGCTTTTAGGCATTATAAAAGGAATGGTCTCACCCAATCCCTTTAGATGGAGGGACATGCAGTCTCTTGATCCTGAGTGGTGGAGTCGTTCGCCATGTACTGGCCCTACCACCTATCAGATACAAAACAACAAAAGACTGCTGCCCCAGACTTCCGTCCTAACAAGGACGGACCACAACTAGATCTCAAGCTGGACCCCTATGCTGACCCTGATGACATCCCGGCGTCCCGACGCGTTTCGTCACTCAGACTCCTCAGGGGACATGATAGTCGTCAGTCAGGTCCTTTCTGCCAGCCCTCACAAGACCATAATGTCAGAGATTCTGGCGTGGTCAATATTGGGGTCATTTAAACATATGAGTGATGTCATTGCTCCAATCAGGAGCTACATCTCACCTGATGCTTATTCAGTCAGAATCATGTGGATCCCCTCATGTGGGTTTTGATTAAACATGTGTACTTACGCCCCCTCGGTGATGTCACCGGCATTCCACCAACGTGACTTCCATATTCTCCAGAGGAGCTGATCCAATCAGCGCTTTAGTGTGGAATCATACCAGGTGCACACTCAAATGCCGTCCCCACGCCATCTCTAGTCGGCTGTCTGCCTAATCCTAGCTGGGGATGTACATCCCGTGTGCACCGGCATCGGGAGGGGAGGGACTTCCTGTTGACCGGGGTCATGTGATCGGAGATTTCCCCCGTGTCACTTCCGGTCCGTCAAGTCAGTCATCCTCACCCCGAATGCAGCTCCCACATGCGTCAGCAATAGGGGAGGTGCTTCCCACCATCCACAAGCACGTGGTCGAAGGTGGGCGTCAAGCCTGCACCGCGCGTCACCTTCCGTTCCATGCCCAGTAAGGAGATGAGGGTGCCTCCCCCTCTCCATGGGGATACGGTCCGATCGGTATCTGAGTGCTGTAGCGCACGTAACCTCCCACCCCAGTATACATCAGGAGTATGGAGGCGGAATCATGCGCAATAACACATAGCCCTTTTGGCTTCATTAATCAGATCGCAGTCCACCCTCACTAAAACCATGAGGATATATTTGGGGGATCATCTCTAACACCTAATCACCTCAACCATATAAGTTTCAATACAGAGGCCAAACCCATAAGGATAATCAGATCCACATAGTGTTGTTCCATTATCACATATATATGCAACTGCAAATTTGCAGGTGCATATACGAATCTTGTGATGATTAATGTTAAATAAATGGAAGGGGTAAAAGCAGTATTTCTTCCCATATTTCCATTTAATGAGTACCAAAGGGGTAAAAGGAAAATAGGATGACAGTGAAGCACCATCCACAAGGACTAAATAAAACTGTTGAATAGTAGCTGCTCATTTAGGCCTTTGGGGGAAAGGGTTTCTAGCTGGAAGATCCACCTTGTCTCCCTTTGCAAGATGAATCTATCCCAGTCCCCCCCTCTCTTCGGTCTCAGGACTTTGTCGATTCCGGTAAACCTCAGGACACGTACATCACCACCATGTTTTTCAATGACGTGCCTAGCCACCGCAGTGTCCCTGTGATGTTCAACGTCACCAAGGTGTTCCCCAATCCTCCGTCTAAATTCACGGATGGTTTTTCCGATATATTCAAGGCCACAGATACAGTCAATCTTGTAAATAACCCCCTGTGTGCGGCAGTTGATGAAATGCCGGATAACATACTCTCTCATGTTTACATTGCTTCTGAACGTCTTGGTGGTCTGAATCACCGGGCACACAATACATCCTGAACACTTGAAACATCCCTTGACTCCTCTTGTCAACCAATTGTCCTCGACTGAACGTGCAAAATGACTATGGACCAGCCGGTCCGAGAGAGATTTTCCTCTCCTGTATGTAATTTGCGGTCTAGTCGGGAGCATTGGACACAAGTCCCTGTCCATTTGTAGAATGGCCCAGTGTTTACCCAGTATGCGACGTACATTTTCCGCCCCGTTGTCGAAGGTGGTTATAAATCTAGTTATACCATGCTGGGTCTCCTCTTTTTTCTTCGGGATCAGAAGTTCAGTTCTAGGTCTTTCCCTTGCCACCTCATAGGCTCTCTTAATGATGGTCTTAGGATATCCCCTCTCCTGGAACTTAACACCCAGGTCATTCGCCTGTGTTTGGAAGTCACCTTCTCTGGAACAATTTCTTCTAATACGAAGAAATTGTCCCTTCGGTATGCCCCTCTTTAGGTGTTTTGGATGACTACTGTCCCACCGGAGAAGGGAATTAGAAGCTGTCGGTTTGTAATAGGTACAGGTCTGTAGATTCCCCATCATGTCCTTCTGGATCAAGACATCCAGAAAGGGAAGGGAACCACCCTCCTCAAAAGCTGATGTAAACTTTAGACCAATATTGTTTAAGTCCAGGCCCGCCACATAGTTAGACAACTCCTCCCTGGCGCCATTCCAGACCACCAGGATGTCGTCTATGTAGCGGGCCCAGATCTCAAAGTGTGATGTAACCTCCTCCGTCTCAGATGTAAAAATCATAGTCTCCTCCCACCAGCCCAGGAGCAAGTTGGCATATGATGGGGCACAAGGGCTCCCCATCGCAGTGCCCCTGAGCTGGTGGTAGAAACGGCCATCGAAGAGGAAAACATTCTTGGTCAGACAGAAGTTGAGGAGTCTCAAAACAAAGTCATTATGTTGCTGGTACTGAGTACCCCTTGTCGAGAGAAAGTATCTCACCGCCTCCATCCCTTTAGCATGTGGGATGGAGGAATAGAGAGCCTCAACGTCAATGCTAGCGAGAGTAGCACAAGATTGAACACTGATACCTTCCAACTTACGCAGAAGGTCCGGTGTGTCCTGAACATGGGACTGTAGGGCCAGGACAAAAGGCCTCAAGATTTTATCGAGGAATATTCCACAATTCTGCGTGAGGCTATTGATCCCCGAAACGATCGGTCTCCCTCTCAGGGGGTCCAATCCCTTATGGATTTTGGGAAGGCAGTAGAAGGTTGCCATGACAGGATTTTTTTGGAACAAAAATTCATATTCTGATCTGTCAATGACTCCTACTGACAATCCCTCATCCAGAATCTTTCTCAATTCTTCCATATAGGTCTTAGTGGGGTTCCCTGGGAGAACCTCATAAGTATCCTTGTCACTCAGCAATCTTAAACAGAGTTCAACATATTTGTCCTTATCCATGACGACCACATTGCCACCCTTATCGGAGGGTTTTATGACAATGTGGTCGTCACTCTCCAAATTTCTCAAAGCCTGGATCTCCAAGCTATCAAGATTATACCTGGAGAAGATACCAGTCGCAGAAAGACTCTTAAGCTCATCCGTTACCAACCGCTCAAAAATGTCAATTGCTGATAAATCCCCAGCAGCCGGTGGCATCTTAGAGCTTTTATTCTTCAGTTTTGTGAATGGGCCAAGACCCCTCAAATTAGGATCCTCCTCCTCCAAACTACTTAAGAGCCTTACATCCGGAAGTAAGTCAGATGGGATATCAAGATCTTGACAGATCCTGGCATCCTGCCTGAAAAAATGCTTCCTCCACCTCAATTTCCGAAGAAACAGGTTAAGGTCTTTGATGGACTCAAATAAATCAAAGTTGGAGGTTGGCACAAATGACAACCCCCTTTTTAATAAATCGATTTCTATTGGACTGAGTATTTTGTTGGACAAATTGATGATCTCTATGTTGGGTGTCATTTCCCCCTGTGGAATTGCCGGTTTCTGAGAAAATTGGGCTCAAAGGAGTGAGTGGGGGAGGTGAAATCCACCCTATCCCCAGGTTTAAAACCACCCCTACCTCTACCTCTGCCTTTGTTTTTATTTTTCCTGGACTTCCTAAAGTTCTCAGTATCGGAGGTTTCAGTATCCGTAGAGGACGGTGCTGTGTGAGGGATATCTGGGCCTGGTTGATTATTAAAGACCTGATAGGCTCGATTGTCTTTGAAGTCCAAGATATCCCTATTGTACTGTTTATGTTTTCGTTCCTTAAGATGGTATTGGAACCGTTCCAAACTATCCTGTAATTTCTTTTCTTTACTGATAAAGTCAAGCTCACCAGAGTATTTCTTGGTGACTTCAATAGATTCTTCAAGTTTGGCATTCAACTGTGAGAGAGTAGCCTTCTCCTCCTCCAGCATGATCTGCATCAATCTCAGGGAGCTATTAGTGGCCTCTCTCTCCCAATTGGCCACAAAGGAAGCACTTTTATACCGTGGCCCAACTGACAGTTGAATTCTCAGGCCCCTTGGGACTATTCCAGCTTTAATGTAGCTCTCCAGGGACTGAACCTCCCACCATGAGGCAATTTGGTCCCTGTACACTTGAGTCAGTTCATTAAAGGCTGCCCCATAGGACGGTATATATTTTTTCTGTGTGAACTCTTTATCTGAAAAGACATTTCTAGCCTCAACCAACCATTCCTCAGTATTTAGACCAGTGGAAAGGAACCCTGCCATCACAATATAGTAACGCAGCAATCCCAATTTATGTAGTATTCAAATAAGCAAAAAAATTACACCTTTATTCCTGAACTTGCCAGAGCAACGTTAATTACTCCAACACATGCAAGTCAAGTACAGAAAGCCATCACTAGGAAAGGTGAAAACACCCTGGCCACCTGGGTTAGCCAGTTAAGAGCACACCCTAGGGGGTCACGTCTAGTGATGGCCACTAGATATAACAAACACAAATATAAAAACCAAACAAACATAAAGAAAAAAAGTGATGTTGCTATAGGCAAAGGACAGTGGTCCAATTGACAGAATAAACACAACAAACGAAATAATACCTAAAAAAAGCAAAACAAGGTGCACTCCATTGACTGACAATGGTCAGTCCTACAAACACATAAAATGCAGTAAGCTTTTAGGCATTATAAAAGGAATGGTCTCACCCAATCCCTTTAGATGGAGGGACATGCAGTCTCTTGATCCTGAGTGGTGGAGTCGTTCGCCATGTACTGGCCCTACCACCTATCAGATACAAAACAACAAAAGACTGCTGCCCCAGACTTCCGTCCTAACAAGGATGGACCACAACTAGATCTCAAGCTGCACCCCTATGCTGACCCTGATGACATCCCGGCGTCCCGACGCGTTTCGTCACTCAGACTCCTCAGGGGACATGATAGTCGTCAGTCAGGTCCTTTCTGCCAGCCCTCACAAGACCATAATGTCAGAGATTCTGGCGTGGTCAATATTGGGGTTATTTAAACATATGAGTGATGTCATTGCTCCAATCAGGAGCTACATCTCACCTGATGCTTATTCAGTCAGAATCATGTGGATCCCCTCATGTGGGTTTTGATTAAACATGTGTACTTACGCCCCCTCGGTGAGCTACCTAGCAAAAACCTCAAGGTCCTTGACAGCATCAAAGAAATCAAGTCTCCCCACAGATCAAAAAGACAGTCCCCGGGATAAAACATCAATCTGAGGTTGTGTTAGAACATGGCTATACAGGTTAATTACCTTTAGTACCTCTTGTGGGTCCTTTTCCTTGTATTGTACCTGTGTGGCTGATTTCTGCCTGTTGGAACTTTTGATAGAAATTCGGGATCATGTCTCTCTCCAGGGCAAATCGTTTTTCTAAAAAACAGGTACCACATTCTTCCTCAGAAACTGATGATGTAGTAGAAACGGATTGAGAGCGTGGACTGCTTCTAATTTTTGACTGCACCGGTATATTTGATTGCTATGATAATCAACAAAATCTCGGTGGAACTTTTTAGTTTTGGATGCCTGAATGTCAAGTTCCCACTTATTAAGTATCTCTTCCAGAGAGCAGTCAAAGCTCTTCCGCTTAGCCACAGAAAGTGCTGCTTGGAGCTTAAGTCTAATGCTCTCAATATCCCTTTCTAATTGTTCCAATGTTTTTTGTCACGTCAAATCAGTAATTCCAGAAGTGTGAGGGAACGCTTAGTAAGTGTATCCTCCCACTTTTTGATAAATAGGGTGTCCTGAAAGTTGAAAGTAGGGAATAGCTGGACTCGTAATCCCCTGGGGATCACCCCTTTCTGCAAATAATTTTCTAGAGCCGCCATATTCCACCACACTTTGGCTCATTTTTTGAGAAAGCGCTTAATTTCACTTTTTAAATCTGTAACATTCTGTGTCTCAGTACCAACCATCGCTTGTTCACCAAATACTTAGCTGAGTTGTGACACCCAAGCTTTGTCACAGTTTTTATAATCCATAAACCCTGTAGAGGACTCTGTGGATAAGAAATAAAAAAATAACAATAAAAACCTACAGCTTCCCTAGAAAGGTAAGGTCCCAAAATTCAAACAAACAACCACAATACCAGTGACTAACCCAAATTAATAAAGATTATGGGTATGGGTGAGCATGCTCGTCAGTACTCGGTGCTTGCTCGAGCATCTCAGTACTCGAGATACTCGGCAAGATACTCGGGCACATGCTCGGCTCCCTCACCCTGCATGTATGCACTCTTTGCATGTATGCACTCTTTACAGAGTCACCTCACATGCAGGGATTGGCTGCCACACACTGTAATGCCACAGCCATGTTGGTTGTGGAATTACAGTGATTGGCTGGCCGCACAGCATCATCAGGTCTATATAAGACCTGACGGTATTGTGCTTGTCACTCTGATCCACATTTAGCTAGTGTAGGGAGAGATGCTGCTGAGCTAGGAACAGATTTAGTGCGCCAGAAAGCACAGGGTGAGGAAGAACACCTCTGCTCCCCATGCTGTCTCATCCCTCAATGAGTGAGCAGAGACTGCAGGTTGGTAAGCGGTAACGTCACCACTGTCACCGTTGCCATAGTAACCTAACGAGTGGGTTACTATAGCAATGGTGATCTCCGATCACCTGATTCCCGGTGTCGCTATTCACCGGCTCCTGCAAAAGCCGGTAAATAGTGGCGCCAGTAAACAGGGAGTTAACTCCTGCGGCTCCTGCCGGAGTCGGTGAATAGTGGCGCTGGTAATCAAGTGATCGGAGATCACCATTGCTATAGTAACCTGCTCATTAGGTTACTATGGCAACAGTGGCAGCGGGGAGGTCACCTCTTACCAACCCACAATCTCTGCTCACTCATTGAGTGATTAGACAGCACAGAGAGCAGAAGTGTTCTTCCTCCCCCCTTGCTTTCTAATATAGTAGAGCTGCATCGGTTGAAGAAGAAAGAAGACAGAAGACCAGGATCATGGAGGGGTGAGAAGGAGTAATTAAGATGGAGTCCCTAAGTGTGTCTGTGTATTTATTTATAAATATAAAGTATTTTTTCTCTGTGTGGTGTCTTTTTTTTAACCCTTTATTGGAGATTCTTAATGGCCAGGTCAAACTTGGCCTGACATTAAAAATCTCGGGCATAATACCAGCTGGTAAAAAAAGCTGGTATTAACCCCTTATTACCGAGCCTGCCACCCGGCAACAGGGCTGCTAGAACACTTGGATACAGCGCCAGACAATGGCGCTCCTCTGAAAGTGCCATTTTTGGGGGCGGCTGCAGACTACAATTTTCAGCACGGTTGGCCCAGAAAGCTTGTGCCACCCTGCGCTGCGGAATCCAGTCTCCATCTGACTAGTTATACCTGGCTGGACAGAAAAATTAGGCAAAGCCCACGTTGTTCTTTTTTATTTCATGAAATTCATGAAATAATTAAAAAAAGGGCTTCCCTATATTTTTGGTTTCCAGCTGGGTACAAGTAGGCAGCTGGGGGTTGGGGCAACCCATGCCTGCCTGCTGTACCTGGTACTACGCACGCACAGGGAACAGGTCCCTAGAGCCAGATATCGATCTACTGATCTGCTAAACCTGCCGGTGAGGGGACTAGAGGTTCCTCACCAAAGATACAGAGCTCAAGCCACAACAGCAACGGGGGACCCATAAGGAGATAGGGCCAGAAGCCATCTCACCTGGTCCATGCTGCCGGCAAATGGGCCAGAAAGGGAAAGAGAGGCAGTAGCAACTTTCCATGGATGAATCCCACGATACTGCAAGTCAGGGGTTATCCGAAACAAAAGAAGTGCAAGGAAGGGGAGTTAATAGCTACCCTCAGAACTGCCTGCAGGAATTCCTGGTTCCACCTGGTATAATCTTAGCATCACCCGGGTTTCTCACCAACCATCCAAAAGTGAGTAAACAAGTTGAAAGACTTTCTGGACTGTGTTTGAATTATTCTGCGACCTGTGGTTCCACACACATATACCTGAGCCCCTGGGGCCAGCCTCACTCTCAGAAGGCCATAACACCAGACTGAAGACACCATCAGCCCCTGACGCAGTGGCGGTCACCCCGCCTCCTGACCGCAAAACCGAGAGTGGCGTCACGACTCCTGTACAAGTGAACCTGACATACTTGTTACCAGAAGGGGTCCCTAAAGAGAAGTCTCTGCAGTGTCCCGCAGGCAACCGCTACAGCGCTGTGGTTGGCGACTCATCTTACTGAAAAGGGCACTCTTGGGGGTAATATTACAAAAGAGCGTATTTGTCACGCTCCCCGGGTCCTTGGCTTCCCTCCCCGGGTCCTCTGCTCCGCTCCCCGGGTCCTCAGCCCCGCTCCCCGGCTCACCTGCCACGCTCCCCGCTCTCCAGCCTCCGGTCCCCGTCCTTCCCAGGCCCCCTGGTCCCCGATCGCGGCGCCCGACGGCTTCCCAGGCCCTGGCCGGCTCCCCTGCGTCCTCTTCTCAGCCTCCTTCCCTGGCTTCTGGCACCCGGGCTGCGCGCATGCGCATTAGGGCGCGCGCGCGGTCACTGACCCTTTCTTAAAGGGCCAGCGTCCATTAACAGGTAATGAGGCTAATCAGGTACAGGGTATAAAGGGGTGTATTGTCCAAGGGGGCGGGGCCTGATCTTCGTGTTCCCTAAGCTAGGAGTCAGGTCTCCTGGTGTTTCAGTGCATGTACTCACCTATCTCTCTTTGTAGAGCCGTGCTTGCCTCGCCATCCAGTCTGCCGTATCCTGAACCCCGAACGCTGTCCTTCTGCCATCCTGACAGTCCGCACCATCTCGGATCCCTGCGGGGACCCTCATCTTGCTCCCAAGGTTCCGGACCCCGCCTGACATCATCTCGGCTTCCGAACCTGAGCTGCGTCACCCGGACCACCACCCATAACTCCGTGGTCCCAGGGACTTCTCCGCTATTCCCGTGTGCAAGGACTGTTCTGCTGTTTCTAGTGTTCCAGCTGCCGGACTCTTTCCTACCATCTAGGAGTTCGGTCCAGTGGATCCACCTCCTGGGCCTGCCCGTACACCTGGCCGTGACAGTAAGATCAGGCCATGGATCCCGCTGCAGCACTAGCGGCCTTGCAAGAGGAACTCCAACGCCAGCGTGAAGTCCAGACCCGCATGCTGAACTTCATGACTTCCGTGGACACCCGCCTGACCATGCTACAAGCGGCAGTCACGTCTACAACATCCCAAGCCGCCACTAGTCAAGCCACGTCCCCCGCTCCCGTGGCCGCTTCTTCGGATGCTTCCAGACTGCGTTTGGCCTCACCACCCCGGTACGCCGGAGATCCCAAGACTTGCAGGGGGTTTATAAACCAATGCTCCCTCCACTTCACGCAGCTGCCACATCTGTTTGCCTCCGACCAAGCCAAGGTCGCCTTCATCATGTCTCACCTGGAGGGCGAGGCACTGGCGTGGATGAACCCGTTGTGGGAGAAGGAGGACCCTATGACCAAGGATCTTCAAGAGTTCCTGCAGGCCTTCCGCAGCACCTTTGACGAGCCGGGACGCGCCTCTGCGTCTGCTTCATCCCTCCTCCGCTTACGTCAAGGAACACTGACGGTGGGCCAATACGCCATCCGTTTCCGCACGTTGGCTTCTGAACTCGGGTGGAATAATGATGCCCTAACAGCCGCCTTCTGGGAAGGACTCTCGAGTCGCATCAAAGATGAGTTGGCGGGTCGTGACGTGCCCTCCACCCTAGATGCCCTGATTGCCCTAGCAACTCGAGTGGACATTCGTTTTCAGGAGCGCTCCAAAGAGCTGTCTCGGGAGAGACGTCCGGTACGACATTCCCCTCCTCCACAGAAGCCCTCCGTATCGCAGTCATCAACAGCTGGGATTCCCGTCCACGAGCCCATGCAGATCGACCGAGTACGGCAATCTGAACAACGTCGAGCAGAGCGGCTCGCCCAGGGCCTCTGCTTTTACTGCGGAGAGGACACTCACCTCCTACGCTCCTGTCCGGAAAGGCCGGGAAACTCCAAAGCCTAGGGTTGGTAGGAGAGGCCACCCTAGGTGCTGGGACTCTCTCAGACCCGGTTATGTGGACTGTGCAAGTGTCAACGGGAGAGACGCGCTTCACGGCTGAGGCATACCTCGACTCTGGAGCAGCAGGCAATTTCATCCAGCAGGCCACGGTGGACAAGTACCAGCTGCCTGTTACTCTACTCGAGAAGCCCCTAGTGATTGCCTCTGTGGATGGGAGACCCCTCTCTGATACCATCTCCTGGGTCACCAGACCGGTCGAACTGCGTATCGGTGCCCTGCACACCGAGAACATCACTCTCTACGTCCTTCCACACATGTCCCACCAGATCCTGCTGGGACTTCCCTGGTTGCGGACACACGAACCATCAGTCAGCTGGGGTACTGGCGAAATCACCCGATGGGGTTCTGCTTGTCATGAGAAGTGTCTGAAGTCCATACAACCTATCCGACGACCTCCGGTTCCAGAGAACCTACCGGAACTGCCCTCGGCCTATTGGTCCTTCGCAGACGTTTTTGACAAGAAGGAGTCTGAGGTACTTCCGCCACACCGTCCCTACGATTGTGCCATTGACCTGCTCCCAGGAACAACACCACCTCGAGGACGGATATATCCGTTGTCTCCGGCCGAAACCAGGGCCATGTCTACCTACATCACAGAGAGCCTGGCAAAAGGATTCATCCGGAGATCCTCCTCTCCTGCGGGAGCAGGCTTCTTCTTCGTGAAGAAGAAAGAGGGTGACCTACGCCCATGCATCGACTACCGGGGTCTAAATCAGATCACCGTCAAAAACAAGTACCCTCTGCCGCTCATCCCCGAATTGTTCGACCGGCTCAGAGGAGCCCGTGTGTTCACCAAGCTGGATCTTCGGGGTGCCTACAACCTAGTTCGTATCCGCTCTGGGGACGAATGGAAGACCGCGTTTAATACTCGCGATGGGCACTATGAATACTGCGTGATGCCCTTCGGCCTGTGTAACGCACCAGCAGTCTTCCAAGAATTGGTGAACGACATATTCCGGGACCTCCTCTACGTCTGTGTCGTAGTTTATCTGGATGACATCCTTATCTTCTCTCCGGACCTCCAGACCCATAGAGAGAACGTACAGCTGGTTCTGCAAAGACTGAGGGAGAATCGTCTTTACGCCAAATATGAGAAGTGCGTCTTTGAGCAGTCTTCTCTCCCTTTCCTGGGATACATCATCTCGGGCACTGGACTGCAGATGGATCCAAAGAAGGTCTCCTCCATACTCAACTGGCCTCCTCCTTCTGGACTGAAGGCAATCCAACGGTTCCTGGGATTCGCCAACTACTACCGCCAGTTTATCCCTCACTTCTCTGCCCTGACTGCTCCTCTCTCCGCTTTGACCAAAAAGGAGGCTAATCCAAAGGACTGGTCACCTGCGGCCGACGCCGCGTTTTGCTCCCTGAAGCGAGCATTTGCCTCCGCTCCTGTACTCCACCGTCCGGAGTTAAACCGCCAGTTCACCTTGGAAGTGGATGCCTCCTCCTCGGGGGCTGGAGCAGTGCTCATGCAGAAATCCTCCTCCGGCAAGATGGTGACTTGCGGTTTCTTCTCCAAGAGCTTCTCCGCGCCGGAACGTAATTACACCATCGGTGACCGAGAACTATTGGCGGTCAAACTGGCTCTGGAGGAGTGGCGCTACCTCCTGGAAGGAGCAGTGTACCCCGTGATTATCTACACGGACCACAAGAACCTGGAATACCTGCGGTCCGCTCAGCGACTGAACCCACGGCAAGCCAGGTGGTCCTTATTCTTTGCCAGGTTTGACTTCCAGCTCCATTTCAGACCCGCGGACAAGAATGTACGTGCTGATGCCTTGTCTAGGTCTTTCGTGCCCATGGAGCAGGAGGAAGAGACTACCCAACCTATCATCCCTCCTAGCAAGATTATTCCGGTGGCCCCTGTCACTCTGGCCCAGATACCGCCCGGGAAGACCTATGTCTCTGAGACTGACAGGCAAAAAGTGTTACACTGGGGTCATGCCTCCAAAACAGCCGGTCATGCAGGCCAGAAGAGAACATGGGGTGCGATTGTACGCCATTACTGGTGGCCATCCCTTCGCACGGACGTCGCTGCTTATGTCTCTGCCTGCTCCTCTTGTGCCAGGAACAAGACGCCCAAACACCTGCCCTATGGCCGTCTTCTGCCTCTGCCTATACCCTCAGTTCCGTGGCAACACATAGCGATGGATTTTATTACGGACTTGCCATTATCCTCCGGACACACAGTCATATGGGTCGTGGTGGACCGGTTCTCCAAAATGGCTCACTTCGTCCCTATGGCCGGACTGCCCTCTGCTCAGGAACTCGCGGAAGCCTATATACATCACATCTTCCGCTTGCATGGCTTTCCATCCCACATCGTGTCCGACAGAGGAACTCAGTTCACCTCCCGCTTCTGGAGGGCGCTCTGCAAGCATCTGGGAGTGACTCTGGACTTTTCTTCTGCTTACCATCCTCAGTCTAATGGCCAAGTGGAGAGGGTCAATCAAATCTTGACATCCTTCTTACGTCACTATGTCAACGCCCATCACGACGACTGGTCCACGCTTCTGCCTTGGGCTGAATTCTCACATAACCACCATATCAGTGAGTCGTCCTCCAAATCTCCCTTCCATGTCGTTTACGGACTTCAGCCCTCCGTTCCATTGCCTATATCCCCTTCTTCGGATGTCCCTGCGGCTGATACTGTAGCCCGTGACTTCGCTACCATTTGGGACTCTGTCAAGGCGTCCCTTGGACGCGCTTCCCAGCGGATGAAGAAACACGCTGACAAGAGGCGTCTGGACCCTCCGTGTCTCTCTCCTGGTGACCTGGTCTGGCTTGCTTCCCAGTACATCCGATTGAAGATACCTTCCTACAAGCTGGGTCCTCGCTACATCGGGCCGTTTAAGGTCCTCAGCAAGATCAATGAGGTCTCCTACAAGCTACAGCTCCCGGCCACGATGAGGATTCCCAACTCTTTCCACGTCTCCCTGCTCAAGCCGGTCGTCCTTGGTCCCTTCTCCGCTGCTGCCAGTCCGGCTCCTCCACCTATTGCCGATGACGACATCTATGCGGTAAGGGATATCGTGGCCATGAAGACCGTTCGAGGTCGTCAGTTCTTCCTGGTGGACTGGGAGGGGTATGGTCCTGAGGATAGGTCCTGGGAGCCCAGGGAGAACGTGGGCACTCCTCTGTTCCGTGCCTTCATGTCCCGGTTGCGGGGAGGGGGGCGTGGTGGGGGGGGGTACTGTCACGCTCCCCGGGTCCTTGGCTTCCCTCCCCGGGTCCTCTGCTCCGCTCCCCGGGTCCTCAGCCCCGCTCCCCGGCTCACCTGCCACGCTCCCCGCTCTCCAGCCTCCGGTCCCCGTCCTTCCCAGGCCCCCTGGTCCCCGATCGCGGCGCCCGACGGCTTCCCAGGCCCTGGCCGGCTCCCCTGCGTCCTCTTCTCAGCCTCCTTCCCTGGCTTCTGGCACCGGGGCTGCGCGCATGCGCATTAGGGCGCGCGCGCGGTCACTGACCCTTTCTTAAAGGGCCAGCGTCCATTAACAGGTAATGAGGCTAATCAGGTACAGGGTATAAAGGGGTGTATTGTCCAAGGGGGCGGGGCCTGATCTTCGTGTTCCCTAAGCTAGGAGTCAGGTCTCCTGGTGTTTCAGTGCATGTACTCACCTATCTCTCTTTGTAGAGCCGTGCTTGCCTCGCCATCCAGTCTGCCGTATCCTGAACCCCGAACGCTGTCCTTCTGCCATCCTGACAGTCCGCACCATCTCGGATCCCTGCGGTGACCCTCATCTTGCTCCCAAGGTTCCGGACCCCGCCTGACATCATCTCGGCTTCCGAACCTGAGCTGCGTCACCCGGACCACCACCCATAACTCCGTGGTCCCAGGGACTTCTCCGCTATTCCCGTGTGCAAGGACTGTTCTGCTGTTTCTAGTGTTCCAGCTGCCGGACTCTTTCCTACCATCTAGGAGTTCGGTCCAGTGGATCCACCTCCTGGGCCTGCCCGTACACCTGGCCGTGACAGTATTCCAGGGGGCATTGTTAATGAATTAGGTATTCATGGGGTACATTACTACTGAACGGGGGACTTTAGAGAGGCATTATTACTGAATTTGGACTTTGGCTGTCATTAATTATAAACGGGACATTTGGGTGGCATTATTACTAAAGGGGCAATCTCTTGGTCCTTATTACTTGTCATGCACCTCTATGGGTTATCCTGGGCACTGCATCTTTCTCCTGGGTCCACTGCCCTCTGTTGTGCTCTACATCAGATTTTGCAAGTTGCTTGACCTAGGTGGCTTCATGGCATCACCTCCCTAGACCACCTAACCCACTAGTTGCTGTAAACAAGCAAACTCCTGCTGGACTCTTTTGTATTCCTCCTTACTAGGTTGCACTTCATCTTCAGTTTAGCTATATTTATTGGTTATAATAGTGTTTTGTTTGGAACAGTATGTAATATTTAGTTCTGGTATGGCAGCAACAATAGTACTACAATAAAATGAAAAACATCTATACAATAATGTGCAAAGGTTTTAGGCATGTGTGGAAAAAATGCTGCAAATTTAGAAAGCTTTAACAAAAAGAACTGTTAATAATTTATTTTATCAATTAACAGAATAAAAATTTAAATCAAATCAGTATTTGTTGTGACTTTAATTTGCATCAATTTTTCTGCACTTAGGCCTGTTTCACACGTCAGTGATTCTGGTACGTTTGTGTTTTTTTTTTAAACGTACCAGAATCACTGACATACGCAGACCCATTATAATGAATGGGTCTGCTCACACATTAGTGATTTTTCACTGCACGTGTCTCCGTGCGGCGTACCCGCGTGTCCGTGATTGCCGCACGGAGACATGTCCATTTTTTTCTGGCATCACTGATGTCCCACGGACCACGCAGTGGTGTGATCCGTGAAACACGTGCCAGAAAAAAACGTGCTTTTAAAATAAAAATCATTTTTACTCACCCGGTTTCAGCGGCGCTCTCTGCAGCCCGTGCAGCTTGCTGCTTCTGAGCCGGCTCATTACTGTCGCGCATATTCATGATGCACGACACAGCCGACCCGGAAGCAGCTGCGGCGGGGGTCAGCGCCGGCCGGATTCTGCACCGCGGGAGCGATCAGCACCATGGAGAGCGGGAGCGCGCACAGGTGAGTTGATTTCTAAGTACAATCACGGGCTACGGAGAACAGAGCCCGGATTGCACTTAGACAACCCACGTGTGCCGTGATTCACGGCACACGGAGGGACATGTGCGTGTTTTACACGCCAGTGAAAAACGTCAGTGTTTTTCACTGACGTGTGAAACGGGCCTTACATGCAGTTTTAGAAATACCTTTATGGGGAGGTTCTTCCAAACATGTTGGAGAACTAACCACAGATTTTCTGTAGATGTATGCTGTAGTTATCTTTCGCAAATCCTTCTGTCTCTTCATGTTATTCCAAACAGCCCAGATGATTTTGAGAATAAGGCTCCTTTCACATTGCGTTTTGCCTTACGTTCACAGGTCCCGTCTGGGCATCTGTCTGAACCGCCCCTCCCCCACCCGGCAAAACGTGTTTTGGACACATGCGCCAGCAGGGCCATTGACTGTAATGGAGTAGACTACGTTAGCATGTGCTCTGATTTGTACCATTTTTGTACATAGTACAAGTACATAGTACGTAGTCGACTACGTTCGGATGTCCGTCTGCAGAAAATGTATATGTGCGAAAATGGTACAAAACAGAGCACACGCTAACGTAGTCTGCTCCATTACAGTCAATGGCCCTACCGGCGCATGCGTCCGAAACACGCTTTTCCGGGTGGGGGACGGGCGGCTCGGACGGATGCCCCAACGGGACCTGTGAACATAAGGCAAAATGCAAAGTGAAAGGAGCCTTAGGATCTGGGAGGGAGGGTGTGTGTCTGTCTGTCTGTCTGTCTGTGTGTGTGTGTGTGTGTGGCATTTTGTCGATTCTAGGAATACTTGTTCTTCTTTATGGTACAGATAGCTCTAAGTGGTATTGAATGTATATTTTGGATCATTGTTATACTGCATAATAAATTTGGAGCCAATCAGATGCTTCCCTGATGATATTACATTGTGGATAAGTACTGTATCTCCCTATATTTCTTAGCATTGAGAACACCATCAATTCTGACCAAATCCCCAACTCCATTTGCTAAAATGCAGCCCCAAACTTGCAAGGATCCTCCTCTGTGCTTCATTATTGCCTGCAGACACTTAAGACTCTCTTTATTGCAACTTTAGGGAAAGATTGCATCATTGCATCATCAGTATTTCATCACCAGTGGTTTAATGACCATGAGTATTGCATCATCTCAGAGTGAGTAAAAGAAACCATCCATCTCAGCCCTGAAAAAGCAATCCTGGCGAAAATTGCATCACTTTGCTTTATGAATACTTCCTCTATCAGTCACAAGGCATTGTTTGTTAGCCTTTTGTTTTATTTCTATCACAATAAATTCAGAAATGCCTAAGACTTCCCTAACAAGCAGATAAAGTGACTTTTGTGTCTCAAAAGTGAAACTTCATTCCCATGGTTAACAAAGCCTACAACTTGTATTTTGGCTGCAGACTAGAAGATCAAGACAAGAATGTGATCCGTCACATATGCTGGAATAGATGATTGAATGGGAAACGGCAGTCTATGCATTTCCAATAGACTGGACAAAGCCAACTACTCACACTACTAAATGCTATTTCTATAAGGTGCATTCCAATTATAATTCTCAGTATGTTTAGAATTGTTATAGTAAATGTGATTACAGCTGAGTTTCCTTTATGTTGTTCATCATTACACTTGTAGAAATATGGTTAAAAAGTAATTGTTTCATTTGTATGCTTTTTATACACAAACTATGTAGTTGTAAAAGGAAAGTATAATAGAAACAATATCGAAATGACAGTTTTTGTTATGATTTGAATTCAACATATCAAAATTATTAAAATAAATCCATCACCAGGTTTTTTCTATGTAATCTGAGGGCAGCATAAGGTAGGAGCAGAGACACTGATTTCACAAAAGTGTTACTTATTAGGCTGTGTACTGCTCTTTCAAAATAATGAGTGTTTTATCTGCAGGAGATTATTGATGCTGGACTAGGTGCCCGCTGGCCTACTAGTCTAGCCACGCCCCCGGCATAATATACATAGAGAGCTGTGGTGTGGGTGAGGCTAGTTTTGTGAGCTCTGCTACATGCTACATCTAAAAACTCTGATTGTTACAACTGCTGCACCCAGTAAACTAAGTGACACATCATTGAATCAGGGTCTCTTTTCCTACATAATGCTGCTCTCAGATGAGGTTACAAAAACATGGTTACAGATTCCCTTTAAGAGATGGCACATCTCAATTCTGACAGATTTTGAAAAATTGTAAGCTACTGTACCTCAAATGTAAAGTTAGACATTATTCTCCCTGAATTTAAATGATGCTATTGTGCCTACACCATTAGCCACTGTTTCACCGAATATAAATTAAGTAATCATTGTGACCCCCTAGATATAACATTTGTTGACATTGTGCACATGAATGCCTGCTTTACACGTTACGATTAAGCATACAATATCGTATGCGATCGTAACCGCCCCCATCATATGTGCGGCACGTTCAATTTGTTGAATGCGTTGCACAAACGATTATTTCCCGTCACACGTACTTACCCTTCCATACGACCTCGATGTGGGCGACGAACATCCACTTCCTGGAGTGGGAGGGACGTTCGGCATCGCGCGGCAGCCGGCCAATAGAAGCGGAGGGGCGGAGATGAGCGGGACGTAACATCCCGCCCACCTCCTTCCTTCCACATTGCCGGCGGGAGCAGCGGGACGCAGGTAAGATCTGTTCATCGTTCCCGGGGTGTTACACACTGCGATGTGTGGTACCTCGGGAACATTGAACAACCTCACGTTCAATTTTTTGCAATTGAACGACGTGCATGCGATGAACGTTTTAACGTTCAATCGCAATCGTACGTAGCTGTCACACGCTACAATATAACTTACGATGCCGGATGTGCGTCACTTATGACGTTACCCCGCCGACACATCGTAAGATATATTGTAGCGTGTAAAGCTCACTTAAGTTTGATGCCAATGTGTGTGAATATAATCTTACCTGCCACCGTGCACCTGAATATATATTAGCTGCCACCTGTCCCATAATATCAGCTGCTACTGGAAAATAATCTTAATTTACTGCTGTGCTCCTGTGCCTCCTTACTATAATCCTAGCTTTCACAGTGCACCAGAATATATACCGCCATTGTGACACCTGAATATAATGTTAGCTGCCACTGTGACCCCTGAATAAAACAAAACAACTTCTCCTTACCTTACATTAGACTATTTTTTTCCATTTGATCTCCAGTAAATGGTGCCAATGGCACAAAAATGACATTATATTGCTCCATGGCTTGTATGTACCCATGGCACTTCATACAGCCAGGATCAGCTCCCTGCTTTGCTGCTTGTCGCTGTTAGAAAAAAAAAAAAAGCATAATCTCTGGAGCGGGTACAGACCCGTTGAATCCCCCTGCTTTTTAATCTACCACCTCTGTAGCTGCACCTCAGACTACACTAGTCTTCAGCTAATTAAAATACATGACAATCTGAGAGACAGAAGTATAACATGTACTTCTAGTGCAAGAATAGTGTGGACATAATGAGGATGTCACACAGAGTACAAACTTCGCTGACTGTCATGGCGGTGTGGGGCTCTGTTCACATTGTATATTCTGACACACCACCCGATGCCTTCTTTGGTTTCAGGGATCAACACAGACAGACTCACATGTTTATGCTAGTCTGCTTGTTAGGCTCCTTTGATCAGAAGTTGGGGGGAAGAAATCACATCTGCTCTCCTCCTATTTATGCTGGATAAAATCTTCTACCCATGCCAGCTATAGTATATTCTGTGTTGATCTGTGAGCTTTAATGTCCCAGACTTTCTGGTGAAAGTGTTGCTTTTTTTCTTGTAGTGGTTGTGGAGTTTACCCCTGTTGTCTTGTTGCTCCCTTCTTACTCTTATTTTCCTCCTAATCTCTTATTGTATTATACCTTTGTGAGTGTGTGCTGAGTGACAGAGTTTTGGATTCCCCTGTCTGACTATTTCTGTGGGTTTCATCGCATTCCTATGCCGTCCCTCTTTCCTGGAAGGGGATGGGTTATCAGATCAGGACCCATCAGTAAGTAGGAAAGAGACTCAGGCATCTCCACCATCAGAAATTTAGAGATAGCTTAGGGCCCTCATTGCTTGAGGGTAAGCGTAGGAGCCCCAGTATCCTTCTACCCCATAGTCATCATGATAGAGAATCAAACTTTGAATGGTTTAGCACAGGCAACCACAAACGTTTCACCATTAGACCTAGATTTAGCTCTGAAAGATAATTGTAGGCCACACTCTATGAAATGAAATTAGAAGCTCCTTTAGGCTCATTTGAATTGTCCGCTTATAAAGTAATAAGGCGGCAAGTGCCCTCAATGCCCCTGTATAAAGTAATAATGTTGTGTGTGCCATCTATAAGCTAGTTATGTAGAGGTGAGTGGAACGATCAGTGAAGGATTGAGTTAGAGTCGAATTTCCTGAAATCACCGGCTTCATGTGACTTAGAAAATTGTGCCGTAAGATTCATGGTTTGCCATAAAAAAAAAAACCAGCACCATTTTACATATGCTTCATACTCAGTAATAGGGTAATGTCATCTGGCATGGCAGTGAGGGTGAGGTCTTGCCCGATCATATGGTGTAGCACAGCCAATCAGGCTATCACAGGAAGTGCAAAACATAGGGATGCCAAAGAATGCCATTTTATGCCTATACTTTATAGGGATAGAAGCACTCACTTGCTGGATTGTAGTTAAAAATAGAGAATATAAGGTGAGTATCTACGCCGTAACTAACCACTACATAGAGAGCACGTGGATGCTGCAAGCAGTAACAAACACTCCTGCAAAGTGTCAAACAAGGAAATAATATATAAGAGTAAAACCACTGCGCAGATCGCTCTCCTGCTGGTGTCAGACACAAAAACAAATTAACAAACAGTGGAGCACCTTAGAGAGGTGTATCAAAGTAAACACATATATTTCTCAGCTAAGGGAACACTCACTGCGACCATACGTAATCAGGGGTACAAATCAGGAGGGCTCCATATTAAGGCTGGTTGCAAATCGTTCCCTTGCAGGAATACAATTCCAGAATTGTGTCTGTCCGAGTAATCTACAGTTATGGAGTGCTCAGAATAAAGTAGATCTGCCTAAACTTGTGCCAACCTCGGTATGGCTCCTCGCTGCGAGGTACTGTGAGGGTCTATCCCAACAAAGTAGAGCGATCCCTCCTTCTGCTGAGAGCGATGCTGCTGCTGGACGCCTCGGCCGTCGGCGTCCCAAACACAGCAAGGCACCCGACACAGAACGAGCAAAAACAGGAGGGGTGACGTCACCACTGAGTACAGCGGCCTCCAAGGGTCAATCCGACGCGTTTAGAAACTACTTGCTTCTTCCTCATCCTTATTCAAAAATATCAGTTGCACTCAAGTAAAGGGAAGTAGAAAAATAAAAATGTAGATGGTAAATATTGGAATTTGAATACATATTACTACTAAGAAAAATTTTTGAAAATATTTTTTTTTAAAAAAATATGAGTTACTTAGCAAATAAAGGTGGCTGAATTTATCTGTGCCCAGATACCAACATCAAAGTGTAACGCTAATCTGGGTCCTACTCTAAATGCTATGCCTCTCTTGTCCAAACTGAAAAAGGAAAATGAAAAACACCTGAAGTAACTGGGAGGAGTGCGCAAAAAAGGACATGACTTGGTCCCCTCTATATCAGTTGTCAGGATATTGCAGCACATGGCTACACACACTTGCACAGGTTAAATCTGCTTTCTTTTCTGTTAGTTGTGCAGATTCTCTTTAAGGGTGCTTTACACGCAGCGACATCGCTAGTGATGTCGCTCGTGAAAGCACCCGCCCCCGTTGTTTGTGTGTCACAGGCAAATCGCTGCCCGTGGCGGACAATATCGCTAGTACCCGTCACACGTACTTACCTTACTAGCGAAGTCGCTGTGGGCGGCGAACAGCCTCTTTTCTAAGCAGGCGATTCGTGCGGTGTCAGAGCGATGTCCCACGGCAGGCGTCCAATAGAAGCGGAGGGGCGGAGAGCAGCCACATGAAAGACACGCCCACCTCGTTGCCGTTGTCACATGTAGCGATGTGTGCTGCCTCAGGATCGACGAACAACCTGCGTCCAAAAGCAGCAACAATATTTTGGAAATGAACGACATATCAACAATCAACGATTTGGTAAGTATTTTGCATCGTTAGCAGTCGCTCATTCGTGTCACATGCAACAACGTCACTAACGAGGCCAGATGTGCGTCACGAATTCCGTGACCCCAACGACATCTCGTTAGCAATGTCGTTGCGTGTAACGGGGCCTTTAGTCCAGTGTTGCAAGGGTTAAGCAGTTTATTTGGTCTCCTAACTCAATATGAAAAGCTTTATCTTAGCTGTTCTGATTTTCCCCCTCACCTCTGCTATAAATACTTTCCTCTCATCTCAGGGAGTTACTAGTGAAAGCTTAGCTATAGTTAGCCATGGTGTGGACTTTGATGCTGTGAACAAATACATTGTTTTTGGAGCTGTAGCTAGAAATTTCTGCTTGGAAGTTTGAGTGGTGTTTTCCCTACCTTTTATCCCCTTTCAGTTTTCCTCACTTATCTGTTTCCTTTACTCATTCATGTAGTGTGCTGTGGGATATAAGATTGCTGTTTATTTTTTTTTTACCTCTGTCTGTCTTATCCCCTTTGTGTCTTTAACCTAGAGCGGTACTAGTGTGTCCACTGCCTTACACACTAGACAAAGTTATTTTGAAGAAAAACAGGGATAAGAATATGATCACCACACAGAGTGAAATAACCCATCTATGGACATCAGGGAGCTTAGGGTTGCTTAGAGTAAAGGCTACTTTACACACTGCGATATCGGTCCCGATATCGCTAGTGTGCGTACCCGCCCCATCTGTTGCGCGACATGGGCATATCGCTGCCCGTGCCGCACAACATCGCCCAGAGCCGTCACACATACTTACCTGTCTGGCGACGTCGCTGTGACCGGCGAACCGCCTCCTTTCTAAGGGGGCGGTCCGTGCGGCGTCACAGCGACGTCACTGAACCGCCGCCCAATCGCAGCGGAGGGGCGGAGATGAGCGGGACGTAACATCCCGCCCACCTCCTTCCTTCCGCATAGCGGCCGGGAGGCAGGTAGGGAGACGTTCCTCGCTCCTGCGGCGTCACACGCAGCGATGTGTGATGCCGCATGAACGAGGAACAACCTCGTTACTGCTGAAGTAACGATTTTTGGGAATTAGGACCCGTGTAGCCGATTAGCGATAAATCACGCTTTTGCGACGATTTTACATCGCTGAACGCTGTTACACAAAGCTATATCGCTAACGATTGCGGAAGTGCGTCACCAAAACCGTGACCCCAACGACAAAATTCGGGCGATATCGCAGTGTGTAAAGCCCGCTTAAGTGTCAGGGGATGTCCCTCATTATTGTTTCCTAGTGGCAGTATGTCCCTTTCTCCCGCATTGTGTCATCAGGTCCTATATGAGACCTGAGAGCTCGATGCTCAGCACACTCTCCTCTGGAAGTGCTTCAGGGTCACTTGATGTAGAATGGAGAGCTTAGATTTGTGCTTTTAGCCTTGTTTAACCTCATGAAAAAATAAATAACTTATAAAAACGGCATTGGGTCCTCTCTATTTCTCATAACCAACCAAGTCAAAGCAGAGATCTGGTGGCAATCGGGAATAGCTGGGCAAAGGGTAATTTTTGGGAGGTTGATGTCAGATAGGTTATTATTAATGACTAGAAGGTGGCCCGATTCTACGCATCGGGTATTCTAGAATTTACGTATTGTGTAGTTCATGTATGATTATTGTTATAGATATAGATATAGATATATATATATATATATATATAGATGTTGTTGTGTGTAGTTACCAAGTGTTTGTGTAGGGCGCTGTACATGTTCTGGGTGTGGCGGGGGGTGAGAGCGGTGTTGTATGTGTGTTGCGTTGTTTGTGGAGCGCTGTGTGTCTGTCGCGTTGTGTGTGTGTGTGTTGCGCGGTTTGTGTGGGTGTGGTGTGTTTTGGGGGGAGGTATGTTTTGTGCAATGTGTGTGTTGTGCGGTATGTGCGTATATTTATGTATGCCGCGGTGTTTGTGTCTTGGGTGTTGTGTGTGTGTGCAGCGTTGTCTGTGTGTGTGGGTGTCTGTGTATGGCGGTGTTTGTGGTTCCCTGTGTGTGTGTGTGTGTGTGTTGGGGGGAGGTGTGCACCTCCCATCGTGCCCCATCCCCTATGCTGCGCATTCCCCATCGTGCTCCATCCCCCATGCTGCGCACCCCCCATCGTGCTCCATCCCCCATGCTGCGCACTCCCCATCGTGCTCCATCCCCCATGCTGCGCACCCCCCATCGTGCTACATCCCCCATGCTGCGCACCCGCCATCGTGCTCCATCCGCCATGCTGCGCACTTCCCATCGTGCTCCATCCTCCATGCTGCGCACTCCCCATCGTGCTCCATCCTCCATGCTGCGCACTCCCCATCATGCTCCATCCCCCATGCTGCGCACCCCCCATCGTGCTACATCCCCCATGCTGCGCACTCCCCATCGTGCTACATCCCCCATGCTGCGCACTCCCCATCGTGCTACATCCCCCATGCTGCGCACTCCCCATCGTGCTACATCCCCCATGCTGCGCACTCCCCATCATGCTACATCCCCCATGCTGCGCACTCCCCATCGTGCTACATCCCCCATGCTGCGCACCCTCCATCGTGCTACATCCCCCATCGTGCTACATCCCCCATCGTGCTACATCCCCCATGCTGCGCACTCCCCATCGTGCTACATCCCCCATGCTGCGCACCCGCCATCGTGCTCCATCCGCCATGCTGCGCACTTCCCATCGTGCTACATCCCCCATGCTATAATAGTTCTCCTATTATACTCAGAGAGGAGTATAATAGGAGGACTGTAATAGGAGGACTAGTCCTGGGGGGAGAGGAGTATAATGCCGGCTCCCTGCACATGTGTACCGGGAGCCGGTGTACACTGGTAACTATGATACACATCGGGTAACTAAGGGACCTTAGTTACCCGATGTGTATAATGGTTACCAGCGTTCACGGGCTCCGTGAAGATCCCAGCATCGCAAGGTTATGTCTGGCACTGCTGGGATCGTGACGGAGCCGGTCTACACTGGTAACTATGATACACATCGGGTAACCAAGGGACCTTAGTTACCCGATGTGTAAAATGGTTACCAGCGTTCACGGCCTCCGTCAAGATCCCAGCATCACAAGGTTATGTCTGGCGCTGCTGGGATCGTGACGGAGCCGGTGTACACTGGTAACTATGATACACATCGGGTAACCAAGGGACCTTAGTTACCCGATGTGTATAATGGTTACTAGCGTTCACGGCCTCCGTCAAGATCCCAGCATCGCAAGGTTATGTCTGGCGCTGCTGGGATCGTGACGGAGCCGGTGTAGAAGCAAGCGATATCCCAGGATGTTGTGAGTGTGTGGATGTGATGTGTGAGGTGTGTGTGAGAGTGAGTGTGATCTGATGTGTGTGTGTGTACTCACTTGGGAGTCGGAGCTCCGTGTCAGTTGGGCCAGAGCGAGTGTGCATTGCGTGAGGGGGGCGGGGCCTGCAGAGAGTCGGGGCGAGAGGCCAATCCGTGTGGGGGGGCGGGGACATGGCGAGCCCAGCGGCCAATCAGCTTTGTGTCACCGTAAGGACACAATTTTGGAGCATGACAGACAGACAGACAGACAAACAGACAGACAGACAGAATAAGGCAATTATATATATAGATAGAACATTTTTTCATGTCACATCATTGTTATTGTCTTGCTCCTAAAAATCTAAATTTAATTTTTATTATTTTGTTAGTAATTTCTAAATCCACCTTTGACTTATATCTGCTAGAATAATTCTAGGCATGCTCTCAATAAAAATCAGATCACAGGTCTTTTCTGCACATTCTCAATGTTGGTGCATACTGGTCGACAAACAAGGTTATGTATACAGCTTTTTCTTCAACTCTACCCACAGGTGTTCAATTGGGTTGAGGTCTGGGTATTGTGGGGGCCAATCCAGCACTTCTACTTTATTGTCTTTGCACCATTTATTTGTATTTTTCCTTGGCTGCTTATGAATTAGTCTATCTCTAAGGCCCCCTTCACACGTCCGTGATACACGTGCGTGTTTGGTCCATTTCCGTATATGCCAGAGACACGGCCAAACGTGCACCAATGTTAATCTATGATTGTGGTCACACGTGCGTTATTTCATTATGTCCGTGTGTGCGTGTCCGTGATCCGTATGTCTTTGCGTTTTGCACGGATGCATGTCCGTTATCTGCACGGAGCACGCACACGTGGACACAATGAAAGTCTATGGGTATGTGCACACACGTTAGTAAACACGTATGCATATACCTATAGTCCGTGTCCGTTTGGTGTTTTTATTTCTAGTGATGTCGGCTATTCTTTCTATTTCTGTGTATGTCGGTCAATCTCCCTGAGTCCGTCAGTCCGTCTCTCTGTCGGTCTCTCTGTCCCTCTCTCACAGTCTGTCAGTCAGTTTCCCCCCCTCTCTCATACTTACCGTTCCCCGATCTCCGGCGCAGCGCTGCACGGCATTCACACTGCTGCGGCGGCTTTTACTATTTTGAAAAAGCCGGCCGCTCATTAAACAATCTCCTATTCCCTGCTTTCCCCGCCCACCGGCGCCTATGATTGGTTGCAGTGAGACACGCCCCCACGCTGAGTGACAGGTGCCTCACTGCACCCAATCAAGACGCTGGACCATCCTGGATGACGCCGGACATGGAGGGCTTTTTCGGGCTGATTAAAGTGGTGAACCAGGGTATATGTGTGTGTTTTTTATTTCTAATAAAGGATTTTTTTCTGGTGTGTGTGTTTATTTACTGTAACTTACAGATTAATCATGGAGGGTGTCTCATAGACGCCTGACATGATTAATCTAGGATTTAGTGGCAGCTATGGGCTGCCATTAACTCCTTATTACCCCGATTTGCCAAAGCACCAGGGCAAATCGGGAAGAGCCGGGTACAGCCCCAGAACTGTCGCATATAATGTATGCGGCAATTCTGGGCGGCTGCTGACTGATATTGTTAGGGTGGGGGGCTCCCCATAACGTGGAGCTCCCCATCCTGAGAATACCAGCCTTCAGCCGTATGGCTTTATCTGGCTGGCATTAAAATTGGGGGGGACCGCACGCCGTTTTTTTTTAATTATTTATTTATTTATTTTACTGCACAGTATAGACACGCCCACCGGCTGCTGTGATTGGGTGCAGTGAGGCACCTGTCACTCAGCGTGGGGGCGTGTCTCACTGCAACCAATCATAGGCGCCGGTGGGCGGGGAAAGCAGGGAATAGGAGATTGTTTAATGAGGGGCCGGCTTTTTCAAAATAGTAAAAGCCGCTGCAGCAGTGTGAATGCCGTGCAGCGCCGGTGATCGGGGATCGGTGAGTATGAGAGAGGGGGGGACACTTCAGTCACTCGGGGGATTAGCGGTCACCGGTGAATCCTTCACAGGTGACCGCTAATCAGGGCGCGACACAGACAGAGCCGCGGTATGAGGATAAAGTCGGGTGAAGTTCACCCGAGTTCATTCTCATCGCGCAACTCTGTCTGCTGTCAGCCGACATTTATAAACGACATTGTGCATCACACACACGGACATTACACACGGACATTCCACGTACACATACACGTTAATTCCACACGCACACACGGACGTTCTACACACAAACACGGCTAGCATACGCAATTCACACAGGAGCAACACGGACCATAAAAACGGACACAAAAACGGGACACGGACCCGAAAAACGGCCCGTAACACACGTGCGTGTTTTTCACGGACGTGTGAAGGGGGCCTAAGGCCCGTTTCACATGTCAGTGAAAAACACAAACGTTTTTCACTGGCGTGTAAAACACGCACATGTCCCTGCGTGTGCCGTGAATCACGGCACACGTGGGTTGTCTAAGTGCAATCCGGGCTCCGTTCTCCGTGGCCCGTGATTACACTTAGAAAACAACTCACCTGTGCGCGCTCCCGCTGTCCATGGTGCTGATCACTCCCGCTGTGCAGCATCCGGCCGGCAGCTGGCAGTGTCTCCCCCGCAGCAGCTGCTTCCGGGTCGGCTGTGTCGCGCATAATGAATATGCGTGACAACAATGAGCCGGCTTAGAAGCAGCAGGGAGAACGGGCTGCAGAGGACATCGCTGGACGCCGGGTGAGTTAAAATGTTTTTTATTTTAAAAGCACGTTTTTTCTGGCACGTGTTTCACGGACCACACCACTGCGTGGTCCGTGGAACATCAGTGATGCCAGAAAAAAATGGACATGTCTCTGTGCGGCAATCACACACACGCAGGAACGCCGCACAGAGACACGTGCAGTGAAAAATCACTGATGTGTGAGCAGACCCACTCATTATAATGGGTCTGCGTATGTCAGTGATTCTGGTACGTTTTAAAAAAAGCACAAACGTACCAGAATCACTGACGTGTGAAAGGGGCCTGACAGTGTGATTTTTCTGGCGCTGGCAGACAGGCATGTCATCCCCAGCTTTTGTCAGCGATCCCGTGACGTGATTGCAGGGCGCCAATGGGTTGTTATGACAAACTGGGGTGAGCTGATGACCCCTGTGTCTGTCATGATGATATTCCTTTGAACGTCGGTTGTGAGTTGGCATTCATAGGAGATTGTGAAATATGCTATACAGAGTAATACTGATGCACTGCTCTGTATAGCACAAGTGTTCTGATGATCACAACTTCATGTCCCCTAGGAAGACTAGTAAAAACAGCAACGAGTTTTCTAAAAAAAAGTTTTTAGAACTCACTCCTTTACTCACACTCCTTTTGTGCCTTTGAAAATAAAACATTTTATCAAAAATACACAGATTTGATATTGCTGCATTTAGAAATGTCTGATCTATCAAAAGATAAATTAAATGAATTCCATTGATAAACAGCGTAACAAAAAAAAAAAAATCAAACAATATATATATACACCAAAATAATATCAATAACAATATCAGTTTGGGGTGCAAAACTCACACACTTCCAGATCCCCAAATTTTAAAACATTCCGACTCTCAAAAAGTTGTGAAATAAGCAAGATTTAAAAAAAAATTAAAAAATTCTGAATTTTATTTCACCACTAGAGATAAGTGGACCCGTGGAAGTTCAGTTCAGTGGGTGCATTCAGACTTTAGATAAAGTTTAGTTCGTAACCCCGACTTGTTCTGAACCTCATTGGAAGTCACTAATTGGACGGTTCAGGTCTCCACCCACATGCAGCCAGCCATAAACAGAACACTTCCTGAGGAGGATGGGCAGGGTTTTTCTTTTGTTTTTTGGTGCACACTGCATCTGATCACGCTGTGGTTACCCCCAGTGCGAGCCGTTCAAACACTGCAAGCGGCTCACACTGGGCTGAGCACCAACCATGCCCGATCACAGCGACGCCAATGCGAGCGGTCAACATATGTAAAGCACCCGAACCCAAACTGTATTTTTTTGTAAAGTCTGTGTTTGGTGTAAACACTGAACACCGAACCTCGGGTTTACTCATCTCTATTCACCACTTAAATTAAACAAAAACTATGCATGTTTGGTATCGACATATAATTGTATTGCCCCGAGGAATCATCAGTTTTATAGTAAAATAAATGCTATATATATATATATATATATATATATATATAGTGGCACCCTGGACTAGCCAGGTAGTCACAGGTAGGCCCTTGCATAACACCCGTCCCCCTAAAAGGTAACAGCAGCCAGCCACATTAAAATCTAGTCACCTCCCTCAGAGCTTAATGGACACACCAGGGGGCGGAGACAGGCAGTTGGCCATGCCCACCGAGGGGTCCAGAGGGCCTGAGGCAGGAGAAACAGTGTTCAGTTGATAGTTGACAGTGGAGTTGAGAGGAGTAGTGTGCAGCAGGCCTGTGGTGACAGGTCTGCAGCGGAAACTGACGACCCTGGTACCTTGGCTAGAAGACAGGCAGTAGCCTGGCCTGCAGGAGCCGGGAAGATGGTCAGGTGGAACCGTAAGGGACCGGGACAGGGTAGTGGCCTGCCGGTACCGAAACGGGGAACCGACTGGAAACCGGAGCACAAGGGGGGTACTCAGACTCAGAACGAGACCCAGAAGCCACTGGACCACGCCGAATTCACTGATTGAGGTCTGGACCTTAGGTCCTTTCCCATTCCAATTTGGCAACAGCCCAGCGAGGGAGATAGAAAGCCACCGCACAGGCAGAGAGATCCCACGGGCCAGCGCCTGCGGGCAAACGAACTCCACCGGCACATACACAGCTGGGGAGCGGACTCCCGCTGCTAAGGCACAGGCAGTCTACATAAACATAACAAGGTGCAGGAAGAAGGCCAGGACAACCAACCCGGGTGGGGGACAAGACACAGCCAGCTGCGGGCACCGACTGTGATGACATGGACTCTCATGGGTTAAAGTTTCTTAACATTCAGCCAGACATATTGTTCTTTTGTGTATTACCTCATGTTTGCTTAGCTATTGTTTCTCCATACCCTTCCAGTAATCATTGTAATGTAGTTGTGTATTGCTAATGTAATTACCTTAGTAGCCATTGTCTAGTCGGTGACTTGAAGGTTCCATGTAGATATCCTCAGTCTTCCTTCCCACATCATTTAAATGAACATTATCCATGCAGCTTGAAATTCATCCAATGGGAGAAGCAATCTTGTCCAACCAATCCAATGAGGACGCAGTGTATCCAAGTGGAAGTCTGTGGCTATAAAAGGGATTTCTTTAAGTCACCAGGTTGTTGTTGATGGATATGCATGATCCAGTCTAAGCTCTTATGAGCTGGCTAGAGGATCAGGATACCTTGTGGCTTCAATCTAGTGACTCCGGTTCCGATTGGAGACCATATCCACAGTCTAGGGATTTCGACTCCGGCTGCCAGGATTATATCATCAAACCAAGGACTACTTAAGGAAGAAACCCAGGTTGGGACAATTTGGTCACCTGGCTACAGACTTTGCAGACCTCACACAGCTTCCTAAATCTGGTGCTATTCCTTTCTCGGTGGGTGCCCGCCGAAAGCGGGGTGCTGCTGGATTGGAGTAAGTGGCCCTGGAAGCTCTGAGGCACGGACATTCTAATCCCTGGTGAGCTAGCGGAAGGGTGAGACGCTGTTGCCTGTTACATTTGTGTGTTTTGCTGGTTATGTGCCGTTAATATTTTGGGGATCCAAGAAAGTCTTAATATTGTGATTCCCTCACCCTGTGTTGTCTGAGTAGTGTTCCGCCCACGGTTAAGGAGGTCGTGCGTTCAGTTGGGTTGAGCCCTGAGCCACGCTGTCTTTCTAAAGGCGGCTGGGCCAGCGGACAAGAGCACCCACTGAGCCCCCTGTCTCCACAATTGGTGGCAGCAGTGGGACACTACTCAGCCTGGGTTATCCAGGAGAGCTGCAGAGGACTGGTGTTCTCGGACACCGTCCAGGGCTCAACAACCAGGGAGGCACATAAGCATACCTAGCGGGCCATAAGGGAGGCATTCAGGTTTCGGACGCTGCCATGTCCAACCTCACCAGCTCAGCCATGGGACAAGGACAAGAGAGGAGATACGACCGCAGCAGTAAATGGATGCTACAGGATCTGTGCCAGAGACAAAAGATTGACTACAGGAATGCTGACACTCGGTCAGACTTGATCTGGAAATTAGTCCATTGGGATGCCCAGAATGATGCAGAGGACAATGAGGATCCCGCCGATATTGACCCAGAGGATTTAAACTATGTGCCACATCATGGATCTAGTGACAATCGGGAATCAACTTGGTCAAAAGTGGCCCAAGCCACAGCGTTGTTGGCTGCATTGGGGCCTAAATCCTCAAGAGAAGAGAGGGCTTATTTTATGGAATATGTTTATGGGATTCCAGCTGCCGTACTGCTAACACCAGCTGCTCGAGAAGGATGGTCCCGCTACCCAGCAGAAGCTGCGCCAAAACAAAGGACTACAAACAGGGCCTGTGACTCGCCCAATCTATGGCGCTGTTATACAGGTGGGTGCCATGGACATATAGATAAAGATTGTCTCCAAAACCGAGGCTGCATGCTTGGAGCCCATCTGCCAGCTCAGGACTACTTAAGGAAGAAACCCAGGTTGGGACAATTTGGTCACCTGGCTACAGACTTTGCAGACCTCACACAGCTTCCTAAATCTGGCGCTATTCCTTTCTCGGTGGGTGCCCGCCAAAAGCGGGGTGCTGCTGGATTGGATTAAGTGGCCCTGGAAGCTCTGAGGCACGGACATTCTAATCCCTGGTGAGCCAGCGGAAGGGTGAGATGCTGTTGCCTGTTACATTTGTGTGTTTTGCTGGTTATGTGTTATGTGCCGTTAATATTTTGGGGATCCAATAAAGTCTTAATATTGTGATTCCCTCACCCTGTGTTGTCTGAGTAGTGTTTCGCCCACGGTTAAGGAGGTCATGCGTTCAGTTGGGATGAGCCCTGAGCCACGCTGTCTTTCTAAAGACGGCTGGGCCAGCGGACAAGAGCACCAACTGAGCCCCGTGTCTCCACACCGACCACCATCAACTTTGTTCATCAGAGACTTGAGTGTGTCAGTAATCGTGAGTACAACAGTGCCATCCGGCTGCGCACCGCCCTGCACCGCCCAATTGCCACTCTCCCTAAGCGGATCCCGGGGCCACCATCCCTGCCCACGGAGGCGTTAACATCTTGCTGCACTACCATCTCCCCCAGGTGCCCCATAACTGCAGCGGTGGTGTCTACACCCTCACCACGTCCCGTGGGTGGCATCACAAACTCAAACACGGCTCCGGCTGTACACCTCCCTAACCAACCCCATCGAGATCGCCAGCATCCCCTTGCAGAGCGACGTGACCCCTGGGTCGAGCCACCCACCAAACGAGCCCGGACTCGAGCGTCGAGAGCGGGGCGGTACACATCTTTATATATTTATATATACATATATATATATATACTAGAAGGTGGCCCGATTCTACGCATCGGGTATTCTAGAATTTACGTATTGTGCAGTTAATGTATGCTTTTTGTTTTATATATATATATATATATATATATATATAGATGTTGTTGTCTGTAGTTACCAAGTGTTTGTGTAGGGGCTGTACATGTTCTGGGTGTTGTCTGGGTGTGGCGGGGGGTGAGAGCTGTGTTTGTGTGTTGCGTTGTGTGTCGTTATTTGTGGAGCGCTGTGTGTCTGAATCGTTGTGTATGTGTGTTGCGTGGTTTGTGTGGGTGTGGGGTGTGTGTTTTGGGGGGAGGTATGTTTTGTGCAATGTGTGTGTTGTGCGGTATGTGCGTATATTTGTGTGTGCCACGGTTTTTGTGTGTTGGGTGTTGTGTGTGTGCGGCGTTGTCTGTGTGTGTGGGTGTCTTTGGGGGGAGGTGTGCACCCCCCATCGTGCTCCATCCCCCATGCTGCGCACCCCCCATCGTGCTCCATCCCCACTCCCCATTGTGCTCCATCCCCCATGCTGCGTACTCCCCATCGTGTGTTCCATCCCCCATGCTGCGCACCCCCCATCGTGCTCCATCCCCCATGCTGCGCACCCCCATCGTGCTCCATCCCCCATGCTGCGCACTCCCCATTGTGCTCCATCTCCCATGCTGCGCATCCCCAATCGTGCTCCATCCCCCATGCTGCGCACTCCCTGATGAAGCAACCACGCACAAGCTAGGTTATCTGTGAAACGTACGTCGGAGTTTCTGGGGGACTTAACCCTTCCACACCTGACAAGCCTTCCTAACTGGACCTACATTTACTGACTGCATAGTGTGGTATGTATGGGGCTCCCGCCTATGTCTGTGTTTCCTTTACTGCAGTAGTATGAGGCAACTTCCTTTTAATGCTGATTCAGTGTATTGACACATGATTAGTAGTAAGGGACACTGGAACTGGCAGGACTCCACTCATAACCACCTTATTGTCATTTGTTATATGCCTATTAAACTGAATGCACGTACATGTGATTTTCACATTAGGTGATAAATGCCGTATTGATATATAGCCAGCCTGGCAGACCCCCTTTACACCCTTTGTCTTATATATGTAAAATGGGCTACTTACCAATGGTGCCTGCTGATGGTGTGGTTATAGGCTTGATGAAATAAATGTACACATGTGCGGTCTTTTGCTCTGGGCGTTTTAGAGGTTATATTGGACACATAACTGGCATAGATAGATTTTTTATGCCCTTCTGTTTTGTCCTTTCCTGTGTGAGATTGCTGCACTGTTGTAATCACATATAGGTGCGATAATCATACATGATAGCACACAGGAAAGGGGTTTGTCAGCATTATTGTTCATTTTGTCTGATATAGCCTCTGTGACAATATTATGGTATTATGATAGTATTTTTACAATTATTCATGAAGGTTTTGTCTGTGCCTCTTTTTTAACATCCCTCCTCTTTGCCTCTTTCTCCATTATTGTATCTACATCATATATGTGTTTTGTGTTTTTGTCTACCAACTTTTATAAAGTAAGATAATAATATAGAATAAAAAAAACATATATTGCGAAGAAGTTCTACTCGTCTTTCTCCTGTTTTCATTCCTACTTTTGAGTAGCTCTGACACGCAATGCAGCGTCCCAAGTGAGGGGCAGCTGCTGTGTGTCTCTAATGTAATGTTGGACTCTATGTATCTAACATTTTTTTCTGTGGTTTCCACAGCTTTCCTTCTTTTATCTAGTATGGATTTCAGAGCCCGCGACAATGCGTGGCTCACACAATTAAATGTGGCACTTGAGGAGGTCGGCACCACTGGTGAGGAGGTGTGTGGTGATGTCATTATCAAGGAGGCAGTCACAAGATACAGGGATCTCCTGAGGAAGCGAACCAAAACCTGGTGGAACAGGGCTTTCCTCGACAAGTATGCGCAGAGAAATCTGATCCCCCGTGGATTGCGGGTACAAATATTTCCATCTTTCCCAGTGGAGAGTGAGTCATTCAGGAATAAATGGGAAGAATTATCCAGCACTTGCTCCAGAGGATATTTACAACTCCTAATTGAGCTCAATAGCTCATCTATTGGAGATATGGAGAAAGAAATGGAACAACTGCTTCATACGATAAAATCTTCATTATCCTCTGAAGCGCTCTCCAAATTTAATAATGATATTGATCTTGAGCTCAGTAAGATGGAGAAGGAGATACAGGCGTTTAAAATCAAAAAATTCCAACGTGATCTTCGTGATCAACAACTCAACCTTATCTATAGATGGCAACAGCCATCATATAGATCTAGATCTAGATTTCGATCTAAAACAGGATCACGGTCACGATCTGCGTCCCTCATATCTGGTTTCTCTTCTGACGAAACAACGGCTCCTGGTAGTACGGATGGGACGAATTTGGGATTGAACCCTGCAACTTCAGGGGTAATAACACGACTTAAAGCTACCAAACAAGTTCCATCAAAAACATCTAAAAAAGATAACCGTACTCTCCAGGTAATCAATCTATCCACCCATGTGTTGTCAGGGGCACAAATTGAGGTTCTGTCCAGGGGGCTCTCTTTCTCTCCAACTAATGCTTTCAACTTTTTTACAGCTATGAAAGATCTCCATCTTTTTTCTAGAAAGCTGGTATTGAAAAAGTTACATAATCGCAACACGCCAACATTTGGTTTGGACAGTCGGGAAGAGAGAGAGGCCTTGGCAATTTTGGAGGAACTTCAATCGGAACAACAATCCCCTGATGGCACAGGTGTGTTCCCATCATCAATTTTACCAAAATCTACGAAATTTCCCCCCTTGTCACTTTGTCCCTCTGTCGAGATATTTACAAGGTTGGTATTAAATGATTTCGCTCAGTTACCATCTAGGCGGCATAGTGATAACCTTACATCTCGACAGAGAACAGCATTAAAACAACTTGAGAGCTGGAAGGACGTGGTAATAAAACCCGCTGACAAGGGGGGAAACATAGTAATTTGGCCTATTACTAAATATGAAAGGGAGACCTTTCGTCAGTTGAGAGATAGAGATACGTATAAAAAACTAGACTTTAACCCTGTGAACTCCTTCTCCAGAGAGCTCTCAATAATTCTTGAGCGGGCGCTGGATTTGGGTCTTGTCACGAGGAAGGTTGTGGATGGCTTGCTGGTTAAATATCCCAAGGTGCCCACCTTATACTTGCTCCCCAATATTCATAAAGATGCCCTTGACCCGCCGGGCCGTCCGATCGTGTCTGGACTGGAGGGAATGTGTGACCCAGTATGTAAGTTTATTGACTTCTATTTAAAACCTCTGGTGGAAACACTTCCCTCCTACCTAAAAGACACGACGGACGTGCTCAACAGGGTCAATGGCATCTATATGGAACCAGACATGCTTTTGGTCACGGCGGATGTAGAATCTTTGTATACCTACATCCGCCATGACGATGGTTTGGCAGCTACTCAATTCTTCCTTGGGGCCTCCGGTCGGGACAGCGCGATGTGTGATTTGATTCTCCAGCTGCTCCGCTTTATCCTTACCCACAACTTCTTCACATTTAAAGATTCGTTTTATCTACAACAACGCGGCACTGCAATGGGTGCGGCCTGTGCGTCCTCGTACGCCAATCTCTTCCTAGGGTACTGGGAGAGATCTATTTTTGGCGACGAGGGCGACCAGGCCGTATCCCATGTGCAGTGCTGGCTTAGATATATAGACGACTTGTTGATTTTGTGGCAGGGTACGGCGGAGCAGCTTGAGACTTTTGTGGGCAGACTTGGCATGAATCCATTCAATATTAAATTGACACACAAATTTCACAATAAATGCATTGATTTTTTGGACATTCTAATTACAGTTGATAATGATAATTTGATTCAAACAGATGTGTTTCGGAAAAGCACATCGGTGAATGCGTTACTTCATGCCTCGTCTGCCCATAACTTATCCACTATTCGCGCTGTCCCCACCGGACAGTTCCTGAGGATGAAGAGAATTTGCTCATCCGACCAAAAATTTGAGGAGCAAGCTACCGACCTCAAGTCTCGGTTCCAAGAAAGGGGATATAGCAACCGTAGTATTAAGAAGGGCTACCTTAGGGCGAAAAACACTCCAAGGTCCCAACTCCTTCTGACAAGAAAAAAGGATAGACCAGAACATCAGGCGGTGAGATTTATTACTACCTTTAATCATGAATGGCACAATATTCGTTCCATTCTGAATCGCCACTGGTCTATCTTAACATCTGATCCCGCCTTGAAGGATTCTCTGTCTGACCACCCCCTAATGACGGCCAGGAGATCGGCTAACCTCCGTGACGTGCTCGTCAGGAGTCATTATGTTCCACCAGCATCTGGTTTTTTAGGTCTTACCAGCCCTCGGGTTGGGTGCTTCCCATGTGGTCATTGCCTTGCATGCAGCAATGTCACTCGCAGCTCGGTGTTCTCGTCATCAGACGGGACGCGTGAGTTCCATATTAGGGACTACATTTCATGTGGCACCTCAAACGTCATATATTATGCTGTTTGTGGGTGCCCATTGATTTACATAGGGTTAACATCGCGCGAGTTGCGCATTCGCGTCCGCGAGCATGTGAGGGACATTGCTGCGGCAAGGACTGTGACTGACTTTGCCTCCCTCAAGACTATCCCACGCCACTTCAAGGCCCACCATGGATGTGATCCGAAATCTCTACTAATACGTGGGATTGAGGTGGTCCATGGTGGCATCAGGGGTGGCAATATTAAGAAAAGGCTAGCCCAACGTGAGACACGATGGATGGTGCTGTTGGGCACAATTACTCCGTCGGGTCTTAACGAGGCACTAAGTTTTGCCCCTTTTCTTTGACATTACCCCGCTGTATGGGTTCCATCTCCCTCTGTTTGACTGCGGGAATTGTTTTTATGTATGTCTTATCTTCTTCTTAATTACTTATTGTGTTTCCTCTTCCCCTTTTATATGTCCCTCTGAAATAACAGCCTTGGTCCTGTATGAATTTGAACTATCAAGCTAAATTCTGACATCGAGGAATCTTTCTACTCTTGTGGACACAGACACTGGATGTTATATGCGGCGCTGTGACTGTATATTCATTTATGTCATAAGTTGTTATGTGGCTTTATCTTGCATTCATCTACCATGCGACCGCATAATGTTACTATATATACCCGTGTCTGTGCACACTTGCCTCTTACCTATCATGGACGTGCGCGTGCGCGTGTTGCGCTGCGGGTCCGCCTTCCTCCCGGCCGTCTCTGGGTGACTCACTGCGCACGCGCGGGCGCCATGGAGACGCGTCCCCGCTCCCGCGCGTGCGCTGGGGTTATGACGGTGTGTGGAGGTTTCCGGATCCCGGGGATGCCATACGCGCATGCGCCGGCAACATCCTTTGATAGGATACAGCTGCTCTGAGGGACTGAGCGGCTATTTAAACTAGCCGATTCAGTATGATCAGTCACTCCCTGATGAAGCAACCACGCACAAGCTAGGTTATCTGTGAAACGTACGTCGGAGTTTCTGGGGGACTTAACCCTTCCACACCTGACAAGCCTTCCTGACTGGACCTACATTTACTGACTGCATAGTGTGGTATGTATGGGGCTCCCGCCTATGTCTGTGTTTCCTTTACTGCAGTAGTATGAGGCAACTTCCTTTTAATGCTGATTCAGTGTATTGACACATGATTAGTAGTAAGGGACACTGGAACTGGCGGGACTCCACTCATAACCACCTTATTGTCATTTGTTATATGCCTATTAAACTGAATGCACGTACATGTGATTTTCACATTAGGTGATAAATGCCGTATTGATATATAGCCAGCCTGGCAGACCCCCTTTACACCCTTTGTCTTATATATGTAAAATGGGCTACTTACCAATGGTGCCTGCTGATGGTGTGGTTATAGGCTTGATGAAATAAATGTACACATGTGCGGTCTTTTGCTCTGGGCGTTTTAGAGGTTATATTGGACACATAACTGGCATAGATAGATTTTTTATGCCCTTCTGTTTTGTCCTTTCCTGTGTGAGATTGCTGCACTGTTGTAATCACATATAGGTGCGATAATCATACATGATAGCACACAGGAAAGGGGTTTGTCAGCATTATTGTTCATTTTGTCTGATATAGCCTCTGTGACAATATTATGGTATTATGATAGTATTTTTACAATTATTCATGAAGGTTTTGTCTGTGCCTCTTTTTTAACATCCCTCCTCTTTGCCTCTTTCTCCATTATTGTATCTACATCATATATGTGTTTTGTGTTTTTGTCTACCAACTTTTATAAAGTAAGATAATAATATAGAATAAAAAAAACATATATTGCGAAGCAGTTCTACTCGTCTTTCTCCTGTTTTCATTCCTACTTTTGAGTAGCTCTGACACGCAATGCAGCGTCCCAAGTGAGGGGCAGCTGCTGTGTGTCTCTAATGTAATGTTGGACTCTATGTATCTAATGTTCTGGGTGTTGTCTGGGTGTGGCGGGGGGTGAGAGCTGTGTTTGTGTGTTGCGTTGTGTGTCGTTATTTGTGGAGCGCTGTGTGTCTGAATCGTTGTGTATGTGTGTTGCGTGGTTTGTGTGGGTGTGGGGTGTGTGTTTTGGGGGGAGGTATGTTTTGTGCAATGTGTGTGTTGTGCGGTATGTGCGTATATTTGTGTGTGCCACGGTTTTTGTGTGTTGGGTGTTGTGTGTGTGCGGCGTTGTCTGTGTGTGTGGGTGTCTTTGGGGGGAGGTGTGCACCCCCCATCGTGCTCCATCCCCCATGCTGCGCACCCCCCATCGTGCTCCATCCCCACTCCCCATTGTGCTCCATCCCCCATGCTGCGTACTCCCCATCGTGTGTTCCATCCCCCATGCTGCGCACCCCCCATCGTGCTCCATCCCCCATGCTGCGCACCCCCCATCGTGCTCCATCCCCCATGCTGCGCACTCCCCATTGTGCTCCATCACCCATGCTGCGCATTCCCCATCGTGCTCCATCCCCCATGCTGCGCACTCCCAAACGTGCTCCATCCCCCATGCTGCGCACTCCCCATCGTGCTCTATCCCCCATGCTGCGCACTCCCAAACGTGCTCCATCACCCATGCTGCGCACTCCCCATCGTGCTCCATCCCCCATGCTGCGCACCCCCCATCGTGTTCCATCCCCCATGCTGCGCACCCCCATCGTGCTCCATCCCCCATGCTGCACACTCCCAATCGTGCTCCATCCCCCATGCTGCACATCCCCAATCGTGCTCCATCCCCCATGCTGCGCACCCCCCATCGTGCTCCATCCCCCATGCTGCGCACTCCCCATCGTGCTCCATCCCCCATGCTGCGCACTCCCCATCGTGCTCCATCCCCCATGCTGCGCAACCCCCATCGTGCTCCATCCCCCATGCTGCGCACCCCCCATCATGCTCCACAGTCACACATCAGACAGTAAACACGCACACATCTGATCGCATACACTCACACACACACCCCACTTCTCCCTGTGCCCACCGGTGTGCGGTCCCAGCAGCTGTGCTGCACGCCATGCTCCTCTGCCGACACTCACAGATCCGATCGCATACACTCACACACACACACTCACACATCAGAACACACTCACGCACATCCGATCGCATACACACACACTCACACATCAGAACACACTCACGCACATCCGATCGCATACACTCACATACACACACACACACTGACGATATCGCACATACGCGCTGACACAATCACAACATCCGGAGATACCACATGCTTCCGGCCATGTGATCCTCCGGCAGGTCCTGGAAGATCACTGCACGCATAGGATCGCCGCCGAGAAGCAAGCGATATCACGGGATGTTGTGAGTATGTGCATGCGATCTGATGTGTGTGTGAGGTGTGTGTGAGAGTGAGTGTGATCTGATGTGTGTGCGTGTGTGTGTGTTCCGCCGCTGCAGGACGTGGATGCGATCTGATGTGTGTGTGAGGTGTGTGTGAGAGTGAGTGTGATCTGGTGTGTGTGTGTGTGTGTCCGCCGCTGCAGGACCTTGATGCACTCACCTCGGGGCGAGAGGCCATTCCATGTGGGGGGCGGAGCCTGGGCGAGCGGCCAATCCATGTGGGGGAGCGGAGCCGAGGCGAGCGGCCAATCCATGCGGGGGGATGAGCCGAGGCGAGCGTCCAATCCGTGCAGGGGGGCGGGGCCATGGCGAATCCGTGAAGCCGAGCGGCCAATCCGTGTGGGGGGCGGGGCCATGGCGAGGCCAGCGGCCAATCCGCTGTTTGTCACCGTAAGGACATGGCCAATCCGTGTTGGGGGGGGGGCGGACCCGAGGCGAGGCGAGCGGCCAATCCGTGCGGGGGGGAGGAGCCGAGGCGAGGCGAGCGGCCAATCCGTGCGGGGGGCGGGGCCATGGCGAGGCCAGCGGCCAATCCGCTGTTTGTCACCGTAAGGACATGTCACGGTAAGGACACAATTTTGGAGCAAGACAGACAGACAGACAGACAGAATAAGGCAATTATATATATAGATATATACATATATATATAAAAATATAAAAAAAACTTTCAGAATATCACTTTATTCTCTTTTTCGCCACACTTGGAATTTTTTTTCCTGCTTACCATTATATCATATGATAAAATGAATGGTGTCATTTAAAAGTACTACTCATCCCATAAAAATCAAACCCTCATGCCGCTATGTTGATGGAAAAACAAAAGAAAGTATGGCTATTAGAATAAGGGAAGGAAAAAATGAAAGCTCAAAAATGAAAAATCATCCAGTTCTTAAGGAGTTAAGGTACCGTCACACTAAGTAACATCGCTAGCAACATCGCTGCTGAGGCACAACTTGCTAGCGATGTTGCTGTGTGTGACATCCAGCAACAACCTGGTTGCTGCTGTGAGGTCGTTGGTTGTTGCTGAATGTCCTGGACCATTTTTTAGTTGTTGCTGTCCCGCTGTGAAGCACACATCGCTGTGTGTGACAGCGACAGAGCAACAACTAAATGTGCAGTGAGCAGGGAGCCGGCTTCTGCGGACGCTGGTAACCAATTAAATATCGGGTAACCAAGAAGCCCTTTCCTTGTTTACCCGATATTTACCTTTGTTACCAGCGTCCGCCGCTCTCACGCTGTCAGTGCCAGCTCCCTGCTCCCTGCACACTTAGCCAGACTACACATCGGGTAATTAACCCGATGTGTACTCTGGCTAGGAGTGCAAGGAGCCAGTGCTAAGCGGTGTGCGCTGGTAACCAAGGTAAATATCGGGTTGGTTACCCGATATTTACCTTAGTCACCAAGCGCAGCATTGCTTCCACGCGTCGCTGCTGGCTGGTCACTGGTTGCTGGTGAGATTTGCCTGTGTGACAGCTCACCAGCAACCTGTGTAGTGACGCTCCAGCGATCCCTGCCAGATCAGGTTGCTGGTGGGATCGCTGAAGCTTCGCTTAGTGTGACGGTACCTTAAATCTCCTTCTCAGATAGTCTTTTATCCAAAATAACAATTGATCCACCTTTATCTTTATTCTTAAGGATTATATTTTCATTAGTTTGCAAGTATTGCCATGTATTCATGTTTATATAAATTTATCTTCGTTCGTCTAGTATTTTTGTGTAGTTTTTTTTAAAAGAGGTGTCACAATTGGCAACCAAATATCACTCTACCAAAGGTTCATATAAATGCAGCCAAAAATCATGTGTCTTATGTTTCTTCTGGTAGAGAGTATAAAATGAAATCATTTATATTCTGTGATAGTGCCTTTACAATATAACATGTGAGACACGCAAGTTACAATACGTTGGGTGTACGACCAGGCCATTGTGCTGCTGCACTGAAAAAACATTTTTAGCACAGAATAAAACTACTCACAGCTTGTCTGGTGCATAGCAACATTTTCCCCATGTTCCCAGAAGAAAAGTTGGTTCCCTTGGAGTAAACACCCTGAAAAAATATCTCCATCCAAAAGAGGAGATTTTTGGATATTCAATCAAACACTATAATTACTCCTAGGATGAATATAAATATACTAGTTATATCAACGAAATATCAAATTGTTGATTTTATTGTGTCAGTTATTGTCATTACCTTCATTTCACTGATGTCATTTCCTTTCAGGCATTATAACATGGAACCCAATGTGCTATAAAACCATGCTATGAATAAGAACAATTTCTAAGTTTGAAATGCATAAGTCCCTCCTATGTCATGGAAATTGTTTGATTTTAATGTGTTTTAATAAATCCATGTTTTTAAACTAATTTGTGTACCAAGTGTGGATGAGCTACTGGAAACAAATTTTGTTTGTCTATGGCTTCACACCTTCAGCCGATGTAAGGGTTTTTTCCTCCTTTGAAGTTCTACATATATTTGAATGTACATTCCTGGGATGAGCTGAAACTTCCTTGAGAATTATTCCCAGTATACAAAAGAGAAGTGGAGTGGTACTTTGCAGTGAACATGTGTCGTCCCCGTGCAGCGGTCGCCCCAGGGACACCACTCCACCTTCAGGTATGCCACAGGGTCTCCACTTGTTGGTACTTCTGGCCACAGGTATGTCAGGTTTATTTACATGGGAGTCGTGACTAGAGATGAGCGAACCGGTCGTGGTTCGGCTCGAGTTCGGTTCGTCGAATGGAGGTTTCGTTCGAGTTCAGAACTTGAACCGCATAGGAAACAATGGCAGGCAATCAGAAACACATAAAAACACCTAGAAAACACCCTCAAAGGTGTCCAAAAGGTGACAAACAACTCACAACACAACACAAACACATGGGAAAGTGACAAGGACATATACTCGTGCGAAAACAAAAGAGCTGGACAAGGAAAAAGAGGAGGACACACAGATATAGGCATGGCACGCACTTCTAAAATCATGTAAATCACTGCAAGGGTACTCCAAGCGGAGTCTCCCTTTTTTCCAAAAATTGGGCCACACACACACCCACCCCTTCAGTGGCAGCACTTGTGCCCCAGTTGTACACTTCACAGGTAGATTTGCATCAAGCACATTCAAAAATACGCCATACTTAGGCTATGTGCGCACTTACCGGATTTTGCCGCGGATTTTCCACGGATTTGCTGCATGTTTCGCTGCAGAAAATGTTCATAACATCTCTGCAGTGAATCACCAGCAAATCCTATGGAGAAAAAAAATCCTGTGCGCACTGGGCGGAATTTGACAGCTGCATGTTTTGCTGCGGGAATCCCGCAGCAAAAACAAGTGCATGTCACTTCTTTTCCGCACATCGCTGCGGGATTTCACTCCATTGACTCAGTGTTAATCATGAAATCCCACAGGGAATAACGCAGGCAGCAAATTCTGTGCGGTTCACTGCGTTTTCCTGCGTTATTCCCTGCGGTATTTCGCGGTTTACCTCCGGTAATGTACATCGACTGTCTGCGGTTTTGCAGGGAAGTGATGTCATTACAGGAAGAGGAAGCCGTGCAGAGAGTAAACACAAACACATCACAGACACACAGACATCACAGACATAGAACACATAGACACAGACACACAGAACACACATAGAAAGAAAACGGAAATATAGAAAAAAAAGGAACGTGGGCTCCGCTGCATATTTACCTTCCAGCCGAGGTAAGCACACAGCGGCGGCCCGGTATTCTCAGGCTGGGGAGGGAGAGGGGCAGGGGTAATGTCCCCCGCCTCACTCCCCCTCCCGCAGCCGAGAATATCAGCCGCAGCTGCCCCGGCACTGTCGCATGCAATATGCGGCAATACCGGCGTGTCCTCGGCTCTTCTTGCCACCGTGTAGCAGTGGTAGCAAGGTAATACAAGGGGTTAATGGTGATGGGGGACCACCGCCATTAACTCCAGGCTTGATCATGGCAGCGTCTATGTGACAGCTGACATGATCAACCCGTAAGTAAAGTGAAAAAAACACACACACCGAAAAATCCTTTATTTTAAATAAAACCAACAAGCCTCGTTCACCATTTTATTAACCCCTCCCAAACAAAGCTCCGGCGTAGTCCACAGCTCCGGCTCCAGCGTCCTGCACTGCTAACATCCAGCCGCGACTGTCACAGACACAGGCTGAAAGCAGCAGACAGCAGAGGTAATTACCGGTCATTTCCCACGGCCGGTAATGTGAACTCACTGCCGACCGTGGGAAATGCAGCGATCTGTCATCTATCTCTCTATCTATCCCTCTGTCTGTCTATCTATCTATCCCTCTATCTATTCTTCTGTCTATCCACTATCAGAATTAAATGTATTTTTTTTTTTTTCTTCAATGTGCTTTATTGCATTGAATGCAATAAAGCACATCCCAACCCGCACGCGGCAAAACCGCGGCAATACCGCGAACAATGCCGCGGTAAAACCGCAGAAAACCGCGGCAAACCGCATGCGGTTTTCGGGTGCGGTTTCCCGCGGTTTTTTACCGCGGGTGCGGTAATCTTTGAGAGCATGCGGAATTTACGCAAGGAAATTTCATTTCCCAGTGCGCACAGAGCCTTAGGTAGGAAAGTCTTTCCTGATCCCAGCTCTGTTCATCTTGGCTCCTTTTTAAAAACACTGTAAGCAAGGGTTACTCTAAGCGAAGTCTCCCTTTTTTCCAAAAATTCGGCCCCACAGACACCCCATCAGTGGCAGCACTTGTGCCCTAGTTGCAAACAGGATGTTTTGATTTGCATCAAGCACATTCAAAAATACGCCATCCTTAACCGTCCCAAGGATGACACCGGGGTAGGTAGTTAAGTCTTTCCTGATCCCAGCTCTGTTCATCTTGGCTCCTTTTTAAAAACACTGTAAGCAAGGGTTACTCCAAGCGGAGTCTCCCTTTTTTTCCAAAAATTGGGCCCCACACACACCCACCCCTTCAGTGGCAGCAGATGTGCCCCAGTTGTACACTTCACAGCTAGATTTGCATCAAGCACATTCAAAAATACGCCATTAGTGATGAGCGAGTATGCTTGTTACTACTCGGTACTCGCACGAGTATCACTGTACTCGGGCTACTCGGCGGGTACTGAGTAATTTCGCGATACTCGTGCTGTACTCGTGGTCTTCATCTTTGCATGTTGGCGCTCTTTTGAGAGCCAGCCCTCATGCAGGGATTGGCTGGCAGACCACTGCAATGTTACAGCTCTGTTAGTTGTGGAATTGCAGTGATTGGCCGGCCTGCACAGCGTGACCGAGCCTTTATACCGGCGGGCGCGCTGTGCTCTGCACACAGCCATCTCATATTCCCTGCTTTCCACGCCCACAGGCGCCTATGATTGGTTGCAGTGAGACACGCCCCCACGCTGAGTGACAGGTGTCTCACTGCACCCAATCACAGCAGCCGGTGGGCGTGTCTATACTGTGCAACAAAATAAATAAATAAATAATTAAAAAAAACGGCGTGCGGTCCCCCCAATTTTAATACCAGTCAGATAAAGCCATACGGCTGAAGGCTGGTATTCTCAGGATGGGGAGCTCCACGTTATGGGGAGCCCCCCACCCTAACAATATCAGTCAGCAGCCGCCCAGAATTGCCGCATACATTAGATGCGACAGTTCTGGGACTGTACCCGGCTCTTCCCGATTTACCCTAGTGCGTTGGCAAATCGGGGTAATAAGGAGTTAATGGCAGCCCATAGCTGCCACTAAATCCTAGATTAATCATGTCAGGCGTCTCCCCGAGATTCCTTCCATGATTAATCTGTAAATTACAGTTAAAAAACACACACACCTGAAAAAATCCTTTATTAGAAATAAAAAACAATAACAAAGTCCCTCATCACCAATGTATTAACCCCGACAAACCCTCCATGTCCGGCGTACTCCACAGCCCTCCAGCGTCGCGTCTAGCTCTGCTACATTCAGGTGACAGGAGCTGCAGAATACACCGCCGCTTCTGTCAGCTTCACACAGCAACTGAGGTGAGTAGCGCGATCAGCTGCTGTCAGTCAGGTAACTCGTGGCCACCGCTGGATCCAGCGGTGGCCGCGATTAAACTCAGTGACAGCAGCTGATCGCTATACTCACCTCAGTTGCTGCATGGAGCTGACCGGAGCGGCGGTGAGTAGCGCTATCAGCTGAGCTGTCACTGAGGTTACCCGCGGCCACCGCTGCATCCACCGCTGGATCCAGGTAACCTCAGTGACAGCTCAGCTGATCGCTATACTCACCACAGTTGCTGTGTGAAGCTGACCGGAACGGCGGTGTATTCTGCAGCTCCTGTCACCTTCATGCAGCAAAGCTGGACGCGACGCTGGAGGTCCGTGGATTACGCCGGACATGGAGGGTTTGTCGGGGTTAATTAATTGGTGATGAGGGACTTTGTTAGTGTTTTTTATTTCTAATAAAGGATTTTTCGGGTGTGTGTGTTTTTTAACTGTAATTTATAGATTAATCATGGAAGGAATCTCGGTGAGACGCCTGACATGATTAATCTAGGATTTAGTGGCAGCTATGGGCTGCCATTAACTCCTTATTACCCCGATTTGCCAACGCACTAGGGTAAATCGGGAAGAGCCGGGTACAGTCCCAGAACTGTTGCATATAATGTATTCGGCAATTCTGGGCGGCTGCTGACTGATATTGTTAGGCTGGGGGGCTCCCCATAACGTGGAGCTCCCCATCCTGGGAATACCAGCCTTCAGCCGTATGGCTTTATCTGGCTGGTATTAAAATTGGGGGGGACCGCACGCCGTTTTTTTTAATTATTTAATTATTTATTTCACTGCACAGTATACACACACACACCGGCTGCTGTGTTTGGGTGCAGTGAGACACCTGTCACTCAGCGTGGTGGGCGTGTCTCACTGCAACCAATCATAGGCGCCGAAAAGCAGGAAAGCAGGGAATACGAGATTGTTTAATGAGCGGCCGGCTTTTTCAAAAGAGGAAAAGCCGCCGGAGTTTAGTGAACAGCTGTGCAGCGCCGCGGCAGTGATCGAGGAACGGTAAGTAAGAGAGAGGGGGGAGAATGACCGACAGACTCTGAGAGGGGGACAGACAAGACAGAGAGAGACCGACAGAGCGAGACCGACCGACGAGAGATAGAATGAAAAAAAAAATGACCGACATCGCTAGTAAAAAGCACAAAACGTGCGTTTTGGACATCGGAGTGCCACACAAGGTTTTCACGTAAAATCTTTCATGTATTAATCTCAAAAAGTAACATACACCAGCTCTATCTCACTATTGGGTATGTGCCCTTAACATTTCCGCCATGAAAATTCATTTTGGTGTCATTTTGGAAGGTTTTCTGGTGAGTCCGTAAAAATGGCGTAAAACTTGGACAAAATTGTTCACAGCTGTGACTTTTGAGTGATAAATGCTTCAAGGGGTCTTCCCCATGCTGATGCCATGTCATTTGAGCACTCTTCTGAGACTTTTGTGACATTTTTAGGGTTTCTACATGCTGCCGGGGGGTCATTTCACAAAAATACTCGGGTCTCCCATAGGATAACATTGGGCTCGGTGCTCGGGCCAAGTACACGATACACGAGTATCTTGGGATGCTCGGCCCGAGCCTCGAGCACCCGAGCTTTTTAGTACTTGCTCATCACTATACGCCATCCTTAACCGTCCCCAGGATGACACCGGGGTAGGTAGCTAAGTCTTTCCTGATCCCAGCTTTGTTCATCTTGGCTCCTTTTTAAAAACACTGTAAGCAAGAGTTACTCCAAGCGGAGTCTCCCTTTTTTCCAAACATTGGGCCCCACAGACACCCCTTCAGTGGCAGCACTTGTGCCCTAGTTGCAAACAGGATGTTTTGATTTGCATCAAGCACATTCAAAAATACGCCATCCTTAACCGTCTCCAGGATGACACCGGGGTAGGTAGCTAAGTCTTTCCTGATCCCAGCTCCGTTCATCTTGGCTCCTTTTTAAAAACACTGTAAGCAAGGGTTACTCCAAGCGAAGTCTCCCTTTTGTCCAAAAATTGGGCCCCACACACGCCCACCCCTTCAGTGGCAGCACTTGTGCCCTAGTTGTACACTTCACAGGTAGATTTGCATCAAGCACATTAAAAAATACGCCATCCTTAAACGTCCCCAGGATGACACCGGGGTAGGTAGCTAAGTCTTTCCTGATCCCAGCTCTGTTCATCTTGGCTCCTTTTTAAAAACACTGTAAGCAAGGGTGACTCCAAGCGAAGTCTCCCTTTTGTCCAAAAATTGGGCCCCACACACACCCACCCCTTCAGTGGCAGCACTTGTGCACCAGTTGTACACTTCACAGCTAGATTTGCATCAAGCACATTCAAAAATACGCCATTCTTAACCGTTCCCAGGATGACACCGGGGTAGGTAGCAAAGTCTTTGCTGAACCATGACTTGTTCATCTTGGCTCCTTTTAAAAAACACAGCAAGCAAGGGTTACTCCAAGCGGAGTCTCCCTTTTTTCCAAAAATTGGGCCACACAGACACCCCATCAGTGGCAGCACTTGTGCCCTAGTTGCAAACAGGATGTTTTGATTTGCATCAAGCACATTCCAAATCCGCAAGCATTTACTCTCCCCAGGATGACACAGGGGTAGTAAATTCCTTGTGGATCCATGACTTGTTCATTTTGATGAACGTTAGTCTGTCCACATTGTCACTGGACAGACGCGTGCGCTTATCTGTCAGCACACACCCAGCAGCACTGAAGACATGTTCAGAGACAACGCTGGCAGCTGGACACGACAAAATCTCCAAGGTGTAAGTTGAGAGCTCTGGCCATTTTTCAAGATTTGAAGCCCAAAATGAGCAAGGCTTCATTTGCAAAGTCATGGCATCAATGTTCATTTGTAGATACTCCTGTATCATCCTCTCCAGCCGTTGACTATGTGTCAGACCTGTTGTCTCTGGTGGCCTTGCAAAGGACGGTCTAAAAAAATTATGAAAAGATTCCATAAAATTGCTGTTACCAGCACCAGATACGGTGCCACTGGTACGGGTAGACTGTTGAAGATGACGAGACCGTCCCATGTTTGTCAAGTTACAACTGGGAGATTCACTCCCTGCACCTGCACGGTTGTTTGGTGGAAAAGTCGAGCTAAGATCGAGTAACAGCTTCTGCTGAAAATGAATTGTCATGCTGATAATGGCATTGTCAGCGCTAAACATATTCGTTGCCATGTCGAAACTGTGCAGAAGGGTGCATAGGTCCTTGATCTGAGACCACTCCATCAGGGTGATCTGCCCCACCTCTGCTTCTCGTTGGCCCAGGCTATACGTCATGACGTATTGCACCAGGGCTCGGCGGTGCTGCCACAGTCGCTGTAACATGTGGAGAGTCGAATTCCAGCGTGTCGCCACATCGCATTTCAGGCGATGAACCGGCAGGCCGAAAGACTGCTGGAGCGATGCAAGTCGCTCAGCTGCGGCGGTTGAACGGCGGAAGTGAGCAGACAGTTTTCGTGCCCTGGTCAGAAGGCCATCTAGGCTGAGATAGTGTGTTAAAAATTGCTGGACAACAAGGTTCAACACGTGAGCCATACAAGTCACGTGTGTCACCTTGCCCAGGCGAAGGGCCGCACCCAGGTTTGCAGCATTGTCGCATACGGCCTTACCAGGCTGCAGGTTGAGTGGAGACAACCATTTATTAAACTCAGTCTCCAGAGCTGCCCACAACTCAGCCGCTGTGTGACTCCTATTTCCAAGACATGTCAAGCTAAAGACCGCCTGATGCCGTTGCGCTCTGCTGCCAGCATAGTAATGAGGGGTGCGTGATTCCTTCTGCGCAGTGCGAACGCTGGTGGCCTGACCAGGCAGGCTTGGGGCGGAGGGCGAGGACCCAGATGAGGTGGAGGAGGCAGAAGCAGTAGCGGAACTTGGACAGACAGAGGATTGACACACAAGTCGTGGGGACGGCAAGATTTGTGCAGCAGACCCTTCACCATCTATCACCATAGTTACCCAGTGCCCAGTCAGCGACATGTAACATCCCTGTCCATGTTTACTGGTCCAAGTATCGGTGGTGAAATGCACCCGTTGACACACAGAGTTTCTCAAGGAAACGGTGATGTTGTGTGCGACATGCTGGTGTAGCGCGGGCACACCTTTCTTAGAGAAGTAGTGGCGACTGGGCATCTTTTACTGGAGCACAGCGACAGACATAAGGTCTCTAAAATCCTGTGTGTCCACCAGGCGGAAAGGCAGCATTTCGGTAGCCAAGAGCTTACAGAGGGATAAAGTCAACCTCTTAGCTTTGTCATGGGTCGCAGGAAATGGCCTTTTATTTGTCCACATCTGAGGGACAGAGATCTGGCTGCTGTGTGTAGACGGTGTTGAGTAGGGTGTCTCTGGAATAATGCAGCTTTGCGAGGAAAGTGCAGGCGTAGACATGATGTCGCCTTCATCCAACGTTGGTGCTATCGATGTCTGAGAGAGCTGTACACACGTACTTGTTTCCTCTTCCAAACCAACTGACAACCTACCAAGCAAACTGCCTGTTGCGGTTACAGTGGTGGAAGTTGTGCATGGTAAACCAGGTGTGACAGCTGTCCCCACAGTCCTAGAAGATGAAGAGCACGCGGATGCACTAGAAGGGGCAGGCGGTGGATGGTTCGCTCCGCTAGGCCGCATTGCAGCACGGTGAGCTGCCCACCGGGACATATGATATTTATTCATGTGACGATTCATGGAAGAAGTTGTCAAACTGCTGAGGTTTTGCCCTCTACTAACAGAATCATGACAAATTTTACAGATCACATAATTTGGGCGATCTTTTGCTATGTCAAAAAAGGACCAGGCTAGGCAAGGCTTAGAGGGCATGCGACCTGCTGATCCACCCCGACTAGTGCTCAGAGGCACAGTAGTGGCTGAGGATGCAGTTGTAGACGTGCTACCAGTACTCCTACTCTGTCCAGGAAGGCGCAAGGTAACTTCGTTGTCAGTTGCATCCTCCTCCACCGTCTCTGTTGACCTCCTCGAGGGCCTGACTGTGGGTTGACAGTAGGTGGGATCTAGAACTTTCTCATCAATTGTTGTGTTTGCACTCCCCTCACCCTCAGACCGAGCCTCTTCTTGCCCTGACCGAATATTTAAGTTGTCATCCCAATCTGGTATCTGCGTCTCATCGTCATCAGTATGTTCCTCATTGTCTATAACAACCGGTGTTACAGTTTGTGAAAAAGGGTCAACATTATGCTCAGAAACTTGGTCCTCACGGCCTGAATCAGAGTCACAAAGGTTCTGGGCATCACTGCAGACCATTTCCTGGTCTGTACTCACTGTAGCTTGGGAGCAGACCTCTGATTCCCAGGCTATAGTGTGACTGAACAGCTCTGCAGACTCAGCCATCTCAGTTCCACCATACTGTGCAGGGCAGATGGAGACTTCAGAGCTGGGAGAAAGTTTGATTGGGATGACAACTCAGAGGACTGGTGTTTTTTGGATGCGGTAGTTGAGGTGGCGGAGAGAGCACTTGTTGGACCACTTGAGATCCATTCAAGCATTTTCCTTTTTTGGCCATCATCTACCTTTGTTCCAGTTCATTTTGCCACTCATTTTGATTGCGACAAGATTGTGCACTTATAATGTGGTAGTAAAAATTGAGAGGTGGTGTAGATTTCAGCGGTGGTCTAGCTTTATTAACAGCAGAATAAACAACAATAATTATCCCTGACAATGCAACTACGGCCCTTAAACGGGCAGCAGTGTTTGCTAGTATAATGGCTTAGTAACAATGAGTTTGAGTGTGCAATGCAGGCAGACGTGCTGCAAATATCTTTGCACTAGTGGGACAATACAGAAGTCCAACAGCCACTTTTATGATGCCACTAAGTTCACTCAGTGTTTGCTAGTATAATGGCTTAGTAACAATGAGTTTGAGTGTGCAATGCAGGCAGACGTGCTGCAAATATCTTTGCACTAGTGGGACAATACAGAAGTCCAACAGCCACTTTTATGATGCCACTAAGTTCACTCAGTGTTTGCTAGTATAATGGCTTAGTAACAATGAGTTTGAGTGTGCAATGCAGATAGACGTGCTGCAAATATCTTTGCACTAATGGGTCAATACAGAAGTCCAACAGCCACGTTTAGGATGCCACTAAGTTCACTCAGTGTTTGCTAGTATAATGGCTTAGTAACAATGAGTTTGAGTGTGCAATGCAGGTAGACGTGCTGCAAATATCTTTTTACTAGTGGGACAATACAGAAGTCCAACAGCCACGTTTAGGATGTCACTAAGTTCACTCAGTGTTTGCTAGTATAATGGCTTAGTAACAATGAGTTTGAGTGTGCAAAGGGCAGGAGGGTACAGTGGCAGGGTTGTGGGTCTCTGGATAGGGGAAAGGAAGCCTGCCTTTCTATCCCTCCTAATGGGGAAATGCAGCGAGGAAATCCCTGACCTTAGCTACACAGACGCTGTCATCTTGTGTAGCTGTTAAACTCTGTTTTCACGGACCTGCCACCTATGGCTCTGACCCTGCCGGTATTAGCCCTTAAAAGGACTGATAGAAAGTGCTATCCCTATTCTGTACAGCGCTGTGTATAGAGCATACACAGCGGTATCGGAGATAGGCGCTGCGCCAGCAGTGACTGACACAAAGGACGCAGAAGAGATAATGGCGTCCGGACGGGCAGATACTCGTTTTTATAATGCAGGGACATGTGACATGGACATCCTATCACACATGCCGTTGCTTCTCTGGCTAAAAGTACACTTAGCTGTGTGTGTGTCTGGGATTGGCTGACATGCTGGCCCGCCCCACTACACGCGCGCGCTTAGGGAAGGAAGACAAGGAAAAAAAAAAAAAAATGGCGATCGCCATTATCCATACAGCAGTGATCTGAATGCGCTGTTCCCACACACTATACACTGAAATTTCATAATAGTGTGAGTCACAGAGTGACTTACACTATTACAGCGGAAAGGCAGCTAGTAATTAGCTGGTCTTTTTGCTGATAGAACCGTTCTCGAACGTATCTAGAACTATCGAGCTTTAGCAAAAAGCTCAAGTTCTAGTTCTATCTAGAACAGCCCCCAAAATCACTCGAGACGCGAACTGGAGAACCTCGAACCGCAAACCGCGCTCAACTCTAGTTTGCGGTCAGGGTTATGGGTGACCGCCCTTGCAGGTTTAACGAGCATCTGGGGCTGATGAAATCTGCAGTCTGGTGATATGGCCTCCCGTGAGTGAGGCTGGCCCCAGGGGCTTGGGTGTGTAGAACAACATGTCCCAGAATAACTCAGTCACAGTAAAAGATGTCTTTCAACTTGTTTACTCACTTTCAGATGTTTTTGTGAGGTAACCCGGGCGATGCTGAGATAAACCAGGAGAAACCAGGTATCCTTTAGGCTGGTCTATGGGTAACCGTTAACTCGCCTTCCTAGCACTTCTTGTTTTGGATAACCCCTGACTTGAAGTACCGTGGGATTCATCCACGGACGTCGCTACAGCCTGTTCTCCCCTTCTTGGCCCGTTTGCTGGCAGCATGGACCAAGGAAGATGGCTCCAGGCTCGATCCTCCTTATAGGCCCCCTCGTTGCTGCTGATGCTCGGACTCTAGTTGGTTGGTGTGGAAGTTGTGGTTCCACCCACCGGCAGGTTTAGCAGATCAGTAAATGGACATCTACTCTAGGGACCTGTTCCCCATGTGTGCCTAGTCACCAGAAGTCTCCGTACATGACCAGCTGACTTCCTCAGTGTCTTTTTGTCCGACTTGCTGGTAACCGTTCTCCCCGCTAACAGCTACTACATGTGCAGGGTCTGACTAGCATGTCAGCGCATGTCTCTCTCCTGCCACTTTCTCTCTGCCACCTCTTCTGCGCTTCTTCACTACCAGACAGGCTAACTCCTCCTACTTTCCTGACAGCCACTGCCACCTTAGCTTCCAGCCCCTCCCCTACACCCCTAGCTAAGATGTGCAGGAATGCCCCCTCTTGGGTCTGCCCAAGGGTCCCCTCTAAAGTGTGGGAGACCTTGTTGCTATGTGTCTGTGCGTACACACCCTATTCAGCCTTCAGGATTACCTGGAGGTACTTCCCCAGCATGGGTGCAGTATCCAGTGGCGCCTGACCAGGTCAGGGGCGCCACATACACAGTCATGGCCAAAAGTGTTGGCATCCTTGAAATTGTTACAGAAAACAAAGTATTACTCCCAGAAAATTATTGCAATTACACTTGTTTTGTTATACACATTTTTATTTCCTTTTTGTGTTTTGGAACAATACAAAAAAAAAAAACAGAGAAAAAAGACAAATTTCACGCAAAACCTCAAAGTAGGCTAGCTAAATTGTTGGTACCCTCAACTCAATATTTGGTTGCACACCCTTTGAAATAAATAACTACAATCACTTCCTATAACTATTAACAGGCTTCTTAAGGCCCCGTTACATGCAACAACATCGCTAACGAGATGTCGTGTGGGTCACAGAAGTTGGGATGCACATCCGGCCTCGTTAGCAACGTCGTTGCGTGTGACACATATGAGCGACCGCTAACGATGCAAAATACTTACCAAATCGTTGATTGTTGGCACTTCGTCCATTTTCAAAATATCGTTGCTGCTTTTGGACGCAGGTTGTTCGTCGTTCCTGAGGCAGCACACATCGCTATGTGTGACATCCCAGGAACAACGAACAACACCGTACCTGCGTCCTCCGGCAACGAGGTGGGTGTGTCTTTCATGCGGCTGCTCTCTGCCCCTCCGCTTCTATTGGACGCCTGCCGTGTGACGTCGCTGTGACGCCGCACGAACCGCCCCTCAGAAAAGAGGCTGTTCGGCGGCCACAGTGACGTCGCTAGGAAGGTAAGTCCATGTGACGGGTACTAGCGATATTGTGCGCTACGGGCAGCGATTTGCTCGTGACGCACAAACGACGGGGGCAAGTGCTTTCCCGAGCGACATCGCTAGCGATGTCGCTGCGTGTAACGTGCCCTTTACAGCTCTCAACAGGGATTTTGGACCACTCTTCTTTGGCAAACTGCTCCAGGTCTCTCATATGTGAAGGTCGCCTTCTCTTAACAGTAATTTCAAGATCTCTTCACAGGTATTCAATGGGATTTAGATCCAGACTAATTGCTGTCCACTTTAGAACTCTCCAGGGCTTTGTTTCCATTTCTGGGTATTTCTTGGAGTATATTTGAGGTCATTGTCCTGCTGGAAGACCCATGACCTTGGACACAAACCCAGCATTCTGACACTGGGCATTACATTTTGACCCAAAATCCTTTGGTAATCTTCGGATTTCATGATGACTTGCACACAGTCAAGGTACCCAATGCCAGAGGAAGCAAAACATCCCCAGAACATCTTTGAGCCTCCACCATATTTTCCTGTAGGTACTGTGCTCTTTTCTTTGTATGCTTAATGCCATTTTCGGTAAACAGTAAAATAATATGCTCTACCAAAAAGCTCTATCTTGGTCTCATCTGTCCACAAGATGCTTTAGCAGAAGGATTTTGGTGCACAGATGAACATATTGGCAAACTGCAGTTTTAGCTTTTTATATATCTCTGTATTAGCAGTGTCGTACTCCTGTGTCTCCTGCAATAACGTTCAATTTCATTTTAATATTGATGGATAGTTTGTGCTGACACTGATGCACCCTCAGCCTGCAGAACAGCTTGAATTTCTTTGAAACTTGTTTGGGGCTGCTTATCACCATATGGACTATCCTGCGTTGCAACCTTTCATCAATTTTTCACTGCTTTCCACGACTAGGGAGATTACCTACAGTGTCATTGATTGTAAACTTCTTTATTATGTTGCGCACCGTAGACAAATGAAGTTCAAGATCTCTGGAGATGGACTTGTAACTTTGAGATTGTTTATATTTTTCTACAATTATGGTTCTCAAGTCCTCAGACAGTTCGCTTCTCCTCCTTCAGTTCTCTATGCTTATTGGGGCACACACAAACACAAAATGCAAGGATTAACTCAACTTCTCCCCTTTTTATCTGGTTTAAGGTAGGACTTTCATAATGCCCACACCTGTTACTTGTCCCAGGTGAGTTTGAACAAGCATTACATGCTTGAAACAAATTTGTTTACCACAAGTTTGGAGAGGTGTCAACAATTTTGGGGGGTTTTGTGTGAAGTTGTTCAATTTGTCTTTTTTTCTCAGTTTTTTTGGTGTTGTTCCAATACACACAAAGGATTTAAACATGTGTATAACAAAACACATAATTGCAATAATTTTTTGGGAGAAATACTTAATTTTTTAGAACAATTTCAAGGGTGTCAACACTTTTGACCATGACTGTATATACAGAATAATACAGATACTGAGAATTACACCCAAAATACAGGACAGAGGCATACTGTGCAGTTTATATATACAGATAGTTTGAATTAAACCCTATATACTGGACAGGAGAAATGGCACTGTGGAATGCATATATACAGATTAATACAGATACTGAGAATTACACCCAGTATACAGGATAAGAGAAGTGGTACTGTGCAGTGTATGTATACAGAATAATACAGATACTGATTACTATACCCAGTATGCAGGATAGGAGAAGTGGTACTGTGAAGTGTATATATACACAGAATTACGCCCAGTATACAGGACAGGAAAAGTTGTACTGTGCAGTGTATATATGCTAAATTATACAGATACTATTACACCCAGAAGACAAAACAGTAGTGTTACTGTGCAGTGTATATATACAGAATAATACAGATATTGAAGATTACACCCAGTATACAGGACAGAAGAAATGGTACTGTGCAGTTTATATATAACCAGAATAAGGCCGGGGTCATTCGAGCATATATGATATCAGATGCAAGAGCATTTAATGCGATATGCTTATAACACTCAAACTCTGATGCGAGCGTAAGCTAAGTGTCCTTCTTCTGTGCTCAGATTCTTTTGCATGTGAGAATTGTCTCACAGGTGTGGAGAAGACGGAGAGCTTACTTTCTCCATTTTCAACATTGCCTGTCTTGGAGTGCATTGGATTGAGTGCAGTCTGACATTTTACACGCACCCATTGACTTGTATGGGTGTGCGGGACCTGAAACATTGATTGGATGGCGCTTCATAGTACAGATGGACAATGACCCCAAGCATACAGCCAAAGCTACCCAGGAGTTCATGAGTGCTAAAAAGTGGAACATTCTGCAATGGCCAAGTCAATCACCAGATCTTAACCCAATTGAGCATGCATTTCACTTGCTCAAATCCAGACTTAAGACGGAAAGACCCACAAACAAGCAAGACCTGAAGGCTGCGGCTGTAAAGGCCTGGCAAAGCATTAAGAAGGAGGAAATCCAGCGTTTGGTGATGTCCATGGGTTCCAGACTTAAGGCAGTGATTGCCTCCAAAGGATTCGCAACAAAATATTGAAAATAAAAATATTTTGTTTGGGTTTGGTTTATTTGTCCAATTACTTTTGACCTCCTAAAATGTGGAGTGTTTGTAAAGAAATGTGTACAATTCCTACAATTTCTATCAGATATTTTTGTTCAAACCTTCAAATTAAACGTTACAATCTGCACTTGAATTCTGTTGTAGAGGTTTCATTTCAAATCCAATGTGGTGGCATGCAGAGCCCAACTCGCAAAAATTGTGTCACTGTCCAAATATTTCTGGACCTAACTGTATATATATATATATATATATATATATACAGATACTTAGATTTACGCTCAACATGCAGGCAGTATATAGTTGAGTAAATAAGTATTTGATACCCTGCCGATTTTGCAAGTTTTCCCACCTACAAAGAATAGAGGGGTCTGTAATTTTTATCGTAGCGAGTAGAGTTGATTTCAAAAAGTTCTATTTTGGTCTCCTCTGACCACATGACCTTCTCCCATGCCATCTCTCTATCATCTAGGTGCAGGTAAAATATATCTTTGTACCGTGTTAGCCGGTAGGGATAAAAAAATTGTTTAAAAGCCATAGTACTCTTAAGGGCGCTTTACACACTGCGATATCGGTACCGATATCGCCAGCGTGCGTACCCGCCCCTATCGGTTGTGCAACACGGGCCAATCGCTGCCCGTGTCGCACAACATCGCCCAAACCCATCACACGGACTTACCTTCCCTGTGATGTCGCTGGGACCGGAGAACCGCCTCCTTTCTAAGGGGGCAGTTCGTTCAGCGTCATAGCGACGTCACAGCAGTGTCACTGAACCGCCGCCCAATAGAAGCGGAGGGGCGGAGATGAGCGGGACGTAACATCCCGCCCACATCCTTCCTTCCGCATTGTGGCCGGGACGCAGGTAAAGTGAGGTTCCTCGTTCCTGCGGTGTCACACGGAGTGATGTGTGCTGCCGCAGGAACGAGGAACAACTCCGTTACTGCTGCAGTAACGATATTTGAGAATGGACCCCCATGTCCCCGATGAGCGATTTTGCATGTTTTTGCGACGATGCAAAATCGCTCATAGGTGTCACATGCAACGGCATCGCTAAAGCGACCGGATGTGCGTCACCAAATCCGTGACCCCAACGAGATCACTTGAGCGATGTCGTAGCGTGTAAAGCCCACTTTAGTGTATGCAAATTCCACATACCTCAGACTACTATTCCCAGAAGCTCTGTTTTTCTTTACAATATGGAGAAGGAATGGAAGAAATAATGAGCAAGGGGGAAGAAAATGGGAGAGTCACATAGCCAGGAGAGGGTGAGAGTGAATGCTCATTACAGATTGCAGAGTGCCTTTCATGTGGAAATATCAAGCAGACAGAAAGAGGAGGTATAGAATATGCAGATCAATTCCTACCTCAGAAAAGTATTCTGTCCCCAACTTAAAGGGAATATGTCTGCAGACTTTTGCTGTGTAATCTGAAGAGAGCATGAGGCAAGGGCTCAGATTTCAAGGATGGCTCATTTCTTAGGCCGCTTTCACATTGCGTGTTCACCTATGTTCACTGGTCCCATCGGGGCATCCTTTCGAACCCCCCTCCCCGCGAAATGTGTTTCGGAGGCCTACGCCAATGGGGCCATTGACTATAATGGAGCAGACGTTGTCAGCGTATACTGTCTTGCACCCTTTTCGGGCATATAAGTTTTCTGAAGGCGGACACCCGAACGTAGTAGACTACTCTAATGAAGGGGTGCGGGAAGGATTGAACGACACAGCAGTTGCAGTTTAAGTTCTTTACTCACTGAGATGTCACTGCTTTTGGACTGCCGGACTCTGCTGTGATGGGCCCCAACTGATCCCGAATAGTTCAGAGGTTAGAACCGGTGTTTCTTTCTATGAGTCCTTCTTCCCTGCGCTGTGTGGTGTGAGTCTCTGTGGCCTGAAGCCACACAGGACTCGAGTCCTTGAATGGACCCTGTTCCTGTCCCGTACAGCAGGCAGCATGAGTCCGTAGTTGGTGCCATCCTTTTGATCACGACTCCTGGCTCTATATGCTGCTGTGCCCTGGGCGCTTTGGGTGGGCCAGAACACTGGAAATCCTCTGGCCGGCAGACTCTACTGGCGGGACGTGAAGTGGCCACTAGCCTAGGGCTCTGTACCGTGTAGTGGGCACTTGGTCGTGAGGGAGTTATGGCGCAGCTCTCCCCTTAGCGACCGTGTTCTCCAATGTCTCCCTTGTTCCGTGTCTCTGCTAGTCTGTAACTGACTGGATTTCTGAGTGTGTCACCTTGCCCTCCTGTGTCAAGCTCCCAGGTTCCTGAACTAGTGAGCAGAGGGTCCACTACTTTAGTAATGGCCACTCTCCAATGTCTCTACCCTAGCCCAGTCCCAGTGAGAGGGGATCTAACTGTGTGTTGTGGTGGATTGTGGTGGTTTACCGGCAATGACCTCCTCCTTACCTGGGATGAACACTGCACGTCTGGTGAGGTGCAGTACCCTATGGCGACTGAAGCCTCAGGGGTGCCACACATGTATTTTTCAACTCACCATTAGAGATGTAATTTGTGGACAACCTCTTCTTGAAACAGGAATTTTGTTTGCAAAAAACTAAAAGTACAGTTGATTTTAAGAAACTTTATAATATACAGTAACTTATCAGAGACATCAGCTACCTTCCCCACTTATCAGAAAAGGAATGTCTGAGGGAGGGAAGTGTGAACGCTGCAGTATATTATTGCTCAACGATTGGCTACAGTGTTTACATGCAATAACAATGTTACGTGAGTGCAGGGTCCCTGGCGCCAATATATCTGGAATGGCAATAGTGCAAATGGGGTTGGGGTATAAGGTTTTTTATTTTTTTAAGGGACTACAGTATTTAAGAAGGTGTTGTCCAAGTAGTTGACAACATCGTTAACTTCCTTTAAAAAAATCCATTCAGTTGTTATATTTGAAGCTCTTGTGAGTATGTATTAAGCTTGGGTGGAGGTTTCCTGAATAGGTCCATGGCAGAACTCCCAGTACAATTTAGAAGGAGGCACTGTGCTATAATGAGGTGAGGACTCACCAGGCTTATGGAAATTGGTTCAAAGGCATGCTACATATATAAACTGTGTAAACGTTTGGGAGGGTCTTCAGCATCATTTATAGCCCATATAGTTTACAGCACAAAAAAGGTATGGTCACCCTATCACCCTAATCTGGTGTCCAAAATGGCAGCTTATCCGGAACACATAGAAAAACAGTTAATGCAGCACATGTGAAATGCAAACTAGAAGCCAACTAACTTATACACTTTAGTAATACAGAACCTGTTTGCCCCCAGTCGGATACTGATGTTATGTCTAATCACATTGGCCTTGATAAACCTGTACCGGTAGTAACATAAAGCCATTGTAAACTGGGGGATCAGTCTCATAGAATTAGAAAATAAGGCAAAACATTTTGGCATGTAATAATTGTTGCCCTTACTCGTATAACAGTAATAGATATATAACAAAAATGAATATTGTGTAGACTAAAAAAATACTTTAATTTTCTTCCATGAATTTTGTTGAAAGACTCTGTATTACTTCAAAAAGTGTGTAGAATAGAAGAAAAGATAAAAGTCCTTTCTTCTTAATAATAAGTCTTTTATATTCTCACAGCCTTCACAGATCCTTTGACAGGTCTAGGTACTGTACTATGTACTGTGTCAGATTAATGTTTAACAGAAAACTGTGGAAAAAAGAGCGCAATAGGGTCTTACCCCGGTAGGAAGGGGGGTATGAAAAGGGGTAGTCACACTCACCTATAGGGGTTGTGAAAGTCACAACTCCTATGACAGCATGTAAGTATCTCTGAGTCACGGCAGCGGTCCCCAAATCGGCAGATAACAGAGAGTTGTAGAGCAGGGTATTTCCAAGCCGCGCCAATGACTACCAGTCAGGAAGATTTGAAGATTAATGTAGCTTTATTTGTGCACTGGTCAACGCGTTTCGGGAGACCCAGCTCCCTTCCTCAGGACAGTCAGGCAAAGAACATTAAATCAGGTGCGGGTCGGTGGCTGGAATTATATAAGCGGAGATGTTGTTGATCCTCATTTGCTGGCGAAGGTTGTTCAGGTCTTCAGTGGCGATTTTTGCCGTTGGTGGAACAAACGGGGGATTCGCAGAGCAGTCCCTTATGGTCGGGTCTCGGGGCTGCGGAACTCCTTCACTAATTCTCAGCGTGTGCACAGAGCCCAATAATACTTCTCTCAGCTGATTGTTTTTGTATCCAGCAGACACTGTGTGAGCGATCACAGGAGCGGCACAAGTGTCTGACCAGAGATTGCTGCAATGTATCAGAGCAGGGACTTTGGCCTTGATAAACCTGTACCGGTAGTAACATATAGCCATTGTAAACTGGGGGATCAGTGTCATAGAATTAGAAAATAAGGCAAAACATTTTGGCATGTAATAATTGTTGACCTTACTCGTATAACAGTAATAGATATATAACAAAAATGAATATTGTGTAGACTAAAAAAATACTTTAATTTTCTTCCATGAATTTTGTTGAAAGACTCTGTATTACTTCAAAAAGTGTGTAGAATAGAAGAAAAGTTAAAAGTCCTTTCTTCTTAATAATAAGTCTTTTATATTCTCACAGCCTTCACAGATCCTTTGACAGGTCTAGGTACTGTACTATGTACTGTGTCAGATTAATGTTTAAATCATGCCTTGGCCCTTGATAAATGGCTCTCTTTGCTGCAGCAGCCTTGATTTCAAAGTTTCTTGGCCATTTTCATAGCTAAGTTGAGAGATCTGTCATGCTGTCACCACTCACGGTTTGATGCAAGTCATGGTACTGAATACAGTAATAACGAGCTTGGTATCTTTTCCAAATTTAACAAAAGTTAAATGTTTTCTATAAACTTTCCCAGCCGTGAAACATCAAAGCTGAATAAGCACAAACTCAAGGCCTCAGAAAAGGTGGCTATAGAAAATGTGTGGGATTTTATCCAAACCTTATCACGGATTAAAATAGATAAATTCATTGAAGGCCAGAAGGTATAAATAAAAAAAGCTGCACATTAAATCACCAGCCAAGTACAATTTATGGCTTTCCATTCTTTTAAAGAGTTTCTAAGAGCCACAAAAGTATAGGATTAATGACTTCTAATTTTATATGATGGGTAGATCTTTTATTTTTAAAGCTTAGAGTTCCAAGTCGATAAATATAAACTTGAAGAATTCACAAGTTATTGGGTAAAACAAGGACTACAGTAAATGCGATTATCCATTAAATTACCTTCTGTGGGCAAATACAGATGTGTATTATTCCTAGAAATAGATGGTTAAGTTTTAAAATCCATCTGTTTTCGAAGTGACTCAATTCGAGATGGATGCCCTGTCTCTATTAACATGAGTCATGTTGGTCATGTCATTGCTTGCCAAGACCCCATAGAAAGGTCCTTTCATCTCCAATCAAGATCCCTGACATTTCTATGTAGGGTAATATACATTTAGATCTCTGACTAATCTTCCAGTTAATTGAATTACTCATTGAAAGCAAAGAAATAAAAATAGAGGCCCTTGGCTGTTTTATGTGGGGGAGTTTTTAAGGTTTGAATGATTGTCTGGAGACTCCGAGTGTGTGCTTGTCCTTATGTGTCCCTAACATAAAGCATATATCTCAGCGGTTCCTTAGGAATACATTTTTACAAGCATATCTTACAGTCAATTAGCCGTGCAATGAAACGGTTGACACTGTAAGATTGTCAACAAATCTATTATGTACTTAACACGATCTCAGAAAGTATATGCGAGTTTCAAGTAATCCCTGGCCCACCCAGTCTGACCATCTGTCTGATTTGAGTAATGATTCAAACCCTATATTAAATAGTTACGTTGTTATAACCCTATATGACTGGATATATATTTGGGTGGCAATTCCAAATCCTGGTATCCTCAAATGCTTTATGCCATAACACTAAGTATTCCTGAGGACACATTCCAAACTGATAAGTTCCAATAATCATATTCTATAGGCCTGTAGGTACTTTTAACAAGAAATCTTTGAGTATCACTACCTCCCTAATGGATTTTATGTATTTTTATGGAAAAATAAACATCCATTAGTATGGCTGCTGCTTTTCTACATTTCCTGACTAGTGTCATGCAAGGTTGAACCTATGGTAAAATAGGGTCACATTAACGTTCATTTTCAAAAGTGCACTTAAAAGTTGGGTTTCTGTATTTTATCCATACTTATGGTCATTGTGGAAGAAAAAACAATCTTTGGGTATGTTATTTGTTTTTAGATAGAAATTTCACTCAAACGTTTGCTAAAAAGTAGTATGTATATTTGGAATCTAATGTGAGAGGTTATTTAAATGGCAATCCCTTTATTATATCAATTATTTGGCATAATTTACTTTAAAAAGGATTTCTATTTTGTATTTCTTTTATATGTTTGCAAAATTGTATATCTTATAGTGTTCTAATTAAATATTCAGAGTTTCCTTAAGTTACACTGGCTTTGACTTACATTGGTTTACCATTCAATTATCTTTATTGATAAGGGAATGGAATTGTTGCAAATTGAATTTGGGATGCATTTTTCGGAATTTACTGAATCTGCTGAACTTGAACAATTTTCAGTTTGCGTCATGTAAATAGTGTTAAATTGCCACAACCATTTTTACACATTGAAGAAGATTGCATTGGCCAAAGAAGGGTCACACCACCTCCGGTGCGGCCAGGCAGGCTTACCCTCAATGCCTTACAGCTATAAAATCACTTTGTATACCATTGCTAATCAAGAAGAGACTATCATATCTGGCATTAGCAGAATTAGGAAATGCAGCATGTTTGAACAGCAACTCACAAGGGGTAAAGGTAACACACTAAAGAACTGCAATTAACTCTGCAAGTTCCGGTGCAGAGTAGAAATCTCAACCCTGCAGTCCCTACTAGTTACTGCAGTAGTTGGAATATTTCTGACCACAGACTAAATCATGGCAATCCAGGCTTATACTGCCTGATTAGCCATCGAGAGCTTAACATTCCTCCTAAGGAACCGGAGGGCAGAGCAGAGTACAAACTACCTACAGAAGGGAAGGTGTGCTCACGTAAAAAGTGATCTCAGAGTGAGTAAGCCATACAACAAAAGATAAAATACCAGAGAGGGGGAATATTGCTAACTAGAATGCTGCCTACTTACTCACAGCAAACATAAGACAGGTGCAGAGTAAAGAACATAGTAGAGAGATGTATCATAGCTGGCCTTCCAGTGACTGAAAGAAACTAAAAGCAACATGGCTGGTCTTCAAAATGAGAATATAACCAGCAGTTTATAACACCAGGAGGAAAGTACATAAAGCCACACCTGAAAGGTGATTGGGCAGGCAAATGAGTATGAGTGAATGCACCTGTTATCCTAATAGAACTAAAGCAAGGAGAAAAGAAACTAAAAACCTGAAGAAAAGATGTATCTGCTGTGCTCTGGCAGACAGAGAAGCCGATCTCAGACTCAAGGGTGTGAATTCAGATGCATGACAGTACCCCCTTCTACATATCTGGATCTAAAAACTTGTTCCACCTCATACTCCTTGTCCTCCTCCAAGTCAGACTCAATAATATCCATGGGACCCAGCCTCCACTCAGACGTTTTACTTCAAATGGAAGGAATTATTAATCCTGCATGCAGTATGGATTTGGAGCTTGACCATCACAGAATTATTTTTTTAATTACCTTATATGGATCGATAAATATAAGGGAAAATTTCCTTGATGGAATCTTTAGATGGAGATTTGTTGAAGATAGCTACACAAAATCTCCTAAACTTTACCTAAAAATTACCAAAAACTGGATGAAAACCCCCACAACAAAAAAGGCAAGGTACCTGTGGCGCCCCTGAGTATATCAGGGTGCCACAGAGAACTGCATCCCGTCACGCATGGTACAGGGCCCTACGACCATGGTTCCAAGTTCTTAAGAAACCGGTGTCACTACCATCAGCACCACAAATCCCAATCACATCTCACATCATGACCTGTCAGACACACCAGTGGGTTGGTTAAGCTTGAATAGTGCCACCCACCTAGGGGTCAGGCAGACTAGAGGGAGGGAGGAAGTGAGCAGAGTAGTGAGGGCCCTCAAGGAGTGAGGAGCTGGAGTAGTAGCTCCAAGGGAGCTAGACCGAGGTTGGGTCCGGGACCAGAGGAGTTGGGGACCGGTGGCAGAAACATTTGAAAAGGGTGCAACCGACATAATCTAGGAGGACTGTCGGCATCAGAAACCCAAAAGAACTGACCGGTACCAAGCACGACGAGGTACAGAACCATAAGTCAGGAACCGATTCAACGTCCTGAAAATTAACCTGGGAGGGAGAGTATCTTTATGAACTTCCCTAAGAGCTCAGAGATTGAACACTGCGGGGAATAGGGCTTTCCAGTAAATCGGCCCACTAAAATCCCAAGTGCCAGCCATCAAGAGCACAGCTACACTAAACATAGTGAGCCGGGCCCCAACAACTTCAAGCCAAGGAGCCACAATGGAGAACTAAATTGTGCACGGAGGTGGCTCCGGATTACCAAGCGACACCAGTGGGACTGGACACCTGGACGGGTTCCCCGTAGTGACTGTGATACACAGAGTCTTTGGTTTACCTTCAGTGTGAGTGTCTGCTTTATAATCCTCATCCAGCACCACGACTACCCACAGTGAGTATTCTGGTTCCCCTGCACCCTGCGCTCCCAAATATCCACCAAAACCGCAGAGGCCGGGGCCTTCCCTACCTGCGGAGGGACTGACACCTTGCTGCTCCACGCCATCTGCATCGGTACTTTTTCCAGCAGCGGAGGTACTCCCATTACCGCAACCCACAGGTGGCGTCACAAACTCCTCCCTTGTAAATAATCCCCTTTCAAGGATCGGAGTGTCTGCCGAGCCTGGGTCCGAATCCCTCGAGCCACGATCATCCTGGACCCGGTCTGCTCCGGGGCGGCACATACTGGTAGCTGTAGAGGTGCGGTTATTGAGAGCGAACTCAGCCAGAGGAACAAAAAGCACCCAGTCCTCTTGATTAGAAGAAACAAAACATGTTAGATATTGTTTTAATTCTAGGTTCATTAGTCTTAGGATGATACCCAGACGAGAACAAAAATGCTGTCTCCTCGGGGATGCGAACGTCATTAGGGTGCGCATGTGGCCACTTACACCAGTAAGGGTCAGTACACCCTGACCCGGAAGTGCCTTTTAGCATGGCTGAAAGGCAGCAGGTATTTAAGACACCTTCCCCTTAAGGGCAACGAGTTCTATACATTGATAGTTCTAAGGTCCTTTGTGCTGTCACTGTTGCTACTGTGCTGTGTGCTGTGCCTGATTTATTGTTTCAGTGCATATCAAGTCTACTGCAACTACCTATACCAGCCATTCTTACGATATCCACTGCCACTTCTGTAATTATCCTCTCTGGATGCTCCAACGATGTCTGCTGCTGCCACAACTATCCACACCAGACACTCCTACGATATCCACTGCTGCAACTATTCACAATGGCTACACCTACGAGATCCACTGATTTTACAACCAGAGACTATTTGTGTCTGTGGCGCCAGCTGCCGAAGTACTGTTGATTCCCTGGGGCTTTCCTCTGTCAGCTGCCTACCAGTGTGTGTGTCTATCGCCACCCTCTGTGGCTTTAGTAAAGTTTTGGCAGTCATTTTAGTTTGCTCCCCCAGGCTAGTGATCGGTATCTTCAGTCTAGTGGATCCCCTAACCCCTTGCTCGATCCGCGAGCATAATATCGACTATATCATAATTGGACACTGCTTGTGAGAATTTCTGAGGAAAAAAAGCACAAGGATGAAAGTAACCAGCCTTCTTCTGTGAAAGAATGGCACCCATTTCTATATTAGAGGCATCTACCTCAACCACAAAAGGCAAATCAATATCGAGTTAATTGAGGACGGGAGCTTTAGAAAAAGCTGTCTTGAGAGCCGCAAAGGCATCAATAGCCTCAGTTGACCAAGCAGAAAAGTCAGTCACCTTCTTGGTCAGTAAGAGGCTTGACTATGACAGAAAAGTTCTTAAACTTACAGTAATAGTTAGTAAAACCTAAGAACCTCTGTAAAGCTTTAACCCCTTCACCCCTGGGCGATTTCCCGTTTTTCAGTTTCGTTTTTTCCTCCCCCTTCTTCCAAGAGACATAACTTTTATATTTTTCCAGTAATATTGCCATATAATGACTTATTTTTTCCAGGGTTAGTTGTACTTTTGATCAAACCATCAGTTTTACTATATTACTATTTAGTTTACTGGAAAACCGGAAAAAATTCCAAATGTGGAAAAATAGTAAACATAGTGCAATTGCAGGATTGTTTTGGTTTTTTTTATTCGCCATGTTCACTATATGGTAAAACTGACATGTCAGTATGATGCCTCACATCAGTATGAATTTATAGATACCAAATATGTATAATTTTACTTTTATCTAAGAGGTGAAAAAAATTCAGAAATTTGTCCCCAAAAGCAGTAGTGCTTTTGTCACCATTTTCTGAGACCGTAGTGTTCTCATTTTCAGGATCTGAGGCTCAGTGATGGATTATTTTTAGCTTCTTAAGCTGACATTTTTAAGTATACCATTTTTGTGTAGGTGCATGCAATATTGGCATTTAATATTTTCTTCTCGCCACACCGTTTACATTTTGATAAATCGGGTATTTCTGAATGTGACAATGCCAAATATGTTTTTTTTTATTTAACTGCTTTATTTCCAATGGGATAAAAAGTGGAATGATTTGAACTTTTAGTTTTTTATTTTAATTTTTTCGTATTTTTTTAAATCTTTTTTTTACATTTTTTTATTTATTTTACTAGCCTTCCTAGGGGACATTTTAACTGCACAGTCCGATCGCATGTGCATTTCACTCGTGGGTGATGGATGGCTGTGCGAGCCCCGGATCCGGCTGCCACTCGAGCCACAGCCACTGCCTGGATGCGAGTGCTTTGAGCGGCCCGCCGGTTGTGATCTGTCTCCCACCCGTGACAATTTGGCATCACGAACAGGATTCTTACCCCAGCAGTAGATGCCATGGGGAGGGCGGGCGGAGAAGCTGCGGCATGTAACCAGAACTGTAAAGTGCAGGGACGCCAGGAAGGACTCTGCAAAATTCTGTTCCTGGACATAAGAGCGGCAAGATGTCACAGCAGGCTGCAACCCCGATGACATCCCATCTGGCCCCGAGCCAGACCGCAGCCCCTATGACATCATCCCCAGCCTCGGCAGTCTGCCCGGCCGCAACAGAGATGACTTCAGCCCCGGCAGTCCGCCAAGCCGCAACAGAGATGACGTAGACTCCGGCAGTCCGCCTGACCTCAACAGAGATGATGTCGGCTCCGGCAGTCCGCCCGGCCGCAACGACGGCAGCACCCATCCTCAAATCTCCTCCAGCTGCTGCACCAGCCATCGAACTGTGAGTTTCCTGCTCCCTGCAATCCCTCTTACAATACCCGTGGAGGGGATACCACCTTGCTGCCCAGATCCATCAGCCCCGGGTACCCCGTATACCAGCAGCGGCGGTGCTACCATCCATCACTGCAACCCATGGGTGGCGTAACAGACAATCTCCCCTGTAAATATCCCCTTTTCACTCGTGGGCGACGGACGGCTGCGCGAGCCCTGGATCTGGCTGCCACTCGAGCCACAGCCACTGCCCGGATCCGAGTACCTCGAGTGGCCCCCCGGTCGGGATCCATCCCCCACCCGCGACACATCGCTTTCAGGAAAAAAAGAGGTTGAACAGATGAGATTTAGACAATTCTGCCCCGGGTATGCATTCGATAGCACAATCATATGATCTATGTGTGGGAAGAATTTCACATTCAGTCGCAGATGTAGGACCCCTGAGGTATCACTTCAAAAGACCATTTCATAGTACAAAATATTCCATCTTTATTAACATGATTAAAAAACATGTACACAAGGACACAAGGACATGATAAAAAATATATAAACAAAAAGGTGTAGAGAGAGGAATCTATCAAAAAGGCAGAATTTTTAACAATTTCATTTGTGTTACCATCAATATGTTGGAACCATCATCTATCATCCCCTACATACTGGGGTGAGTTTATGCAAACATATAAAGGGTCCACATACAACTATCCTTGCATATAATCTCTAGATAATAGTAATGAAACCTTTTACTGAAAAAAGCAAGAGAGATGACCCTCATATGGTGAATGAAAAAATCTGCATGCAGTTATAATTGAAAATACTTTGGTTTATAAGCAAAATGCATTTGTCCCATTAGATATAGGTCTGTCATTTATATTTTGCGCAAGGGCCCCATATAATGGACAACAATAATGAAGTATATTGCAAAAGGTCTCAGATCTCACACTGAAGGAGGTCTGATAGCGTTTCACAAGTCATTACAAAAGTCCAATTGGACTAAACATGCAGAAAGATGGTATAGTTACCTGATGGATAGAGCCTCCCTCACACCACTCCAACGATCGTTTCACGTATCTTCGTCAGGGAGTGATGTGAGGGAATGCTGGGCAACCTTAAATAGCCCCCAAACAGCTGATCGCTATCAAGAATAAGCACTATGTTTACCGGACGCTTCTATGATTGGTGAGGACCTGGAAATAAAGATTGAGACTTGTATCTCCCTACCTTTTTGATATTATGCATAGTAGGTTACCAATATGCGACACCCTCTCTGGCACATCGTCGCTGATACCCTACTCTACACCTTTTTGTACAACCTCCACATTATAGTGGACATATCTAACACGATTTTCATTAAATGCGTGGATATATACTTTCTAATTACTAGGCCATACTTGGAGAGTGGTGACACCTTTGTGTCACCCCTCTCCGTATTGTCGCTTTAGTAGGGTCTTTTATGACCATAAAGTTCAAACTGCTAACTGTGATATTCTCTGAGTGTGTTTGTCCGCAACGCCATCATTTTAGATATGTGTTTTAATTATTCTAATCGAGGGAAAAATATGGACACCTTATATACAGCAAATAAATAGATAATGGATGTAAGGAATATGGGATATTGCTGATTATTGCTTTACTTAAATACCCCTTGTTCGTTATAAATATATAGATATATGAATGGTACACCATGAAAATTAATGCAATTTCTATGAATTTAAGATCGAGTACTAGAATTGTGCCCTTTGGAATCTATGAATAGAATATATGGGGTTTTTCGTTATTTATTTTTTGTCCTATATACTTATTATCCATGTGGAGAAAACCGATTTCTGGTATACAACAAAATGGAGCTGTTTCCCCCTGTGCACAGCATCATAAGCACTGACGCTGCGATGCGCATGCGCACTCCCGTCCCTGCGGCCTCGTGGCGTGGTTGCGTCATCACATGCGACCTCGGTCGCGTCTGGTGACGTACCCGTGCCTCGTGGCCGCCCGGGGGGGAGTGTTTGCGTCCGCACCAGCAGCGTCCGGTAAACATAGTGCTTATTCTTGATAGCGATCAGCTGTTTGGGGGCTATTTAAGGTTGCCCAGCATTCCCTCACATCACTCCCTGACGAAGATACGTGAAACGATCGTTGGAGTGGTGTGAGGGAGGCTCTATCCATCAGGTAACTATACCATCTTTCTGCATGTTTAGTCCAATTGGACTTTTGTAATGACTTGTGAAACGCTATCAGACCTCCTTCAGTGTGAGATCTGAGACCTTTTGCAATATACTTCATTATTGTTGTCCATTATATGGGGCCCTTGTGCAAAATATAAATGACAGACCTATATCTAATGGGACAAATGCATTTTGCTTATAAACCAAAGTATTTTCAATTATAACTGCATGCAGATTTTTTCATTCACCATATGAGGGTCATCTCTCTTGCTTTTTTCAGTAAAAGGTTTCATTACTATTATCTAGAGATTATATGCAAGGATAGTTGTATGTGGACCCTTTATATGTTTGCATAAACTCACCCCAGTATGTAGGGGATGATAGATGATGGTTCCAACATATTGATGGTAACACAAATGAAATTGTTAAAAATTCTGCCTTTTTGATAGATTCCTCTCTCTACACCTTTTTGTTTATATATTTTTTATCATGTCCTTGTGTCCTTGTGTACATGTTTTTTAATCATGTTAATAAAGATGGAATATTTTGTACTATGAAATGGTCTTTTGAAGTGTTTGTAGGGATATATATTTAGTGACGCTCTAAAGACCACTATGAATAAGCCTTTTTGAGTATTGATAACTTCCTTGTGAGTAAACCCCTGAGGTATCAGATGCCACAAAATGTAATCTGTGGAAACCCAAACCCCGGAATATCCGTGCCAGTCAACACACCAGCACCCTCAGGCCACACACACACAGCCCCAACAGCAGACTATGAGACTGCCTAGCAACTGGTAAAAGGTATGGGCACTGATTGGATAGTCGCCACCCAATCTGTAGGGAGAGACCCAGCGAGGGGGAGGGACCAGTGGTCGGTTGGGAAGTTGGCGGGAGGAAGTTATGAGAAGAAGTTGAGAGGAAGGAGATGGAGTTGAAAGGAGTGTGGAGGAAGAAGTCAAGGAGAGGAGAGGTGGAAGTAGAGAGTTGAGAGTGAAAGTACAGAAAGCAAGGGAAAAGTAACACTGGAGTGCTGTAACAGAAGTGAGGGACTGTGGAGTATGGAACCAGGACTGCAAGAGCTGTGGGTTACCTGTATAAGTGAAAACTCCAGGAATAACGGGACGCCTGTGGAAGTCTGGAATCAAGGCTCACAGGACTCAGCACAAGGCGGGGAGCAGACCCTAGGACAGCGGGACACTTTATGGCCAACTGTTAATTCTGCCAGGTGAGGGGATTTTCAGGATCCCTCACCAACCCAAAGAGTCTGAAGCATCAGCAGCAAAGAGGGAACTGGGGATTTCACCCCTTAAATAGTCCAGGCTGCCTGCAATAGGAACAAGACTGAAAGGAAGGGACTCCCAAGAAGCTCTAGGCCATGGGAGCCCATCAACAACAAGTGTTCACGGAGGACAGCCAACCCAGGTCACAGCTGGCATGGAGAACAAGGGAAGCGGGAACACCTGTAACCAGCACCAGTGGGTCTAGGTACCAGCCACAAGTAAAAGGCAAGTTGAAACTGCAATACAGAAAGCCATAGAACCCATAGGGTGAAGGGGCGACATGACTAGAGGGAAGGGAAGGAGTGATGGGGTTAATAGGAGCAGGAATGGTTGTGTATAGGGCAGGAAAAAGGGGGATTGGTGGGTAGGAGGATTTTTCTTGAGGAAGAGGTGGGGCAGATGAGGGGTGTAAGTAAGGAATTTGTCTTACCCCCTCTCTCTTGGCTTCCGGATATGGAGCGATGCGGACGTGCGACGGGATGGCTGCTATCCGGGACCAGCGGATTCACCATGGCAGTGCACGGGCCCCTGGCAGCGCGGTCCCACGTCAGAGCTGCCGGGGGTTTTACCCGTTGGCACTTTCCCCTCGCTCCCCCGTCAGCAGCGGGCGGCGGTTTCCACCCCCCCTTCCTATGCAGGTATTCACCAGATGCGAGGGGAGCGAGGAGGCGATGTGAGAGCCCCCATCCCCCTTTGGGGACCCTCCGCGGCAGCGACGGGACTCAGCAGCTGCTCCGGTCGTGGGAGGAATCTCCGTCCTGGATTTCTGGATGTGGCGTCTCCTGGCCGGGAGAGCGCCCGGCGGTGGACAGAGGCCAGCGTTACCCCCCCCACGGGCGGCGGGGAGGAGGGGGCGGTGAGGGGGCTGCAGCCTGCAGGGGTCCGGCACCAGGGCAGGCAAGCCTGGCATGATGGGTGCCCTGGAGGCATCCGTAAGTGGGGGTGACGGCAGAGGCCCTGCAGTCTCTTCCTGGTCACCCAGATCGGGCGTGCAGCTCCCGTCAGCGGCGGTCTCCCCCAGGAGGGGGAGGGCCCGGCGGACGGATGCTGTATGGGCCCAGGAGGGCAGGATGCGGCGGCTCTAGATTGGAGTCTGCTGGCAGCGGCTCAGGCCACAGGTACCCCCCCTTGCGGGCAGCAGGAGGGGGGTCGGGCCGGAAGATGTTGTGGCCCGCGGTGGCAGCCCATGGGACGGGACGGTTTCCAGGGTTTGTCGCCGCGGGACAGAAGATGGAGCCTGGAGGACGGTGCCCACGCGGTGTACCAGGAGGACGGCCGTGGTGGTGGCGGCGCTTCGACGGCGTCTGCATTGCATGAGCCAGAGGCGGTCGGCTCCAGCGAGGAGGAGGTGGCGGCGACGTTGGAAGAATCAGATGTCCGGATGGCGGAGGAAGGCGTGTTTTATTCCAGCATACGCCGGTTCGCGGGCGGGTGAGCAGCCGTGGATTCGGCGGGGGTTGGGGGAATTTTTGGGGGGTGCAGGAGGGCAGTATTGGGGAGGGGGCAGCTGCGGACACGGCAGCGCCAAGGGGGTCTGTGATTTTGACCAGGTATGGGGGGGTTTCCTGCAGGGGATGGTGTGTACGGTTGCGGGGAGTGCGCATGAGCCGCCGGCGGCATGAACGGGGTCGGCGTTAGTAGGCGTCGGTACGGCAGGCAGAGCGGGGGCGCATGAGGTGGCAGGGGAGCAGGTTCGGGCAGAGGCGGCAAGAGGCTGTGACAGAGGAAGTGGTGAGGAAAGAAGACGGGGGTTGAGATGATGTGTCTGAATGACAGAGGCCAAGTGTGAGAGGTATGTGTGCTTCGGAGGCCCGCTGGGGGCTCACCTGCTGGAGTATGTGAGGGATAAGATTTGGAAGGGGTAAATGTAGAATTAATTTCTCGGCCTCCCTTGGAACAGTTTCACCTGGATAGGGTCAAGCCAAGTGACTCCAAGAAGGAGAAGTAGACGGAGGGGGGGTGCTGTTACAGGCTCATCCCTTGTACATTTGCAACGGGGCTGCGGGTTTTGGCGTTTGTTGGAGAGTGTACAGGGGAAGGAATGGGGTAATTGTTCGGCATTGTTTGGTTATGTGGTTGCATTTGGGGAGGCTTGTTAGGTCATATGGCGGTGTAGCTTGGCATCTCTACGCCGAGTAATTTCAGCAGGGGAAGGTGTTGCATGCAATTATGCGGTAGGATCAGATGGTAATATCCTTATGGTTGCGGTTGATGGCGGCTCCTAGTCAGCCCTTTCGGGGGGTAGCCGGGGGTTCGGGACTTGGAGCCCCGGTGAACCAGACGACGGGGGTTTTTTGTGGGCAGTAGAATGATGGGCAGTGCAAATTTGGCGCAGCCGGTTGTTTTTGGCATAAGTGTTCGGTCTGTGGAAAGGGATATAGTAATTCCCGCGTTTTTAGCATTTTGTTGGGGTTGGTGGTTCTTCGCCTCCTTATTGGAATTGGCGCTGGGCTAGGGGACGCCCGGATGTTGTCAGTGGAAATGGGGTCAGGATGCGGCTTTGGGCAGGATGGTTGGGGCCAATCGGGGCCCTCCTGTCATGATTGGGTTTCCCTGTTGTGGGGGTAGTGCCGAAAGGAGCCGAATATTTCGGCTTGTTTAAAATTTATCTTATCCGGGGGAGTCATGGTTGTCTGCCTGCTTTGCCCCAGGATTATCGGCAGTTTATTATGTGTCGTCTGATGGGAGTGTGGGCTTTGGTACAGTCGGTGAGCCGTGGAGCATTGTTGGCAAAGGCGGATGCGGAGGCGGCATTTGGCTTGTTACTGGTCCACCTTGCTAGCTAGCAGTTCTGGTGGTGCGGTGGGGGTGGGAGTTATTACGTTTGCTGACGGGTTGTTCCATTTCATGTTCCTATTTGAGGCTATTATTTCTTGGTGGAGTGGTTGTGCGTGGTGTGTCCAAGCTTACATCACTCATTCATTATAGGATGATTCTCTTTTGCATTGGGTCGGCGGGTCTGATGATTCGTGGGGGTTTGTTGTTTCATTGCAGAAGGTGGCGGATACTCGTTTGGCGTCCCGTTGGCGCAGGAAAGGAGTGAAGGTCCAGCGGCAGTGAGGCGGTTGGTGTGGGAGAGAGATTGATGTTATGGCTATGGAGTGTAGGCTTTGTGGGTAATGGTGTGGTCCTATGGGCTGCGATAGAGGCAGTTAGATCAGCTAAGACGGTGCGGTTTAAGGTGGTGCAGTCTTTGCTGGGGCAGTTGAACTGCAGGTGCGGAGTCACGCCAATGGGGCGTGTGTTTGCTGGACGGCTGTCGACGGCCGCGGCGAGGGTGCAGCCATCGGCTCATTTTATGTGGGGGCACGAGGGTGATCAAGGTCAATCTGATGATGTAGAATGTTTTCTTAGGGCGATTCAATGGCCGCGCGTTGTGGCTGGGTAAGGTGGTAACTGATGGAACGTTGCAGCTGTGCTCGGATGCAGCGGGACCGGTTGGTTGGTTTGGGCATGGTGGGTATTGCTTCCAATTTGTGGTGGTGGTCGAGTTGTGGGGGTTAGCAGTTTTTTCCGAGAGGAAGGTGTGCTGTCATTGTGACTATCAGTCACTGGTGGATTTGATTAAAGGTTTGTTTGCCACTTCTGGGCCAAGGGTGGTGTATTTGCGGCATTTGGTGCTCAAATGCATGCGGTAAAAAAAAAAAAAGAAAAACAAAATTACAGGTGTGGCATAACCTGTGCCGGGGTCACCAAAAGGGGGTAGCTGTGGCTTTGTTTTGTTTCAGTTCCGCAGGTCTCGGGAGATGAAGCCGGGGGCGGACGAGGTTGGAACGGGGTGGCCAGGAGGGCTTGTGGACTCTGGTGAGGCTGTGATTTGGGAGCTGGTTTCAGGACCTCGGTGACTGAGGTTACTTGGGCTAGATATACAGGAGTGTGGGCGGCATGGATAACGTTGTGTGGAACCAGGTTTTGGGAGGGCCTGGTGGTGTATTTGGTGGTATTGTTGGCAGCGGTAAGTAACGAGTTTTCAGGTTGGTCGGTTGGCATCAGCAGTGGACCATGGGGTGGTGGCTGTGGCTTTTTTGGTTGAAGTCCAGGGGTGAGAGGAATGTTTTCGCAGGATTTTCGGGTGCGGCAAGGCATTGAAGGGGTTTTTCGCAATGGTGTGAAGGAGCAGGACACAAGGGTCCGATCTCCTTTGTTGTGTTAAAGCGTTTTGGGAGTGGTTTGTGGTTGATATGTTCATCTGATTATGAGCGGGTTTTTGTTTCCTTTTGTCTGAAACGTTTTGTGTTAGCCTTTTATAGGGCTTTGCAGATCAGGGAATTGGCCAGCCCATCTACAGTTACGGGCGGTGGTTTGATATTGGAGTATGTGTCTGCGGTGGGGCAGAGGGTTGAGCGCCAGCTTAGTGGGCTCACAGAATCAGGTCAGGCGGGTTGTGAAGGTTGGTGATGTTATACACGGTCCTGGGTGTGGAATTGTGTCGGGAGACTGCCCAGGCCCGTTCGTGGGTCACGTGGATTGGCCCCCCCCTTTTTGTTATAGTACCAGTTTGTAGCAGTGCTGCAGACTTGCTTGCAAGGGGCGGGGGTGGGTGCCCGGACCCGGAGTACTACGGGTCGCATTCCTTCTGGATTGGGGCTGCCACGGAGGCCCCTCGGTGAGGTCCCGGGAAAGAGGTTGTGAGATGTATTTGGAGGTGGGGAGTCCTCTTGTTTTATTTTCGGCGTTACGTTCGGCTTACGTTGTTATCGTGTTAAGGCCAACGGGGGAGGGGTTGAGTCTTTTGGAAGTGGAACATGTCTTGGTTAGCGTAACCAGTCGGTGTTGTATCTGTGGGTTTATAACCTGTGGGTTTTGTGGTGTGAGTGTGCCTCATTTGGTTATTTGGGCACTCGTTTGTTTTCGGGGCTTGGCAGGCTGAGGCTCGCCTGAATTGTCGCCAGCGGGGTCGGGACGGGTCGATTGTTCTGGTCCTGTATGTGGGAGGCAGCGATTGGGTGGCCCGCGCTTATCGAGAGTTAATTTAGAATGTTTATAAAAAAAAAAAAATATTGGTTGTTGCGTTTGTGGAAGATGTACCCGGGCTTTAATCGTAGGTGGTTTGGTAGTGTGGCCAAGTTGGAGTGGAGAGGGCCTCGTCCGGTAGGCAGTATCACTCGAGCGTTATTGGGGTGCGGCAATAAAAATTGGTGTCGCTGAACTGGTGGTTCGGAGATGCAATGGGGGTGCATCTTAACGATATTGGTGCTGTTTGTGGGCGCTGGGATTGCGTGGAAGTGTGGCACAAGCCTTTGGTGTGTGGCGGGTCCAGGCCACGTAAGGAGTCACGTGCCCTGTCCTGTGGCGGGGGGTAGGTCTGGTCCAGAGGCGGTTGAAGGCAATGGTAACTGGACAGAGAGACACCATCTTGGTATGGTGGCTCTGTGTTCCGGGATGTTGCAGGCACGGGGTTCTGCAAAGTTGGGGGGTATTAATCCGTCGGTGATTAATACCTCATCTCTGGGTCGGTGTGTTGCGGCCAGGGATATTGGTGTGAGAAGTTGTTCCTGGACTGGGCCTACTCAGGGTTACATATTAATGTATTGATTACTGTGTTACCTATTGTAATTTGTTGGGGTCGCCCGTTGGACGGCGCCCCCTTGTGTTTAGAATGTAAATAATAGGTAATAAAGGCTGCTGTGGCCAATTTAAAACCAAGTCACATGCAGTCCGTGTATTATTTACAGATGGTATTGGTGGGTAACACACACAGCACCACTGGAGAATCCTTCCTCAATGGTCATGATGTGGACTGTTTCCTTCTCATCTCTGCACACATATACTGACTGTCCCTTACCATCTAATGCTGGGGCCTGTCCCTGCTTGCAGAGGGCCCAAAACACCTAAGCTGCACTACTACAGCAGCCCCAGCAGGACCCTGCAGCAGCAGCAGCCTCAATAACCTGGCCGCACACTGCAAGTGGCATAGTCAAGAACTCTTTTATTTTTATTCACTTTTTATTTCTCACCCCTTTTTTATCGGACCGACTCCCAGGGTCACAGAATCGGGCATCGGCCGCGACTGTTCCCCCCTGCGCACAGCACGTCCGGGACCGAGTACCCCACAGCCCTGGGGTGTCACACAGAAAAAAGATCTTCAAAATCCTGAATAAAATCTGGAAAAAGAGATCCCATAAATACTAGGGATTTAGATAAACAATAGGAAAAAAACAAAACTCCCCCAACACTTCATCTCGCCAGTTTCCCAATTGATGGTGGGATTGTATTTTTACCAACCAGGGCATAACCAACACAATTTTAGCTGGTAAAGAAGGAAACACCATGAATAAAATAGATTATGTGTAATGTTTCCACTTTCATGCACACATTCTCCCTTAAAAGTAACATGGCTTTGGGTAAGGGGAGAATTATTAATTGCTCATACTTTATAGGAAAATCACGGTCAATATGATTCAAGGCAGAGCATGAATCAATATATGGAGAGGTAGTTATAACACCCACATTTGTAAAAATATACCAGTATTGTGTATTACGGATAACTTCAAATCTATACAATCAGTGTCCTTGCATATTAATGATTTATTTTTCTCTTTACCCTTAAGAAATTAATTGTTTTATATGAAGCACTGAATCATTACATGGCCATTTTCACCGCAGTGTAGACAGAATTGAGCAGGGGTTCCAGGTTCAACTCCCTCCTTGGACTGCAGGTGCCAAATTTCATGGGTTCCTTTGCCTCAATAGAATGGGAGGGAGAAGTTGCTTAACTTCTTCACCCCCAGCCAATTTTCCTTGTTTCGTTTTTTTTTGCTCCCCTTCTTTCGAGAGCTGTAACTTTTTTATTTTTCCATCAACCTTGGCATATGAGGGCTAGTTTTTTTGTGGGGCGAGTTGTACTTTTAAATGAAACCATAAGTTTTACCGTATGGTGTAGTGGAAAATGGCAAAAAAAATTCCAAGTGGGGAAAAATTGCAAAAAAAGTGTGATTGCATGAATTTATTGGGATATTTTATTCACTGTGTTTACTATATGGTAAATGATGTGTCATTATGATGCCTCAGGTCAGTATTGAGTTCGTAGGCACCAAACATGTATAGCTTAACGTTTATCTGAGAGGTTAAAAAAAATTCAGAAGTCTGTCCAAAAAAGTGGCGCACCTGTAGCATTCTCATTTTTTTCGGGATCTATGGTTCAGTGACAGCTTATTTTTTGCGTCTCAAGCTGATGTTTTTAATGGTACAACTTTTGCGCAGATGCTACGTTTTCATCGCCTGGTATTGCATTTTGAGCAAAATTTCTGGTGACCAAAAAACGTAATTTTGGCTTTTGGAATTTTTTTGTTGCTATGTCGTTTACCGATCAGATTAATTGATTTTATACTTTCGTAGATGAGGCATTTCTGAGTGCGGCGATACCAAATGTGTGTATATTTTTTATTTTTTTAACCTTTTAATTTTCAATGGGGCGAATGGGAGGGGATTTGAACTTTTATTTGTTTTTATTTTTAAAAACTTTTATTTTACTTTTTTTTAACCTTTACTAGTCTCCCTAGGGGACTGTAAGGATCAGCAGTCTGATCACTTGTTCAGTTCTGTTGAATACAGCTACACAGCTACAATCTGTATTTGCTAAACATTTCTGCCTATGCACAGATGTATTTGGTCTTGTATTGTGAATCACAATGGGTGATGATGCTGCTTGCTAATTCACATGTGGACTGGCTACTGCACACTATTTATTTATTTTATATGCCATTGTAGATTGATACTTTTGGAGGCTGATCTATTTAGCTACCGTATTTTTCGGACAATAAGACAAACATTTTTTCTCCCAAATGTTGGGGAAAAGTGGGGGGTGCATCTTGTAGGCTGAATGTAGGGCATGGCTGCAGGGAATGAGGGTGCTGCGGTGAAGCGCGTCATCTGCAGTGTGAGCAGGCTGTAGCAGCACCTGCCGTGACCACATGGGCCCGATCATTTCATATGCATGCATCCTCCTGCCCATCATCTCTCAGCGCTGATAGGTGGCCGGGATGATGGGCGGGAGAGCCGTCCTGTGTGATCACCCCTGACAACTACAGCCTGGAGTGATCATGTGCGGCTATATTCACTGCCCCCCGCACATCATCATCACCGCGGGGATGGGGGTGGGGGGCAGTGAATAAGCACAGTATACTCACCGGTCTCTGTTCCCTGCAGCATCGCAATGCCCTCCTGTCTACCGACCTGCTGATGTGTGTAGAGAGCGGTGCACACAGCGATGACGTCATCTCTGTGCGCACCGCTCTCCACACACATTAGCGGACAATCAGACAGGAAGACATCGCGATGCTGCAGGAAACGGTGACTGGCTCCACACAGACAGGAAGACGAGCGATGCTGCAGGGAACGATGACGGGTCCACACAGGTCAGCGGTGCTGCTGCTGACACAGACAGGAAGACGAGCGATGCTGCAGGAGTGAGGAAATGTTAGTATAAAACTTTATTTTTTTTTGTGTGCCACAGGATGCAGGTCATATACCAGGATGGGAGTATAATGCAGGATGGGGGTATATATCAGGATGGGGGTATATAGCAGGATGGGGTATATAGCAGGATGGGGCTAATTATCAGGATGGTGGTATATAGCAAGATGGGCTATATAGCAGGATGGGGGTATTTATTAGGATGGGGGTATATATTGTATACCAATATCAATTGCTAAAAGTAGATATTGTATTCAACCAAATATTTTTTACTACTTTTTATATAAAAACCATGTACTTTATTATAACAAATGCACATACATACATAAATTGTTTAAAATCAGGGAGGAAAAGAAGGATAATTGGCCCTATTCTTTTCCTACCTCAAAACAGGGGTCGGCGTCCTAATTGAAGAGACGCCCCCGTTCCACGACGACTGACCCTGAGTATACCCTCCCTAATGATTTTTGAGTATAGTCCCCTCAAGAATGAAATACCCCAACAGTAGTAACACCACAGTGAGGAAGAGGTGCTCAGTCAATAATGGCTAATTTGTCTGTATCACCAATATGACCTTTGGGGATTGGGGGTTTAGGGTCAGGAGCTGTCAGTAAGTCTGTGTGCTCAGTATTAGATATAGAGAATTAGATATTAATTAGTAATTAGCTATTTAAGAAATGCCCGACTAAAATTTCTAGCCGTATCAGAGACTGCCCGACGCGTTTCGCCCTTTAAACAGTTGAGGGCTCATCAGGGGCTTTGTGACTGTGTCTTGAAAACTTTCTTTTGGCAATTCCGTGCTAATAGACTCCTTTTTGTCACTTTGAAAAGTATATGATATATGGGAATATTGGCTCACTGGTGATATGTCCCAAGATGTATCAGAACATGACCTCCTTGGTGGATGATTCTCTTATCCGTGGTTTAGCACCGATGTATCCAGGGTGTAGCTAAACTTTGGTCTCAGGCGCCAGATTGTTCCACTTTTCTGGTATATGTCTGTCTGTTACGATTCTATAGCTCCATAATGGCTTTGACTGTTAGGTATGACTCATGTAGTTACCACAATAAACGTACCGTCAGTAAAAAACAACCTTGCCTGAGTTTAGGAAGATTAATGCCTCCAGGCGGGCGATCCCCCAGATGTCCTGTACTGGTTTAGTACTGTCTTCTGTGTTAGCAGACAGTAACCAACATACTCTTGGTCCTGATTAACGTCCCACAATGGGGTAACGGTGAAGGAATCCACCGCAACAGGTATCTTCTCTGGTCTGTATGGGGAGTCCCAGGTTTAATGTTCAGTGCTGTGACTCCAGCCTTATTTTGATACACAGCCATGATAAAGCCTGACAGCTGGGGCCTGCAGCCATGAGCTTTATCTATGCTAGTATCAGAATACGGGGACCCTGCGCCGATTGTTTTATTTATTCATTTATTGGTTGCAATCAGCAGACATGCTGCCACTCAGGGTGGGGGCGTGTCTAACTGTAAGCAATTACATGCGCCGGTAGGTGCCGGTAAGTGGGGAAAGCAGTGAGGAAATTCAATGAGGGTTAATTGTCGGCTTCAGAAGTTGAATGCGTAACCTGGAAGCAGCTTGCTGCCATAATGGCTCTTCAGTGAGTACACCGCGCACGCTCCTACCCCCGTATCCCTTCTACCAACATTTTTCATCTCCGGATTTTGGTTCCCATAGACTTATATGGATACCAGATTCCAGACTGGATTTCTTTAACCGGACCCGGTTTTCTGTGAGTTTGCCCACCTTTAGTGCTGATGTCATTCTAATAAAGGAAAGATCTGTTCTGTCCAGGTCTAATCAACATTTTAATTCATCGTGTAAATTTACTAATTGGGCAGATCAATTACAGTGCAGTGTTTATTGGCTTAAGGAAAAACACAATGCTCTATATCATACTCATCTCTGCTATCCTGTCCCTTGACAGCTCTAAACATTAATTCTGTTCCTGTTAATATATTCCTGATTAGCCATGCTGCTGTGTAAAGAAGATGAATGCAGAGGATCTTCGATATGTGATTTTAATCAGAGTTTTCACATGCGATTAACCTGATGAAGGAGGTTAGGCCGAAATGCATTGATTAGAGTCACACATCAATGATCATGCATTCATCTTCTTTACACAGCAGCATAGCTATTTAACCCTTCCAGTTTGTGGGATTGATTGTTGGTATTGACTCTGGACTGCCTTAAATTCTTGCTTGGGTCATTACAACACTCTGAATTTGACCCCAACTTTCCTCCTAACCTTGTCCCTCCTTGCTAATTTTGTACTGCCTTTAAAGGGAATCTGTAAGCTGTTTTTTTGCTATGTAATCTGAAGACAGCATGCTGTAATGGTTACCATACAGATTTCAGTGGTTTCTCTTATAACAATGTGTGCAGTTGTTTACCTGCAATTTTTGTTTGAACTTCACAGGATTTTCATTATGGGAAAAATCGCAAGGCTGAACTTTATGTGATCAAAAGCTGGGGATTAAGAAACACTCCATGTTTAGTGGTGTTCACCTCTGGTGAGTGTACCGAAGAGAGAGAGACCACCTTTTCCAAGACGTATGATGGGGAAAAGGTGGCGGCTCTGAAGAAAGGGGTGAAGGAGCTGGAAATGGCACCACCCTGGAGGGTTTGGTCCAAAAGATGGAGAGTCCCCCAACAATACAGGTTGGCACCATTTATGTTCACTGTGCAGAGCAGAATGGATTAAGACCAGAGCCTAGAACATTTTCTCAGCAGAGACAGCTGCTGGTATGTGCTGCATGTCCATAGCAGCAGCGGCCACCATAGCTGAGAGGACTGGGTCACCCAGTTGGCAATGGAAGCCAAGAAGGAGCAGCATGGAGTCCAGCAGTTGGGGAAAAGGGTCACAGGAGACCCTTTTTTTTAAAGATTGAGCTCTACCAGTTGAGACAACGGTTGCCGTTTTTACTCCCAAGAGGTCCTGCAGCTATGGGGACATTTCAATAGTTACAATTGGCATCCCACGTAAGGGTAACAGTGCCCGTTATGAAGACACTAGCTTGCCATCAATGCCACCGACCATAAGTGTGGCACCTGCTAAACCGACCCTTACCAAACACTACGTAGCTGGGAAGCCCCCGGTCCTGCAACCCGTGGAAGTCAAATTAGTGGCCAGGTTCATAGCTGGGAAGAAGAAGAGAAAGGCTTGGGTGCAGACCTAGTTGGTGTTCCCAGGCGGTGGTGCAGATGGCAGCCGCGTAATCTACAGGGTGGTAGGTCACCTGGACTGTGAGTGAGGCTATAGTTTTATCTAGGAGGAGGGGACCGGTGCCAAGATGTATATCAATGCCGGGTGATTAGTGAAGGTCCTGCTTTAACCTGGGGAGACCAAGTCCGCTTCATCAAAGAGGATGAGTGCCATGGATGGTACATAGTTGTCATTTGCCATGCAGTGGCGAAAGGGGCCTTTCAGGAGCTGATGCAATAATAATAATAATAATTTTATTAATTTATATAGCGCTATTAATTCCACAGCGCTTTACATACATTGGTAACGCTGTCCCCATTGGGGCTCACAATCTAGAGTCCCTATCTGTATGTCTTTTGAGTGTGGGAGGAAACCGGAGTACCCGGAGGAAACCCATGCAAACACGGGGAGAACATACAAACTCCTTGCAGATAGTGTCCTTAGTTGCATTTGAACCCAGGCCCCCAGCGCTGCAAGACTGCAGTGCTAACCACTGAGCCACCGTGCTGCAATCTGAGGAATCCCGGCAAAGAGACAGTCCCCCACTGATGCTGACCTTTGGGACCAGTGATCTTAGTGAGGAAACAGAGGTCAGTGTTCCCAGAACTGTGATGGAGCCCTGGGCTGAATCCCCAGAAGTGGCAGTGGTGAACGTCGCCCAGGGAGCCCATACATCCATCTATTTTAAGGTGGCCGAATCCAAAGCCACTTTGAAATGAGGACGGCCACGATGTTCATGTGGTATTGTTATTAACTGGATCTGGACTGCCCTCAGTTGTGATTGTTGCACCCTGTCGGGTGGGACTGTTTTGCATCATGTGGGGGGTGAGTCAGGAGCCCCGGTATTCTGAAGCTGGCCCGGGTGGCCAATTGTTTTTGTTCATTTCGGTTCTCCATATTATTTTGCACATGTTGTGCCCCCCTCTGCTGGAATGCGGAACCTGGAGTTGTGCTACTTCCATTTGCACTTCACAAACAGTGCCTCAGTTGCCCTATAGATTTTGCACTATGGACATTGCGCTATGAACTTTGCACTATGAACTTTGCAACATGGACTCTACCATTCCCCAATGTTGCTGAGCAGTGTTGTAGTCCAAAAGACTGGAATCCGCAAAGAGGAGATGGAGAGAGAGGGAATGGTGGACCCTACGGAGCACGTCCAGGACTGTTAGTGCATCTTGCCCAGAGCAGACAATCGCTGGGGCACTAACACCGATGGCAGAAAAGGACTGTTGCCTACAGCCGGCTTGTTTTAAAGGTGTATTCTCGTCTGGCACCCGGATAAGTGAAAAGAACTCTGGTCTTTGACCATCACTGCTATGGACTCAAAAGTAACCTTTTCATTTAATGTTTTATATTTGTGTTTATTAAAGTTATGGTTGGAGACAACCATATTTAAGTGGGGAGGTGTATAGAGGTGGTTGTGTCACTACAGATTAAGAGGTCTGTAGCTTACTGTTCACCACAGCAAGTTTAGAGAGTTGTGTGACTAGAGAGCTGACAGAGCCAAGAAGCGGACGAAGGTGTGAGGAGGAGGGGGAATGGAGACACAGACCAGGCATCTTGAGGACATGTTTGAAGATAGCGGGGAGGGGGGTAGCTCCAGAAATAGTATCCCAGAAACAGTAGAGTCATAACCATGAGGAGTAAGGCCATGTCTGTCATAATGGTGTAAAGAATAAAAGGAACGAGTTTGGTTGCTAAGTCAACCCTGGAGTTGTATGTGTTACTATTTCATCTACAACGAGGCTCGGCAGCGGGCTGATGGACATCAGCCTGAAGAAACCAATAAGTGTCACACCCCACTAAAAGTCACACCCGTACATGGAGTCTCCTTGGCAAGGGAATGCGGTGCCCGTATGGCCTGGCATCCGTGCCTTCCTTCACCTTTGCATGCAAAATCATTATCTACACTCCTATTTACTACAGTGGAGAAAATAGTATGCTGATCCATAGCGTCCTGAAGACACTCTTTAACCATGTATCATATAAATGTGATCTTATAGATACATTCAGTTTTTTCCAGTGCACACCCCAATCATAAAATGCAAATAATGCATACTGTAAAATGTATGTATAATAAACTACTATTAGAATTATTATTATTATAAAGGTTAAAGATTGATTTTTAAAGAGAGACATTTTTATTGTGTGCAATATTGAACGGCTTTAAAATCTTCTCAGACAAACATGATTATTTAACAAATATAAAAGCTTCTATTCCGACAGCTGGCTCAGGATTTCTATTGGCCAAAATGTTTTATGAAGTGTTGCTTTCAGCATATTTTCTGCATATTAGACCAGAAATGTAAAAGACACTACAATGGCATCTTAAGCAGCTGGTCAAAAAGCAAAGCTGTTGCGAATATATCCGGCAGCCTGGAAAGGCTGGCAACTTGTCCTTAGACTGGTTTATTTGCTTCCTCACTTATCAATTTACAGAACTTTCCAGTAACAGCTCCTGAGCACGTGTGAAACATGACATGCTTGGGTTCCGAAATGCAGTGCATATGAAGATAAAACATTTGTTAGCCAAGTTCACACACGGTAAAATTGTTGCACAAGTTTCATTGCTGAATCTGTGCTGAAATTTGCAATAATGGTCAGACCAATGTAAATAAATTGGATTCTAACAAATATCATTCACTTACAGGCTATAATTTCCACAGTGGATATAGGAGATATGCAGCTTGCCCTATCTACTGTGAACTTTATTACCAAGTGTCACCTTTGTAATGCAACATATGCAGATGCCACCACAAAAACTCAAATGTTTTTTGTGACTTTTTACAATAATTCAACATTTATTGATATGTATGTGTGGCGCCCCTATGGCTCAGGTTGCCACAGGGTACTGCACCCCACTTAGGGTGTGGTGCTGATCATGGATTATGGATCTAAAAGGAGGTCGGTACCGTTTTTTTCAACCACAACCACATACACACATGGGTTGCCCCTTTCCCACTGGGGACTGGGTTAGGTTCGGGTATAAAAGGGGTTTCCAACAGTGTGTGGTATTTGCAGGATGCCATCACAACAGGGGCCCCAATTCACTAGCTTAGGACCTGGGTGGGGAGAGGAGCAGCCACCAGGGGGATAGAGGAGTCACAAACACAGTTCACCAAAAATTAGAGCGTTCTCCAGCAGGAGTGACAGTGAGCAGACATCTTTCCCGGTAGTTCCTGTGGGACATAGAAGTTTAACGGTCGCTGAGGAGGATACCGTGTCAGTTGCCGCGGGACCAGCGCTGTTCACGGTGCAGCACCCTAGGGTGGTGTACTTCCCCGTTGCATCACCAGATTCTGCCGGACGAAGACGTTCCACGCTTCTTTGGCCACCCAAGTTTCCAGAGCCAGGTGGCATATAGGACTCCTGGAGTCTAGATCACGGTCAGACTCAAGGGGATCCCCGAGACTGGCATAGGGAACTGTACTCTACCTAGTACGGAAGGGACTCTAAGTGCTTCAAGCCACAGGAATCCACACTACAAAGCGCAGTGAGGACTATCGGACCGGTGCTGACCTCCCTAAGATTCGGGAGCGACCTGATCCCATCACGCCAGTGACCAGTGTGATTGGTCTGGCAGTTGTGAGTAAACTACACCCTGAACCCGCAGAGACTGTGTTGGCTCGTCCTTACCGTTGCCACCGCCCAGCACTTAGGCACCTACGGCCATTACAACCGTCATCATCCACCTGTGGGGAGCGACACCATCCCGGCTGCCTTAACACCTGTCCTGGAGAGAAACGCGGCATCGGCGGCTATTTTCTATCCGCATACCACAGGCGGCATCATGACAAACTTTTACCAATACCATGCTTCTGTCGCGGGCAGCGGGGCGCTGCGCTCACCACGCTCGGGTCCGGCGCTGCCGCTGCTGCTGCTCGGTGGCTCGAGCGGTGGGCCGGATCCGGGGACTCGAGCGGCGCTCCTTGCCCATGAGTGAAAGGGGGTAGTTTGGTTTGGGAATTTGGTCTGTGACGCCACCCACGGGTTGTGGTGAGGTTGGGCACCACCACTGCTATTGACGGGGATCCCGGGAGCGATGGTAGGGAGCAGCTGGGATGTTGTTTCCCCCCTCCGTGGGTAGGGGTTGGTGGTCCCGGGGCCCGATGAGGTAACGGGAAGGCAGGGTTGGCAAGGTGCAGGGTCGCGGGGACTGTGTAGCGCGGTGCCGGAAGGCATGCTTGTACTCACTCAGCCACAAATGTACGCAAAGTCTCTGGTAAACCAAACGGCTGGATGGATGGGTCCCGCAGCCGGCTGACTTCTCCCGGACGGTTGGTGGTGGCTGCCTTTCCCTGCACCTTTTGTGGATATTCGGTCCCGATGGCTTCCCACCGGTAACCCGCTCCCCAGAGTGTATATGTGCCGGAGGAGCCCTTTTTCCCGCAGGCTCTGGCCCTTGGAACTCTAGCTGTGGGGGTAGCTGTATTTTCTTTTGTTGGTTGGACGGTTGCCTTCAATCGGGTCTTGGCTGTTAGGAAACCCTTGGGGTTCTGGTCACTGACGGATTTGACCTTATTAACGGCGACTCCAAGCCTGGTCGGGGTCCGCAGGCCCTGCCGGTTTGTGCTGGCTTCACTTCGCTCCCCAGTTCGGTACCGGCGGGCCACCGCCCGTCCCCGGTCCTACGGTTCCGCGTTGATTTGCTTCTCCTGCAGACGGCCACCAACGTCTGCCAACCTTGCTCTAAGTGCCCGAGCCACATACCCGGACACTGTCAGTTTGCTCCTCCACTACTCCTTCACTCCTTCTCACTTTCACTTCCCTAACTGCACTGACTTCCTTTTCCCGCCTCCAGGACTGTGAACTCCTCAGTGGGTGGGGCCAACCACCTGGCTCCACCTCACCTGGTGTGGACATCAGCCCCTGGAGGGAGGCAACAAGGATTTTGTGTATGTTGTAGTACCTGTGACGACCTGGCTAGTCCAGGGCGCCACACTTCCTCCACCATTTAACTGTACGCCTTGGGTCAACGGAACTGGGCAAGGCCACCACATGACAATGCCAGACCTGACCCGAAATGGCCCGGCGATGAGTAGGTTAACCGCCTGCCCTGTAGGGCGCTACATATGCACCTAACCTTATGGTCCATTTAGATGGGTCGACTGAGGCTGATTCTCACATGCAGTATGAGTGTGTGTATGCCGTCCAGCAGGAAAAATTTGCTTCGTGCTGTGACCAATGGGACAAAACCACACCTGACTTAAACTCACAGCACACTTCCAACTGTTGTTCTGCATATTTGACTTTTGTTTTGACATTAACCATTTTTTGACTATCCTTCAGTATGACAATTCTCTGCTTGCTCCCTGGTCTCCTTGTATAAACGTGAGAATATTTTTGACTACCGTTTACAAGTTTTCTACATTATCTAGCAGCTACTCTGTGGAGTCAACCCAAGGGTCTCTGTGTAAGTCCAAATCCTTGTACAGGTTATAAAGGATGAAGTCCAGGGCAACCACTGGGATCCGGTAGACATAGCGGATAATGCTATGCCTGTAAGCCATATTAAGAGCTGTCAGGCTACCATGCACAGTACCCTCTTAGCATTTATAAACAACCACCTATTGGATATGTATATATATATATATATATATATATACTGTATATATATATTATATATACCGATCGGCAGCCTTTTATAACCTGTTTAGGCAAGTCGAGCACATTTCTATGTTCACAGAACGTTCATTAATATCCTGTACATTTATACAATTATTGTGTGTATATAGAACATCATTTTAGTAGCAGCACTCTCGGTTGCTTGCTAGACTGTTTTGACAGGCTGATCATTAACTTACATGTCTAAATGGACCCTAATTCTGGCTTACTCATATTCACAGTGACTTTTATAAAGTCTGACCGATGAGGGTCCCAACAATGGTCTCTACACTGGGAGAGTAGGCGGACATTGTTATACATCGGGAGTTGCAGAAATAGCTGAGTTAGTAGTGGACACTCATTTATAAAAAATCTATGTCTTATTTTAAACTTATGCTTTAAATCTGTATTGTCAGGATACTTTTTTACATTATAACAATCCATGTATCAATATACAGTACAGACCAAAAGTTTGGACACACCTTCTTATCTCTAGAACAATGGTTCAGAGGAAACTTTGTGCAGCAAGCCTTCATGGTAAATAGCTGCTAGGAAACCACTGATAAGGACAGGCAACAAGCAGAAGAGACTTGTTTGGGCTAAAGAACACAAGGGATGGACATTAGACCAGTGGAAATCTGTGGTTTAGTCTGAACAGTCCAAATTTGAGATCTTTGGATCCAACCACCGTGTCTTTGTAGAAAACGTGAACGGATGGACTCTACATGGCTGGTTCCCACCGTGAAGCCTGGAGGAGGAGGTGTGATGGTGTGGGGGTGCTTTGCTGGTGACACTGTTGGGGATTTATTCAAAATTGAAGGCATACAGAACCAGCATGCCTACCACAGCATCTTGCAGTGGAGTGCTATTCCATCCGGTTTGCGTTTAGTTGAACCATCATTTATTTTTCAACAGTACAATGACCCCAAACACACCTCCAGATGGTTTGGGGTGAGCTGGACCGCAGAGTGAAGGCAAAAGTGCCAACAAGTGCTAAGCATCTCTGGGAACTCCTTCAAGACTGTTGGAAAACCATTTCCGGTGGCTACCTCTTGAAGCTCATCAAGAGAATGCCAAGAGTGTGCAAAGTAGTAATGAAAGAACCTAGAATATAAGACATATTTTCCGTTGTTTCACACTTTTATAAGTATTTCATTACACATGTTTTAATTCATAGTTTTGATGCCTTCAATGTGAATCTACAATTTTCAGAGTCCCAAAAATAAATAAAACTCTTTGAATGAGAAGGTGTGTCCAAACTTTTGATCTGTACTGTATATTAAACCTCTATTCTTCCTCATGCTGGAAAATATACCATGTAAATAAATAGAAATATAGTGAAACTTATTATATTGTTTATACATTGACATGAAAAGGTTTGGGCACTCCTGGTCAAAATTACTGTTATTGTGAACAGTTAAGCAAGTTGAAGATAAAATGATCTCTAAAAGTCATAAAGTTAAAGAAGACACATTTCCTTTGTATTTTAGGCAAAAAAAAATATTTTTAGCTTTTACATTTTAAAAATAATAAAAAATGAAAATGGGCCGAAGCAAAAGTTTGGGAACCCTGCATGGTTAGTACCTAGTAATGGAAAGTATCTCAGCTTATAAACACTTTCTGTAGCCAGACAAGAGTCTTTCAATTCTTGCTTGAGGGATTTTCATCCATTTGTCTTCCAGTTCTGTGAGATTCCTGGGTCGTCTTGCATGCACTGCACTTTTAAGGCCTAGCCACAGATTTCAATGATGTTCAGACCAGGGAACTGTGAGGGTCATTGTAAAATCTTCAGCTTGTGCCTTTTGAGGTACGGTAGTCTATTGTGGATTTTGATATGTGTTTAGGATCATTTGTAGAAGGCATACTCTTTTCAACTTCAGCTTTTTTACAAATAGTGTTATCTTTGCGTCAAGAATTTGTGGACGCAGGAGAGGTTTTATTCTGATATCTCTTACATGAAGAATATATTTGTGCAGGTGTCTCTGAACAGTAGAACAATGTACCATAACATCAGAGTCATAAAAATATTCCTGAAGGTCTTTTGCAGTCAATTTGGGATGTCTGATTTGTCTCTCTAGCAATCTTACAAGCAGCTCTAACAGACATTTTGCTTGGTCTTCCAGACCTTATCTTAACCTACAATATTTCTGTTAACTGCCGTTTCTTAATTACATTTCAAACCGAGGAAATGGCAACTTCTTATAGCCGTCTCCTACTTTGCGGGCCTCCACCATTTTCATTTTCAGAGTGCTAGGCAGCTTCTTAGAAGAACTCATATCTGCTGTTTTGGGCACAAGTATAGAGGAGGCTGTTTTTTTTATAAAGCTGTAAAATTTGCATTACCTGTATTTTCATAACGATGATAGTGAACAAACCAGAAACCTAACAGGCTGATTAAGGTCTGAAACCTCGGTTAAAACTATCTGAACAGACAAATCTCCAAAGCTGTCCAAACTTTTTGCATCGGCCCATTTTCCCTTTTGTAATTTTAAAAATGTAAAAGATGGGAAAACAAAATAAATAAATATATATATATATATATATATATATATATATACACACATATACTGTATATGTATATATATATATATACTGTATATATATATATATATATATATATATACACACACACACATATTTGTCTAAAATTGTCACAATGTGACATGTAGGATATTGAGGGATTGGGGCTGCCATGCTGTCCCTCTTGCTACGGGGTCCTATGCTCTCCCTAACCTCAGTATACTCCTGATGGTGAAGAAACCTGAGTCCAGTTCCTGGCTCACTGACCGGAACAGGGAACACTATGGGTAAGCAAGAAAAAACTTGTTGATACTTTGTATTACCGTATTATTAGCTGCTCTACTTTATCTCTAAGAGATAGGATATCCTTTTGAGCTCTTGTGGCCATACAAGGATCAATTGAACTGTTAGCAGCATTGGTATTATATTTATTAAGTTATGATGAGCTCTTCGTGGCCATTTGCTCCATAATTCCCATTATATTTTGTATCCGTGTCATGTGTTTCATCTTTTGTGTACCACACCTGTACCTCCATATATATGGTTATATCAATTTTAGAATCCTTTTATGATTTAATAAAGCTATTTATATTTTCATATACATAATGGATTTTGAACTCTGTTCTCTTATCGGATACTATATTACTTGAGCATGTTTGATACAGGTCAGTTTGATCAAAACAGCAGATGATTTATACACTATATTGGACCATATGATTAAACAATGTTTCTCCAATATCTATTCAAGCGTGCTGGATTCTTCTCACCTTTATGGGGTGGGACCCTCTCTAAGCACTTGTATACCTTAGGATTGCTATATTCCACATTCACAACATTAAACCAGTAAAAAATTCATTTAATTTATTGTTGTAATTTGATCTATGTTACGTCTATATACTCACTACCATATAAATCTATATTACGATATCTCCACAATTCATAGCATTTCTCATTTCGAGCATTGCAGACATTCTCAAATTCCCAAAGCATTCAACAATACGCCATTATGATGTCTGAGTCATAAATGGGCTCAAGTCAATGGAAAAGCCAGCGTCTTCGGGCAGCAAGCTGTAGTACACATCTCTGTGGCACAGCTTGTTTCTGTGATGACTTCACAGCTGTCAGACATCCTGGCCCATATCAGCTAAGTCATGTTACAAAAGATGTGTGAAATGTGAAATATGCAGGCTCATAGTAGTTGGACGCCATTCCAAATGTCTGATATGGAATCTGATAGTCAATGTCCGAATCGTAGATTAAAATGCGGCAATGATTTCATATTAGAAAAATGTGTAACTGTATGGTACAAATTTCCAAAGGTAGCAAAGTATTAGAGAACTTATCTAATCAATATATTTAATTGTCAATTATAAATTTCTTACATATAATAGATGCCATATGTTTACAGGTTGTTGGCACCAGTTTGCCGGCTTGGTGACTAATTGGTTACTAGATTTATAAAAAAATTCTTCTGTAATAAATAGTAATCAAAATGAAGAAAACAAAATGAGATGTGTTTTCACCTAACCCTATTATGATGTTGAGCACGGCAGCGCATTAGTAGCCCCAGTGTTGTTAAGGCCCCGTCACACTAAGCAACATCGCTAGCAACATCGCTGCTAACGAACAACTTTTGTGACGTTGCTAGCGATGTTGCTGTGTGTGACATCCAGCAACAACCTGGCCCCTGCTGTGAGGTCGTTGGTTGTTGCTGAATGTCATGGGCCATTTTTTAGTTGTTGCTGTCCCGCTGTGAAGCACAGATCGCTGTGTGTGACAGCGAGACAGCAACAACTAAATGTGCAGGCAGCAGGAGCCGGCTTCTGCGGAGGCTGGTAACCAATGTAAACATCGGGTAACCAAGAAGCCCTGTCCTTGGTTACCCGATATTTACCTTTGTTACCAGCCTCCGCCGCTCTCACTGTCAGTGCCGGCTCCTGCTCTGTGCACATGTAGCTGCAGGACACATCGGGTTAATTAACCCGATGTGTGCTGTAACTAGGAGAGCAAGGAGCCAGCGCTCAGTGTGCGCTGCTCCCTGCTCTCTGCAAGTGTGGCTGGTCACTGGTTGCTGGTGAGCTCACCAGCAACTCGTGTAGCCACGCTCCAGCGATCCCTGCCAGGTCAGGTTGCTGGTGGGATCGCTGGAGCGTCGCAGTGTGACATCTCACCAGCAACCTCCTAGCAACTTACCAGCGATCCCTATCGTTGTTGGGATCGCTGGTAAGTTGCTTAGTGTGACTGGACCTTTAGTCCTATTTCATCTAACCGCTGTTTCCATTTATTTGAGCTCTTGTCCACTTGCGATTTTCATGTGCCAGTGTGATACAATTAAAAATCGGATCGCACTCGCACCAGTGTTAATCTATGGGGCAGTGTCCCTTTGCTATTTTTTCCTCAGCTCTCACTGTGCTGAGGATCAAATTGCAGCATGCTGCGTATGGCTGCGTAGATCGCACCAGACTTGCTATTGCAAGTCTATTGGTGCGAGAAAAATATCGCAATACGGATGGCATACTCATGTCACACGGATCCTTGATGAGAAAAATCTACACGCTCGCATAGCACTCGCATGACACTCGCATGTCATACAGATGCTAGGTGAGAAAAAAACGCAGACCATACGCAGACCTTAGGCCGGAGTCACACTTGTGAGAGACTCGTGCAAGTCTTGCATCACATCACCCGACATGGCCTGCATCTCTCCTGATGGGCTCTTCTTCACTGGTGTTTTTTTTCTCCAATTTCCATCACTTGAAAAAACGGATTGCAATCTGTGTAATGATTTCCTATGAGGCTGTCTCCTTTTACCCGTTTTTTTATGTCTATACAGCATATATGTCTATGCTGCGATTTGATGTGATTCTCAGCTCTCTCACCCCCATGCAATGCTATGGGGGTGAGAAAAAAGTCAGAATCCGGGTGGCATGCGCATGTCACACGGATCCTGACACTTGCATACCGCGTCAGACTGGATACCGGAGGAATCTCCTGTAAAACCAGTCCTGGCCGCGGTTACATGCCCTGAACCCCGGAGCTGTCCCCTGAGCTCCAGAGTGCAGCCTGAACAGCGAGCGCCGAGTGATTGATTCCCTGGCGACTGCTGTTCAGGTCAGCCCAGCTGCAAACAGATCAGGCAGATCGCTGGAGCTCAGGTTACAGCTCCGGAGCTCAGTGCAGGTAACCGCGGCCAGGACTGGTATTACTGGAGATTTCTCCCGTAGCCAGTCTGATGCTGCTTACCTAAAAACTCACATAGCACTCGCATGACGCTCACATGTCATATGGATGCTATGTGAGGAAAAAAAACACACACTGCACGCAGATCACATTTTGAGCCAAGTATCGCTGTGATTTTTTACACGCCAGTGGAGAAGAGCCCGACAGGAGCATCTCAGCGGCATAAAAATACATGCAGCTGACCCGCTCCTGTCAGGAGAGTGTGTGGCCATGCCGGGGGATGCGATGTGAGACTCGCGCAAGTCTCTCGTAAGTGTGACTCCGGCCTATGCAGGACACTCAACTCACTTTTCTGAGCGAGTATCGCAGACATTTTATAATCGCAAGTGGACAAGAGCCCTTTCAGTGATTTTCGTTCCTTCCCAGCACTCCTTGGAGGATATTCTAGAAAAATGTTCTGGTTTCCCATTGAATTACATTATACTGGTTACGTGAATCAAGCCCGTCCAAGCGTCCGACCTGCTCAATTTCAGTATTGAGCACTTGAGCATTTTAGCATGCCTCACAACTTTTGAAGAACAGAAAGAGGGACAAACGATGCGGCGTACAGCAAGCTGTGCCACCACCCCTAGCCACACCCATTTGGCAGTGAATGATGTTCAGCAGATGCCCCGGACTGTTCATTCATGCAAAGCATTCTCATATTTATAAAAGCTTCACTAGATGACATGTTGCTTTTTTGTGTCTATAAGGCGATGTTCACACATTGCATAAATCTGGTGTTTTTTGTTTTCTGCAGAATCTTACCTGAATATTACATTTTTTCTGCATTTCTAATGACTTTTCCCAATTATTTCATGCGTGTTTGGTGCAGATGTAAATCTGTGTTTTTAAGTGTTTTTTATTGCACAGAAAAGCTTTGATTTTGCAGTTAAAAAAATAACTGTGTTTTTTTATATGCACTTTTTTTAAGCTCCACATAGAAACATCTAAAAAAAAAATGCACCAAAACAGCAGAGTTCAGCAGCGTCTTTTCACAAAATCACATCCACTTTTATTGGACAGTTTTACACGGCAGAATTTGGCTATGTGCGCACGTTGCGTTTTTTCATACGTTTCCGCAGCGTTTTGAACTGCAGCGTTTTAATGCCAAAATGCATGCGTTGTGATTTTCAAGCAAAGTCTATGGGAAATTGGGATTTCTTGTGCGCACAATGCTGTTAAAAATGCAGCGTTTTAGTTGCAGAAAATTTGGCAAAAACTCAGCGTTTAAAGAAGCAGCATGTCAAATGTTTTTGCCATTTGGGCAGCGTTTTGCTAACATTCGAGTCAATGAGAAATGTCATAACGCATCCTAAATCAAAATCCTAGCGTTTTACATGCTTTTTTGACAAAATAAACGCAAGAGTTTTTGACTTTATAATAAGGGCATGATATGTCCCTTTACACACACACAGTCCGACAATTAAATTAATCAAAATCCATAATTTAATGTAATTTTATGCATAAATATTAAAAAATAGTTATAATTTAATAAAATTAGTAATTTTGTGCATGATTTTAATCATGATTTTTTTTATAATTTTTTTCCTTTTTTTCATAGTGTTTGAATGTTTAAACTTTATTTAGCAGTGTATTTGTATTCAAAACGCATGAAACGCATGAAACGCTTTAAGCAATGAAAAAGCATGAATAAGCATGTACATCGTGATAAAAATGCGGCTAAAACGCGGTAAAAACGCAAGCGTATTTTTAGCGTTTTTGTGGTCAAAAACAAATTTGACAAAGACAATTTCTGCCAGAGAATGCGTTTAGAACTGCAACTACGTCAACGCAAAGTGCGCACACAGCCTTTATGTGCAAAAAAATTGTAGCAGAAAAACCCAGCGTTTACGCTACATTTGAACATGGACTAAATGTTCAAGAAAGTGGATGTGACATCATGAAATCTCCACCCTCGGTACAGTTTTGGTGCATTTTTTTCTCTATAGGCTTCTTTTTGTAGCCTGAAGAAAAATGCAAGCGAAAAAAAAAAGTGGCGTCAACTCTTTTCTGTAGTATAAAAAAAGCATTAAAAACTCATATTGACATCTGCACCAAACATGTATCAAATATCTGGGAAAATGCATAAAAAACACAGCAAACACACAGTAATTAGATAAGATTCTTATTGCGTTGCGTGTTGCAGACACTTGCAGAAAAAAAACACAGCATTTACACTAAGTGTGAATACGGCCTCAGTGGTACAGTTTTATTAAATTTTTATGGGATTTAATAGAGAACAATAATCAATTGCGTCATTTTTTTTGGCTTTTACCGATCCCCATAAGATTATTTATGGGGATCAGTAAATGGTGAAAAAAATGACGCAATTGATTATTTTTTCTGATCTGATCGCTGTGTTGTTCGGGTCATTACAATTACAGGGACACCAAATATAGCCATGTTATTTGCTGATTTGTGATGTTTATTATTTTTTAAAAAAGCGCAATAAAAAATACATTATTCTATTTTTTAAATTATTTTTAGTAATTTTATTAGAAGAAACAATCTTTTTAGCTCCTTCTAGAATATAGGGCACAGAGATGCTCTGCACTGTTTAATGGAGCTCTGTGTCATGTGTAATCATTGCAGTTCATCCATGTAAAATCCTTCCTCTGACTTCATCAAAGCTTGTGACTCAACTGCTAGGGCTCCTTTTATGTGTTTGAAAGTTGCTACTTTGATTCCAAGGAGAGGGTGAAAAATAAAATTATATTTTTGTCATTTTTTCCTCATTTCATTATAGTAGTTTTCTGGGAACAAAAGAATCTGACTTTTTCCTTCACTTGCATAGAGATGCAGTATATATCTGTCTATATCTCTATGTAGCTGAATAATTTGCTTCTGGCTTCTCCGCTTGCAATATAGAGGTCAAGATTACCAAATCCTCCTGTGCCTTTCAATACAGGCAGTGGCTCAATGGTAGAGCTGCTGCCTATGGACACAAAGTTCATAAGCTCAAGAATTCTAGTGCTGTCGTGGTAAATCAGGGCAGATGAGATTTTATTTTATGCACTGCTCTTCTTGAGTTAATTAATTCACTGCACTGAGAGGAGGAACTGGGACAAGAGCTGTGAACAGTGGGACTATGGGAGTGAGCCCTCAAATTGGGACAACCCCGCTGAATCCGGGATAGTTGGAAGGTATGTTTTAGTGCTCGCTCATTACTAGTTGCCTCTCTTTACCCTGTCTACAGTCTTTTTTACATGAATTATATATTATTGTACTGTTTTTACCCTTTTTAGAAACAGGATTCTGCTTTTGTGCCCAGTTTTTATCAATCTTGAGATGGAGGAGTTTATGCTAAAATATGACATCCTGTCTGACTGGCTCTTCTACTTTCTTCTACCAGAAGAGATGTCAAAAGGATTTCCCGCCCACCCATGGGAGGGCATCTTGCCAGTCATGGTTCCCTAGAGGTTTCCTTCCTAGGGGTATTTTCCTTTTCTGAGTGCTGAAGGATGACTCTTTGTGAGTTGAAGGTTTCTGTTTTTTTTTTATTAGATTTTAGCGTGTTTTTATAAAAAGATAAAAATAAAATAAACTATATAGTCAGAATGAAAGGTGATTTCAATGGAATCTCTAAATGGGCTATAGTCAGCAGTGGGATGCCACAGGGATCTGTGCTAGGACCAAATCTTTTTAATCTCTTTATTAATGACCTTGTGGATGAGATTGGTAGTAAAGTGTCAGTCTTTGCTGGTGACACCAAACTATGTAGAATATTAAAAACTGACCTTGATAGTACAATATTACAAAAAGAGCTGGATAAGATGTCAGAATGGGCAGATGCTTGTCAAATGAGATTTAATGTTGATAAATGTAAAGTAATGCACCTAGGACGGAGTAATCCTATAGCTGCATATGCATTACATGGAAGTAAACTAGGGAATACAGAACAGAAAGACTTGGGTATTCTCATTAAAAATAAACTGAGCAGCAGTACGCAATGTCAAGCAGCAGCTGCTAAAGCAAACAAGATTCTAGGGTGTATAAAAAGAGAGATTAGATCCCGGGATCCCAATGTATTGTTACACCTCTATAAATCACTTGTAAGGCCACATCTGGAATATGGGATTCAGTTTTGGGCTCCACATTTTAAGAAGGACATTCAGAAGTTAGAATCAGTTCAAAGGTGGCTAACTAGACTACTACAAGGAATGGAAGGCCTCCCATATGATGACAGGTTGAAAAAGTTAAATATGTTTAGCTTAGAAAAAAGACGTCTCAGAGGAGATCTCATTTATATGTATAATTACATGTATGGTCAATATAAAGGACTGGCACATGACTTATTTCTTCCAAAGACAATACTAAGGACCAGGGGGCATACACTGCGAGTGGAAGAAAAGTGATTCCGGCAGCTAAATAGGAAAGGGTTCTTTACAGTTAGAGCAGTCAGACTGTGGAATGCCCTACCACAAGAGGTAGTAATGGCAGACACTGTAACAGCTTTAATAAAAAAGGCTGGATGATTTCCTCAGTGCACACAACATTGTTGGCTATAAGTGACTTAGGGACAAAATGTAGAATTGGTGGAGGAAGGTTGAACTAGATGGCTTTAGGTCTCTTTTCAACCTATGTAACTATGTAAGATTGGTTTATTGTTGTCACAGCTGTGATATTGCGGTTGGGGAGTCAGGTGGAGGTGGCCATCTAGTTTTTTTTTTTAGTTCACCCCAAGAGTGGTGCTTTAAATCTAAGTCCCCTGCTTTTTGACTGATACCATCAAGAGTCTTCATATGTTATAAGCATTGCTCTCTTCAGTCTTCGGCACTTTATGACCTGCCGACTGCTCCAGTGTTTCATGTGCCTTGCTCTGGCTCTCATAGACTTGTATTAAGAACTTGTGAGGTAACTTCTGATTTCCGGCCAGTCAGAAGTTACAGTCAAAAAATGCTGCTGCGGCACCAGAGCTATGGGTCACAAAAATGAAAGGTAAGCATAAGAACTGAAGTAGGAGCCTTGCATTTAAAGCACCACTCCACCAGTGACAAAAAAAAACAAACAAAATGCTGGAGTGGTGCTTTAATAGCAGCTGTTACACAATAGTCTTGAATAGGTTGAGCTTTGGTGGCCAGCCTGAAGGATGTGGTAATTAGAACATCATTCATGGGCTGCTTAGCTATTAAGCACAGCAATGAGGAACTTTGGCAGGGTCATTGGAAATCTTGAAGTGGACTAGCTTTGTTAATGTTCCAAGTTAGAACATTACTTCTCTGGATTTCTGCCTGCTGATAGCTGTATGGCAGGCAATTTGGGCATCTCACAGTACCCATGAATCTCAGAATATACTTGCCTAACATTTCTCCTGACTCTTACTATATTCATGATAACACAGAACCCATTCATTCTCATACCAATAAACTGACACAGACACTTGAATATGGTTGGAAAAATTGGCCGTATTGTTTTTATTAAGGGTTACCAAACTTAACCAGATCTCATAAAAACCATAACCATCATAAAAGTACCACTTTAACCTTAAAGATACAAATTTACTGTACTGAATACCAGAATCCACCCATGGTCAATGGGCGATTTTACCCCACTAGGACACTAATGCCTCATTAGTGACCCCCCACACAACCACAGCCATTTTTCCACCATACTCTGAAGTCCAAGATTGAAAATATCAATACCTATGTCCGTCCGATATATGTACTCCATCAGGCCAATAAAGGTCACCCTGAAAACCCCCTAAATCCACATGCCTAAATGAAAACTCACCCAAGGAATTGAAAAATTTTAGCAAAAACCCTATTTATTATTTTCCTAATGTTTTTCATAAATCCAAACTGAGAACCATTCCAACCAATCCAGAAATGATTTCCGAAAATACAACAGAAGCTGTAGGAAAAAAGGGGGTTCTTAACAAAAATAATGTCCCTTTCAGCCCGAGAGATAAACTCCAGATTTTTCACCCTACTCAAATCATCACCTCCCAAGTGGATTATTAAAAATCCGGTGACTGATATAGCCTATCACTCCTCTTCAGCTCAACTATCAGGTGCTCCCATCTCATACCTCTACAACTAATCCAAAAAAGAATTAACTTCATCGTGTGAAAAAGAGAGCTTTTCTGTGTACCTCCGCACAGCAGCCCGCTTCTGGGCCAAATAAATAAACAAACACCCAACAATCCACACGATCAAGGGTTCTAAAAATAAATATAATTAATTAAACAAAAAATTCGGTCAAAGATATAACTTGTACTTACCAGAAGTCCATCTCCCCAACTTCATAATTCTACTTATTTATTTATTATTTTTTTTTACCAAAGCTAGCTGCTACTGTAGCAGCGCCAATTCTGAATGAATGTGATTACAATTTTAAATTGCTCTTACCGCAACTAACCAAACGGAACTTTAACATTGCATTAAATTGGAACCTAGTAGCCGGATCTTGAGACCTGTGCAAAAATAAAGCATTACCAAGATGTGGACAAATCGAAAACCAATGCCTGAGATTTGCAACCTGACAGACCCTTGAACTTCTAATAATTGATAGCTTAACCAATTGCCCTTTGCAGAGTTGATCAGTTTTTGAACATAAATAAAAATCAAACAATGACCTCTAAATACTTTCACATCATTAACCAATAGACTACCTACCACTTTCTTACTTGGCGACACCAACTCAGATATACACAAAGCTGCCAAAAATGCTATCACAAATGTAGTCCTAAATAAAGCTGCTTCAAAGTCATCCATACAAACCGAATCTAAGGTAACCCATAACTCTTCCAGCAATTCCACCCAAAATGGGACGTCTAACATCAGCCTGCCTGGAGCTTCTCTTAAGCCCTTTCAAAAACTGCCTGAAAAAAACGAAAGCAGAGATTCAAAACCCCACAATTTAAGAAAAAAGGAAACCCCAGACAAAACTTAGTGTAGTGTTGCATAACTAATACCAAATGACAGCTCAAAGTGAACATATTCCCACACAACAGATAAATTACTACAATAACAATTAAAACCCTTCCCTCACAAAAACTCCTCCATCTTTCCAATGTGGCAGTACATGCTGCCCATGTATTCGAGGCTAAATAATGTTTTAATATATACTGGGATTAAATTCCCAACACTACCCACAAGAGCTCTGGACAGGGCAACTCTTTTCTTCCCTCCTGCGCTCTGTCCCTCAGACTGGTCAGCCGCTGTAAGCAAGATAAAAGTGAAACAACCTCTAACTCCTGAACAGTGACGTCTTCAACCAAATATTATATTTCAAACACTGAAAACCAGCTGTCTCAAAACCTTCGCTGCCCAAAAACATTTTGAAGAAAGGGTATTGATCCCGAAAACAACCCCTTTACTACTAGACAAAAGACTAATCCTCTTATTGGCAAGCGTACTACCAAAGATAGAAACAGAAACAAGAACTGAAAACAAATGCAAAACATCTCTCTTATTATTTAAACCAACCTCAACCCACTTCTCCTGCCAGGTCCCTGTTGACCAAGCCATACCAAAACAAACTAAAAAAACCAAAACCACTATCCGTGCACATGCTCAAACCAAGATCCTCTGAAGAACAAAACTGATCCTGAAAACACGTAATTCCAATTAGCTCACACAAAAAACTCTGCCAAACCAATAAAACCTCCCTCATTTTATCCGACACCCGAACATGCGCACCTGCCGAATTCAAACCTTTGATACTCTTATACAACCATCGGCAGAACACCCTCCCCATAGGGATAAATCTGAGAGCAAAGTTCAACGATCCCAACAGAGATTGTAACTCGCGAAGGGTAACCTTTCTTTTAGCAGAAATTTCCTCTACCAAGCTTTGCAAGCGAGACAATTTTTCCTTTGGAAAGCTGTATTCCATAGCCACAGAATCAATTGAAATTCCTAAAAATTCTATTTTCTGGCATGGAAATACCATGTTTTGTTTTTTTTTCCTTGGCCACGGAAACCACAAAATGTTCCACGACCATTAAAAATTTTTGAACCAATTCCATACATAAATTCGAGCCCCCGTGGCCAATAAACAAAAAAAAAAAAAATCATCAAGATAGTTCAGGACTCCACCAGCAAGTACTGAATCCTGTACTACCCAATAGAGAAATGAAGAAAAAACATTTGAAATAAAAACGCGACCATGCGAACCCCATCAGGAGGCATCTATCGAAATAAAATTCACCATTAAAGAAAAAACCAAGAGAGTTAAACCTTGAAGGGTGTACAGGAAGCAGCCGAAATGCAGACTTGATGTCCGTTTTTGCCCGTAGGGCCCCCCTGACCAAATTGCCTAAGGAGCTCTACTGCCACATCAAACGACACATAACTAACTGAAGCTACTCCGGTATCCACCTCGTCATTGAGGGACCCACCTTTAGGATATGAAAGGTGATGGATTACCCTGAAAGAGCCAGCTTCTTTCCTAGGTACTATCCCTAATGGTGAAATATGAAAATTAACAAAAGGTGGTCCAGGCAAAGGCCCTGCTAACCTACCTAACCATAGCTCTTTTCCAATGTGTTTAACAACATAAAACCCTCTGAGGGCTAACACACGGTAAAATCTTAACTAAAACACATCCTAAACCTGTAAAATAAGGAACAAAAAAACATGTTTAAAGCCCTTATATATTATTCTGGCTTTCTCCCTGTCTGGGTACCGCTTTAACCACGGGAGCATTTTTCCCAAGCTCACAGGAGTCTGTGCTTTTGAGAAAAAAACTCCCAAGGATTATAAACCTGTTGACGCACTGAACCACCCTGTTTAAAACATCTGGATAAAAGGTGATAACCACCACAGGATGAGCACTCATGCCTGAACCCGAAATTATTAAGCCACTAACACGTCAATTCATTATTAGCAAAAACACACTCCTTTTTATCAATTGTTGAGTAGGAGCCTGTTTTGCTAAAATACCCCTCTGTGGCAACCTCAAGTTCAGCAATAACCCCACATCCTTCTCACCCCATCTCATCCTGGAATGTACCGACATCTTGTGCCGGAATGATTCATCGTATGTAAGTCAGATGAAAACCTAAAGATTAAGCCTGACAAGTTAATTGCTTCCTTAAAGCATGTTTGAGGGATGCCCTTAAAGCTACCCTTATGTGCATCAGGCTGTACATGTGTGTGTATGGTGTCTACCCTACTTCCCCCCTGCAAGAACTCAGCGCACACGCCAGGGCCGTATTTACCATTAGGCACCCGTGGTCCCGTGCCTAGGGCGGCAGGATGCAGGGGGCGGCACCTTCTAGCAGTAAAAAAAAAAAAAAATATTTTTTTTTTTTTTTTACACATTCATTAAATCCGCTGTATTTTCGGAGGGGGGAGGGGGGAGAGGCGCACCTTTATTTATTTGTATCCACGTCAATTAAGATGCGAATGCAGACAAACTGCAGCGGCCGGGCACAGAGAGCTGATTGACCCCGGAACTGCCGGCGCCAGCACTTCCGGGGTCACAGGCGCGCCAATCAGCTCCTTCCTCTGTGCTGCGTCCAATGCTGTATGGATTTCACATGCAGAGCTCACAGCAGGACGCCGCAGTGGACGCCGCGATGGAAGCCGGTGTCAGAAGAGGATACTCACGTGAGCCAGGAAGATGACGGCGGGCCCTGGAGCAGGTAAGTGCTCGCAGAGCTGAAGATTCATAAGGAGCGTGGGGGTGTCTCTAATGCAGACTGGAGATCTGCGTATGGGCTGGGAGGAGAGAGGCTGATACTGGGGGAGACTTGGGGGAAGAGAAGCTGATACTGGGGGAGGCTGGGAGGAGAGAGTATGATGCTGGGGGAGGCTGGGAGGAGGGAGGCTGATGCTGAGGGAGGCTGATGCTGGGGGAGGCTGGGAGGAGAGAGGCTGATGCTGAGGGAGGCTGATGCTGGGGGAGGCTGGGAGGAGAGAGGTGGAGGCTGGGAGGAGGGAGGCTGATGCTGAGGGAGGCTAATGCTGGGGGAGGCTGGGAGGAGAGAGGCTGATGCTGGGGGAGGCTGGTGCTGGGGGAGGATGATGCTGGGGGAGGCTGGGAGGAGGGAGGCTGATGCTGGGGGAGGCTGGGAGGAGGGAGGCTGATGCTGAGGGAGGCTGGGAGGGGGGAGGCTGAGAGGAGAGAGGCTGATGCTGGGGGAGGCTGGGAGGAGGGAGGCTGATGCTGAGGGAGGCTGATGCTGGGAAAGGCTGATGCTTCGGGAGGCTCGGAGGAGAGAGGCTGATGCTGAGAGAGGCTGATGCTGGGGGAGGCTAGGAGGGGGGAGGCTGATGCTGGTGGAGGCTGATACTGGGGGAGACTGGGAGGAGGGAGGCTGATGCTGAGGGAGGCTGATGCTGGGGGAGGCTGGGAGGAGGGAGGCTGATGCTGAGGGAGGCTGATGCTGGGGGAGGCTGATGCTGGGGGAGGCTGGGAGGAGGGAGGCTGGGAGGAGGGAGGTTAATGCTGAGGGAGGCTGATGCTGGGGGAGGCTGGGAGGAGAGAGGCTGATGCTGAGGGAGGGGGAGGCTGGGAGGAGAGAGGGGGAGGCTGGGAGGAGAGAGGCTGATACTGGGGGAGGCTGATGCTGGGAGAGTTTGGGAGGAGAGAGGCTGATGCTGGGGGAGGCTGGGAGGAGAGAGGCTGGTGCTGGGGGAGGCTGATGCTGGGGGAGGCTGGGAGGAGGGAGGCTGATGCTGGGGGAGGCTGTGAGGAGGGAGGCTGATGCTGAGGGAGGCTGGGAGGGGGAAACCTGGGAGGAGAGAGGCTGATGCTGGGGGAGGCTGGGAGGAGGGAGGCTGATGCTGAGGGAGGCTGATGCTGGGGGAGGCTGGGAGGAAAGAGGCTGATGCTGAGGGAGGCTGATGCTGGGAGTGGCTGATGCTGCGGGAGGCTCGGAGGAGAGAGGCTGATGCTGAGGGAGGCTGATGCTGGGGGAGGCTGGGAGGAGAGAGGCTGATGCTGGGGGAGGCTGGGAGGGGGGAGGCTGATGTTGCGGAAGGCTAGGATGGGGGGAGGCTGACGCTGGGAGAGGCTGGGAGGAGGGAGGCTGATGCTGAGGGAGGCTGATGGTGGGGGAGGCTGGGAGGAGAGAGGCTGATGCTGGGGGAGGCTGGGAGGAGGGAGGCTGATGCTGAGGGAGGCTGATGCTGGGGGAAGCTGGGAGGAGAGAGGCTGATGCTGGGGGAGGCTGGGAGGAAAGAGGCTGATGTTGAGGAAGGCTGATGCTGGGAGAGGCTGATGCTGCGGGAGGCTCGGAGGAGAGAGGCTGATGCTGAGGGAGGCTGATGCTGGGGGAGGTTGGGAGGAGAGAGGCTGATGCTGGGGGAGAGGCTGCTGGTGAAGGCGGGGGAGAGCGGCTGCTGCTGGGGGAATGGGAGAGAGGGGCCAATCCTAGAGACAGAGGACAAGGGTTGAGGGATAGTGCAATGACAAAATCGATGGCGGGGGAGTGTAAGGACTCAGAATGAGAGGGGGGCAGCATTGGGAGCTCATTATGGAGAAGGGGCAGCATGTGTGGGCTCAGTATGGAGTGGAGCAATGTAGGGGAGTCAATATCAAGAGTGGGGTAGTGTGTGTGTGTGTGTGTGTGGGAGGGGTGTCTCAGCATAAGCGTTAGTGTGGTGGTCTTAGGATGAGTGGGGCAGCATGGAGGTGTCATTATGAAAAAGAGGAAGGCAGCATTAGGAGCTCATGGAGAGGGGCAACATGCATGGGACATTGTGAGGAGGGAACAGCATGCATGGGAAACTGTGAGGAGGGAGCAGCATGCATGGGACACTGTGAGGAGGGGGCAGCATGCATGGGACACTGTGAGGAGGGGGCAGCATGCATGGGACATTGTGAGGAGGGGGCAGCATGCATGGGACATTGTGAGGACGGTGAAGCATGCATGGGACATTGTGAGGAGGAGGAAGCATGCATGGGACATTGTGAGGAGGGGGCAGCACGCATGGGACATTGTGAGGAGGGGGCAGCACGCATGGGACATTGTGAGGAGGGGGCAGCACGCATGGGACATTGTGAGGAGGGGGCAGCATGCATGGGACATTGTGAGGGGGGACAGCATGCATGGGACATTGTGAGGAGGGAGCAGCATGCATGGGACACTGTGAAGAGGGGGCAGCATACATGGGACATTGTGAGGAGGGGGCAGCATGCATGGGACATTGTGAGGAGGGAGCAGCATGCATGGGACACTGTGAGGAGGGGGCAGCATGCATGGGACATTGTGAGGAGGGGGCAGCATGCATGGGACATTGTGAGGAGGGGGCAGCATGCATGGGACATTGTGAGGAGGGAACAGCATGCATGGGAAACTGTGAGGAGGGGGCAGCATGCATGGGACATTGTGAGGACAGGGAAGCATGCATGGGACATTGTGAAGAGGGAGCGGCATGCATGGGACATTGTGAGGATGGAGCAGCATGCATGGGACATTGTGAGGAGGAAGCAGCATGCATGGGACACTGTGAGGAGGGGGCAGCATGCACGGGACATTGTGAGGAGGGGCAGCATGCATGGGACATTGTGAGGAGGGGGCAGCATGCATGGGACATTGTGAGGAGGGAACAGCATGCATGGGAAACTGAGGAGGGAGTAGCATGCATGGGACATTGTGAGGAGGGGGCAGCATGCATGGGACATTGTAAGGACGGGGAAGCATGCATGGGACATTGTGAGGAGGGGGCAGCATGCATGGGACATTGTGAGGAGGGGGCAGCATGCATGGGACATCGTGAGGAGGGAACAGCATGCATGGGAAACTGTGAGGAGGGAGCAGCATGCATGGGACATTGTGAGGAGGGGGCAGCATGCATGGGACATTGTGAGGACGGGGAAGAATGCATGGGACATTGTGAGGAGGGGGAATCATGCATGGGACATTGTGAGGAGGGGGCAGCATGCATGGGACATTGTGAGGAGGGGGAAGCACGCATGGGACATTGTGAGGAGGGGGCAGCACGCATGGGACATTGTGAGGAGGGGGCAGCATGCATGGGACATTGTGAGGAGGGGGCAGCATGCATGGGAAACTGTGAGGAGGGAGCAGCATGCATGGGACATTGGGAGGAGGGGCAACATGCATGTGACATTGTGAGGAAGGGGCAGCATGCATGGGACACTGTGAGGAGGGGGAAGCATGCATGGGACATTGTGAGGAGGGGGCAGCATGCATGGGACATTGTGAGGAAGGGGCAGCATGCATGGGACATTGTGAGGAGGGGGCAGCATGCATGGGACATTGTGAGGAAGGGGCAGCATGCATGGGACATTGTGAGGAGGGGGCAGCATGCATGGGACATTGTGAGGAGGGGGCAGCATGCATGGGACATTGTGAGGAGGGGGCAGCATGCATGGGACATTGTGAGGAGGGGGCAGCATGCATGGGACATTGTGAGGAGGGGGCAGCATGATGTGAGGTCAATGTGCAGATCATATTTCAGAATTGAGGAAGGTGTGGTGGGTATAATTTATACGGGAGGGCAGTGTGTAGTTTATTAGGGGCAGTGTGACAGTCACAGTATATAAGTGGGGACGGTGTGGTGGGAATATTTTATACTCATGCTATGTTTTGATGTGCCTGTGGTGATCCCCATTGGGGGGGTTAGTGCCCTTTGTTTCTCATTGATACTTTTTCAAGTGTTTTACAGAGTAGATCTGCCTTAAACAGATGTCGTGTGCGAAAACTCAGTGTTACGTTGTCACTAAGGGGCGCGACCACTTAAAGTGCCTAGGGCAGCATGAAGGCAAAATACAGCCCTGGCACACGCTGTAAATGAACTCCCTAACACTGTCCCTATTACCTACTCCAGTGTTAGTACCGAGGGAATAGGATAGCTTACCAGTCTTGCAGGGACAATCACCAATCCTGTCGGTTGTCTCCAGCAGCTGGGGAGCGATGGCTGCGCCGGCCGCAGCGGTAGGCCCTGAAGTTCATCCCGCCTCACCGCTCTCGCTCCCGGAGTCCTTCGAAGACCAGGCCTATAGTGCTGCCGCTGCACTAGAGCTCTTTTGCAGCAGCGACGGCAAGCTACAGCCCATACCGAAGTCCTCACCCGCCGGCGGCCTGAAAAACCCATCTTCTTCTGGAGCGGCGGAAGCCAGACGTCCGACATCCAGGCCGGCGGTCACCTCGTGATGACATGACAACCAGCCAGGCCATGATGCCCAATACCACTGGGATTGACCGTGAAGATCTCGCCCGACTGCCTCTTCCTTTACTGCGGGACTGGTCCAGCGATGCCGCCGACGACCTCTTCCAAGCACCGCTACTCTTCGCTCCAGCCGACCTCCGACCCGATCTTCCTCCCGACGCCGGCAGTGAGTACACTTCTTTCCTTTTCCTCGACCTCCGAGCACCGACCGAAACCTCCACCGGACTCGCACCCGAACCAGGAACAGGTACTACGGACACCTCGCCCCACTCCATACTGCCCGACACTTCAGCGGTACCATCCCAAGGCAGGCTCTCATCGCCGACTTCCTCGCCAGCTCTCCTGAGCATTTGTTGCAGCAGTGACTTCATGACAAATCATTCATTCTCATACTAATAAACTGACACAGACACTTGAATATGGTTGGAAAAATTGGCCGTATTGTTTTTATTAAGGGTTACCAAACTTAACCAGATCTCATAAAAACCATAACCATCATAAAAATACCCCTTTAACCTTAAAGATACCAATTTACTGTACTGAATACCAGAATCCACTCATGGCCAATGGGCGATTTTACCACTCTAATAAAAACAAACGACAAAAATAAAAAATAAACGAACAAAAAAATAACAAAGTACATAAAATAAGGGAGGGAGGGTGGGACAAATCACTTGATCCTGTCAGCTGTGACTGACACAGCTGACTTAGGCTATGTGCGCACTGGGAAATGGAATTTTCTTGAGAAAATTCCGCATGCTCTCAAAGATTACCGCACCCGCGGTAAAAAACCGCGGCAAACCGCACCCGAAAACCGCATGCGGTTTGCCGCGGTTTGCTGCGGTTTCACTGCGGTATTGTTCGCGGTATTGCCGCGGTTTTGCCGCGTGCGGGTTGGGATGTGCTTTATTGCATTCAATGCAATAAAGCACATTGAAAAAAAAAAAAAAAGTCATTTAATTCTGAGATAGTAGATACAGTTAGGTCCAGAAATATTTGGACAGTGACACAATTTTCGCGAGTTGGGCTCTGCATGCCACCACATTGGATTTGAAATGAAACCTCTACAACAGAATTCAAGTGCAGATTGTAACGTTTAATTTGAAGGTTTGAACAAAAATATCTGATAGAAATTGTAGGAATTGTACACATTTCTTTACAAACACTCCACATTTTAGGAGGTCAAAAGTAATTGGACAAATAAACCAAACCCAAACAAAATATTTTTATTTTCAATATTTTGTTGCGAATCTTTTGGAGGCAATCACTGCCTTATGTCTGGAACCCATGGACATCACCAAACGCTGGGTTTCCTCCTTCTTAATGCTTTGCCAGGCCTTTACAGCCGCAGCCTTCAGGTCTTGCTTGTTTGTGGGTCTTTCCGTCTTAAGTCTGGATTTGAGCAAGTGAAATGCATGCTCAATTGGGTTAAGATCTGGTGATTGACTTGGCCATTGCAGAATGTTCCACTTTTTTGCACTCATGAACTCCTGGGTAGCTTTGGCTGTATGCTTGGGGTCATTGTCCATCTGTACTATGAAGCGCCGTCCGATCAACTTTGCGGCATTTGGCTGAATCTAGGCTGAAAGTATATCCCGGTACACTTCAGAATTCATCCGGCTACTCTTGTCTGCTGTTATGTCATCAATAAACACAAGTGACCCAGTGCCATTGAAAGCCATGCATGCCCATGCATCACGTTGCCTCCACCATGTTTTACAGAGGATGTGGTGTGCCTTGGATCATGTGCCGTTCCCTTTCTTCTCCAAACTTTTTTCTTCCCATCATTCTGGTACAGGTTGATCTTTGTCTCATCTGTCCATAGAATACTTTTCCAGAACTGAGCTGGCTTCATGAGGTGTTTTCAGCAAATTTAACTCTGGCCTGTCTATTTTTGGAATTGATGAATGGTTTGCATCTAGATGTGAACCCTTTGTATTTACTTTCATGGAGTCTTCTCTTTACTGTTGACTTAGAGACAGATACACCTACTTCACTGAGAGTGTTCTGGACTTCAGTTGATGTTGTGAACGGGTTCTTCTTCACCAAAGAAAGTATGCGGCGATCATCCACCACTGTTGTCATCCGTGGACGCCCAGGCCTTTTTGAGTTCCTAAGCTCACCAGTCAATTCCTTTTTTCTCAGAATGTACCCGACTGTTGATTTTGCTACTCCAAGCATTTCTGCTATCTCTCTGATGGATTTTTTCTTTTTTTTTCAGCCTCAGGATGTTCTGCTTCACCTCAATTGAGAGTTCCTTAGACCGCATGTTGTCTGGTCACAGCAACAGCTTCCAAATGCAAAACCACACACCTGTAATCAACCCCAGACCTTTTAACTACTTCATTGATTACAGGTTAACGAGGGAGACGCCTTCAGAGTTAATTGAAGCCCTTAGAGTCCCTTGTCCAATTACTTTTGGTCCCTTGAAAAAGAGGAGGCTATGCATTACAGAGCTATGATTCCTAAACCCTTTCTCCGATTTGGATGTGAAAACTCTCATATTGCAGCTGGGAGTGTGCACTTTCAGCCCATATTATATATATAATTGTAGTTCTGAACATGTTTTTGTAAACAGCTAAAATAACAAAACTTGTGTCACTGTCCAAATATTTCTGGACCTAACTGTATATAGACAGAAGAATAGATAGAGGGATAAATAGATAGATAGATAGATAGATAGATAGATAGAGGACAGATCGCTACATTTCCCACGGTCGGCAGTGAGCTCACATTACCGGCCGTGGGAAATGACCGGTAATTACCTCTGCTGTCTGCTGCATTCATTCAGCGCTGTGTCTGTGACAGTCGCGGCTGGATGTAAGCAGCGCAGGACGTCGGAGCTATGGATTACGCCGGAGCTTTGGTGCGGGAGGGGTTAATAAAATGGTGAACGAGGCTTGTTTGTTTTATTTAAAATAAAGTATTTTTCTGTGTGTGTTTTTTCACTTTACTTACGGGTTGATCATGTCAGCTGTCTCATAGACGCTGCTATGATCAAGCCTGGAGTTAATGGCGGTGATCCACCACCATTAACCCCTTGTATTACCCTGACCGCCACTGCTACACGGCGGCAGGAAGAGCTGAGGACACGCCGGTGCTGCCGCATAATGCATGCGACGGTGCCGGGGCAGCTGTGGCTGATATTCTTGGCTGCGGGAGGGGGAGTGAGGCGGGGGACATTAACCCTGCCCCTCTCCCTCCCCAGCCTGAGAATACCAGGCCGCCGCTGTGTGCTTATGTCGGCTGGACGGTAAATATGCAGCGGAGCCCACGTTCTTTTTTTTCTATATTTCCGTTTTCTTTCTATGTGTGTTCTATGTGTCTGTGTCTGTGTTCTGTGTCTGTGATGTGTGTGTGTTTGATCTGTGTGTTTGTTTACTCTCTGCACGGCTTCCTCTTCCTGTAATGACATCACTTCCCTGCAAAACCGCAGACAGGCGATGTACATTACCGGAGGTAAACCGCAAAATACCGCAGGGAATAACGCAGGAAAACGCAATGAACCGCACAGAATTTGCTTCCTGCGTTATTCCCTGCGGGATTTCACGATTACATTGCAGTCAATGTAGTGAAATCCCGCAGTGATGTGCGGAAAAGAATTGACATGCAATTGTTTTTGCCGCGGGAATCCCGCAGCAAAACATGCAGCTGTCAAATTCCGCCTAGTGCGCACAGGATTTTTTTTGCCCATAGGTTTTGCTGGTGATTCACTGCAGAGATGTTATGAACATTTTCTGCAGCGAAACATGCAGCAAAACCGCAAAAAATCCGCGGCAAAATCCGGTAAGTGCGCACATAGCCTAAAACCCAGCTATTTATACAAACTCCTTCCCACACAACATTGACAATAACCAATCAATATTTCATAAACACCCGCGCAGTCAGCTGATTGGCTACATGCCAGCTGACTCACGTTACCAGGCAGAAAAATCCTCCTCATATTAACCAAAATAGGGTCCGTGCTATCATGACAATCCCAAAGCTACATGCCATGGGATTTTACATGAGTTTTTAAATAAAAGCTGTGGCATTTTGACATCAAAATATCGTGTTGTGTATTTTATTTTATTGGGTAATGTAGTTAGGGTCATGTACTAATAAATGAGGGCCCATCCCATTTATAGAAGTCAATAGGTTTCAGAGATTAAATAGCCCATAATATGACAGCAGTAAACCAGTTTCATAACCATAACACCCTCCTTCAATATAGTTATTTCATCAGAGTGCATTCTCATGAGAGTGCAATTATTCTTCAATCGTATTACTTGAAATGAACAAAAATTAACCTTCACATCAAAACCACCTGCCTATCATTCTTGGTTGACTTTGTGCCAATAAAACAACTCTAGCCCTTCAAAGCTGTAATTTTTGGCATCTGATTGTTAGCAGAAGATCCTTTAAGTCTTGTAAGCTGTTTTTCCTGAACATCCCACAGATGCTCAATTGGTTTGAGACCTTGGGCAATTTGGAAGCCAAATGTTATGCACATGAGATTTCCAACATAGGTTAATAAAGCCTATCTCTAATCTACTGCACCTGACCCAACTGGTTCCTGTACAGAATAATATTCCTAGCTACACAGTCCCTGGTGGAACCTGCAATGGCAGGAATAACCCTAGCTGGAACACTTGGAGACCTCAACTCGGACCTGACTACCTGAAAGGCCATCGAGTTGTTCTTTGTACCTCCTTAGGAACCAGAGGTTTATTGCTAAGCACAATAACCCACAATAGGGATTGTTTGCAAAGATTGGTAAGGATAAAATGTGTGGAAACATTAAATGTGCAAAATGTGGAAAAAGGTGGAGTAGCTACTGAAAATAAGGATAACCTCCTACACCCTAACTATAAACAGGGGAAAAGAGTAGGTTAGACAAGTGAGAACGCAAAGAGTATTGATCTAGTTGGTCTCTATCTAATAAGCAAAATCCCTTGGCAATGGGGATGGAACTCAATGGCAGGATCCACATAGGAATATCGCTAGCAGCAACAAACCAAAAAGAATAGAAACAATAGTAAATGATAAACAGCACTTGAACAGGGATTGACCAAGCTGTGGCTCAGCAAAAAAAAGGAAAGAGACTACACAGCACAAAGGTCACTGGATCTAATCCTGAGGCATGACAGTACCCTCTGTTCCATGAGGGACTACTGGACCCACAGAGATCACTAACAGAACTCTCTCACCTGGCGATCTGAATGCATATCTTTCACATTAACCCGGGATTTATCTTTTGGACCATAACCCTTGCACTTGACGAGGTACTACAACTGGCTTCTGACACGTCTGGAGGCTGTAACTTGCTCCACCTCATACTCCCAATCCTCCTTAAATTCTATGTCAATAATGTTCCGAGAACTAGGCTTCCCATTAAAACCTCTTAAGAAGGAAGAAATAGAAGGTGTTATTGATCGTCGACACCACAGGGAGTTGTAGTTTAACAGTCACTGGGTTCAGGACTTTAATGAAGGACTAACAAATTTGGGAGCAAATTTTTTAGATGGCACTTTGAGACATAATTTTTTTTAGGTCAACCACACAAACTCTCCCACCCTAAAGACAGGAGCTCGGACTGCAAACCTGAAAAATTAAGAAAAAAAACAGAAGAAAAGCCCCAAAGCAAAAAAAATGCCAGGTCCTGGTAGCTGTAGCGATATGGTTATTAAGACCAAACTATCAAGAGGCAGAAAATCCACCCGGTCCTCCTGATTAGACAAAACAAAACATCTTAAATAATTTTCTACGTCTTGGTTTCTCCTCTCTGTCTGCTCATTAGTCTCAGGATGATAACCTGAGAATAATGTCAGTTTACCACACAATACAAACCCATAAGATAGCTAAAAACTGAACTTCTGTAATGGAAATAATATTCTTTAGAACACCATGTAATTTAAGGATGTGATAGATTAACAACATAGCTAACCTCTCATAGTTAACTTTTCAAGTGGAACCAAATGAACCATTTTGCTGAAATGGTCCACCACCAGCCACACAATAGAATTATCCCCAGGAATAGGCAAATCAGTGAAGAAGTCATTGGTCAAGTAGGTCAAAGTCTTAGATGGGACTTCGTTAGGCCAGAGAAAATTTGTTGAGGCCTGGCTAGAGGCTTTAGCATTGGCACAAACTCTGTATTAACAGACGTACTCATAGACATCCTTATGAGCATTCTGTCACCAAAAGGACCTAGAAAGAGATCTCCAAGTAACACAAGAACCAGGATGCCCAGCTAAAATATAATCATGCACTTTATTCAGAATATGCTTGCATAAAGAAGACGGTATTTAAAGCTTGTGCACTCTGGTGCATTAACCTGAGCATCTTGAAAGCAGTGTCTGAGCTCTATTTCCAGAGCTCCTACCCCCACCCTTTCACTAAGAATATTGAGTAGTGATGGCTGAACCTGCAGATATCCGGGATCGGCGGGTCCAATTGGATAAAAAAAAAACAAAAATAAAAAAACAGTTCAGGCCCGGAAATAATCCCAGATATCTCCCTGGTCGCCGACCCCCATATAAGTCTAATAAGTCTATGAAGACCCGAATCATGCTCTTTAAAATGGTGGTAGAAAGGGCTAGGGAGATTAGAGCAGGTGTGTTATATTTACCAGTTTCTATAGGGCTGTCACACTACTTCCGGGGCCGCTCATTATCCCTCATGCATACTGTATGCACTGCTTCGCCCACCTACCGGCAGTCCCAGTGTCTATGTTTAGTTGCTGTGACTAGGCCCCCTACTCTGTGTGACAATGTGTCTAAATGCTTTTACTCCCATATGCTGTGCATTTCTATCCTGTTGTAAAAATAATTAAATAAATAAAAAATTGGCATAGAATCTCCCATATTATGATACTTAGCACAGATAAAGATACAGCTACAGGCTGCAGCCCCCAGCTGTGTGTTTATCTTGGCTATGCATCAAAATAAGAGGGCCCCATACAGCTTTTTTGTTATATTTTTTAAATAAATAATTTGAAAAAAAATCATGCCGTCCACCCCAATTTTGAATCCCAGCCATGATAAAGCTGACAGCTAGGGGCTGGTATTCTCAGGCTGGGGAGGGCCATGGTCTATTAGAGGCGACAATCCCGAAACTTTACACCTCTCTTCCCTATTGCCCTTGTGTGGTGGCAAACAGGTTAATATCAGGGGTTAATGAGAGCTCACAGCTGCCGCTAAGTCCTAGATTAGTAATGGGAGTCGACTATGGAACCTGCCCATTATTAATCTGTAAATGAAAAGAAATAAACACAAACACCCCAAAAATCCTTTATTTAAAATAAAATACGAAAAAAACCCTCTTTCACACCTTTATTATTCCCAAACACCCAGTTCTGACATAGTCTACAAAACGTCTCATGATTCTCAATAATAAATTCATAAATATAGAATTAAAATTCTGAAAAGTTAATATAACTAGTGATGAGCAAGAACTAAAATACTCGAGTGCTCGATATTGCAATTGAGCAGGTCTGACATTCGGAAGGGCTCGATTCCAGTAACAAGTATACTGAAAGTCAATGGGTAACACAAACATTTTTTCTGGAAGAGCCTCCCAGGAGGGCTGGTGAGCAGCAAAGTTACTGAAATGTATGGAAACCGCACTCAAATGGAATGGGAACGGCATGGGGAAGACGCCTGGATTGATCTCTGACTCCGAGCTTGCTGCTGGGAACAATTTTGTCAGAGAATTACGCCACTTATATGAACTGACAATAAAATATACAAAAATGGTTATACAGGAAAAAATGTTAAGAAACATATTTTTTTCCTGTATAGTGACTTGTATATAAGGCAAAATGAAAAAGAGAAAAAAAATACCTTCGCCAATCCTTAATGGAGCTCTCCACGCTGCAACATCGCTAGCAATTGCTAGCGATGTCGCAAGCAATAGTACCCGCCCCCGTCGTTCGTGCGACATTTGTTGATCGATGCCATAGTGAACAATATCGCTACGGCAGCGTCACACGCACATACCTACTCATCGACGTCGCTGTTACCGCCGAACAATTCCTCCTTCAAGGTGGAGGTGCGTTATGCATCACAGCGACGTCACAGCTGCATCACTAAGCGGCCGCCCAATATCAGAAGAGGGGCGGAGATGAGCGGCCGGAACATTCCGCCCACCTCCTTCCTTCCTCATTGCCGGTGGACGCAGGTAAGGAGATGTTTGTCGTTCCTGCGGTGTCACACACAGCAATGTGTGATGCCACAGGAACGACGAACAACCAACGGCATGCACAACTAACGATATTATGAAAAAGAGCGACGTGTCAACGATCAATGATTTTTGTCGTTTTTGCGATCGTTGATCGTCGCTCCTAGCTGTCACACGCTATGATGTCGCTAACGATGCCGAATGTGCGCCACAAACAACGTGACCCCGACGATATATCGTTAGCGATGTCACAGCGTGTAAAGCACCCTTTAGGCTTTGTTCACACATTGCATTTTTGCTGCATTTTGGCATTTTCTTATTGCTTTTAATGTCACAGCGTGTAAAGCACCCTTTAGGCTTTGTTCACACATTGCATTTTTGCTGCATTTTGGCATTTTCTTATTGCTTTTAATGTTAAAAAAAAAAACCACTGTAAGGCCATGTGTGCACTAGAAAGTGACTTTTTCGTAAGGAAAATCCAGACCCTCTAAAAGAATGATGCACCCGCGGTAAAAAAACGCACCAAAACCGCAGCAAAATCCGCATGCAGTTTTACCGCAGTTTGCCGCGGTTTGCCGTGGATGTACCGTGGATTTACCTTTTATTTTCCGCAGCTTGGTCCCTGCAGATTTTTACCATTATCTTTGGCAAAAAACGCAGGTACTTGCAGAAAAGAAGTCCGCGGATATAAAAAAATGCAATGTGCGCACGGCATTTTTTTAAAACCCATAGGATTTGCTGGGGAATGACTGCAGCAATGGTAGACACATTTTCTGCAGCAAATCTGTGGCAAATCCACAGCAAAATCCATGGTAAATCTGCAGTGTGTGCATATAGCCTAAAAATGCTGAAATAATTGACATGCTGCTTCTTTGAAAAATGCAACAGTTTTCCATTTTATTCAGGAAAAAAACAATTGTGTGCATTATATTTATGAAATCTCCTAGATTTTGCTGGTACTGTAAAAATAAGCTATTCATTTGCATAAAACACATGAGAAAACACTACAAAAACGCAGCAAAAAATGCAACATGTGAACACAGCCTTAAAAGCTGGGCCATTCCTCACCATATATCCCCGTCGTCTATGACTAGAGTGGATAACATAGTAAGGGGGAAAATAAAACTACATTTAACATATTACTACCTTATCTGGACATGTGGTGTGTGACATGGTCAGAAAGATCCTGTTTAATTTATGAAGGAGACACTATGAACCTCAAAAAACCTATGCAGACGATGCAAGAACTGCCAAGTATTAGAAGGAAGAGGGACTCCTATTCATGCTTGTATTAAAAGTAAAGGAGGGCCTCATACACATTCTGTTAACATTATTAGGTAGAGGGATGCATAAATTCCTAAAGGCCCCGTCACACACAGAGATAAATCTTTGGCAGATCTGTGGTTGCAGTGAAATCATGGACATATTGTTCCATTTGTGCACAGCCACAAACCTGGCACTGATTGTCCACAATTTCACTGCAACCACAGATCTGCCGCAGATTTATCTCTGTGTGTGACAGGGCCTTTAGGCTTATGCACAAACTGCAAGAGCAGCCAAAAATTAGGACTGACTGCAAAACACACTGTAAGAAACCTAGAGGAGGGCCTCAGAATACAAATGTTTACCCATTGTTATGGAGGGGGAACACCTAGACTAATAAAGCCTTTGCACTATGCACAAAGGTTGCCAAAAATTAATAAGAGGGACTCTAATACACCCTAGTATATTTTCAATTTAAATTCAGGGTTTAACCTTGTTATCAATGACGGTTATAAATAGAATGCACATAATTTTACCATAAAATAATCATATACAGCATTCACATAATGTATTTTAATATTCATTTATTTTTTATTTTTACATGCTCTATGGTACTATATGTATGGACATTATGCAGTGAATTTTTCAATATAATCCTTAATGATATTATTATGTATTAATATTGCATCCTGTACTATTCATGTACATGTATTGTAATTGATTTGTTTATACTCTTGTACTTATTTGTTACTTGAATTATGTAATTATTAAGTATATGAGGCTCTGGGAAATTTAGTTGTAATTTTCCATGGGTGTGATCTTTATCTACGAGGAAAAAGAGAAAATATTCAGCTCACCCCTCTTCACTCCAGGATACCACCACCGATGCACGGAGACTCCATGGCCTGGGCGGGAGGAACATTCAACAGCAAGAGAAAAGATCCAGCATCAGGACGGAGATATAAATATAAAACTTAGAAATTTATTGGGATCCGTTAAAAACGTACGTACAGTGGGGAACACAGTGACACAGGGGAACAGGTGCTATCCTACGCGTTTCAACTTTACGGTATTAATCATGGAAAGATGATTCATGATGAGATTTCCATGATTAAGACCGTAAGGTGGAAACGCGTAGGATAACACCTGTTCCCCTGTGTCACTGTGTTCCCCACTGTACTCACGTTTTTAACGGATCCCAATAAATTTCTAAGTTTTATATTTATATCTCCGTCCTGATGCTGGATTTTTTCTCTTGCTGATGAATGACCTTTATCTATGTCTATGGTATAGGGACATTTCATCTATGATTAAAATCCACACTTATACCATTGTCCCAATGTGAATTCCTCTCACAAGGTAGTGTGCCTGTCTGAGAGTTCCAAGCTGCAACATCCACCCGTAGTAAATAGCTGAATCCGAGAGGAGCAATAAAATAGGAAAAACAAAGCCTAAAACATAACGTTTACTAGATATGCATAAAATGAGTGAAAGCTCACAAGGTGAGTAAAAACAGTAACAAGCACACAAACAATAGTGGTGCTATACACAGGGCATATAGCAAAGCCCACGTCAAAACCACCCTTGGTAAAGAGTTACACTAGGTGACAACCTTCAGAGTAGCTAAGGAGCCTCCTATGATTTACCCAGAGGATAATTAGACAAAAATAAAGACACATACCTCCTTCTTGCCCAAAAATGAGGGTCTCAGTGGAGAACAATTGTGTCCCAAAACTGCTTCTTTATCATGAATCAAGAAATCGTAGATATCATTAAATCCCCTATAGGGAACGATCTTACCACATCCTGAAGAGGTGGCAGGGCGACTATACCAGATAATTCAGGTCTCCTAGGGGAGCTGTCAATCAGCTCTTCAAATCCCACAGGAATGCCACAAAGGAAAAAACTCCATATCTATGTCAGAAACACTCACTCCCACCCGGCAGCGATATTTGACCTTGCGATGTCTCTGTTGTCATGTGATCAATGGAATGCAGTGTCTGTCTCACTGCTACCGGACGGACGTCCCTTTTTACTGCAGTTCCAGATCTCTGATGATCTGCCATTCAACACCGTTGAGTGAAATTCATTCCTTAGGACAGCACACTATAAAAAGTCCACTGCCCTCTACCCTAGCATATGGCCCCCGAAGAAGAAGTGCTGAAACATGCGTTGGGGTTGAGGGACATGGATGTCAAGGTCATTAGTAAGTATTATATATCTCTGTGAGTTCTATACGGCAGTAAATATGCGTACTAATTCGTCTCAGTCTTAGCAGCATTTTGACATTCGCAGTAGATGAATTGGAGGAACTATACTTCCCAGCCTTATTATATAGCACTTAGCACTTTCTCCCTTTCTATGTTTTTGCAGCCCATGAATATAGTGCATAGGTTTTACTAGTCTAGGAGTCACATTTCCAGTCATGTTTGCAGTGTAATGATAGACTATGTTTTCCATGTCATTGGAAATTGCAGTAGGTGCACTACTGAATCCAGTAATTTTGATATAAGGCAATATGGGTGTAATTATTATCATACCCTTGAGATAGATTTTATCAACCAGCAACTTTGCATAATACAAAAATATCCTTTATTACAGGTTCTATATATGCATTTTCTGTGACGGGTATATTTATCAATCTATTGTTTTTCTGTACTGTGATTTCAAATATTTATTGAGGTAAGACTTCACATATTTTTTTATATTAAATATTGATACTATGTTTATGTGACCTACTTCCATGTCCCTGGGTATTATACTGTGGAATTATTTTAAAATACTTTAAAAACTATTTTTTGAATAAAAATTAATATTTTATTTATCATGATTTCCTTAGCTTCTTTAATCTGGATACCAGCTTCGGATTATAGTGTATAGTACCCTAGAAGACACGTAAAGAAGTGACTCAAAAAACATTTTTCCCATTATTTAGGAGTGGAACTTTTTGTAAAGACAATGCACTATGTTCAAGAGCTACCAAAAATTACAAGGATGAACTCTAATACACCCTAGAAGACAGGTAAAGGAGGTTCTCAGAAACCCATATTTTCCTATTATTACAAAATGTGACTCCTAGACTAGTAAAACCTATGCACTATATTCATGGGCTGCAAAAACATAGAAAGGGAGACTGCAATACACCCTGGAAGACACGTAGAAGAGGACCTCGGAATGCAATTTTTAAAATCCCTATCCATATGCCTGTAAGCCAAACCTATCCCCCATCCATCTATCTCTACAGTGTATATCATTAACAGAGATATTAATAGGGCATAGAATTGATGTAGGCCTGACAAGGGACATTTGGTTTTAGAGTGCAGCAGCAACGATCACTGCCTATATGCCTAGCATTCAAACATGTTCCTCCTCCAACAGCTATTCCTTCACGGAATGGGTATAAGTGATGCTCAGCCCTGTGCAAGCTACGTGCAGTGTTTGAACAGCTTAAACTGAGGGTAAAATCAGCGTGATCTGATGTAGTGTGCACACAGAAAACAAATAAAAATAATGTTTGAAATACGCCGCCCAGCCTCCCCAAAAGTATCTGTTGTATCTGGGTGCACCCTGTCACACACAGAGTTTCTCAAGGAAGCGGTGATGTTGTGTGCGACATGCAGGTGTAGCACGGGCACGCCTTTCTTGGAGAACGAGTGGCAATTGGGCATCGGCTCTTGGGGCACTGCGATGGGCATAAGGTCTAGAAAATCCTCTGTGTAAAAAGGGTGGAAAGGCAGCATTTCTGTAGCCAACAGCTTGCAGATGCTGAAAGTCAACCTCTTTGGCATGTCATGCCCTTCTAAAATAATGTAAAACACAGCAAGGGGACTCCAACCACAGTCTCCCTTGTTTAAAAAATTGGGCCACACACACACCACTTCACTGGCATCAGTTGTCCCCCAGTTGCAATCTTACAAAGATGCTTTGCATGAAGCACTTTCAAAAATACACCAGCCTTTCGCCTCCCCTGGATGACACAGGGGTAGAAAAGTCCTTTGTGATCCATGACTTGTTCATCTTGGTTCTTTTTGAAGAAAGCAAGGGGACTCCAACTACGGTCTCCCTCGTTTCCAAAAATTGGGCCACACACACCACTTCACTGGCATTAGTTGTCCCCAGTTGCAATCTTGCAAAGGTGCTTTGCATGAAGCACTCTCAAATATACACCAGCCTTTCGCCTCCCCTGGACGACACAGGGGTAGAAAAGTCCTCTGTGATCCATGACTTGTTCATCTTGGTTCTTTTTGAAAAAAGCAAGGGGACTCCAACCACAGTCTCCCTCAATTCCAAAAATTGGGCCACACACACACCACTTCACTGGCATCAGTTGTCTCCCAGTTGCATTCTTACAAAGATGCTTTGCATGAAGCACTCTCAAAAATACACCAGCCTTTCGCCTCCCCTGGATGACACAGGGGTAGAAAAGTCCTTTGTGATCCATGACTTGTTCATCTTGGTTCTTTTTGAAAAAAGCAAGGGGACTCCTACCACGGTCTCCCTCATTTCCAAAAATTGGGACACACACACCATTTCACTGGAACCAGTTTTCCCCCAGTTGCAATCTTACAAAGGTGCTTTGCATGAAGCACTCTCAAAAATTCACCAGCCTTTTGCCTCCCCTGGATGACACGGGGGTAGAAAAGTCCTCTGTGATCCATGACTTTTTCATCTTGGTTCTTTTTGAAAAAAGCAAGGGGACTCCAACCACAGTCTCCTTCATTTCCAAAAATTGGGCCACACACACACCACTTCACTGGCATCAGTTGTCCCCCAGTTGCATTGTTACAAAGATGCTTTGCATGAAGCACTCTCAAAAATACACCAGCCTTTCGCCTCCCCTGGAGGACACAGGGCTAGAAAAGTCCTCTGTGATCCATGACTTGTTCATTTTGGTTCTTTTTGGAAAAAGCAAGGGGACTCCAACCACAGTCTCCCTCGTTTCCAAGAATTGGGCCACACACACACCACTTCACTGGCATCAGTTGTCCCCCAGTTGCATTGTTACAAAGATGCTTTGCATGAAGCACTCTCACAAATACACCAGCCTTTCGCCTCCGGTGGATGACATAGGGGTAGAAAAGTCCTCTGTGATCCATGACTTTTTCATCTTGGTTCTTTTTGAAAAAAGCAAGGGGACTCCAACCACAGTCTCCCTCGTTTATAAAAATTGGGCCACACACAAACCAATTCACTGGCATCAGTTGTCCCCCAGTTGCAATCTTACAAAGGTGCTTTGCATGAAGCACTCTCAAAAATACACCAGCCTTTCGCCTCCCCTGGATGACACAGGGGTAGAAAAGTCCTCCGTGATCCATGACTTGTTCATCTTGATGAACGTTAGTTTGTCCACATTGTCACTGGACAGACGCGTGCGCTTATCTGTCAGCACACACCCAGCAGCACTGAAGACACGTTCCAAGAGAACAATGGCTGCAGGACATGATAAAATCCCCAATGCATAAGTGGCGAGCTCAGGCAATTCATCCAGATTGGAAGCCCAAAATGAGCAAGGCTCAAGTTGCACAGTAATGGCATCGATGTTCACTTGCAGATACTACGATATCTGTGTCTTCTCTTTTTACTCGTCCAGCTCTTTTGTTTTCGCATGAGTATATGTCCTTGTCACTTTCCAATGTGTTTGTGGTGTCTTGGGAGTTGTTGGTCATCTTTTGGACACCTTTGAAGGGGTTTTCTATGTGTTTTTATATGTTTGTGCTTGCCTCCCATTGTTTTCAATGGGGTTCGAGTGGTTCGTCGAAATGTTCGTCAAACGGTTGCCTCCGTTCGACGAACCGAACCGAACTCGAACGCCAGGGGGGAGGCTCATCTCTAGTGGACATGCCTGTGGATTTTGACCAATCATACAGACCGAGAACACCACATGTTTCGCAATCCACCATAACTGCTCTACAAACCTATATTTGACCTGTAGTATTTCATAGTAGAAAACTAATAATATCCAAATAGACTTTTAAATGCTGATAATTAATTATTTTTATTGTGAAAAAAAGAGCACACAGTGCAGGATGTCAACCTCATAAAAACATCAAAAATAACACACAGAGCAGTGTGGTCGACAAAAAAAAAAAGTTAAAATAAATATACAATTACAAGATCTTTGAACAGTAAGGAGTTCATACACAAAAAATACCCAAATATATATATATATATATATATATATATATATATATACAGTGCCTACAAGTAGTATTCAACCCCCTGCAGATTTAGCAGGTTTACACATTCGGAATTAACTTGGCATTGTGACATTTGGACTGTAGATCAGCCTGGAAGTGTGAAATGCACTGCAGCAAAAAAGAATGTTATTTCTTTTTTTTTTTTTTAAATTGTGAAAAGTTTATTCAGAAGGTAATTTATTATTCAACCCCTCAAACCACCAGAATTCTGTTTGGTTCCCCTAAAGTATTAAGAAGTATTTCAGGCACAAAGAACAATGAGCTTCACATGTTTGGATTAATTATCTCTTTTTCCAGCCTTTTCTGACTAATTAAGACCCTCCCAAACTTGTGAACAGCACTCATACTTGGTCAACATGGGAAAGACAAAGGAGCATTCCAAGGCCATCAGAGACAAGATCGTGGAGGGTCACAAGGCTGGCAAGGGGTACAAAACCCTTTCCAAGGAGTTGGGCCTACCTGTCTCCACTGTTGGGAGCATCATCCGGAAGTGGAAGGCTTATGGAACTACTGTTAGCCTTCCACGGCCTGGACAGCCTTTGAAAGTTTCCACCCGTGCCGAGGCCAGGCTTGTCCGAAGAGTCAAGGCTAACCCAAGGACAACAAGGAAGGAGCTCCGGGAAGATCTCATGGCAGTGGGGTCATTGGTTTCAGTCAATACCATAAGTAACATACTCCACCGCAATGGTCTCCGTTCCAGACGAGCCCGTAAGGTACCTTTACTTTCAAAGCGTCATGTCAAGGCTCGTCTACAGTTTGCTCATGATCACTTGGAGGACTCTGAGACAGACTGGTTCAAGGTTCTCTGGTCTGATGAGACCAAGATCGAGATCTTTGGTGCCAACCACACACGTGACGTTTGGAGACTGGATGGCACTGCATACGACCCCAAGAATACCATCCCTACAGTCAAGCATGGTGGTGGCAGCATCATGCTGTGGGGCTGTTTTTCAGCCAAGGGGCCTGGCCATCTGGTCCGCATCCATGGGAAGATGGATAGCACGGCCTACCTGGAGATTTTGGCCAAGAACCTCCGCTCCTCCATCAAGGATCTTAAGATGGGTCGTCATTTCATCTTCCAACAAGACAACAACCCAAAGCACACAGCCAAGAAAACCAAAGCCTGGTTCAAGAGGGAAAAAATCAAGGTGTTGCAGTAGCCTAGTCAGTCTCCTGACCTTAACCCAATTGAAAACTTGTGGAAGGAGCTCAAGATTAAAGTCCACATGAGACAACCAAAGAACGTAGATAACTTGGAGAAGATCTGCATGGAGGAGTGGGCCAAGATAACTCCAGAGACCTGTGCCGGCCTGATCAGGTCTTATAAAAGACGATTGTTAGCTGTAATTGCAAACAAGGGTTATTCCACAAAATATTAAACCTAGGGGTTGAATAATAATTGACCCACACTTTTATGTTGAAAATTTATTAAAATTTAACTGAGCAACATAACTTGTTGGTTTGTAAGATTTATGCATCTGTTAATAAATCCTGCTCTTGTTTGAAGTTTGCAGGCTCTAACTTATTTGCATCTTATCAAACCTGCTAAATCTGCAGGGGGTTGAATACTACTAGTAGGCACTATATATATATATATATATATATATATATATATGTGTGTGTGTGTGTGTGAAATAAAGCATCAATATCTCATATACAATGCTTCTCCATAGTGCATAAATCCCTCAATACATGAATACGTAAGTACCAGACAATAGGCACTTATACATCCAGATATGTGAATGTGATGCCCCTGGACTATCAGGTCATCACAGGGCATTGTACAATCTGCCCTCCCCTGCAATATCTACCTCCTTTTGGTTATGGGTCCCCAACTATATGGTGTTGCCTACATCAGCTGATTAACATCCTAGATACACTCTGCACCACAGCCACCAGACACACCAGTGGACGGCCTGAGTGGAATAGGGTCGCCAACTTGGGGGGTTGGTTACGGGAGGTCAGGAGTGTCAGGCAGAGGAGACGTAGCTTGGAAGTGAAGGAGAGAGGTGGTCAGGAGCAGGGCTCCTAGGAACTGTCTAGGTAGCAAACGTTGGTCTGGGCCTAGAGGAGCTGGACCCCGGGTCGCAGGGGATCAGGAAAAGGGGCACGGAATTGTCGAGGAGGACAGCCGGCGGCCTTGTACCATCACCGGGCTGGGACCAGGGCACGACGAGGTACGTTGACCCTAAGTCAGGGTGTAGCTTCATGCAACCTGACAAATTACCCGACGAGAACGGAGCTTTCAAGATCCGCTCTCCACCCGCTCCAAAATCAGGGTACTAGCGCAACGAGGGGGATAGGACTTTCCACTAAAACGGTCCAGAAAATCCCAAGCGTGAACCCTGAGAGCAAGCTCCCACAGTTAGCCATACTGGGGAGCGGAACCCGGCAAGTTCTATACTACCGGGACCAACAGAAAAGTAAACTCAGTGCCAGGAGGCAGGTCACGGATCACCAGGCAGCACCATTGGGGACGGTACCCGAATTAGCTCCCCTCAGCGGCAGCGGTATCCAGAACGTTGGTTTATCCAGTTGTCGGTGTCAGCTTTATGGACTGAGTGAGTATGCAAGTGACCGCTTCACACCCCACGGCACTCCCCAACACCATCATCGAGTCCCGGGGCATTTCCTCTATCCGTGGAGGGTTATAACACCTGGCTGCCCCACTCCATCACCCCCGGGTACTCCCAACTTCAGCGGTAGTACTCCACATTACCACATACCACGAGTGGCGTCACAAACTCTAACACAATCCGCTGTAAATACCCCCTTCATTAGAGTGGCCGCTCGACCCCTGAGTTCGGACACCCCTTGAGCCACCGCGGATCCGGATCTGAGCAGCCCGGCTGCTGACACGGGGGCGGCACATGAACAATAACATAGTAACTAGCAAATGCTTTTAACCCACAATAATACAGGTCAAATGTAGATTTATATATTTATATTCTGTTTTGAAACTTTAGTAGCAATATAATTTATATAATTTGGATCTGCGGATTTGAAGTTGGTTCACTATAACATCTCTGCCTGCATCTCCTTGCAGTCCACCAGTTTATCACGTACCTACCAGCCCTTAGTCCCACTGTTCTGGTCACAGAAAAGATTACTTACTCTTACCCATTCCAAAGCTAAGAACTTAAACTTCACCATATCCAATCTGTTGGCCACGGAAATGCTGCCTTCTGGCCTGGTGGATATAGATGGTTTCCGAAACTTGATGGCCGTTGCAGTTCCCCAGTACCAGTTGCTCAGTCGAAATTACTTCTCTAATAAAGCTGTGCATGTGCTACACCATCATGTAGCAACATTACCTTTTTCTTGAAATACTATGTGTCTCCCAGGGTGCATTTCACCACTGACACCTGGAAGAGCAAGCATGGCCAGGGGTGTTACATCTCGCTGACTGGGCACTTGGTTACTCGGGTGGTTGCAGGGGCAGGCGAGGAAGGGGCTTCTTCTTCCCAAGTCTTGAAATCCTCAAGACTTACGGGGCAAACCTCTGGATCTACCGATTCATCCACTGCTTCTGCTTCCGCCACCTCCTCTAGGGCCTTCACACGCCTTCCAATAGTGCAGAGAGAATCACCCCCACCTCCCTACAGTGAAGCCAGGGCCACCTCCCTACAGTGCAGCCAGGGCTCAATGGAATCCGGCAGTGCTGAAATTAATCTGCATTTTTAGAATGCAGTCACACAGCTACAGAGCTGTGGACCACTATCCAGTCCGAGTTTGACGAATGGTTGTCTCCACTGATCCGGGAGCCAGGGAAGGCAGTGTGCAATAATGGTTCAAACCTGTTGGTAGCTCTATGCGGAGGCGACATCACACATGTGTGATGCCCTGGCCCATCAGGTCGTCACAGGGTATTGTGCAGTCTACCCTTTTGTGCAATATACACCTCCTCCTTGGTTAAAGGTCCCTAACCATTGGTGTTGCCAAGAAGAAGCTAATCAAAATCCTAGGAACACTCTGCACCACACCCACCAGATACACCAGTGGACGGCCTGAGTGGAATAGGGTCGCCCACTTGGGGGGTTTGTTAAGGGGGGGCTAGGAGTGTCAGGAGTCAGTCAGTCAGTTAGTGACTCTCAAGAGGAGAGGTCACAAGGGAGAGAGGAGGTAAGGAGCTGGGCTCCTTGGACCTACTAGGTAGCAGACGTTGGTCTGGGCCTGGTAGGAGCTGGACCCCGGTCGCAGGGGATCATGACAAGGGGCACGGACTGTCGAGGATGACAGCCGGCGGCCTTGTGCCATCACCGGGCAGGGGCCAGGGCACGACGGGGTACGTAGACCCTATGGTCCAGAAAATCCCAAGCGTGAACCCTGAGAGCAAGCTCACCCAGTTAGCCACACTGGGGAGCGGGACCCGATTAGTTTCAAACTAAAGAGACCAACTAGAAGACAAGGTCCCAAGGCAAAGGTCACAGACTAACAGGCAACACCAATGGGCACGGTATCCAGGCATGCTCCCTTTCAGCGGCAGCAGTGTCCAGAACTTTGGTTTACTACAGTTGTCAGTGTCAGCGTTATTGGACTTGAGAGAGTACGCAAGTGACCCTTACCGTCCCAACGGCACATCCCTGTCACCATCACCGAGTCCTGGGGCATTCCACCTACTCGTGGAGGGGTTTAACACCTGGCTGCCCACACCATCGCCACCGGGTACTCCCAATTGCAGCAGTGGTACTCCACCTTACCACGCACCACGGGTGGCGTCACGAACTTTCCACACCATCCCCTGTACATAATCCTCTTTGGTTTGAGGAGCCATGTGACCCCCCGGGTCCGGAGCCCTCTCGAGCCACCGCGGATCTGGATCCGAGCACCCCAGCTGCTGACACGGGGGGGGCGATTACACGTCCTCGAGCTGAACACATGTGCCTTGCTCACATGTGCCTTGCATGGCTCACATCATCAACCTGGTTATACAGCAATTTCTAGGCCATTATCCCAGCCTCGATGTGCAGCAGAAGGCAATGGTCACTGTGTGCTCATTTCCGCCATATGCACCCTGCGGCTAATCGACTTGCATCGCTACAAAGGTTTTTCAGCCTACCGGAAAACTGCTTGATATGCGATGTGCTGACGTGGTGGAATTCCACTCTGCACATGTTGCAGCAACAGGAGCGAGCCATGGTGCATTATGTCATGACCCATGGCCTGGGACATTGCAGTCTGGATGTGGGGAAAATCACGATTGCAGAGTGGGCACAGATGAAGGACCTCTGCACCCTTTTGCACAATTTTGAAATGGCTACAAAGATGGTTAGTGCTGATGATGCCATCATCATCACTATTCCAGGCTTCTACATGTTGGAATGTACCGCCACGGGGCTCGGCCGGCTGCCGAGCTGCTCAGATCCATGCTCGTCGGTGGGTGGCTCGAGCTCTCCACGGACCCAGGGGTCACGTCGCTCTGAAAGGGGGTTAGCACTACACGTAGCTGCGGTGGTTTGTAAGGGATTTAATTTCATTACGCCACTCATGGGTTGTGGTGAATGGATGGACACCATCGCTGCCATTGATTAGGCTCCCGGGGACGGTGTTGTGCAGCTTGGTGTTGAACCCCTCCATGGGTAGGGGGATGGTGGTCCTGGGGGCCCGAGGTTGGTGCTGAGGCGAGGGGATGGATGCGTGCTGCGGATGTCGGTGCGGTGCGGTTCATTGCGCGGTCCGAAGGCACTGTTGTACTCTCTATAATAAATAAAATACGCTGGAGTCTCTGGTAAACCAAACAAAATGGTGAATGGTGCCCGCAGTCGGCTGCAGTTTTCCCCTTAACAGGTTGGTGGTTTCCGCCTTTCTCCTGCAGCTCGTTTGTGTAGAATCACGACTCCTATGCCCGGCTTGTCATGTTTCGGGAGAGCCCTTTTTACCCGCAGACGCTGGCCCCTTGGGTCTCTGTGCCTTGGCAGTGGCTTTACCCTAATGGTTGGGCTGTTGTCTTCAGTCGAGTCTTGTGTGGGAAAGGTCCTAAAGTCCAGTCCTCAATCAGTTGATTTAACTTAGCCTAGTTGTTTCTGGGCCTCGTACTGGGTCTGAGTACCCCTCCTGGTGCTCCGGTTTCCAATCGGTTCCCAAATTCAGTACAGGCGGGCCACCGCCCGTCCCCGGTCCCTACAGTTTCACCGGCTGTAATCCTAGCTCCTGCAGATGGCCACCACTGTCTGCCTCTTTGCCAGAGGTGACTGAGCTCCAACCCAGACACCTGGTGTAGACTTTGGCAGGCCTGAGCACAGGTCTGCCCTTGAACTTGACTCACTTCACTCCTCTGTCAAAGCTCAACTCTAACTCACTGTTTTCCCGCCTCCGGGCCTATGAACTCCTCGGTGGGCGGAGCCAATAACCTGGCTTTCCCCCCCTGGTGTGAACATCAAACCCGGAGGGTGGTGACAAGGGTTTGTAGTTTGGCTGCTGTCACCTTACTAAGGGGAGGGGGTGTTTGTATGCATGGGACTACCTCGGACCACCTGACTAGTCCAGGGCATCACAGGAACACACTTTTAATAGTCTGCGGGAGGAGGTGGTGGTCCCAGAGGAAGAGGAGGAAGCAGCGGAGGATGATGAAGGGATACCATTTTATGTAAGATCTTGACAGTCATCGCACAGGTGGGTGTCATGGGAGTCATGGGAGTCTATCAATCGAGGCGGGCTGATGGTAACAGACAAACTAGTAGGGAAAGTGCAGGAGCCGAGAAACAAATGGAGGAGGAAGAGGTGATGGGCGCAGAAAACTCAGGAGATGAAGATGATATCGATCCCATCTCTGTTGTCTGTGACACAACATGGAGTTTGACCTCGTGGATGTGTCCGACACATGAGTCCCTTCTTGCAACATGATGTCCCTATTGTTAGTATTAAAAATACTGCTGACTACTGGGTTGACTACATAGTCTATTAGATCTATGGCACAAGAGTAAATTTAGCAAGATGCTTTCCCTCTGGAAAGGAACGTGCGAATGCTGAATATTAAAACAAGCTTTTAGACCATCTTAAGGCTATGTGCGCACGTGTGCGCCCTGCACCGCACACAAAAGGTCCGCTTCAGAGCACAGCTGAAAAGCTCCGTTCTGAAGCGCCTGGTGCCTGCAGAATTCGTGCGCTCTGCATACTGCCTCTCCCTATAGACAGCAAAGCGCATGAAAGAAGTGACATGTCACTTCTTAGAATGCACGCTTCGGGCAGCAGCCGAATCGCTGCGTTCTAATAGGCCATGTGCGCACGTCTCAAGCATAATCTTCATAGATTGTGCTGGGGACGCAGGACGCATGCAGTTACGCTGCGGTGCAGAACGCAGCGCAACTGCATGCAATACGCACACGTGCGCACATAGCCTAACAGTAGTTTTCCACAAGACAGCAGTGAGGCACACAGTATGCATTGCAGTTCCAGATTTCCAACTACTGGAACATTGCGCTGTCATTGCAGAAACATTACCAGCAGCAGTTCAAGTGGCAGAATCAATTTCTGTGAGGTTTATCACACATTTTTTATACCATCGCATGCACCAGCGGAACAGAGTAGACGTCTGATAGATAGTGAACGACTGGAGAAGATGGTGTATGAGTATCTAAAGCTTAACATAAATGCCATAAGGGGGGGGGGGTTTGGACCCTTTTGCATTTTGGTCTTTAAAAATGGTAGAATGGCCTGAGCGTGCCAGTCACGCCTTTGAAGTTTTGCCATGCCCAGCAGCGAGTGTTCTCTTAAAACATGTCACTTTTTCTCATGTATAACTTTAATTTTTGAAATGTGGAGACTACAAGTAGGGTCTCTAAATTGTTTTTTGCTTGAAGTGCCAGGAGTCTGGGAGCACCAGCCATACACCTGTCTGTCATCTTGCTGTCTCTGGTAAAGGTAGAAATCCTGGTTCGGGATCTTGGGACAGGGCTAGTTCCATATATCCATGTTGCGGCGTTTGACTATTTGTAGTTTGTGCCAATTGTTCACACTTTTCCTGTTGTCTGACTTTCATTTTCGGAAATTTGGAAACTACAAGTAGTGTCTCCAAGTTGTCAAGTTGTGTCTTGTCTGTACTGACAGAGGTGGGGGAGCAAGAGGCTTAATCCTGTCACTCATCCACCTCTTAATTTTAAAAATGGAAACACTAGGCCACATCTTGTGTGTTGCATGGACCATACTTGACTGTGCAAAGACACCATGGGGAAATGGGGGCGCAATTGATGCCACTGTCCTGCTGTCTGCCTGAAATGTTTTTAAATATTAAGAATCCAAGATGTGTCTCCCAGTTGTGTCTTGTCTGTACTGGTAGAGGTGTGGAAGCACCAGCTCTACATCTGTATCTCATCTACTTCAATATTTCTTATGTCAATAGTCTAGGAAGCTAATGGCTGTGCCAAAACAGTGTGGCTGCACTGTGAAATGTATTTTTGCTGGTTTTGAAGCTTTTTAACCCCCTAAAGGTATTTTCTCTGCCTTGGGTTTGGCATCCCATTGAATCCAATGGTGTTCTAAAATGTTTTGCGGATCATTAGGTGGATTGTTTGGTGAACATCGGGAGGTTCACCAAAGATCGACAAACCAACCTTTGAAAGGTTTGCTCATCTCTGTATTTAAATAACCACATACAAGTCTTAAAAGGAGAAAACACATAGTGCTCATATTAACTCTCAATATAGCCAGTCTGAATGCAGATTTCCATGCTTGTAGGTGTGAAGTACACACTGAATTTTATTTTATTTATTTTGTAGTACTGAGCAAACTAAATGCTTTTACTACAGTGTCCTGATACTTATCATGTCCACAGACGTTGGTCAATCATTCACTTTTGCAGGACATGAGTCTTGTGCCGGGAAGATGTAGGACATAAGCCAGGATGTCTGGGAGTCTGAGTTACATCATGCCGTTAGAAAAATACTTTTGATCTGTGAATAACTGTATTGTCATAATCTGCACAGAACATAATACAAAACCGGTAAAAGAAATTACTATAAAAATGTTCTTCACTTTCAACACATCTGCAAGCTAAACAGAATACAGACGTTTTTTCCCGTATATTAATTACAGCATTGCCATCATCGTGTTTATAATGTTAGTATAGTTATCCTAGCTAAAATAATAATTGCACAAAAACATTAAAATATAAGCTCTAGCTCACAGGGATTTTTGTGTGCTGCTCATGCTTTGATTTGACTTTTCTTCAATTCTTATGTACACAGTTATAGTACTGGACTCTGAGATTTTAACTAATTTTAGTCTTAAGGATATGAATGTATATAATATATAAGGATAAGGTAAGGATAAGGTGACACAGAGCTGGATCCAGGGAATTGTGAATGCTTCTTTGAGGGAGGGGTCCTTTCCGACTCCTTATAAGGAGGCAATTGTGTGCCCCCTCCTCAAGAGGCCTTCCCTGGATCCGGCCGTTTAAACAACTACAGCCCGATCTCCAACATTCCCTTTGTTGGGAAGGTTGTAGAGAAGGTGGTGGCGCTCCAACTCCACTGGTCCTTGCACGAGACCAATTATCTAGGCCTCTTACAGTCTGGTTTCAGGCCCGGCTACTCTACTGAAACTGCTTTGATCGTATTGATGGATGATCTCTAGCAGGTCCGGGATAGGGGTGAGTCCTCTATTCTGGTGCTTCTTGACCTCTCAGCGGCTTTCGATACCATCGATCATGGTATCCTTCTGCACTGATTGCAGGGATTGGGAGTGGGAGGCACTGTTTTACGGTGGTTTTCCTCCTATCTCTCTGATCGGTCGCAGTCGGGGATAATGGGGGGTCAGAGGTCGGTCGTCTCCTAGACATCTCTCTTGTGGGGTGCCTCAGGAGTTGGTCCTCTCACCCCGTTATTTAACATTTACATGAAACCACTGGGTGAGATCATCCAACGACACAGGGTGTGTTGTCATCAAAAGAAACGCCATCCCAACGCATTTCTCTCTCAATAGGGAGAGTTCATCAGGGGAGAGAAAAAGGGTCTGTATATCAACCTGCAATGGCAGGGATAGGTACAGCTTGGAACAGGTACAAGACCTGTGTGTTAGGTCCAAAAACCTGTGTATGCAATGATAAACGGTGGTAACTCTCCCTATTTAGAGGGAAACACGTTGGGAGGGCGTTTCTTTTTCTTTTTGATGTGGTTGTGGGGCAGACAGCTCACTAGGGTGCTGCCCTTGTTACGGCGGAAGCTATACATGGGGCACGACAGGGGTTTTTTGTACATGACAAATTGAGATTTTACCCCAGTGCTTCCAGCCCGCCTTCCTGTTTTGTATGCTTGGTATCCTTGCCTGTGGAGAAAATTCAGGTGAGATTATTCCAATTTTTGTTTCTTTGGCACCATATATGTATGTTGCACTTGCAGTTTATTGTCATTTTATTGACAACTAGTAAAAGTTAAGTTTTAGTCTCTGCGCACAGTTGCTCATGCCCTTATTACTTCGAGGATCGACTACTGCAATGCTCTCTACATGGGGCTACCCTTGAACAGTATTCGGAAACTGCAGGTAATGCAGAATACAGTCGCAAGAGTCATTGTGGGACTTCCTAGACGTTCCCACATTTTACCAACACTCCGCGAGCTGCACTGGCTACCGATTAGTTCCCAAGAGCAATACAAACTGCTGGTGATTACCTATAAAGCACTACATGTCATAGGACAGCTTACCTCCAAGACCGTCTCTTGCTTCATGTTTCCCAGCGACCAGTCCAGGCCCATAGGGAAGGCCTCCTCGGAGTCCCGTCGATAAGCCACTGTCGACTGGTGACTCCCAGGCTTAGAGCCTTCTCCATAGCAGTCCCAACCCTCTGGAAAAATCTCCCCCCAGAGCTCCGTATTGCCCCTACTGTACTGGCATTTCGTAAAGACCTAAGACTTACCTATGTCAGCAGGCTTTGGACCATTAGTGATGACATTGCATTTTTAATGTTTTTTAGGTTGATTGATTTTATGTATAATGTTTTTTTGTGAGCCGATATGAGTCTTTGGAGAGGGGCGACATAAAAGTTTGCTAAATAAATAAATAAATAAATAATGTTTTAATTTTTAATTTTGTGATCATCTTTTTTTATTTTTTTGCCATATGCAACTGGACCAGATTTTGTTATTTGTGAGATGAGCTGTATTTTATGTAGTTGCCATGATTTTAAACATTTAGGCAAAAATGCAAAAAGCAATATTATGAATATCAATTGTATTGATTTGATTGTGACTAGTGATGAGCTACCATGCTCAACATTGCTCAATACTCGATTGAGTATGGGGATGCTCGGAAAGCTGAGTGCTTGATCAAGTACTGCGGGTGCTTGAGCTAAATGCTCTGTCATGTTACCTGCCCTAAAGCGGGCTTTACATGCTGCGACATCGCTACCGATATATCGTCGGGGTCACGTCGGTAGTGACGCACATCCGGCGCCGGTAGCGACATCGCAGCGTGTGACGCTAATGCGTGACAATCAACGAGAGCAAATTGCACCTCGTTGTCATGTCGTTCATTTCCATAATATCGCAGGTTGATCCTGCGACAAATGGTTCATCGCTCAGTACACATGCATAATCGCTCCGTGTGACACCCCTTGCATGTCGTAACGTAACGTGTCATGCAGCAAAGGGCGGAAGGCGAGAGTGAATCAATGGTGCATGTGGGTTTGCATGAAGTATAAGGGACGCCTCAGACACAGACTATTTCTTTTGAAGCGTGACTTGTGTGACGCCTTCAAAACAACCATGACACAGAAAGAACATCGCTGCAGACATTGACAGCATTTGCCGGTCGGGATTTTCGCCACTGCGCTCGTTTCGTGTAACCGCTAATAAACAATTCAGGTACGATCAACCAACACCGCTGCTGCGACATGGGCGTGTACGATCGCTTGTGCGCAAGAACAACATCGCCGCCGAGGTCGCAACGTATAAAACCTGCTTAACACAGCCCCCGGCCACCATAGTCCCATCATCTGCGTGCAGCAGGTAGCAGACATCGCCCCTCAAGCTCCATTCCATCTTCCCGGCTACCACCATTGTTTGTTGTGATTATTTGGAAGCTGTGTGTATATGTATATATATATATATATATATATATATATATATATATATATATATATATATATATATATATATATATATAATTGCCTTATTCTGTCTCTCTGTCTGTCTGTCCAAGAAATGACGTCATACGCGGAGACTGCCTAAACCATGCCCAGACAGCTCCAACAGGCCGAACACCCTCCCACACACCCACCCCTCACTCCACCTCACCCAATCAGCAGCGGCCCTGCATCACTTCCCCACACACCCACTTACTCTACCCACACCCAATCAGCAGCGACAACCGCTCAATAAGGACACGCCCACTCACCGAAACCCTGACAACATCCTCACTGCACATACACTGGCACTACCGCTCCCATCATCACCGCACATACAACGGCACTACCGCTCCGATCATCACCGCACATACACCAGCACTACCGCTCATATTATCACCACACATACACCGGCACTACCGCCCCCATCATCACCGCACATACACCAGCACTACCGCACCCATCCTCAGCGCACGGCACTACCACTCCCATCATCACTGCACATACACCAGCACTACTGCACCCATCATCAACGCAAATACACCAGCACTACCGCTTCCATCATCACCGCACATACACCGGCACTACCGCTCCCATCATTACCACACATACACCGGCACTACCGCTCCCATCATCACTGCACACACGCAGGCACTACTGCACCCAACATCATTGCACACAAACAGGCATTACCACACCCATCATCACCGCACATATACCGGCACTACTGCACCCATCATCACCGCACATACACCGACACTACCGTACCCATCATCACCGCACATACACCGGCACTACCGCTGCTTTCATCACCCCACGTACACTGGCACTACTGCACCCATCATCACTGCACATATACCGGCACTACTGCTCCCATCATCACCGCACACACACCGGTAATACCTGAGTGACGTCTCCGCTTCTCCGCTGACATCGCAATTCACTTCAGTTGCTGCCTGGAGCTCACAGTGAGAGGCGGTGTTTACGGCCGCTCCTCTCAGCTTCATGTAGCAGAGCTGAAAGCGTCATGGGACCTCTATGTATTACCCCGGACCTGGAGGGGTATTTGTGGATTTTGGTAATAGCTAGGTAACCCAGCAAAGCAAAAAGCCCTAAAATGTAACTTTTAATGAGATTAAGTTAAAAAAAGACCAACAGACATAAATGCGCATTAGCGCCTTTAAAAGACGTCACTATCCGTGTTGTCCTACATAAACGTATTGGTAGGAGAATCATTCACAGAAAGACAGTCAATATTGACAGCAGCAGAAAATCCCAAATAACAAAGTGCTAGATAGGGAATAGAATAAAAGGAAACAATCTCACCAGTCTTCAATACACTGTGTATAAGTGTTCCTTAGTCATCATCATGTGTCAGAGTGAAACCACAGAACAGATCCCCTGGCTATACCAGGTATTCAAAAGGATCCACCAAAATAGGTTCCAACATACAGACATGAAAGGATTTCTCTCTCAACGCGTTTCATCATATCCTCAGGAGAGTGTGAAATAAGTCCAAGAGATGACAAGTGGCCATCAGGGGACCGGCATACCAGCCACAGGGTCCAGACACATGGCACGCTTGGATGCTGTACAACATGATGAAACGCGTTGAGTGAGAAATCCTTTCATGTCTGTATGTTGGAACCTATTTTGGTGGATCCTTTTGAATACCTGGTATAGCCCACAGCCATGGATCACTCCTCCATACACCTTGGATATTTGTGATCTTTTCAGCCTCCTGATGATCCTGACATCTTGAAAGGCGAAACGCGTCAAGACATTGCAGAGCGTTTTTGCTAAGGGAAGTAATTAATCCTAATCATTTTTTCCCTGGGTGTCTATACACCATGTTTATCTTGGCTCCATTATCTTCTCTTATGACTGCCTATAGGCACTGCACTATATATAGTACATTGTTTTGACTCAGACTGTGCACTGTCTGTTTGGCAGACATTTGGGATTTAGTTTATCCATGTGTGTTGGCCTTTATATTCACTGTGTATTTACATAGTGATATCTACTTTACACATATCCCAATATAGTATATATTTTTTTTTGGCCGTATTTGATTTTGTGTTTGCCTATAGGCACTGCGCTATTTATATGTGTACAAATTGTCTTGAACTGTGCACTGCTTTTTTTTGGCAAACCTTTTTGTGGGTTTTCCCATGGATGATGGCCGTGATATGGATTATGATCACATTTTTCTGAATGATAATTCATGGGCTACACTGGATGGTTTAAACTGGGTGATTACCTCCCTCTGGGCCCAACATATTATCATTTCTTGTATATGGGTGTGGATTCTTATGATTGGATGATATCAATTTTGTATCTATTTCTGATTAACCCGTACAAAGCATAGTCGTATATCACTGTTTGGCCATCTTTAGTGTAATTATTTTAATTCGCTAGTTTAGGGCTCAGTGAGGGAAAGCCGACGTGGAACAGGGGCGCCCAAAACAGTTACGGCCTAAGAAAGGGGAGGAGAAAAGGTATACCAACATGGGATCACCACAACAGTATGTAAAGGATAAATATTTTATTATATTGATACACGCAGAAACAAGAAACCACATGTCTCCACACTTGGAGTATGGGCACACAATAACACAATTAAAAACACTTAAAAAGCCAAAGGCATGGACACCATACACGCCAGGAAAGGTGACATATAAAGAATACAATGTCGATACAATGAAGGTACTCTATAGAATATTGCACAAAGGCCCGGTCCCAGAATTGGTCTATTTATAATGGTAATGAGACAGAAACTGTATGATATAGTACACAGAACAAAATAAATGAGATGCAAAATTGAAAAGTCGCTGTATAGATATAAACAGATATGTCAACACCTGCATATAAAGGATCACACGTATTGCAGTAAGTTACCCCTATATGTAGTGACCACGGAGGTCAATGAGTCGTATAGTGAAGACCTAGTGGTACACCATATGCATTCACAGGCAAATTTATAGCTGATCAGAGTAAAGGCAGCACGCTGTGGGTACGTATGGAGGTTAGACTAAATCTGCAAAACATTTGATATAGTACAAATGCATCAACAGCAGGCACCACATACAGTCAGTATCTCCGGTATATGGGGATATACACCATGCCTATTACCCCTATAATAAACCTATTAATGCAGCATGTGCAATATAGACCAGTATATGGTTAATATAGTGTACACAAAAAAAAACAAAAAAAAACTGCAGATATGTATAAAGGTTTAAAAAAACCTGCGCAATATATTTAGCATGTTTGCAAGTATATCAATGAAGGGCAACACAATCAGTATCAATATAGGACCAATGAGTGTAAAGGGAATATACCTCATGCAAACAAATATCCCCAGCAAGTAAAAAATATATAAACCAAGCCTGTAAAGATAGGGCCAAGAAGCCACTAGGGCCATACAAGGAGGCGGAGGCAGGGTTTTAAAGATTTAGGCTAGAGATAGTGCAAAAGCGGGACCGTACAAACTACCCCAAAGTATAATGGCAGCCATAAAGAGGGAGTAGATAGGGAGAGTACCGACAAAATTCCTGGCGTGGAACCCCACGCGTATCACCACGTCTACAGTGGCTTCCTCAGGGGAAAGAAAGGCAGTGTGCAGTGGTATTGTGTGTCCTATTTAAGGAACGATTATCAGTACTCACCAGTGTTGCAGCTGGGAGATCCTGGGCAGTGAGCATGGAGCTCCAACTTGCTCAGTCACATGACGTGTAAAAAAAAAAAAAAAAAAAAGGCAGCCAGTGCTTACAGCCCAAACACAGCATTAAATACGGCGCATAAGATAGATATAGAGTAGCGAAACGGTCTATAGGAAATGATATTATGATCTTAATAAGGTATTAAATCACATTCTATAAAATAGGCTGTTCGAAACTATGCGCATGCGTCAGGCACAAGGGGAGGAAGAGGGCTAAATTTAACCCTATCGTGGGTAGAACATTTAGATGGAAAAATGCTTTAGTACAATAATCAAGGAGAATAATGGATATGCAAATAGTCACAGATACAGCGAAAAAACAGAGGGTTCCACATATATCTGTGTCTGCAGTAAATCTGGATATGTAAGCAAAGTTGGATATTGCTTAAATGTGTATACATGAATACAAATTTCCATGTCAGTCAAACATAAAACACATATGCTAGTTATTTCAAAAAACGATTGTCCCGTAATTTTATATAGACCTAAATGACGTATAATATGCCATAAGGTCCACACGCTGGACACAGTGGCCACTGGGGTTCCTTGTGTAACCGACAAGCGGTACTAATGTCCCCAGATAGGTGAGACAATATGACCCTAATATGGACACTAAAACAGGGGAGCCAGAAGTGGTTATAGTGGGTACGTCCACTAGATACATATATACAGATGCTGAGGCTCACATCCCCTTATAGACATGGTGATGTAGGATTTAATAGAGACAAGCTTGACCCATGTCAAAAGGGGATGGCTAACAGTGACTCCTTATGTAGCCATCAGTCAGTACTGATGTCACCACAAAGGTAGAGCAATGCATACATAGTACGTATACCCAATCGGAAGAACTAAAGCCCGCTACACACGCTTCAATATATCTCACAATCCGTCGTTGGGGTCAAGTTGTAAGTGACGCACATCCGGCATCGTTTGTGAGGTATCTGCGTGTGACAGCTACGTGCGATCAGGATTGAACGCAAAACCGTTGATCGCAAACACATCGTATCATTCTCTAGAATTGAGCGTTTTGTTGCACGAACCTAGTCAATTGTAACGTGTGACATCCCTCATACGATTTTGTTGTCTGATGCTATGTGCGCAGGTGTGCGCTCTGCACCGCAGCTTTAAAAAGGTCTGCTTCAGAGCGCAGCTGAAAAGCTGCATTCTGAAGCGCCTCACAATGTCTGTCATTCACTAATCTCTGTCAGTCCGTCACTATCTCTGTCCCTCACTCTCTGTCCATGTCAGTCTATCCCCCTCTCTCATATACTCACCGATCCCCGATCCCCGGCGCTGCACGGCATTCACACTGCTCCGGCGGCTTTTACTGTTTTGAAAAAGCTGGCCACCCATTAAACAATTTCGTATTCCCTGCTTACCCCGCCCACCGGCGCCTATGATTGGTTACAGTGAGACACGCCCCCACTCTGAGTGACAGGTGTCACACTGCACCCAATCACAGCAGCCGGTGGGCGTGTCTATACTGTGTAGTGAAATAAATAATTAAATAATTAAAAAAAACGGCGTGCGGTTCCCCCCATTTTTAAAACCAGCCAGATAAAGCCATACGGCTGAAGGCTGGTATTCTCAGGATGGGGAGCTCCACGTTATGGGGAGCCCCCCACCCTAACAATATCAGCCAACAGCCGCCCAGAATTGCCGCATACATTATATGCGACAGTTCTGGGACTGTACCCGGCTCTTCCCGATTTGCCCTGGTGCGTTGGCAAATCGGGGTAATAAGGAGTTATTGGCAGCCCATAGCTGCCAATAAGTCCTAGATTAATCATGTCAGGCGTCTATGAGACACCTTCCATGATTAATCTGTAAGTTACAGTAAATAAACACACACACGCCCGAAAAAATCCTTTATTAGAAATAAAAACACACACACATTCCCTGGTTCACCACTTTAATCTGCCCCAAAAAGCCCTCCTTGTCCGGCGTAATCCAGGATGATCCAGCGTCGCTTCCACCGCAGCTGCATGGAGGTGACCGGAGCTGCAGAATACACCGCCGCTCCTGTCACCTCCACACAGCAAATGAAGACAGCCGCGCGATCAGCTGAGCTGTCACTGAGGTTACCCGCTGTCACTGGATCCACCGCTGGATCCAGTGACAGCGGGTAACCTCAGTGACAGCTCAGCTGATCGCGCGGCTGTCTTAATTTGCTGTGTGGAGGTGACCGGAGCGGCTGTGTCTGCTGCGGCTCCGGTCACCTCCATGCAGCTGCGGTGGAAGCGACGCTGGATCATCCTGGATTACGCCGGACAAGCAGGGCTTTTTGGGGCAGATTAAAGTGGTGAACCAGGGAATGTGTGTGTGTTTTTATTTCTAATAAAGGATTTTTTCGGGCGTGTGTGTGTTTATTTACTGTAACTTACAGATTAATCATGGAAGGTGTCTCATAGACGCCTGACATGATTAATCTAGGACTTATTGGCAGCTATGGGCTGCCAATAACTCCTTATTACCCCGATTTGCCAACGCACCAGGGCAAATCGGGAAGAGCCGGGTACAGTCCCAGAACTGTCGCATATAATGTATGCGGCAATTCTGGGCGGCTGTTGGCTGATATTGTTAGGGTGGGGGGCTCCCCATAACGTGGAGCTCCCCATCCTGAGAATACCAGCCTTCAGCCGTATGGCTTTATCTGGCTGGTTTTAAAAATGGGGGGAACCGCACGCCGTTTTTTTTAATTATTTAATTATTTATTTCACTACACAGTATAGACACGCCCACCGGCTGCTGTGATTGGGTGCAGTGTGACACCTGTCACTCAGAGTGGGGGCGTGTCTCACTGTAACCAATCATAGGCGCCGGTGGGCGGGGTAAGCAGGGAATACGAAATTGTTTAATGGGCGGCCGGCTTTTTCAAAACAGTAAAAGCCGCCGGAGCAGTGTGAATGCCGTGCAGCGCCGGGGATCGGGGATTGGTGAGTATATGAGAGAGGGCTGCTAACTCCAGTAACTTAGGAGATTAGCGGTCACCGGTGAGTCTTCACTGGTGACCGCTAATCAGGACGCGACACAGACAGAGCCGCAGCATGACCGTGAAGTCGGGTGAAGTTCACCCGAGTTCATTCTGACAGTGCGGCTTTGTCTGTGTCTGCTGTCATCTGCCATTCAGCTCTGGTACATGGCTGTCTGTGTCTGCTGTTAGCGGCCATGTAGCAGAGCTGAATGGCAGATGACATAGTAAAAACGCATCCCTACACATTACACACGCTTGGCAAGTGAATAAATAAAAAAAAAAAAGGTGCTCAATGCATACGTCACAGAACACATGATCTAAAGGATCGCACACAAAATTGACCAATTTAACATAGACTACTAACGCACGTGTGACAGCAAATGAACGACCAACGTGAAATCTCATAGATCCCGTATGCAACCTGAGCGTGTCACATCGCAAATGCGATTGTACAACTAATTGCAACGTGTAAAGTGGGCTTAACAATGGTTACAAAAGGTGGACCACACAGGCACTGGGACCAGCATCCCCTTGCAGGTCAAAAATGATATAGAGGTTAGTGGAGACGAGCTTTTAAGGTGTTATAGCGTCCCTTTGGGACCTGTGGTACGTGGTGATATACCAAATGATTTGCTAATCCAAAATTGCCAACACACATACAAGAGAAATCAAAATAGATGATGCAGACAAATAGAGTTGCAGTTGATTAATCATGTTTAAAGGTACTATATGTCATGTATAATAGATATGATACAATATAGTGCATCAGAGAGAGGTCATTAGGTCCCACATATCAATACATGTGTCATAACGGAGGCGATGAAGTATAGTCCTGGTACAAATACCAATCAGGAAACTAGGGGTAGTTACAGAGAATGAACCATGCAAACACTGGGACCGACATCCCCATATAGAGAAAATATATGGGCCCTCTGGGCCCAACATATTATCATGTCTTGTATATGGGTGTGGATTCTTATGATTGGATGATATCAATTTTGTATCTATTTCTGATTAACCCGTACAAAGCATAGTCCTATATCACTGTTTGGCCATCTTTAGTGTAACTATTTTAATTCGCTAGTTTAGGGCTCAGTGAGGGAAAGCCGACGTGGAACAGGGGCGCCCAAAACAGTTACGGCGTAACACCCTCCGTTGGTAGGTAGGAGCTAGATCCCATAGGGCGCTATAGGGATCCCATATATACATTTAGCTCCTCCTCCCTCACATATTCCCTTGTGTGTTTAAAGTCACTGGGTGTCCATTGAATTTTAATACATATCAATAACATTTATTATTTTAAGCAAATTTGAGGCTTTTTCTGTCTGTTTAATCATACTCAAATTGACATACTGTATATGTTTTTTGACATGTCTGTATGTTGGAACCTATTTTGGTGGATCCTTTTGAATACCTGGTATAGCCAGGGGATCTGTTCTGTGGTTTCACTCTGACACATGATGATGACTGAGGAACACTTATACACAGTGTATTGAAGACTGGTGAGATTGTTCCCTTTTATTCTATTCCCTATCTAGCACTTTGTTATTTGGGATTTTCTGCTGCTGTCAATATTGACTGTCTTTCTGTGAATGATTCTCCTACCAATACGTTTATGTAGGACAACACGGATAGTGACGTCTTTTAAAGGCGCTAATGCGCATTTATGTCTGTTGGTCTTTTTTTAACTTAACCTCATTAAAAGTTACATTTTAGGCATTTTTTCTTTGCTGGGTTACCTAGCTATTACCACTATTATATGTGTATCCCTCATCCAGTGGGTTTTTTTGTATTTGGGGATTTTAATAAAGTGGTGAAAGAGGGTGATTTTTTGTCTTTTATTTCAAATAAAGGATTTTTTCGGTGTATGTGTTTATTTACTTTCACTTAAAGGTTAATCATGCGGGGGTGTCTCATAGATGCCTGCCATGATTAAACTAGGACTTAGTGGCAGCTATGGGCTGCCATTAACTCCTTATTACCCCGATTGCCACCGCACAAGGGCAATTCTGGATGAGCCGGGTAGAGTCCCGGGACTGTTGCATCTATTAGATGCGGCAATTCTGGGCAGCTGCTGGCTGAAATTTTTAGGCTGGGGCGCTCCGCATAACGTGGGGCTCCCCATCCTGAGAATACCAGCCTTCAGCTGTGTGGCTTTATCTTGGCTGGTATCAAAATGGGGGGACCGCACGCCATTATTTTTTATTATTTATTGTACTGCTTGATATAGATGTGCCCACCGGCGGCTGTGATTGGTTGCAGTGAGACAGCTGTCACTCAGCATGGGGGCGTGTCTGACTGCAACCAATCATAGGCGCCGGTGGGTGGGGGAAGCAGAGAATACGAGATGGAATAATGAGCGGAAGCCATTTTCAAAAGAGGAGAAGCCGCCACAGTGTCACAGCTGTGCAGTGCCGCACCAGTGAGTATGAGAGAGGGTGAGAGAGGGAGAGACAGACCGACAGAGAGAAAGAGAGACCGACATTGACAGAGACAGAGAGATAGACCGACAGAGAGAGATAGGGACCGAGAGAGAAACCGACCGACAGAGAGAGAGAGACCGACAGAGAGAGAGAGAGAGAGAGAGACCAAGAGTGCTTTTAACGATTTAGAACGTTCTGCTGGACATGCTGAGCATGCTCAGTAGAATGTGACGGAATCCTGCACGGGAATCCGTCGCCAAACACATGGCGATGGAATCCAGCACCATAGACATTCATTATGCTTCTTAACGGATCCCGACGGAATCCTGCGGAGTTTGTTTTTTTATAGCAACAAAAAACTGTACATTTAGCGTTCCTTCCACCCGACGGGCACTGACGGTCACCGACAAAACAACTGATGCGCCGTGGGGCGAATGCAACGCAAGACCATCTGTTGCAATCCTCCCTTAATAGAAGCCTATGATGAATAAACGGATTCCTGCAACGGTTATCGTAATTCCTCAAGGTGGCAGATTGCAACGGATGCCGTTCAACGTAAGTGTGAAAGCGCCCTTAAGCCCCGACCCACAGGAGGCCCCAAAGCGCAGATCAGTGACCCAACTATGCCACAGAGACACAGAGGGATGGGGATTGAAGGAGACGCAGCTGCGGCATTGCAGGGCTTCCCCGCACCACAGAGACACACAGAGGGATAGGGACCAGAGGAGACTCAGCTGCGGCACACTAGGAACCAGGCACTCCGGGACGCAGCTCTCCCACTAACCAACGATAAATGCAGGGGAAGCACATGGCTACTTAAATATTAACACTTCTGTGAATCTTAAGGAGCCACTAATTACTATTCATGAACCGCTCATTACTATTCATTGAGCGGTTACTTAACATTCACTGCAGTGTTAATATTTAAGTAGCCATTTGCTTCCCCTGCATTCATCAGTGGTTAGTGGGAGTGCTCATGAGCCAATCATTACTATTCATGACCAGTGGGAAATGAAGCCACACACACACACACAAACTCCACGACTCCCACACAGTCCAACACAAACACACCGGCACACACAAACCACCATGCACACACACTGCCGCGCACACACACACACAACCCCGCTCATATCAAACACCGCCCACAGACACATATTGTGACGCCCTGGGCAAGCCAGGGGTCACAGGTCATAACACCACCACACCCTACACCCCAGTTAGGAACACCAAGGCTAACCTAAAACCCTTGTTGCCTTCCCCCAGGGGCTGATGTCCACACCAGGGGGTGGGCCAGGCGGTTGGCTCCGCCCACCGAGGAGTTCACAGCCCTGGAGGCGGGAGAACCAGGCAGTGCAGTTTAGGAGGAGGAAGTAGAAGGAAGTGGTAGAGGAGCTAAGGAGAGAAGCTGAAGAAAGGGAAAGTGAGAGTTAAGACAGCCTGAAGCTGGTCCGGGTGTGTGCCCCAGACTGAGACAGCAAGGTCAGCAGACGGTGGTGACTGTCTGCAGGGGTGACTGCTTGGAGGTTGCTGGAAGGACCGCGGACGGGTGGTGGCCCGGCGGTACCGGAGCGGTATACGAAGAGCAGTCAGCACCAGTGGCAGGGGCCTTTCGGATCCCGGCAAGGCTAGGAGTCGCCATGAATTTGCCAAATCCGTTAGTGAAGGGGACCTCTGGGTCTCCCAACAAACAAGTCCCGATTGAAGGCAACAGTCCAACCGTTACAGAGACACCACCACCGCCAGGGCAACAGTTTCTCAGGGCCAGCGCCTGCGGGCAAAGTAGGGCTCCTCCGGCCCATATCACTCCCGGGATCCCCATACAGAGCAGCGGTGGTGTCAACAAATCACCACAACCGTGGGTGGCGTCACGGACAATAAACTATCCCAAATCCCAATCCCCTTTCACTCACGGGCGAGGAGCGCCGCTCGAGTCCCTGGGATCCCGCCCATTGCTCGAGCCACCGAGCAGCAGCAGCAGGCCGCAGCAGCCGCAGCGGCAGCCGGACCCGAGCAGTGGGAGAGCGCAGCGTCCCCTCCTCCACCCGCGACAATATCAAACAGAGATACCCACATACCAGGATGGGGGCCATACAAGGATGGAAACTATACCCGGATGGGACACAGACCAGGATGCTGAATACACAAGGATCCTACCTATACCACGATGGGGGCACATGTCTGGATGGTGGCTACACCACAATGGGGGCACATATCAGCATGGAGCCACATCACAGCATCAGCCCACATACCAGGCCAACCCACACCTCCCAACGTCACAGCCTGCAACTCACAGCTGGCCACAGTAGAAAAGCGGAGCAGACGCCACACAGGTGCGAGCAGCCAGTGGACAGGTACAAGGGACACCTTAGGAAAGATTCTGGATGGTGCCTATACCGGGAGGCTGCCTACACCAAATTGCGCACACAGACCAGGATGGGGGCACATGTCAGGATGGTGGCTGCACCACGATGGACGCACATACCAGCATGGGGCATTGGGCCACATCAAAGCATCAGCCCACATACCAGGATGAGGGCCATACAAGGATGGAGAATATACCCGGATGGGACACAGACCAGGATGCTGCATACACAAGGATCCTACTTATACCATGATGGGAGCACATGTCAGGATGGTGGCTACACCACGATGAGGGCACATACCAGCCTGGGGCCACATCACAGCATCAGCCCACATACCAGGCCAACCCACACCTCCCAACGCCACAGCCTGCAACTCGCCGCCGGCCACAGCGGCAAACCGGAGAGGATGCTGCACAGGAGCAAGCAGCCGGCGGACAGGTACAAGGGACACCTTAGGAAAGATTCTGGATGATGCCTATACCAGGAGGCTGCCTACACCAGATTGCGCACACAGACCAAGATGGGGGCACATGTCAGGATGGTGGCTGCACCACGATGGGGTACATACCAGCATGGGGCCACATCAAAGCATCAGCCCACATATCAGGATGAGGGCCATACAAGGATGGAGAGTATACCAGGATGGGACGCAGACTAGGATGCTGCATACACAAGGATTCTGCCTATACACGATGGGGGCACATATCTAGAATACCCGATACGTTAGAATCGGGCCACCATCTAGTATATACTGAATGTGTATATATATATATATATATATATATACATATATATATATATATATATATATATATATATATATAGATAGATATAGCTATATATATATGTATATGTTGTTTATTTACTTTTTCATTATACCATGACCATTGCATTGGTTTTTGCACTGCAGTATATGTTGTTTGTAGGCATATTATTCTTTTTATGAGCTTTTAATAAGTTGGATGGTTTTTAATTTGCCTCTGCTGTTTAGGCACCATAGGGGCACTACAAGTGCAACTTAGTGGCCGCAATCTATTTCAGCCAAATTTGTGTTAAAAAAATTCAAATATTGCTCCTTCCCTAACGAGCCCAACCGTTTGTTTAAAGGGAACCTGCCAGCAGAAATTTTGCCCTAAACCTAAAAGTTTCCCCTTCTGCAGCTCCTGGGCTGCATTCTAGCAAGGTTCCTATAGTTATTCTGCCCCCTTTTAGATCAAAATAAATAGTTTATAAAGTGGTACCTTTCAGTTTGAAAATCTTGTTAATGGTACACGGGGGCGGGCTGTCTGTTGTCCGTTACTGTCCCTCCTGCCGCATTATGCCGTCTCCCAACGCTCATTTACATACCTCAGGACACCGCCCAGTGCATCTGAGGTCTCGCGCATGCGCCGTGCCACTGTAGCGGGACTGTGCACAGTGGGACCGCTGGTGACGTTGCGCAGGCACGAGAATATGGGCGGCACTGTGATTTTCATCAGCAAGCTCCCGCCCACAATCACGTGCCCACGCTTTCCCCTCTGCCTCAACTGCTCTGCGCATGCCCTGGCCAGATGACCCAACGTCACCTCTTTCCCATCTAGCTCTGGAGCAGGAAATAGGAGGAGCGGAGCAGGACAGCACCGATCATCTGGTCATCTGGCCAGGGCATGCGCAGAACAGTGGATGCAAAGAGGAAAGCGCGGGCACGAGATTATGGGTGGGAGCTTGCTGATGAAAATCACAGTGCCACCCATAATCTCGTGCCTGCGCAACGTCACCAGCGGTCCCACTGTGCACAGTCCCGCTACAGTGTTACGGCGCATGCGCGAGACGTCAGACGCACTGGGCGGCGTCCTGCGGTATGTAAATGAGCGTTGGGGGATGGCCTAAAGCGGCAGGAGGGACAGTAACGGACAACAGACAGCCCGCCTACGTGTACCATTAACAAGATTTTCAAACTGAAAGGTACCACTTTCTAAACTATTTATTTTGATCTTAAAGGGGGCAGAATAACTATAGGAACCTTGCTAGAATGCAGCCCAGGAGCTGCAGAAGGGGAATCTTTTAGGTTAGGTTTAGGGCAAAATTTCTGCTGACAGGTTCCCTTTAAACAGAACTTTTTACCTACATGTGGGGTATCGCCACAAGAGAGTGTATAACAGACTGTGGGGCCCACTTTTTTTGGTGTTACCTCTTGCAAAAGTGAGAAATTTGCGGGCTTAAGCAATATTATTATGAAAAAATGAAAATCTTTGATACGACAACCTAATTTTATAAAATTTTGTGAAGTAAGTATGGGTTCAAAATGCTCCCTATACCTCTGGATTAAATCCTTGAGGGGGTGTAGCTTTCAAAATGGGGTCATTTGTTGAAAATTTCTGTTGATTAGCTACCTGAGGGGCCCTGCAAATGTGACATTGTGCTACATTCTATTCCAGCCAAATTTGTGTTAAAAAAATATTCAAGTATTGCTCCTTCCCTAAAGCCCGCTACACACACTTCAATATATCTCACAATCCGTCGTTGGGGTCAAGTTGTAAGTGACGCACATCCGGCATCGTTTGTGAGGTATCTGCATGTGACATCTACGTGCGATCAGGATTGAACGCAAAACCGTTGATCGCAAACACATCGTATCTTTGTCTAGAATTGAGCATTTTGTTGCACGAACCTAGTCAATTGTAACGTGTGACATCCCTCATACGATTTTGGTGTCTGATGCTATGTGCGCAGGTGTGCGCTCTGCACCGCAGCTTAAAAAAGGTCCGCTTCAGAGCGCAGCTGAAAAGCTGCGTTCTGAAGCGCCTCACAATGTCTGTCATTCACTAATCTCTGTCAGTCGGTCACTATCTCTGTCCCTCACTCTCTGTCCATGTCAGTCTATCCCCCTCTCTCATATACTCACCGATCCCCGATCCCCGGCGCTGCACGGCGTTCACACTGCTCCGGCGGCTTTTACTGTTTTGAAAAAGCCGGCCGCCCATTAAACAATCTCGTATTCCCTGCTTTCCCCGCCCACCGGCGCCTATGATTGGTTACAGTGAGACATGCCCCCACGCTGAGTGACAGGTGTTACACTGCACCCAATCACAGCAGCCGGTGGGCGTGTCTATACTGTGTAGTGAAAAAAATAATTAAATAATTAAAACAAACGGCGTGCGGTCCCCCCCAATTTTAAAACCAGCCAGATAAAGCCATACAGCTGAAGGCTGGTATTCTCAGGATGGGGAGCTCCACGTTATGGGGAGCCCCCCAGCCTAACAATATCAGCCAACAGCAGCCCAGAATTGCCGCATACATTAGATGCGACAGTTCTGGGACTGTACCCGGTTCTTCCCGATTTGCCCTGGTGCGTTGGCAAATCGGGGTAATAAGGAGTTATTGGCAGCCCATAGCTGCCAATAAGTCCTAGATTAATCATGTCAGGCGTCTATGAGACACCTTCCATGATTAATCTGTAAATTACAGTAAATAAACACACACACCCGAAAAAATCATTTATTAGAAATAAAAAACACAAAGACATTCCCTGGTTAACCACTTTAATCAGCCCCAAAAAGCCCTCCATGTCCGGCGTAAATCAGGATGCTCCAGCGTCGCTTCCAGCACTGCTGCATGGAGGTGACCGGAGCTGCAGAATACACCGCCGCTCCGGTCAGTTTCACACAGCAACTGAAGACAGCCGCGCGATCAGCTGAGCTGTCACTGAGGTTACCCGCTGTCACTGAGGTTACCCGCTGTCACTGGATACAGCGGTGGCCGCGAGTAACCTCAGTGACAGCTCAGCTGATCGCGCTACTCACCTCAGTTGCTGCGTGGAGGTGAGAGGAGCGGCGGTGAGTAGCGCGATCAGCTGAGCTGTCACTGAGGTTACCTGCGGCCACCGCTGTATCCAGTGACAGCGGGTAACCTTAGTGACAACTCAGCCGATCGCGCGGCTGTCTTCATTAGCTGCGTGGAGGTGACAGGAGCGGATGTGTCTTCTGCTGCTCCGGTCACCTCCATGCAGCTGCGCTGGAAGCGACGCTGGAGCATCCTGGATTACGCCGGACATGGAGGGCTTTTTTGGGCTGATTAAAGTGGTTAATCAGGGAATGTGTTTGTGTTTTTTATTTCTAATAAATGATTTTTTCGAGTGTGTGTGTTTATTTACTGTAATTTACAGATTAATCATGGAAGGTGTCTCATAGATGCCTGACATGATTAATCTAGGACTTATTGGCAGCTATGGGCTGCCAATAACTCCTTATTACCCCGATTTGCCAACGCACCAGGGCAAATCGGGAAGAGCCGGGTACAGTCCCAGAACTGTCGCATCTAATGTATGCGGCAATTCTGGGCGGCTGTTGGCTGATATTGTTAGGCTTGGGGGCTCCCCATAACGTGGAGCTTCCCATCCTGAGAATACCAGCCTTCAGCCGTATGACTTTATCTGGCTGGTTTTAAAATTGGGGGGTGCCGCACGCCGTTTGTTTTAATTATTTAATTATTTATTTCACTACACAGTATAGACACGCCCACCGGCTGCTGTGATTGGGTGCAGTGTAACACCTGTCACTCAGCGTGGGGGCGTGTCTCACTGTAGCCAATCTTAGGCGCCGGTGGGCGGGGAAAGCAGGGAATACGAGATTGTTTAATGAGCGGCCGGCTTTTTCAAAATAGTAAAAGCCGTTGGAGCAGTGAGAAAGCCGTGCAGAGCCGCGCCGGGGATCGGGGATCGGTGAGTATGAGAGAGGGCTGCTCAATTCAGTTGCTCAGGAGTTTAGCAGTCACCGATGAGTCCTTCACGGGTGACCGCTAATCAGGGAGCGACACAGACAGAGCCGCAGCATGACAATGAAGTCGGGTGAAGTTCACCCGAGTTCATTCTGACAGTGCGGCTCTTTCTGTGTCTGCTGTCAACTACCATTCACCGCTGCTACATGGCTGTCTATGTCTGCTGTCAGCGGCCATGTAGCAGAGCTGAATGGCAGATGACATAGTAAAAACGCATCCCTACACATTACACACGCTTGGCAAGTCAATAAATAAAAAAAAAAAAGGTGCCCAATGCATACGTCACAGAACACATGATCTAAAGGATCGCACACAAAATTGATCAATTTAACATAGACTACTAACGCACGTGTGACAGCAAATGAATGACCTACATGCGATCTCATAAGATCCCGTATGCAACCTGGGCGTGTCACATCGCAAATGCGATTGTACAACTAATTGCAAAGTGTAAAGCAGGCTTAACAAGCCCAACCGTTTGTTCAAGCAGAACGTTTTGACTACATGTCTGGTATTGTCACTCTCATATAAAAGAGGGTAAAAGACTGTAGGGTCCACTTTTTGGTGTTACTTCTTGCAAAAGTAAGAAATTTGGGGCTAAAGAAACATTTGTGTGAAAAAAATGAAACATTTCAATATGATGACCTAATATTATCAAATTCTGCGAAGTATCTGTGGGTTCCATATGCTCAATTATAATCCCTGGATGAAATTCTTGAGGGGTGTAGTTTCCAAAATGTTGTCACTGGTGGGGAGTCTCTGTTTTTTGAGTGCCTTAGGGGCCCGGAAAATGCTACGTGGTGTCTGCAATTGATTTCAAACAAATTTGTGTTCTAAAATTTGTGTTCCTTCTGAGCCCTCTTATTTACCCAAACAGGTTTCTGACCACATGTGAGATATCAGCACACTCAGATGTAACAATTTTTGGGTGCATTTTGGCGTGCTATTCCTTGTAAAAGTTAATACATTGTCTCACACGTGGGTTAGCTCAGAACTCACCGAGTGTCAGGGCTACATCTGACCCTATTCACACACCATAGTCTGACACTACACTCCAAGTCTCTTGTTAGGCTTCCAAACAGGCTTGGACATCGACCAAGCTGTGTTACCTTTGGTTCAGGCTTGCAAGAGTTCATTTCTGTGAGCCTGGTGTTTGTAGAGACATATATTGTGATAGACCAATCACAGCTACTCTGTGCCCTATTTTAAGATGGTGGTTTTGATCCTTCCACACCGATCATAGCTTGTAGCGATACCGGTCCTTGTGCTGTGGTTTTCCAATTACTCAAAATCTTCTGTGTGTTATTTGGTGTGTTATGCAAATATTCTCCTTGTTTGTTTTTGTCCTCCTGAGCATGTATTGTCTATATACTGACCCCAGAATAATTTTCTTTGAGTTAGTTTCTACATGGCAAAACGTTCAGCAGCACTTGCTTAACATGGGCTTGAGGCATAAGCATGTGGCTGACTGTGGACATGGGCCTGGTCCGGACCTGTGTGTGGGTGATCTGGTGTGGTTATACACTAAAAACATTAAGCTCAAGGTACCTCCACTGAAGTTAGGAACTCGGTTCATTGGTCCATTCAAAATTACCACTATCATCAACCCGTTGGGCTTTGATCTGGCCTTACCAGCAGTATATAAAATCTATAATGAGTTTCATAAGTCTTTATTAAATAAATTTGTGGGTACAAGAACTGCCCTTCCCGCCCCTCTACCCCCAGTTTTGGTTGATGGTTCATTGGAGTTTGAGGTGTCAAGAATTATTGATTCTTCGGTCGTTCATCATTCTCTACAGTACCTGGTTCACTGGCAGAGTTATGGTCCTGAGGACAGAACTTGAGTGCCAACTTCAGATATCCATGTGGGACGCCTGGTTAGAGCATTCCATCACCGTCATCTGGAAAGACCTGGTCCAGAGGCCTCTGGTAGAGGGAGGAGTACTGTCACACTAGGTTTAGCGCAGAACTCACCAAGGGTCAGGTTGCCATCTGACCATGTTCACACAGCAGAGCCTGACACTACACTCCTGGCCTTTTGTTAGTTTCTCAGATGGGCTCAGGTGTCAACCAAGCTGTATTGTGAGAGACTTATCACAGCTACTCCCTGTCTCTGTTAAGATGGTTGATTTGATCCTCCCACGCCGATTATAGCTTGTAGAGTTACCCATCCTTGTGCTGTGTTGTTCCAGTTGCTGGATATCTTCTATGCATTATCTGGTCTGTTGTGGAAATATTCTTGTTTTCTGTTTATTTCCTCGCTGTTCTTTATTTACCCCTGAGCAAGCATTGCCTACACCTCTGTGTGTGCTTGCAGTGAGTTGGCGTTTTGGTTTTTCCCTTTCTGTCTTTTTGTGTGGGACTAATCTCTCTTATCATGGCCCTCCCTGGGGTGGGTGAGAGGGAGTATTAGAGCAAGTGTGGCCAGAAGCAGGGCTAGGCTGGTGGTCCAGACCTCTTCACTATAAGAAATACTTCTGGGATAAGGCACAGCTAGGGCCCTCCTAGCCTGAGAGCCAGTCTAAGAGCCCCGATCCCCAGTTATCCCCTTATTAACCATGACATTGGGGCTAAAGCAACATTTTAACATTTAACATTTTTTTCATTCCACATTGCATTATTTCCTGTGTAGCACCTGAAGGGTTAAAAAAAATTCTGACAGCAGTTTTGTATCTGTAATAAAAGGTGTAAGAGAGAAAAGTGCAAATTGGGTCTTACCAACGTGATGAATGAGGGTGAAAGCACTGAGAGAGGCTCACCTTGGTGGGTTGTGACAGTCACAGCCAGTGTACTGGCGTATAACACAGCTGCTGCAACGTCACGTGTAGGAAGATTTGGAATGGTGCAGGAGGAGTTAATGCTGCGCTGCCATGAATAGAAGGAAACTCCTGGAAAAAATTATTGGGATTGTATTTATCATTAAATAAAATCACCATTAATTTTTCCTGGCATATCCTTCTATTCATGGCAGCGCAGCATTAACTCTTCCTGCACCATTACAAATCTGACAGCAGTTTTGAAGTATGTGAGAGGTATGGTTTTTAAAATGGCATCAGAGTTTCTAATATATAGGCCCCTCAAAGTCCATTCAAATCAGAAAAAATCCATAAAGAAATAGGTTTTTTAAATTTCTTGAAAAAAATATTGCTACTAAACGTTTAACCCATCTAACATCCTTCAAAATAAAATGACATTTTAAAAATGATGCAGATAAAAACTAGACATATGGGAAATGTTATTTATTAATTATTTTGTACAGCAAGATTTAATTAGTTTAAGGATATAAAAAATTAAATTTTGAAAATTGCTATTTTTTCCAAATTTTCTCCAAAATGTACAATATTTTCACAAATAAATGTGAAATATCAATTTAGATTTATAACTTTAAAGTACAATGTGTCTTGAAAAAACAATCTCAGAATCAGTTGGATTGATTGAAGTATTCCATAGTTATTACAGCATAAGGTGACACTAGTCAGATTTAAAACATTTGGCTTGGTCATTTAGTTAAAAATTAGTTTAGTCACGAAGATGTTAATTGATCAAATAACACATTAAACACCTACAGCAAAGAAGCCCCACAACATTATATATCCATAATTGACTTTTGGTATGGTGCACTTATCTTTATCAGTTTTTTGTCATCTATGAAGATAACAATGGTATTGTCACGCTAGGTATGGGGAAGTACCAAGCGAATGGAGAAAGAGAAAAGAAGGGAAACCCTGTGTTTAGGGAATGGGGAGATAGTGACCCCGGACCAAGCCTACCATTGGGCCCTGAGTTCCCTCACTGCCCTAGATAGGTTCAATACCTATCCGCAGAGCCAGATACCTGACCCTAGGCTGACCCTAAACAGGGCCCTAGGTAGAGAATGGATGGGATGAGCTTTTCCTCCACCCCAGTAATCGCTAAAGGACACACAGGTATAACAAACAAGGGAAAACAATAAACGACTTATCTCCCATTGACTCAGGGAGAGAAACTGCAATAACCACCAAGTTTCTCCATGTGTATGCGAACTGACTAATAGCACTGAAGACCTGATAAAGCTATATCACATATCACCAATACTGAGTAAATATTAAGTGAAGGTAAATAAAGGCAAAGGAAGTACTGATGAACAGCAGCTGACAGACTGAGGAAATTCACAGTCCTAAAGGGAAAGGGATGAATACCAAGCAGAAACAATAGGTCAGAGAGCAGTTTGTGCAGCCAAATGCTATGACCTTCTATAGCTGGACACCGCAGGACTGTCTGTCACCAGTAACACACCCGCAACAGTACCCACACTTTCTGCGAGTGGTCTTCGGACACTCAGGACCAGATTTATTCGGATGGGCAGCATGAAATGAATTAACCAACCTTGTGACTTTCACATCTAAAGCTGAGACCCACATCCTCTTCTGATATGTAACCCCTCCAGTGCACCATGTATTAAAGGGAATGATGTAGAAAACGAGAATCAACAATCTTAGCTATTGAAACTCTAAATTGCGATCAACCATGATTGGGGACGACGGCAAGGGAGATGGCTTTGAGGTACCACATACTTCTTGAGCAGAAACCTGTGGAACACATTGTGGAGAGGCAGCTAGTGCGCATGCGTGCGCCGATTTACCCCAGCCAGAGTCTAAGCCCGGTGTTTTGCCTAGTATGCATGCTCAGCCTGATTGTGTTATGTCTGAGACTAAGTCCTCACTTCAGGCTACTGAGCATGCTCCCACAATTAACCCTAACAGCCTCTTTGCACAGGTACTTGGACTTCGTGCTGTGTCTAAGTTCTGGGATGTGCCTACTGAGCATGCTCAAACTGATAGTCTGCTTTCTGAGCCTGTTGCTCAGGCTACTGAGCATGCTCAGGCACTTAGTGCATCAGAGGCTAGGTCCGGTAAGGACTTCATTGAGCATGTCCGTGAGGTGGCAGGCCCTGATAGGGCAGAGGGTGTCAGGTGTCTTGATGACGTGGCAACTCTGGACTGGCTCGCAGAGGTCCGCCCCTATGATCTGGCACCTCACCATTGGTCGTCAGACGATGACTGGTGAAGTGTTTGGGGCGTGGCTGCCATGAGGTCATCAATGACGTGGCGGTTCCGGATAGGTCGCATGTGACGTCACTGATGACATGGCACTTTGCTATTGGACCTTGGTGGTTCCACCCTGGGTTTGGGGTGGACCCAGGTTACAAAAGGGGCTGGAGACAACATGGAGGTGCACAGTCTTCATTTAGAGTTCTTGGTGGCATAAGCCTTGTTGGAAGCGGTAGGTAGGGCTAGGCGAACGGTGCCTGTCACGCCAAGATTCGTGGCTCAGCACATGAGGGTCAGGCGCCGTGCTTCCTTGCTACCGTTTCTGTTGTGCTAGAACAGTCCAGTGGCGTTAACTGGGCTGCGGCTGCTGCGTCACCTGTTCAGTTGTGCCTCCTATGCACACGGACAGAATACCTGTTGCGTCACCTGTCCGAGAGTGCCCTCTACGCACACGGACAGTGTACCTGCTGCGCCACCTGTCCGGTTGTGCCCTCTACGCGCACGGACAGCGCACCCCAAAACCCCTGTGAAGTTAACAGGGTGTTCCTGGATTGGGTGTGTGAACCCTATTATCCTCCTCGGCTTCCCAGTCAAATGAGACTGGTGTGACTATCTGGTCTGACGTGTCCTTTACACATGTGGCCAGTCGAGTGGTGGCCAGAAACGCTAATCGGAGGACCGCTTGGCCCGACGTGTCTTACACACGTGGCCGACAGGGCGCTGTCGCAGCGGTCTTCTCGGTCAATGCTGTTTACCATCCGGCCTGACGTGTTGTTACACACGTGGTCGGAGTAGCGTCCGCTCCACCGAAACGCTAACTGGGTTGTCGTCCAGTCTGACGTGTCCCTATACACTTAACCGGTTCCTTGAGTTATCTCAGAGCCATCCAGCTCTATAGTCTCCGCCTAACCCACAGGGTGCCAGCAGCTCCATTACCATCTGGAGCACGGTGGGCCCCGACTGGCGATTGGGATATATACCCCTGGTCCTAATCTGCCGGTCCCCCCGTAACACCTTCCTTACTGAACCCTGATATGTCCCCAAATATTAGTTTCTGATTTTGACCACATATGGGGTGTCGGTGTACTAAGGAGAAATTGATCACCCCATTTTGGAGTCAATTTTCTTTTGGTACTATTGAGTAAACTAAGAAATTAGAGCTAAAGTAACATTTTCATGCAAAAAAACCCTATAATTCTTTATTATTTAATTCCTGAATGCATTATTTTGCAAAGTACCTGAACAGTTATTAAACTTCCTGACAGCAATTTTCAACTTGCAGGACAGTGGGAGTCAAGGGTGATTAGCTTATTGCATCTGATGCAGTCACATCAGATACCAGATGATTGTGTGAATCCAGCCCAAAACTTACACTTTGGACTCTTTCTGACCTATGACCCTTGCAGTGTCCGTCTTTTTAAGCAAGCATAAAAGTGTGATCGGCCACAGTTTTGTGCACTTCTGACAAGACAGACACTGCTGAACAAAGTTCAGAGTCCAAAGTATCTTTGCCTGTCTCGTTATAGTGAAAGGATCCATCGGGGGTTTGATCTGAATCACGTCATTCAGAGATTTAGATGTAAACTCCAATGTAAGTGCTGAGCACAGTCCAAAATGTCACGTGAAATGTCCCTAATAAAAGCTTCAACTCATTTGACAAAAAAACCTACAAGACTCCACTGAGATCCATTATCTGTCAGTGGAGATATTAGGTGCTTCCACGTTACTGGTAACACAAAGGCTCTGGAAAAGAACTATGGCTCCTCACCCCCCAAAAGAAATCCAGCAAAATCAGTCCTTCAGAATCCAAATATCCCCCTCCCTTTTGAGACCCACAGTGTGCCTAAATCACATTTAGCGTCTACATGGATTGCATTTCTGTTGAGATGAGAGCCTGCTTAATTTATGGGGCGCATGTCTCCAGAATTGAAAGATGTGCAAAATGTATTTCCACTACATTGTACTGGGCATTAAAATGGCCGATTTGTAATTTTCTCTTAGCACCATCCATTGCTGCTTGTTATCAATGGAGTCAAAATCATGACATGTGGATAAATTCACAGACAGGTATAATTTCCAAAATGAGAACACTTGATGGGGGGATTCTGCATTTCTGGCTCTTAGGAGCTGTGTATATGGAGTCTGGAAACTACTCTAGGAAAATCTCTGGTCCAATAGTCAAATAGCGCTTGTTCCCTCAAAAGTCCTGCTGTGTGGCTAAGCAGTACTAAGTAGCCACATAGAGTATTGCCACGCTCAGAAGAAATTGTGTGACAAATTTTGGTGCCATGTTTCCCTATTTTCCCATTTGTGAAAATGTAAAAACTGTGGCTAAAACTTCATTTTTTTCTTTGGTGTTCATAAAAGGGGTTAACTAGTGTAATAGATTTTTAGATTGAGTAATTCCAGACTCGGCGATGTTAAGTGTTTACTTTTTTTTGTATATTTTTGTTGTTGAATACATATTTGCATTTATTGGCGTAATATGTTTTCTTTTATTGTTCTTTATTTTATGTATTTTTTGATATTTTTACATTTCTTTTTTATTTTGTTTTACTTAGTTTCCCAACAGAACAATTTTTTGACCATGCTCTGGGCATGGTCTAACAGGCCATTGTGGCTGAGCAATCATGAAATCATAATTTGATCTCCTGTTGTCATGGCAACCATCATGCCCTTGTGATCACGTCGCATGTGTCGCATTCGGGTGAGAGAAGACGCCCATTTCATCTCTCAGCCTTCTAAAAGCTGTGATCGCTATTGATCAAGGCATGTAGAGGGTTTAACTGTCAGGGGCAGTGTTGTTACTGTTCCTGATAGTGGCAGTCGGTTATCACTTAAGCTGAGCTCAAATTCGTCCAGTGTCGGGAATGGGTTAAGCTACTTCTTCAATAGCGACTTTTTAAAAAGTCTCAAAATTTTTTGCGCACATGTGCTACAGACCTTTCTGAAGTGATTTACTTAAGTTGAAAATTTTCAAAAAATGTTGCGATAATAAGATGGAAAATGTGATGATCTGTGCTAAAAAGTCCCAATAAAGGTTAAACACAAAAATACAGAGCATTTTTGATTGTGTAAAGAATTCATGACCTACGTGTGCCATTTTGAAAGTTTTGTTGCCAAAACATCAATGAATATCACAAAACAAGAATGAAAAGGGACTTAAAAATAAATACAAATGAAATTGGCTGTAAATCCTGTGGTTATGCAATAAATGTCTAAGGCTACGTTTACAGATCCTGTTGTTAAAATGGATCCGTTGGGAAACTGATTTGTTCTGGATCCATTTTTTTTAACATGGAAGTCTAGGGAGAAAGGATCCATTAACGGATTGCTATTAGGCATCCATTGTACTTGCATTTGTAATGGATCAGTTACAAGTGGATGATAAATAGCAATTCGTTAATGGATCCATTGTCCATAGACTCCACATGTTAAAAATGGATTTGGGCGACATCCGTTATTTAACAACGGACAAAAACGTTGTGTTTGCACAACTTTATTGGCAACGGATTTCTAACAGATCAGTTATAACGGATGACTACAAGACATTTGAACCCAACCTAAGGCCTCTTTCACACGCTAGTGAAAAACACACACGTTTTTCATGAATGTGTTGAAGGTGAGTATGGCCTTCCGCGTGCCTTGATTTTGGAGCACTTGTGTTCTCCGGTGCTACTTGTGATAGCACAGAGAGAGAAGAAACCTTTTACTCATTTGTCCCTGGCGCTGCTGTCCATTGTGCTGATGTCTCCGGCGCTGCAGTCACATTTGCTTCCAGGTCTGCGGTGCATTGAATGCATTGAGTATAATAAGCGGGCCCTGAAGTAAGTGACAGGAACACCGAAGACAGCAGGGCTGGAGACAGGTGAGTAAAGAAATTCATTTTATTTCAAATACATGTGTTTTCTCCGGTATGTGTCACATGGATCACACCACTGTGTGGTCCGTGGGACATCAGTGATGCCATAGACAAACCGCAAGGACACACGGTCCTTATGAAAACACTGATGAGTGCGCAGACCCATTGATTTTAATGGTATTACGTCACCACCGGAGTCCGCTACAGTAACTTCTACTCCGATCGCCAGGCGACGCCGTGTTCCTGCCGTGGATTGTGCTGGTGATAGGAGAGGAGTCGATGCCAGCGGCACCGGTGGGCACAGGCTCCGATCATCCACTGGGCTGGGTTAACTTGGGATCTGCAGTACCACTGGCTGACTATAGGTGGCATGTGTCTTCCAGCTGAAGTTGCCATCATTCAGCTACAGCCAATGGAAAGACACCCCACCCTTCTTAATTCCCCTCCTGTCTGCTGACCTCTGCCAGAGATAGTTCTGATTTCCTGGCTCCTGGTCCGCCCTATTTTGTTTAGTGATTACTGTGTGCTGACGTCTGCGTGTTTTCTGACTACCCTTCTGCCTGCTGTTTTTGTACCTCGCTGCCCGATCCGGATTTGACCTCTGCTATGTTTTCTGATTCCGTTCTTGCCTACCGATTCTGTCCCTGTTCTGCTATTCCTGGTTTGACCCTGCCTGATGACTACTCTCATCGGACTGCAGCCTTCCACAGGTAGTGATCTCCAGGGCCCTGTGTAATTCCAAATCCCTGTATAGGGGTTAAAGGGTTTCAGGGTTCTGGGGGTTCTGCTTGGTTAATGGCTTTCCTCTAGCCTGTCCATTACATCCCATCTGAGTCTGTGGATCCAGGCAGGCGTTACAAATGGGTCTGCATATGACTGTAATTCCGTTATGTATAAAAACGGTTCCATACATACTAGAATCACTGACGTGTGAAGGAGGCCTAAGATGGGAAAAATCCCTTTAACATAACAGCATATATCTCTTATTAAAAAAAATAAAATAGGGAAATAAATATTTTTATCTTTTGATAATTGAATATTATATATCTTTTAATACCTCTTCTTGTTTGTTCCAAAATATACTTTCGCTCAGTTGACCTAACTAGCAAAGAACCCGGGTGGGCACATATTTTTTCTAATGTTCTTTGCCAAGATAACACTTAATGCTTGTCTTTCTAGGAACACAGCATCTTAATATAAAGTGGCATATTAAGAGTGAATACCCCTACATAAACATACCGTACTTTTCTCAGTTCCTTAAATGGTCGACAAATTGCTTTTGAAATATACAGCTAAATTGACCATGTACAGGGAAGCGGCCAATATGACATTGTTAACAATGCACATTTCCAAATGTGCCATGCTATCTGCTTCACATAAAATTCACTTTCGATGAGATCTTACCACTCATCATGTGAAGGTTTTAAGAACATAAATTATAGGGTGAAATTTATATAAAACAAGAGTTGTTTGCATTAAACTCAATTATAAGTCTCCTTTGAATGTTCAAGACGTGAGTCAGAGAATTGTATAATTAATGGCAGTTCCCACTAATCACAGAACACATAACACTTGTGCTGCACAAGATTTTCCACATTATAAATCACCTAAAAGGAATTAGGTGAACTGTTCAGAAGCAAACAGACAAATGACAGACAATAGATCCAGTGGAGCTTTTTTGGCAAAATTTGGATAACAGAGTATGGCAAATTAGCTCATGAAAATACAGAGTAATACACTTAAACAAACTGTTTTTGTATTCAGACTAATGAAGGAGGGCTGTCCTTCCACAACAAGACATATTTAAACCCTAGTGGAAAAACAGGGCTGGGCAAGTGTCTCGACACCACGGGTGTCTCAGCTCCAAAAGATGCTGAAGTGCACCTACAGTAAGTATAATAACAAACTTGCAGGGAATCTGAAAGAGATGAAGCTCTAATGTATTAATTAGAAATAGTGGTGAGCGAATATACTAGACACTATTCATTACTCGCACAAAAAGGTATTTGCGATATCCATTACTTAACTTAATTATATTGGTATTCATCTAATGCCATGAGTATGGTATTCATCTAATGAGGTTCAAGACCACTTCCAGCATGTTTGGCGCTTGATTTTCAGACACTTAGCAAGCTGGGATTGCTTGCCAATCACAGTAATGCCATACCCATAGCTACTGGATTTTCTGTGATTGGGAGGCACACTAAAAAAGAAATGACTTACTGGGATTCCCCGCAGTTGTCACACTACTTCCTTGTCCACTCATTAGATCACACACACATGCACTGCTTCGCCCTCCCACACTCTCTGCCAGCAGTGTGATTTAAAAAAAAAGCGTGTGGTCTCCCCCAATTTTGATAATTCAACCAAGATAAAGCTTATAGATGGGAGCTGGTGTTCTTAGGCTGAGGAGGCCCATGGTTATTAGACCCCCAGCCTAAAATAGTAGCCAACAGCCACCTGATATTTCACACATCCATTTGAAGAACCAATTGTGGCACTTTACTCAGCTCATCCCGTTTGTCCTGGTGCGGTGGCAATTGGGGTAATATAAGGGGTTAACAACAGCTCACAGCTGCCACTGAGCCCTAGATTACACTGGGGAACAATTTGAAAAAAAATTTTTGTTGAGTTAGGTTTTTGAGCTGATTTATACTAAAATTGGCATGCTGATTCCAAAAATGTATTCAGTTTTTTTCTATCACGTCAAGTTTTTCCTCCTCAACTTACCTGCCATAGAAGCACATTTGCACTGATTTCTGTAATAAGACTTGTTATCTGAGTACAATTCGACTCATATAGAGCTACGTGGCAACTTGTAAGAGTAGTCACAACTGAGACAGTGTGGTGAGAGGTGTGTGCAGCTCCCAATACGTCATAATTATCAATATCTTTACACAAAAAATGTATCGTAGTAGGAATAAATAGGATTTGTGATAGATTTTCTCTTTACATTGGGCACTTAGTTGTAATTTATATATCTTTTATGATTTTTTTCTTTGTTAGTTTTCAAAGCTTGTAACTTTACATCTCAGTGTTTTATTTACTTATGTACATATTTCCTTTGTTTCAGATCATGTCTGCTCCTTCTTCCTCTCGTCGTAAATGCCTAAACAACCCTGACTCCTTCTGCTATATTTGTGGTGTTTTCACCATTCCAGTTCAAAGGGCAAACATCAGTGCATTTGTCAAACAAGCATATTTTGCATATTTTAAAGTAAAACTCGGTGATCAAGATAAGCCATGGGCCCCTCACATAGTGTGCAAGCAGTGTGTTGAGAGTTTATGGATGTGGACCAAAGGAACACGTGAAAAGTTGGCATTTGGTATCCCCATGGTGTGGAGAGAGCAAAAAAGTCATTCCACAGACTGTTACTTCTGTTTAGTGAAAACATCAGGATTTAACAGGAAAAATAAAAGTAAGATAGAATATCCAAATCTACCGTCAGCTATCAGACCAATGCCTCATTCAGCTGAAATTCCAGTGCCAGTTTTCGAACAGCTACCATCTCTAGAAGTTCTGAGTGAAGTTCTGCATCATTGCTGTCACACAGTGACAGCAATGATGCAGAATTTGAAATTCACAAGGATTCAGTTCGTAAGGGATTTGATCAGCACGAGTTAAATGATTTAGCACGTGAATTGGGCTTATCAAAAAAAAACTTCAGAATTACTAGCATCAAGGCTGAATGAGAAACAGTTACTTGAACAAGGAGCGAAGGTATCATACTTTCATACTAGAGAAAGTACATTTTTGCAGTACTTTCGGTGTGACAGCGGTTTTGTGTTTTGCCATAATATTCCTGGTTTACTACAAGAATCAGGGCTTTCAATGTACAATCCAAATGAATGGCGACTGTTTATTGATAGCTCAAAGCGGAGTCTTAAGTGGTCCTTCTACACAATGGCAATTTATTTGGTGCAGTCCCTATTGGGCATTCTGTCTCTCTTCGTGAAAAACATGGAGATGTAAAGAGAGTTATTGAGTTATTGAAATATGACACACACAATTGGATCATCTGTGTTGACCTTAAAATGGTTTGCTTCCTTCTTGGTCAGCAACGTGGGTACACAAAGTATCCCTGCTTTCTCTGTATGTGGGATAGCAGAGCTCGAGAAAAGCATTGGGTTGCGTCAAATTTGCCTCCAAGATCTGGTCTTAAACCTGGAGATCCTAACATTCTACATCAGCCACTTGTTGACAGGAAGAATATACTATTCCCACCTCTGCACATAGAACTAGGTCTCATGAAGCAATTTGTAAAAGCCTTGCCAACTGACGGCGACTGTTTTAAGTACATCATGTTGGCACTTCCTGGACTGTCCATTGAAAAAATCAAGGCTGGTGTGTTTGATGGTCCACAAATTCGACAGCTCATCAAAGATGAACATTTCACCGGGACTATGTCAGATCTTGAGAAGAATGCTTGGTTATCATTCAAAGACGTCATCAAGAACATTCTTGGAAATACACGTGCAAGTAATTACAAAGAAATTGTTCAGAAACTATTCGAGAGCTACACAGCGCTTGGTTGCAACATGAGTATTAAACTACATTTTCTGCATTGCCATCTTGCCAACTTTCCGGAAAATCTTGGTGCTGTTAGCGATGAGCAAGGTGAACGATTTCACCAAGATTTGAAGGTTATGGAAGACCGTTACCAGGGTAGATGGGATGTACATATGATGGCTGACTATTGCTGGAGCATCAAATGTGATTGTCCTCAAGTTAAACACTCCAGAAAAAGCTATAAATGTACATTTTTACCTTAAATACTTGCATATATATATATATATATATATATATATATATATATATATATATATATATACATATATATATATACAGTGCCTACAAGTAGTATTCAACCCCCTGCAGATTTAGCAGGTTTACACATTCGGAATTAACTTGGCATTGTGACATTTGGACTGTAGATCAGCCTGGAAGTGTGAAATGCACTGCAGCAAAAAAGAATGTTATTTCTTTTTTTATTTTTTTTTTTAAATTGTGAAAAGTTTATTCAGAGGGTCATTTATTATTCAACCCCTCAAACCACAAAAATTCTGTTTGGTTCCCCTAAAGTATTAAGAAGTATTTCAGGCACAAAAAAACAATGAGCTTCACATGTTTGGATTAATTATCTCTTTTTCCAGCCTTTTCTGACTAATTAAGACCCTCCCCAAACTTGTGAACAGCACTTATACTTGGTCAACATGGGAAAGACAAAGGTGCATTCCAAGGCCATCAGAGACAAGATCGTGGAGGGCCACAAGGCTGGCAAGGGGTACAAAACCCTTTCCAAGGAGTTGGGCCTACCTGTCTCCACTGTTGGGAGCATCATCCGGAAGTGGAAGGCTTATGGAACTACTGTTAGCCTTCCACGGCCTGGACAGCCTTTGAAAGTTTCCACCCGTGCCGAGGCCAGGCTTGTCCGAAGAGTCAAGGCTAACCCAAGGACAACAAGGAAGGAGCTCTGGGAAGATCTCATGGCAGTGGCGACATTGGTTTCAGTCAATACCATAAGTAACGTACTCCACCGCAATGGTCTCCGTTCCAGACGAGCCCGTAAGGTACTTTTACTTTCAAAGCGTCATGTCACGGCTCGTCTACAGTTTGCTCATTATCACTTGGAGGACACTGAGACAGACTGGTTCAAGGTTCTCTGGTCTGATGAGACCAAGATTGAGATCTTTGGTGCCAACCACAAACGTGACGTTTGGAGACTAGATGGCAATGCATACAACCCCAAGAATACCATCCCTACAGTCAAGCATGGTGGTGGCAGCATCATGCTGTGGGGCTGTTTCTCAGCCAAGGGGCCTGGCCATCTGGTCCGCATCCATGGGAAGATGGATAGCACGGCCTACCTGGAGATTTTGGACAAGAACCTCCACTCCTCCATCATGGATCTTAAGATGGGTCGTAATTTCATCTTCCAACAAAACAATGACCCAAAGCACACAGCCAAGAAAACCAAGGCCTGGTTCAAGAGGGAAAAAAATCAAGGTGTTGCAGTGGCCTAGTCAGTCTCCTGACCTTAACCCAATTGAAAACTTGTGGAAGGAGCTCAAGATTAAAGTCCACATGAGACACCCAAAGAACCTAGATAACTTGGAGAAGATCTGCATGGAGGAGTGGGCCAAGATAAATCCAGAGACCTGTGCCGGCCTGATCAGGTCTTATAAAAGACGATTATTAGCTGTAATTGCAAACAGGGGTTATTCCACAAAATATTAAACCTAGGGGTTGAATAATAATTGACCCACACTTTTATGTTGAAAATTTATTAAAATTTAACTGAGCAACATAACTTGTTGGTTTGTAAGATTTATGCATCTGTTAATAAATCCTGCTCTTGTTTGAAGTTTGCAGGCTCTAACTTATTTGCATGTTATCAAACCTGCTAAATCTGCAGGGGGTTGAATACTACTTGTAGGCACTGTATATCCTTTGTAAAAAACATAATAGTGTTAAAAAACATATTTGTCATGCCTATTTCTTATATATTTCATTTTTTGTTCATATTTGTACTATTTAAAAAAAAAAACAAACACTTTTTAGGTACAGTAGTTTACATATTTTTGAGAAGACAAAAATCCTATAGTTCAAAAACTTGACGTGATAGAGAAAAACTGAGATAATTTCTGGATTCAGCATCCAAAAATTAATTAAGAACAGTTGTCTGACCTAACTCCTAAAAAATTGCGTTCCCCAGTGTTAGTAATGGGGTGGGATCTATAAGACCACTATAACTAATTCTGTAAGTAAAAAGAAAAAAACACAGATAAAAATGTTTTATTAAAAAAAAAAAAAACCCTCTTTCTCCAATTTTATTAACAAAAACACCCCCGCAGGTCCGACTAAATCCAATCGAGATCTCACGATGATCCCAGCTCTACTATATCCACAGTCTGCAGTGACCAATCACTTCAGAATTTGGGTAACACTGATGTGAGCTGGGCGACACGGTGTTGACAATTGATGACATCAATTAGGTCACCGGAGGTCACTGCTCATAGTGAAAGTAGAACCTGCTGCTGGATTGCTATGCGACCGTGTCCTGCAATCTGGCAGCAGTTTGCACTTTCACTGACAGCAGTGGGGAGCCCCAGTGTGACCTCCACTGACCTTACTGCTGGATTTTTGGATTATTGTGGCACCATGTTCCGCAATCTGGCTGTGAGCTCCGATAACCTTACTGTAGTTCACAGCCACCGGGTCTCGCGACAGCTGTCAACCCGGTAACTTTAAGGAGGAAGCCTTTAAGAGAGCCTTTAATGTTCCTTGAGTTCCCAGCTGCTGCGGCATATGGAGGCTGTGAACTGTTACCGGGGTTCACAGCCTCCATGTGTCCATTCAGCTGGGAACTCTAAGAAACTTAAACTGTCTCTTAAAGGCTCCTTTAAGGCTTCCAGGCCTCACAGCTGCTGAGAGACATGGTGGCACTGAGCTCTGGTAAGCTCAGTTTACCAGAGCTCACAGCCACCAGGTCTCATGGCAAGAGTCAACCCAGCAATTTTAAGGGAACTATAAGAGAGACTTTAATATTCCTTGAGTTCCCAGCTATACCTAAACCATGTTGTTTTGCGAGGACATGCATATTTTGTGCTGGAATTTATACACCAAATTGCTGCATCAAATCTGCATTGCGTTTTGAAGTGTTTTCTATTTGCCAGGAGATGCAGATTTGGTGCAGGAATTTGGTATATAAATTTAAGCACCAAATATGCATCTTCTTGCCAAAAATTTCATCAAAACTGTATCGCAAATTCAACTTTTTGAGGGCCAGCAGATGGCCCTTCAAAAAAAAAATATTTTTCATGGCTCCATTCTTTATTTTTAAAACTAAAACCATACAGTTTGCCGGCAGAAACACAACAAAACCGGTCATTCACGAGACTTCGCTTCCTGACCACTTTGCAAGTGGCATTTAAAGATGCACCTGAAAGGTGATTGGGTTGGCAAGCAAGTAAATGAATATATTTGTTTCCCTAATAAAGCCAAAGCACAGATAACAGAAACTAAACACCCATAGAAAAGGTGAATCTATTGTTGTCCGGCAGACAGAAAGGCCGACAACAAAGAACAGACTCAAGAATCTTAGGGAAAAGGAGGAAAACTGTTCCCCAGAGCACCCACACATGGCAAGTTCCTAGGGCAAGGGTAAGGTGTTTCTTTCCTTCTGGTGTATCCCCATACACCACTTCTCACCAAAAGAGGTTATACTGTTGATAGTTCAATATTTTTGTTGTCCATCTTCTACCATCAGGGCCGCCATCAGGGCATTACAACCATGACTAGTGTACCGGACATGGTGAAGAGGGGGATCCTGGGGTAAATACATAACTTTATTGAGCCCAGGCCAGTCATCCCCTCTTCACTGGGCCCACGGGCAGCACTGTACTTTTAAATCTTCCAGCCTGGTCGATTCAGACGTGGCTACGCAGCACACTGTGCGTAGTCAAGTTCTGGCAGATTATTTGCGTGAAGAGGATGTTGGCATCTTCTCTGCTCTCCATACAGGACCTGGGGAGCTCAGTGCAGGCTCCGCCCCTCCACCTCTTTTGTTGTGATTCATGGCTTCTCACATTTACATGGAGCTCCTGGCTAGTCAGAGGCTGGTAAGATCGATGTGTGGTGACAGCTGGTGACAGGGGTCTGGGTCTGCTTTTGTCGCGGGCGGAGGAGGGGACGCTGTGCTCACCCACTGCTTGGGTCCGGCTGCTGCTCGCTCGGTCGGTGGCTCAAGTGGTGGGCCGGATCCCAAGGACTCGAGCGGCGCTCCTCGCCCGTGAGTGAAAGGGGTGGTTTGGGTGTAGGGATATTGTCCGTGACACCACCCACGGTGTGTGTTGAGGTTGGGACACCACCGCTGCTCTGTACGGAGATCCCGGAAGGGGTAGGCAGGGAGCAGTTGAGATGTTTTCTCCCCTCCGTGGGTAGGGGTTTTTTGGTGGTCCTGGGGCCCGGTGGTGGAGGTCGGAAGGTGGGTTGCAGGGCCTGGCCGGGTGCAGGGTCGCGGGGCAGCTCAGTGCCAGATGGCACAGTGGTAATTACTCAGCCAGTAACGCACACGGAGTCTCTGGTAAAACAAACGGCTGGATGGACGAGTCCCACAGCGGTCACTCCCGGTAGGTTGGAGGTAACTGTCTCTCCCTGCACCGGTGTTCTGTTCTCGGCCCCAATGGCTTCCCACTGATAGCCCGCTCCCCAGCGGTATGTTGGCTAAGGGAGCCCTTCCTTTGCCCGCAGGCTCTGGCCCTGGGAGCTCTAGCTCTGGCGGTAGCTTTATCTCCCTCACGGTTTGGACGGTTGCCTTCAGTCGGGTCTTTACTGCTGGGAAACCTCGGAGGTTCCCATCGCTGACGGATTTGACCGGTTTTACGGCGACTCCTAGCCTGGTCGGGGTCCGTAGGCCCTGCCGGATGGTGCTGGCCTCTCTTCGCTCCCCGGTTTGGTACCGGCGGGCCACCTCCCGTCCCCGGTCCTCACGGTTGTGCGTCAATCGGCCTCTCCTGCAGACGGTCACCACCGTCTGCCAACCTTGCTGTCAGGTGCCTGGGCCACGTACCCGGACACGGCCAGTCAGTTCCTCTACTACCACTTCCTCCCTCTACTCCTTTCACTATCTGACTGTCCTTCTTTTCCGCCTCCAGGACTGTAAACTCCTCGGTGGGAGGAGCCAACCGCCTGGCTCCGCGCCCACCTGGTGTGGACATCAGCCCCTGGAGGGAGGCAACAAGGGTTTGTGTTTGACTTCGGTGTTCCTAAACGGGGTGTAGGGTGTGTTGTTGCAGTACCTGTGACGTCCTGGCTTGTCCAGGGCGCCACACTTTACTGTGCACTGTGGTGGGCTGGATGGAGGACTAATAGCGGTCTGTACCTCGGTATATTATTAGAAGCTGGGGGCTGTGTATATTATAAGAAGCTGGGGGGGTTTGGACCGTGTATATTATACGGGCCTAGGGGTTTATTGCTATGTTAATTATGAGGGGCTGAGGTCTGCTACACTTTACCCTGTGAGGAGATGTGCTGCACTCTCTACTGTTAAGTGCTACAGGCATATTACCCTGTGTACTGTGTGTTGTGTTGTATACTGGGGACATATTTCCCAGTGTACTCTGTGTTGTGCTGTATACTGGGGAAATATTGCCATATGTACTGTGTGCTGCGCTGTATTCTGGGGACATATTGCCCTGTGTACCGTGTGCTGCGCTATATACTGGGGACATATGGCACTGTGTACTGCACTGTATACTGGGGACATATTGCCCTGTGTACTGCGCTGTATACTGGGGACATATTGCCCTGTGTACTGTGTTGCGCTGTATATATTGGGGTACTGGTGGGTGTTAGGCCCCTTTACACATCCATATATAAACACATATGTGTGGTTTGCTCCGTTTTGACTGTGTGTTTATTTTTATCACCCATTTGTGTGCATGTACATTATTAAAACTGTACGCTATCGGTGTGCCATCCGTGTTTTTTTCGGTAAGAATATATAGAAAATAAAATTATAAAAATTTTGATCTCGTATCTCTGTAGTAAGCTCAGTTCTGATCTTGTATCTCTGTAGTAGGGCTCTTGTCCACTTGCGATAAAAAAATCGGATCGCACTCACACCAGTGTCAAGCTATGAGGCCATGTCCTCTTGGTAAACTTTTAACAGCACGACTCGTGCTCTCGGTGAAATCGCAGCATGCTGCGATTTGCATCGAGTCTCAGCTCTCGCACCCCCATGCAAGCCTATGGGAGCGAGAAAAAAATCAGAATACGGGTGGCATACGCATGACATACAGATGACAAACGCATGTCACGCGGATTCTTGACACTTGCATACAGTGTCGGACTGGCTACCGGAAGAATCTCCAGTAATACCAGTCCTGGCCGCGGTTACATGCACTGAACTCCGAAGCTGTCACCTGAGCTCCAGAGTGCAGTCTAGACTGAACAGCGAGTGCTGAGTGATTGATTCCCCGGCGATTGCTGTTCAGTTCATGACAGCTGCAAATAGACGAGGCTGAACTCTGGAGCTCAGGTGACAGCTCCGGAGTTCAGTGCAGGTAACCGCAGCCAGGACTGGTATTACTGGAGAGTCTGATGCTGCTTGCATATGTCGCGGGCGGGGAGGGCGCTGCGCTCACCACGCTCGGGTCCGGCGCTGCTGCTGCTGCTCGGTGGCTCAAGCGGTGGGCCGGATCCGGGGACTCGAGCGGCGCTCCTCGCCCGTGAGTGAAAGGGGGTAGTTTGGGTTTGGGGAGTTGGTCCGTGACGCCACCCACGGTTTGTGGTGAGGTTGGGACACCACCGCTGCTCTGGACGGGGATCCCGGGAGCGATGACAGGGAGCAGCTGAGATGGTTCTCTCCCCTCCGTGGGTAGGGGGGTTGGTGGTCCCGGGGCCCGGTGAGGTGTCGGGGAGGCAGAGTTGGCGGGGTGCAGGGTCGCGGGGCAGCGCGGTGCCAGATGGCACGGTTGTACGATGGCATACGTCCATGGGGGACCCCTGACCCCCGGAGGATAGTCACCCGTACAGGTAGTGGCCGAGCTCCAGCCTACTCTGCTGCGGGCCCTTCCTCCAATCTGCCTCTCCGGAGGCGGCTACGGAACTAAGCCAATTATTTACATTCCACAAGTTTGTGGTTGCCCTGCAAGTTCTCGGGCTTGTCCGTAAGTAGTTCGTTACGCACGGTTTAAAGGGTCCCTACGGGGACAAACTGGTCGGCAACGGCCGGTTCAATTACCGTTGATAATCAGGTTAACATCTCGGTTGATTACTTTCATTCACTTAACAACGGTACTGGTGGTCCCAACGGGGACAACGGTGCAACGTAGGGACCGCTGACTCACTTCAAATCCACAACGCAAGCCGGAAGAGGGGGCTGGGCTGGTGCTTGGGCCTCCTGGCCTCCTCTCAGCTTGGCGTCCAGGGCAAACCAGCTCCTCTCTCCGCAGTGCCGCGTGTATTGTACCAGATCTCCTGGGAGCAGGTTACGGCCCGGGTGGTCCTCTGGCATGTGGGCATTAACGTCCCGACGGGCCACAAAGACTTCAGCCTCCAGGCCTGGCTCGAAGATAAATCCGTACCCCCAACGGACATCGAACCTTCTCACTTGCCCCTCGTAGATCGGGCCCCGTACTCGGAAGGTGGCTCTGCGGAGGCTCTCCTTTTCTTGGATGGTGCGGGCTATCAGCTCAGCCCTCCGCTTTTCCCTCTCCGCAATTTCTTGGCCCAGCGGGGTCGGTTCCCTGTCCCAGTAAGGGGCTACTGCTTGCCCCTGCGCGCGGGTTGGGCCCTGCGGGATTTCCACTACACTGCCCACTACTGGCGCCCTCTGTGGAAGATCCCGTGGTGTCATGGCCTGGGGTGCTGCCTCACAGCAACGACCCGGTGCAGCCTCAGCCGAGGCGTGGGAGATGGGTACAGGGGTCCTCTCCCGCTTGACCTCCACCTCCTCCTGCACGGGACGGACCGCTGTTGCCAGAACGGAACTAGGCACGGTCACTGCAAGTGCCACCGGTACATCTTCGCCGGCGGACCATGTCTTCGGCAACTTCCAGGGAAGCGGTTTAGGGCGGCTACGGGCTTCAACTGCAGGTCGGTCCACTTGGACAGACGGGCAGGGTTCCACTACCGGTTGTGCGGGTAGCGGACCTAGTGGCGGGGCAGCAGCAGCCAACATGGGTAGCGGGGGAGGCGGCAGGGTGAGCGGGCGCAGGCCGGGCCCCTCAGCCGCAGCGGCCGATCCCTTAGGAATACAGGGGTGTGGGTCGCTTACCCGCTCCTCCTAATCTTCCTCCTCCACGCGTCTCCGTACAGCTGCCACCACGTCCGCCATGTCGGCCTCCCACTCCTCCAGGAGGAGCTGCATTCGGACCTGCAGGCGGCTGCTCAGCTGGACAGTCCGGGCTTCCACCCATGCCGTGGTACCAGGCGCGGGCGCGGGGACTGCGGTGTTACCGGACGGACGGTGCATGCTGGCAGCGGTGTCTTCCAGGAACCAAATATGGCCGCAGAGTCCTGGCATCCCTGCTTTTATAGCCGCGGTTTACATGCGGCCAGACGCCATCCGTCCCCCCTTGGTCTTTTTTCAGCACCTCCTCTTCAGGGGCGGAGCTTCGGCTTTCGCGCCTCCACTGCTCGAGAAGACGCTCGAGCGGGAAAATCTTCGCTCCCAAGATGGCGGCTTCTGAAACTTTTCGGCCGGACACCGCCGACGGGACACAAGGCGCACTTCTACCAGCCAGTAGAACGGTAAGATCCTGTTCATGATGCCAAGTTGTCGCGGGCGGGGAGGGCGCTGCGCTCACCGCACTCGGGTCCGGCGCTGCTGCTGCTGCTGTTGCTCGGTGGCTCGAGCGGTGGGCCGGATCCGGGGACTCGAGCGTCGCTCCTCGCCCGTGAGTGAAAGGGGGTAGTTTGGGTTTGGGGAGTTGGTCCGTGACGCCACCCATGGTTTGTGGTGAGGTTGGGACACCACCGCTGCTCTGGACGGGGATCCCGGGAGCGATGACAGGGAGCAGCTGAGATGGTTCTCTCCCCTCCGTGGGTAGGGGGGTTGGTGGTCCCGGGGCCCGATGAGGTGTCGGGGAGGCAGAGTTGGCGAGGTGCATGGTCGCGGGGGCAGCGCGCTGCCAGATGACACGGTGGTACTCACTCAGCCAAGAATGGATACAGAGTCTCCGGTAAAACAAACGGCTGGATGGATGGGTCCTGCAGCCGGCTGCTGTAGTTACCCCGGGAAGGTTGGTGGTGGCTGCCTTTCCCTGCACCTGTTGTGTATCTTCGGTCCCGATGGCTTCCCACCGGTAACCCGCTCCCCAGCTTGGATAGGTGCCGGAGGAGCCCCGTTTGCCCGCAGGCTCTTGCCCTGGGAATTCTAGCTGTGGCGGTAGCTGTAGCGGGGGCAGCGCGGTGCCAGATGGCACGAGGGTACTCACTCAGGCTGGACGGGTCCCGCAGCCGGCTGCTGTAGTTACCCCGGGAAGGTTGGTGGTGGCTGCCTTTCCATGCACCTGTTGTGTATCTTCGGTCCCGATGGCTTCCCACTGGTAACCCGCTCCCCAGCTTGGATAGGTGCCGGAGGAGCCCCTTTTGCCCGCAGGCTCTGGCCCTGGGAAGTCTAGCTGTGGCGGTATTTCCCTTTCTCGGTTTGGACGGTTGCCTTCAGTCGGGTCTTTGCTGCTAGGAAACCCCGGAGGTTCCGGTCGCTAACGAATTTGACCAGTTTAACGGTGACTCCAAGCCTGGTCGGGGTCCATAGGCCCTGCCGGTTTGTGCTGGCTTCTCTTCGCTCCCCGGTTCGGTACCGACGGGCCACCGCCCGTCCACGGTCGTACAGTTCCGTGTCAATCAGCATCTCCTGCAGACGGCCTCCACCATCTGCCAACCTTGCTCTTGGTGCCCGGGCCACGTAATCGGACACGGTCAGTCTGCTCCCCTACTGCTACTTTCCTCCTTCTCCTTCACTCTCCCTAACTGTTCTCTTTCACCTCCCTAGCTGTTCTGACTTTCTTTCCCGCCTCCAGGACTGTGACCTCCTCAGTGGGTGGGGCCAACCGCCTGGCTCCAACCCACCTGGTGTGGACATCAGCCCCTGGAGGGAGGCAACAAGGATTTGTGTGTGACTGGGGTGCCTATCTCGGGGTGTGGGGTGTGTTGTTGCAGTACCTGTGACGACCTGGCTTGTCCAGGGCGCCACATTCCCCCTTGGTTAAATGCAGACCGTCCGCGGGCTGCCCGTCCATCACCGGTTTTATTTTTGTAAAACTGTAAAAGAGGTAGAAAACATGTAAACAGTAAACACAAGTATTTTTATAAATCATCCCATAACGGAAGGCACGGTACTTTTAACGTTACAACATATTTTATTAACAGTCGGCTTCCACTCTCTCCCGCCCAAACAACCTGGCCCTGATGCTGCCCCTAAGAAGTGGGCAGCACCCCTTGACCCCAGTCCATATCCAGGCTGCCCGAGCGGGTACGGGTACGGTATTGCATACACTACGGTCACAACAGGGGACCCACGTCCAAGGGGGACCCCTGACCCCCAGATGATGGCCACCGGTCCAGGTGGTGGCCGAGCCCCAGCCTACTCTGCTGCGGGCCCTTCCTCCAATCTGCCTCTCCGGAGGCGGCTACGGAACTAAGCCAATTGGTCCCAACGGGGACAACGGTGCAACGTAGGGACCGCTGACTCACTTCAAATCCACAACGCAAGCCGGAGGAGGGGGCTGGGCTGGTGCTTGGGCCTCCTGGCCTCCTCTCAGCTTGGCATCCAGGGCAAACCAGCTCCTCTCTCCGCAGTGCCGCGTGTATTGTACCAGATCTCCTGGGAGCAGGTTACGGCCCGGGTGGTCCTCTGGCATGTGGGCATTAACGTCCCGACGGGCCACAAAGACTTCGGCCTTCAGGCCTGGCTCGAAGATAAATCCGTACCCCCGACGGACATCGAACCTTCTCACTTGCCCCTCGTAGATCGGGCCCCGTACTCAGAAGGTGGCTCTGCGGAGGCTCTCCTTTTCTTGGATGGTGCGGGCTATCAGCTCAGCCCTCCGCTTTTCCCTCTCCGCAATTTCTCGGCCCAGCGGGGTCGGTTCCCTGTCCCAGTAAGGGGCTACTGCTACTACTACAGCAATGACCCGGCGCAGCCTCAGCCGAGGCATGGGGGATGGGTACAGGGGTCCTCTCCCGCTTGATCTCCACCTCCTCCTGCACGGGACGGACCGCTGGTGCCGGAACGGAACTAGGCACGGTCACTGCAAGTGCCACCGGTACATCTTTGCCAGCGGACCATGTCTTCGGCAACTTCCAGGGAAGCGGTTTAGGGCGGCTACGGGCTTCAACTGCAGGTCGGTCCGCTTGGGCGGACGGGCAGGGTTCCGATACCGGTTGTGCGGGTAGCGGGCCTAGTGGCGGGGCAGCAGCAGCCAACACGGGTAGCGGGTGAGGCGGCAGGGCGAGCGGGCGCAGGCCGGGCCCCTCAGCCGCAGCGGCCGATCTCTTAGGAATACAGGGGCGTGGGTCGCTTACCCGCTCCTCCAAATCTTCCTCCTCCTCGCGTCTCCGTACAGCCGCCACCACGTCCGCCATGTCGGCCTCCCACTCCTCCAGGAGGAGCTGCATTCGGACCTGCAGGCGGCTGCTCAGCTGGATGGTCCGGGCTTCCACCCACGCCGTGGTACCAGGCGCGGGCGCGGGGACTGCGGTGTTACCGGACGGACGGTGCATGCTGGCAGCGGTGTTTTCCAGGAACCAAATATGGCCGCAGAGTCCTGGCGTCCCTGCTTTTATAGCCACGGTTTACATGCGGCCAGACGCCATCCGTCCCCCCTTGGTCTTTTTTCAGCACCTCCTCTTCAGGGGCGGAGCTTCGGCTTTCGCGCCTCCACTGCTCGAGAAGACGCTCGAGCGGGAAAATCTTCGCTCCCAAGATGGCGGCCTCTGAAATTTTTCGGCCGGACACCGCTGGCGGGACACAAGGCGCACTTCTACCAGCCAGTAGAACAGTAAGATCCTGTTCGTGATGCCAAGTTGTCGCGGGCGGGGAGGGCGCTGCGCTCACCGCGCTCGGGTCCGGCGCTGCTGCTGCTACTGCTGCTCGGTGGCTTGAGTGGTGGGCCGGATCCGGGGACTCGAGCGGCGCTCCTCACCCGTGAGTGAAAGGGGGTAGTTTGGGGAGTTGGTCCGTGACGCCACCCACGGTTTGTGGTGAGGTTGGGACACCACCGCTGCTCTGGACGGGGATCCCGGGAGCGATGACAGGGAGCAGCCGAGATGGTTCTCTCCCCTCCGTGGGTAGGGGTGTTGGTGGTCCCGGGGCCCGGTGACGTGTCGGGGAGGCAGGGTTGGCGAGGTGCATGGTCGCGGGGGCAGCGCGCTGCCAGATGACACGGTGGTACTCACTCAGCCAAGAATGGATACAGAGTCTCCGGTAAAACAAATGGCTGGATGGATGGGTCCTGCAGCCGGCTGCTGTAGTTACCCCGGGAAGGTTGGTGGTGGCTGCCTTTCCCTGCACCTGTTGTGTATCTTCGGTCCCGATGGCTTCCCACCGGTAACCCGCTCCCCAGCTTGGATAGGTGCCGGAGGAGCCCCGTTTGCCCGCAGGCTCTTGCCCTGGGAATTCTAGCTGTGGCGGTAGCTGTATTTCCCTTTCTCGGTTTGGACGGTTGCCTTCAGTCGGGTCTTTGCTGCTAGGAAACCCCGGAGGTTCCGGTCGCTAACGGATTTGACCGGTTGAACGGCGACTCCAAGCCTGGTCGGGGTCCGTAGGCCCTGCCAGTTTGTGCTGGCTTCTCTTCGCTCCCCGGTTCAGTACCGACGGGCCACCGCCCGTCCCCAGTCCTATGGTTCCGCGTCAATCAGCCTCTCCTGCAGACGGCCACCACCGTCTGCCAACCTTGCTCTTGGTACACGGGCCAAGTACCCGGACATGGTCAGTCTGCTCCTCTACTGCTACTTTCCTCCTTCTCCTTCACTTTCCCTAACTGTTCTCTTTCACCTCCCTAGCTGTTCTGACTTCCTTTCCCGCCTGCAGGACTGTGACCTCCTCAGTGGGTGGGGCCAACCGCCTGGCTCCACCCCATCTGTTGTGGACATCAGCCCCTGGAGGGAGGCAACAAGGATTTGTGTGTGACTGGTGTGCCTATCTCGGGGTGTGGGGTGTGTTGTTGCAGTACCTGTGACGACCTGGCTTGTCCAGGGCGCCACACATAACACTCACATAGCACTCGCATGACGCTCGCATGTCATACGGAGGCTATGTGAGAAAAAAAAAAACAATGTACGCAGACCATGCGCAGGACACTTGACTCACAAATGTAGCTGAGTATCGCTGTGATTATTTTAACGCAAGTGGACAAAAGCCCGTAAGCTGTCTGCGGCCCTTCGTCAGGACAATGTGACACATGTGCCTTGTATTGCTCACGTGTTGAATCTTATTCTCCAGCAATTTTTAAAATACCATCCCGGCCTACATGGCCTTGTGCAGCGGGCACGCTGCTATGTGCTCACTTTCATCCTTCGCACCCAGCAGCTCAACAACTTTCATCGCTCCTGAAGTCTTAGGGTCTGGTGGTTAAACGCCTGAAATGCGATGTTCCGACATGCAGGAATTTGAATCTGCACATGTTTCAGCGTCTGTGGCAGCACCACAGAGCCCTGCTGAAATACGGTATGACGTATACCCTGGGCTAACTTGATCCAGAGGTGGTGCAGATCACGCTGCTGGAGTGGTGTCAGATCAAGGACCTATGCACCCTTGTACACAGTTTACAAATATCGACGAAGATCTTTAGCACTGGCGATGCCATTCTCAGCGTGACAATTCTGGTCATCTACAAGATGGAGCACACTGTATGCATTATTCGGAGTCAGGTGTTGGTCCAAGAGGAAGGGGAGGAAGTACAGGAGGAGTCATATGCAGAAGGGATAATAAGATCTACAAGGTCCAGAGGGTGAGCGGCACCTAGGCGGAAGTCAAGGGACGGTGGGGGAGAGGGATTAACAAGGGCGCATAGTATCAGCAAAAATTGTTGAGGAAGGTGCAGGAGCCCATGAAGAAATGGAGGACGAACTGGCGATGGGCATGGAAGACTCAGCAGATGAGTGAGAGCTTGCTCACATTTCGGTTGTGCGAGGTTTGGGGGAGAGGGCAGAGGAAGGAGGCACGATTCTCACCTCTCTGCCACCAACACACCAAGGACTTGGTCCTCCTGGATGCACAAGACACATGAGCGCCTTCTTGCTGCACTACCTACAACATGACCCTCGGATTGTACGAATTCGAAGTAATGCTAACTACTGGGTTGCCACACTGTTAGATCCCCGGTACAAGACAAAATTTGGTGAAATAATTCCTGCCATAGAAAGGGACACACGTATACAGGAGTATCTGCAGAAGGTGGTACGGATTCTTAGATCTGCTTTTCCAGTAAACACCAGTGCTGCACAGAGTGAATCTCAATGCTTTGTCATGGATAGGAGGAAATGGGCTTTTACTTGTCCACATCTGAGGGACCGAGGGCTGGCTGCTGTGCTGAGATGGCATTGAGTACGGTGTCCCTGCAGAGTTGCACTTTTGGTCATATACCAAATGAGTTGAAAAAGGACAAATGCTGGTGGAAAGGGGAACAGGTGTGTTGGAAAGGGGAAAAAAGTTTTTTTCCGTGGGTTTGTTGGTTAAGCAAAAGTAACATTTGATGAAGAAACACCATCTGTTACATTGGGACTGGCAGATTTGGATAAGGTGGTATATACTATGTTACCGCTATATAACGAAAATTAATAAGAAAAGAAAGAGAAAGGTATATATCCACATCAGCAGTCAATGTCCACCGTGCTCCCAGATGGAAAAGGAGAGGTTGGCAACTGGAAGGTTAGCTGGAGGATACAGATCTGTGTGGCTATAAAACTAATAGTTGCCTGAACCGAGTTAGACGCCACTCGGATCTTGAGACTGGGAGCCCTGTTAGCGTCACAGGGTCCACACACCCACCCAGCCCAGGAACTCCCTGTTAACATCACAGGGGCCGTTCAGTACGCTGACCGTGTGCATTGGGGCCACACCTGTGGACAGCAGGAGCATCAGCAGCAGCAGGCCTGTTAATGCCACTGGGCTGCACAAGCAGGACTTGTAGGACAGGAGCTGGTCTTAACCATTCTGCGTTACCAACTGTGGTGGCGGCCTACATCGACGCCCTATCCCTGCCTACCTCTGGCCTAAAGCCGCAATGGGTTCAACACATGGAGGTGTGCTCTTTCGGAGCATAATAGAAGACTGCGCACCTCCAGCCCGTTTTATAACCTGGGTCCGCCCCAAACCAGGGTGGACCACAATGCACCTCCTGGAGACAAAAGCAGAGTGACACGTCATGAGTGGCATAACTAGCGTCCTATTTGGAACCGCAACTTCAATAATGACCTCATGGCTGCCACGACACAAACACCTCACCAGTCATCGTCTGACCATCAATAATGAGGTGACAAGTCATAGGAGCGGGCCTCTGCAAGCCATTTGGAAGTGGCCTGGCCACATCGTCAGGACACCTGATGCCCTGTGGTCTATATGGGCCCCCCCACATCAGGGGCAGGGCCAAAGAGTTCATTACCGGACCTAGTCTCTGATGCAGTAAGTGCCTGAGCATGATCAGTTGCATGAAATAGAGTCTCTGAAAAAAGACTATCAGCTTTAGCATGGTGTCTCGGCACAAAACAGGACTTATACCCGGCACGGAATGCAAATACCTGTGCAAAGAGGCTTTTCGCACTAAGTGTGGGAGCATGCGCTGTATCCCGAAATGAAGACTTAGCCTCAGGAATGGCACAGTCAGGCTGAGCATACTCACTAGGCGAAACACTGTAGTTAGGCTGCGGCTGGGGTAAATCGGCACACGCATGCGCACTAGCTGCCTCTCCACACTTACACGTGGAGGAGAAATTGCTCTTCGGGTGTGGACTTGGAGATGCTGTCTATGAACAGAAGGAAAAGCTAAAGGAAGCCTCACTTTCTATCCCTCCGAATTATCAAATGCAGCAATGAATTTCCTGAGTTTTCTATAACATTAGCGTAGCAAAATGTGCATGAGGGTGTCCTGCACAGGTGCTAGAAATAGCTTGGCACCAGTGGGGCACTAATGAAATACAACAGCCAGTTCTATGATGCCACTAAATGGCAGTATTTTTTGCTATCATTAGAGCTTATTAAAAACAGAGCAGGAGGGTGTCCTGCAGAGGTGCTGCACATAGATTTGCACCAGTGGGGCACTAATGGAGTACAACAGCCACTTCTTGTATGCCATTAAGTTTACTCAATTTTTGGTCTTATAATGTCTTAGTAAGTAACAATGAGTTTGAGTGTGCAATGCAGGCAGACGTGCTGCAAATATCTTTGCACTAGTGGGACGATACAGAAGTCCAACAGCCACTTTTATGATGCCACTAAGTTCACTTAGTATTTGCTAGTATAATGGCTTAGTAACAATGAGTTTGAGTGTGCAATGCAGAGGTGCTGCAAATATCTTTGCACTTGTGGAACGATACAGAAGTCCAACAGCCACGTTTAGGATGCCACTAAGTTAACTCAGTGTTTGCTAGTATAATGGCTTAGTAACAATGAGTTTGAGTGTGCAATGCAGAGGTGCTGCAAATATCTTTGCACTTGTGGGACGATACAGAAGTCCAACAGCCACGTTTAGGATGCCACTAAGTTAACTCAGTGTTTGCTAGTATAATGGCTTAGTAACAATGAGTTTGAGTGTGCAATGCAGGCAGACGTGCTGCAAATATCTTTGCACTTGTGGGACGATACAGAAGTCCAACAGCCACGTTTAGGATGCCACTAAGTTCACTCAGTGTTTGCTAGTATAATGGCTTAGTAACAATGAGTTTGAGTGTGCAAAGGGCAGGAGGGTACAGTGGCAGGGTTGTGGGTCTCTGGGTAGAGGAAAGGAAGCCTGCCTTTCTATCCCTCCTAATGGGGAAATGCAGCGAGGAAATCCCTGACCTTAGCTACACAGACGCTGTAATCTTGTGTAGCTGTTAAACTCTGTTTTCACGGACCTGTCACCTATGGCTCTGACCCTGCCGGTATTAGCCCTTAAAAGGACTGATAGAAAGTGCTATCCCTAAGCTGTCCAGCGCTGTGTATAGAGCGTACACAGCAGTATCGGAGCTAGGCGCTGCGCCAGCGCTGACTGACACCAAGGACGCAGAAGGCAGATAATGGCGTGCTGGAGGAAAATGTCCGGTTTTATAATGCAGGGACATGTGACATGGACATCCTATCACACATGCCGTTGCTTCTCTAGCTAAAAGTCCACTTAGCTGTGTGTGTGTCTGGGATTGGCTGACATGCTGGCCCACCCCACTACACGCGCGCGCTTAGGGAAGGAAGACAAGGGAAAAAAAATAATAAATGGCGATCGCCATTATACATACAGCAGTGATCTGAATGCACTGTTCCCGCACACTATACACTGAAATGTCATAATAGTGTGAGTCACAGAGTGACTTATGTCGCGGGCGGGGAGGAGGATGTCAACACACTACGCTCACCCCTTCTGCTCGGGTCCAGCGGCTGCTGCTCAGTGGTGGCTCGAGCTGTGGGCCGGATCCCGGGGGTTCTCAAGCGGCACTCCTCGCCCGTGAGTGAAAGGGGGTTGTTGGGTGTGGGAATAGTTTATTGTCCGTGACGCCACCCACGGTTGTGGTGATTTCACCACCGCTGCTCAATATGGGGATCCCGGGGATGGTGATGCGGAGCAGCCAGGTGTTGTGTTGCCCCTCCGTGGGTAGGGGTTGGTGATCCCGGGGCCCGGTGATGGTGAGGGAGGTGCAGGGCCTGGTGGGCGCAGGGACGTGGGGGCAGCGCTGTGCTTTGCGGCACTGTGGTACTCACTCAGCCTGAGACGTTGACACAGTTTTACGGTAAACCACACGGCTGGAAAGACGGTTCCCACGGACGGCTGCACTTGCTCTCCCAGTAGGTGACGGTGATGTCCCTTTTCCTTGCACCTTTGTTTCTGTGTTGGTAGCGATGGATTCCCACCGGTAACCCGCTCCCCGACTTCAAGCTGGGCCGGAGGAGCTCTACTCTTTGCCCGCAGGCGCTGGCCCTGAGAGACTGGTGCCGTGGCGGTGGCGGTGTCTCTCCTACTCTGGTTGGGCTGTTGCCTTCAATCAGGACTTGGTTGTTGGGGGATCTACGTCCCCTTCACTGACGGATTTGGCAAATTATGGCGACTCCTAGCCTTGCCGGGGTCCGAGAGGCCCCTTCCCTGGTGCTGACTGTCCTTCGGTATACTGTTCCAGACCGCCGGGCCACTACCCATCCGCGGTCCTTCCAGGAACTTCCACACGGTCCCCCTCCAGACAGTCACCGCCGTTGCTGACCTTGCTGACCTGTCCTGCACACAGCTGGACTACTTCAGGCTTTCTTTCTGTCACCACTCTTGCTTTCCTCCTTTACCACTTTACTTCTTTCTACTTTCACTTCCTAAACTCCTCTTAGCTGTTTACTCAAGCCCTGCCTGGGCTACTCTCCTGTTCACTCCTTCATGTCCCTCACTGGACTCCTCTCACTTCCTCCTCCTTTCTCTATCTGCCTGGTTTCTCCCGCCTCCAGAGCTGTGAACTCCTCGGTGGGCGGAGCCAACCTCCTGGCCCACCCCCTGGTGTGAATCATCAGCCTCTGGAGGAAGGCAACAAGGATTTTTGGTTAGTTGGGGTGTTCCTAACTGGGATGTAGGGTGTGGTGGTGTGATGACCTGTGTCCCCTGGCTTGCCCAGGGCGACACAACTTAAACTATTACAGCGGAAAGCCAGCTAGTAATTAGCTGGTCTTTTTGCTGCTAGAACCGTTCTCGAACGTATCTAGAACTATCGAGCTTTAGCAAAAAGCTCGAGTTCTAGTTCTATCTAGAACAGCCCCCAAAATCACTCGAGCCGCGAACTGGAGAACCTCGAACCACGAACCGCGCTCAACTCTATTAGTGACGCCACACAAACCGCCAACCCTAGAAAGGAGGCGGTTTGCCGGACACAGCGACGTCGCTAGGCAGGTAAGTCCGTATGACGGCTCCTAACGATGTTGTGCGCCACGGGCAGCGATTTGCCCGTGACGCACAAACGACGGGGGCGGGTGCTTTCACCAGCGACATCACTAGCAATGTCGCTGCGTGTAAATTCCCCTTTAGGTCAGGGTGAGCAACACAGACTAAAGGCAATGGCACAGTGGAGCTGTGTCGCCCAGGGAAGGGGGTACTCGGTCCCGGGCGGTTGCAAAAGGGAATCTCACTTCGGGTGGCCATTGCCTGGTACCGTGCCCTGGGGATGCTTACTGAAATGGCCAGGGCTATTTACAAGGGATAATGAAATTAATGTTCGTGATGCCACCTGCGATAGTGCGGCAAGGGAATAGGTGCCACCACTGCTGCTTATGAGGGACTGGGGCTGATGGAATCAGCAGCAAGTGTGTTAACCCCCTCCGCAGGTAGGGTAAACCCCAATGTCCTCTATGTGCTGGATGAGGTGGATAGTGCAGGAACAGGCTATGAGACCTCTGGGTGTTGGATGAGGTACACAATGCAGGAAACAGGGACACACACTGCTGGTTACCGTGGTGCTGAATGAGGTGCAGGCTGAAAGGAATCCAAACAGGCAAAGTCCGAGTCAAACAGGGAGTCTTTACTGATGATTTTTACTCACAGGTTACACTCCCCTGGTGCTGGGGACAGATTCCTGGTTCCCTTTTTCCCGGCTCTGTCTGTGTAGCCTGGCTATGGCCCCCTCCATGCACTTCTCTTGCACAGCTCTGTCAGAGTCCCCTGCAGACCCCGCAGCCACCTTCTTCTCCCCTGGGTATTGTGCGATGATCCTCAGGCCTCGCACCCAGACCTGACACCCAGCCGGGCGTCCTCCTCCTTCCTTCTCCTCTCTCTGTCTCTGTCTGGAATTGTCTGATTTTCTCCTCCACTTCACTCACTAACCCCTCCCCTTCCCTCTAGGAACCTAGCTACAGGAGGTTTGGATTTACACCTCCTAGGCAACCTCCACTTCCTGGTCAGGCTTTACACCATAGGACAACCAAATTTTTGTGGTTCAGGGTTGTGTAAGTGTTATAGGTGTGTGCGGGTTTAGCCAGAGCTAGGACTCTAGGAACCAGGTTGCAGATCTCAGTAGCGTGACCGCAGGGGCGCTACAGAGCTAGGTGGCACGTGGATCAGCAAGAAACAGCACAGTGGGATATTTTAGAATGGCAGGCAGAAAACAAAAGGAGACCCATAGCCAAAAATGTAGACGTATTCAGGAACTGAACATAAATATTCAATTTAGGACTTGCAGCTGACAAATGGTTAAATGCAGAATTGTAAGTATTCAGCAGACAAATGGTTAACTGTAAGCTTTTCCTTTGCCATATTGTCTTTTAATAACATTATACATGGAATAAAATTTCCCATGGTTTTTGTAATTGTCATTTATATCAGTATACAATTTAATCATATCCCCCTCCTTAGATATTGTCACACTCGATCACACAAGTAAATAACTTTTACTTTTTATTTTTTTCTGAGCTTGTAGCTAGAATTCTTCTTTTTTATTACTTAAGTTACACATTGGTTTTCAACCTAATGGCATCATTTCTGTGAACAAGTGCTTAGTACCGAATTACATATTGTATGTTAGATGAGGCATAACTAATGCTTTGTAAATGGGTAATATGTCCTTGTATCATGAGTCCATGAATCTTGATATGCACCACAATATTCTGCTGGCCTTCAAAGCAACTGATTGGCATTGCATACTGTTATTTAGTCTATGATACACTCAGATATTTCTCTACAAAACATTATTTCAGTTTTTTCTACCTAAAACAAGATTATTATTACACAGATGCATGGCTTAAAGCAATCCTTCTCTTGAAGCTGAAAATTTGACTATACATCAGACATACAGTCATGGCCAAAAGTATTGGCACCCTTGAAATTGTTTCAAAAAATGAAGTATTTCTCCCAGAAAATTATTGCAATTACACATTTTGTTATACATGTATTTAAGTTCTTTGTATGTTTTGGCAGAATGCAAAAATAAACAGAGAGAATAGGCAAATGGGATATAATTTCATACAAAACCTGAAATATTTACAGGACATAATTTTGGCACCTTTCCAAAATTTTGGATAAACAACTTTGTTTCAGCATGTGATGCTAGTAAATGCACCTGTGGCAAGTAACAAGTGTGAGAAATAAGAAGATCTTACCTGAAACCAGATAGAAAGGGAAGAAGTTGACTCAATTGGGCATTGTGTGTCTGTGTGTGCCATAGTAACGATGGAGAACAGAAAGTGGAGATGAGAACTATCTGAGGACTTGAGAAACAAAATAGTTAAAAAATATCAAAAGTTTCATGGTTAGAAGTCCATCTCCAGAGATCTTGATATTCCTTTGTCCACAGGGTGCAACATAATCAAGAAGTTTACAACCCATGCCACTATAGCAAATCTCACTGAACATGGATGGCAAAGAAAAATTGATATAATGATATAATGTTGCAACACAGGGTAATCCATATGGTGGTTAAGCAGCCTCAATCAAAAAACGTCAAGCTGTCCTGCAGGCTCAGGGTGCATCAGTGTCAGCGCAAACTAGCGGTCAACATTTGAATGAAATAAAATGCTATGGTAGGAGTCTCAGCTGGACCCCACTGCTGACACAGAGACATAAAAAAGCTAGACTGCAGTTTGTTAAAAGTACATGGGTAAGAAAAAATCCTTCAGGGAAAGCATCATGTAGACAGATGAAACCAAGATAGAGCTTTCTGGTATAGCACATCATTCTACTGTTTACCAAAAATGGAATGAGGCCTATGGTGGAGTTTCAAATATGTTTTGGGGTTGTTTTGCTGTATCTAGCACTGTGTGTCTTCCAGCAGGAAAATGACTCTAAACATACTGCACGAAAAACTCAGAAATGGATCGGAACAAAGAGAGTTCTGAAATTGCCAGCAATGAGTCCAGATTTAAATCCCATTGAAGACCTGGAGAGAGATCTTAAAATTGCTGTTGGTAGAAGGCACCCTTTATATATGAGAGAAATGGAGCAGTTTGGAGCAGTTTGCAAAAGAAGTGTGGTCAAGAATTCCAGTTGATAGGTGTAAGATGTTTGTTGATGGGTATAGGAAGCGATTGATTGCATTGCAGTTATTTATTCCAACAAGAGTTCAACCAAATGTTTGTTGAGGGTTGCCAACAATTTTGCCAATTTTGGGGGTTTGTGTGAAATTATGTCCAATTTACCTTTTTTTTAACTCAGTGTTTATTTTTGTTGTTCCAATACACACAAAGGAAGTAAACATGTGGATAACAAAACATTGTAATTGCAATAATTTGCTGGGAGAAATACTTCACTTTCTGGAACAATTTCAAAGGTGTTAACACTTTCGGCTATGACTGTATATAGCCAACACACTTTGTGTCCTCCTCGTGCCATCTCCAGTCACCGTTCATCCAGTAAAAGCCTCAATCTCTGCTTCCCAAAAAGCCTTACTGTCTTTGACTACACTATTGAGAGTGCTGTTAAAAAAGTAAATACACAACCCTTTTCCATTTACTGTACTCTACCCAGACCAGTGGCAGTGCCATCTGCAGTCATCTTATCACTGACCAGTGAAGGAGGATTTAATTTTTACCATATAACAACATAGCTAGATTTTAAGCCTTTCCAAAATCGTCAGTGTTTCCCTATTTCATTTAAAGATATGTGGTATTTTTGAGACATCCAAAGTAGAGATGAGCAAACCCATTTCGTACCAAACACAGACTGTACAAAACCCCCCCAGAGTTCAGGTTCGGAGTTCGCTTGCTTTATGCAACTACACACAATAGATTAGTTACGCTCGGCTATACTCGGTGCCCAGCTCAGTGCGAGCTGCTTGCAATGTTTTAACGGTTCGCACTGCCGGTAACAACAGCGCGATCGGATGTAGTGTTAACCAAACAATAAAATGGAAAAACCCTGTTCACCCATCTCCGGAAGTTATCTATTTATGGTGGTCTGTATGTGGGCAGAGACCTGAATTGCCCAATTAGTGACTTTCATTGGGGTTCAGGCCAAGTTCGGTTCCCAAACTGAACTTTATCTAAAGTCCGTTTGAACCCGTCCAACAAAACGTCCATGGGATTGTTCATCTCTAATGTCTTATGTTATCTCATTGATTTTAAGACATACAGTGTTTTATTGAAAATAAGACCCCTCCCCCAAAAATAAGACCTAGCAGGAGTTTTCTGCAAGGCCTAAATATAAGTTATCCCCCAAAAACAAAGACCTAGTAATGGTACAATAATAAAGTGTCCATGAAGCTAAAAAAGTTAAAAATACTGCAGGACACTTCATTATAGAAAGAAGACACCCCCAGAGAAAAAGAAGACAGAGGAGAGAAGACCCCCATGATCATACTCACCAGACACTGATCGGGAACAGTGGAACACATCAAGCTTCTGCGGCGGAACACACACATCAGATCTCCCACACATTAGATTACATATACACAATCACACATCAGATCGCACACACACACTCACCACATCCAGCAATATCGATTGCTTCTTGGCAGCTTAAGGACCTGTGACACTGTGCACTGTGCAGTGGAGCTTCCAGGACCTGCGGGTGGAATGTATCATGTGACGCTGTGCACAATGCAGTGGAGCTTCCAGGACCTGCAGATGGAACATATCATAGAGACAAAAGAGTCCCCTGCTGGCTGGAAGTGGTGAGTGTGTGTGCGTTCGATTGTATGTGCAATATGTGATGTGTGTATGCAATCTGATGTGTGAGTGTGCATGTGTGCGTATGTGTGATCTGATGTTTGTGTCAGCCAGAAACAGCGGAGGACGGCCTGTAGCACACCTGCTAAGAGCACCCGCCGAGGATCGTAGTAGGACATGGCAGCCATACAGACGTCCGGGGTTTGGTAAGTATGATGATCCTGAGAATGGGTATCTGCATTTTTTGGGGGGTTAAACTTACCCTAAACCATGCAAAAATAAAATATAAGACAGTGTCTTATTTTCAGGGAAACAGGGTAGGTTACATGTTGCTCTTTTATAAATGGTAGAGTGTTAATCACAACAGCATTGCTATAGTACCTCTAGTTATACTGGGACGCACTAATATTATACCTTATCATTGGAAAGAAAATGGTTGCCAGAATCAAGCTGCCATTGAAGGTCATATTTATGTCCATTAAAATAAGATATTTTTTATATTTTTAAACTGTCAAACCACGAGTAATACACTTCATTAACCAGGCCCATAACTTTTAGAGTATCACTTAATCATAATCTAGAGTGTTATATAGATATATTACATGCCAAAGATCCAACTCTCAAGCCACAGTGTAAGACATGCTCCACTCTTAGGACTTGTATTAACTCAAATTTGTAAATGATGTACAAACATGGACAAACAAAAGAGCACAGTGTTGACCCTAAATCAGGATTTTAAATCATAAGCAATGCTGTGACAAACCACATGATGGCTGCCAGTCCTTCCAAAATGGTGTTTTCTTGCCAGGCTGAGAATCTACAGAGCCCTGCCAAAAAAAATACTATATGAGAGCCAGGGTTCTCCCAAGTCTTGGCTGCATATTCACTATAGTAGCACTGGCTGAGGGACCGAAGACACAAGCACATGCCCCATAAGGTCACATAAGAACACCGTAATTGCTTGGTATTTGCACACATGGGATAAGATGAAAATATAACTTAATCCTTTCAGCAGTGAAGGGGTGAGTCCCAATGCGCTTGTTATTTAGAAGCATTAAACACCACTGACTAGTTCTGGCAGGTTGAGAGAAACTTAACTCATACAGTCCTCCAAAATTCACAATCTTTTTTATAATAAACTGCTATTCATGTAACATTTAGTGGAGCTCATCCATGTTAATAGAATGTTCAAACTAGATTTATATACTATAGTACTTTATTAGTTCAGTAAACTCTAGTATGAAAATAACAAAAACACAAATTCTGCCAAAAGAAAAACAAAAAATTGCACATTTTGGAAAATTCAGTACTATAGCAGACATGAAATTCAATAACATGAGGAGAGAATAAAACTATAAATACTACATAAAATATTTAAAAAATGTTGTACGGCTCTTTAATTAATATAGCACATGTTTCAACAACAGCATTTCTGGATTGTGATGATATACGGCTTCTTTGTTGCATGATAGAGCTTTCATTTGCATTTGTGAAATGCTCAGTGAACTTGTCACGGGGTGTGATGAGGAAACTTGGAAAAGGGGCACCTACACTGGACCTAGTGCTACGGTGGCTCTAGCTGTCCCTGTTCCCAAAGATAAAGGGTGCTTTACACGCTGCGACATCGCTAGCAATAGCTAGAGACGTCATGCCCGATAGCACCCCCGTCGTTCGTGCGACATTTGGTGATCGCTGCCATAGCAAACATTATCGCTACGGGAGCGTCACACGCACATACCTTTTCAGCGACGTTGCTGTGATCGCCGAACAATCCCTCCTTCAAGGGAGAGGTGCGTTCGGCGTCATAGCGAAGTCATAGCGAAGTCACTGCGGCGTCACTAAGCGGCCGCCCAATAGCAGAGGAGGGGCGGAGATGAGCGGCCGGAACATGCCGCCCACTTCCTTCCTTCCTCATTGCCGGTGGATGCAGGTAAGGAGATGTTCGTTGTTCCTGCGGTGTCACACATAGCGATGTGTGGTGCCGCAGGAACGACGAACAACCTCGCTACTGACCAGACAACGATTTTTGGTAAATGAACGTGTTACAGACCAACGATTTTTAACTCTTTTGTGATCATTTAAGGTCGCTCCTAGGTGTCACACACTGTGATGTCGCTATCGACGCCGGATGTGCGTCACAAACACCATGACCCCGACGATATATCGCTAGCGATGTCGCAGCGTGTAAAGCACCCTTTAGGCTGTGTTCACACACTGCGTTTTTTACCTGCGTTTTTGGTCCGTTTTTGGTCCGTTTTTGCTGCAGAAATTTCTTGAGAAATTCTTGTAACCTTTCTGCAGACATTCCCCAGCAAAACCTATGGCAAAAAAAATTAGCTGTGCACACACTGCGTTTTTTTCTTAAGAAAATTCTTTCAGTAGATTTTCTTAAGAAAAAGAATGAGCATGTCACTTCTTTTCTGCAGCTAACTGCGTTTTTTGCCATAGATAATTGGCACAATAACGCAGGGAGCAACCAGCGGTAAAAACGCACCAAAAACGGACCGAAAACGCACCAAAAATGCACCGAAAACGCGGCAAAAACGCAGGTGCGTTTTTGGTGCGTTTTTTAACACAGGTGCACTCTTAAGAAATTTCTTAAGAAATTTCTTAAGAAAAATCATTTTTCTAGTGTGAACATAGCCTTAGTCTAAAGGTGACGATGTTTGGGCCGCCTTCCTAACCTTAGCTCCTGAATAGTTTGGTCTATACCACTTTTCCCCAACCCGCAGTGAAGGCTGGAACAGGAGTGGTTTTATCCCACACAAATAGACAGACAGGGAAAAAACAAAACTCAAACTCACTGCACACACACACACAGTGGTAAGACAATACGTGCTCAGGAGGAAATAATGAATCAGGAGGAAATAAATAGACAAGGATATTTCCACAACATGCCAAATTATACACAAGAGCTCACCAGAACAGCTTTACCACAGCACAAGTACCGGTATTGCAAAATGACGCTATAATTGGCATGGAGGAATAGGTTCCATCATCTTTTAAAGGGTGGAGGCAGCTGTGAAAGGTCTCCAGTAACCTGTGACCCTAGCAGCAATCCACACTCAAGCAGAAATTAGTTCCTGCTAGACTGATCACTAATAAGTACACAACTGGTTGACTCCTGTGTCTGATTGTGCAACTCAAAAACACCAGGTGGCATGTCAGACTCTGGAGTGTGAACAGGGTCAGAGATTATCATGACACTTGGTGAGTTTGGGGGTTGAACACGTGTGACAGTACCCCTCCCTCTATGTGGAGGCCTCTGGACCAGGTCTCTCTGGATGATAGCGATAGAAATCCCTAACCAGGCGCTCCACATAGATATCCAAAGTTGGCACCCAAGTCCTTTCCTTAGGACCATAACCCTGTTAGTGTACCAAATACTGCATAGAACAACAATTGACCTGGGAATCAATAATTCTTGACATCTTAAACTCCAAAGAACCATCAACCAAAACCAGAGGTGGAGGATCGGGGTGGGGTGTTTCCGATCAAACAAACTTTTTTAACCCTCCGTCACATACAATATCGGTTCTAACGAGTTCACATACAATGTGACTGTCAGGTGCAGGCTAGAAAAATACCTATAATATCTAATGTTTGCAATTTCAGTGCTCTAAAAGTGATCAGTGACCTTCATAGGGATGTAATAAAAGAGACTACACATAATCAGGTGCAAAAAAACCCCATTTACTTAACATAAAACTAATAACTCTGAAATACAAAAATTTCAAAACTCCCGCCAAATAGTCCCCAGTTCGACTCAACTCAAAAACTTGTCAAAAAACTCTACAAAGAAAATTTATGGAAACAAACTTAATTTTAAGGTACCTTAAGTACTATTAAACACATATTCAATCAGAATTAGATCCTGAAGTTTCCCCAGAAAAATTACACTTGCAGAGCATGTGATGAATAAAAACATAAAATACCAACCTTATTGAGTGTGACGTGTTCACATACAATGAGCCTGAGAGATTAGCGCAGTTATATCTGTCCTCCTGAAGCTCTGCAATCCAACTGTGGTATGAGGTTTCACAGAGCTGCTAGAGACAGGAGACTACCTGGAGGGAGGGGATTTCCTCACAATCTAGTGAGGAAGGAGAAATGAAAGTAAAAGAGATGTGCTTGTCAGGCCTATTGTATGTGACAGAGGGTTAATAGAGACTTATGAAACACATTCTGGATTTTATATACTGCAGGCAAGGCCAAACAATAGGCCAACGGGTTGATGACCGCAGTAATTCTGAGCAGAGCAATGAAATGACATCCTAACTTAAGTGAAGGTATCTTAAGCAAAATATTTTTAATGAATAACCTAACCTAATCACTCCTGATCAGGTCCAGACCAGGCACACATCCACAATCAGCCAGACGCTTATACCTAGAGCCCATGCTAAGAAAGTGCTGCTGAACTTTTGTCCATGTAGATGATAACTTTGAACTTAAAGGTCCTCTTCAGGTACCCCGGAAGTGCGACCTTTAAAAAAAAAAGTATAGAACTGAGGATGTGGGCCATAGACACAAAAGAAGGGAGACACACCAGAGGACTCATGATGGTGGTTACTAATAGCAAACCGAGCCAGAGGAAGGATTGAGGACCACTCCTCCTGGTTATTGGAGACAAAACAGTGCAAATATTGTTCCATGTTCTCATTCATACGCTCTGTCTATTAGACTGTGGATTGAATACCGATTAGTGAAACAATTTATTCCCTAAGCATGAGCAGAATGCCCCCCAGAAATTGTCAATAAATTGAGTACCCCTATCAGAGACAATGTCAGATGGGACTCCATGGACTCTGACAATCTCACGTATAAATACCTGAGCTAATGTCTTTTCATTTGGTAAAGATGGCAAGACAATGAAATGTGTCGTTTTGGAAAACCTGTCAATCACAACAAAAATAAACATACCAGCAGATGGAGGAAAATCTGTAATGAAATCCATGAAAATATCCATCTAAGGTGTGTTAAGTACACCTAATAGCATCACACAACTGTCATGTCCCCACCGGAGTCCGCGCCTGCGACTTCTGCTCCGGTCGCCAGGCGACACCGTGTTCACACCATGGATAGTGCTGGTGATGGAAGAGGAGTCAGTGCCCGTGGCTCTGCTGAGCACAGGCTCAGCTTATCCACCAGGCTGGGTTTCCCTAGAACCTGCAGTACCACTGGCTGACGTGTGTCTTCCAGCTGAAGTTGCCATCATTCACCTGCAGCCAATGGGAAGACACCACACCCTTCTTATTCCCCCTCCTGTCATGTGACCACTGCCAGAGATAGTTCTGTACTCCTGGTTCATGTGCTGTTTGTATTTTGAGTCCTGTGCGCTGACCTTTGCTTGTTTTTTGACTACCCTCCTGCCTGTCATTTTTGTAGCAAGGAAAAGGAGTTTTTTTTCAGCTCACCCACAAGATCATTTCACCTGGCTCCAGGACCCAGAACGGTGCAAGGACATGAACTCCGTGTTCAGGAATACAAAGCAGCAAGTAGTGGAAATTCCTTTCCCAATCCAGCAACACGTCCGAGATAAATGTGAATTAAAAATTCATTTTATTGAAAAATTATTAAAATACCAATCATCAGAAGGACATCTAAAAAATGGTTTTCTTAAAAAGAAAGCGTCTTATGCGTTTCTGGCCATTGTGGCCCTTAGTCATAGACATCTTTTGGATGTCCTTCTGATGATTGTTATTTTAATAATTTTTCAATAAAATGAATTTTTAATTCACATTTATCTCGGACGTGTTGCTGGATTGGGAAAGGAATTTCCACTACTTGCTGTCGTTTTTGTACCCTGCTGCCAGTTCCGGATTTGATCTGCTTTGTCTCCTCCCTACACCCTTGCCAATTCTGTTCTTGTTTAGCATTTCCTGGTTTTTGACCCTGCCTGACCACCACGGACTACAGCCTACCACAGGTAGTGATCTCTGGGGCTCTATGTAATTCCAAATCCCTGTATAGGGGTTAAAGGGTTGCAGATTTCTCGAGGTCCTGCTTTGTGAGCGGCTTTTCTCAAAACTCCCCTTACAGCCAGTCTGAGTCTGGGGCTCCAGGCAGGCATTACAACAACAAGATGCATGAGAGTGCGAGTGCTTAGAACTTGCACAGGTGGTACAAGCAGATACATAGGAGACCAAATCCCTCCAAATTTAGGGCCAGCAAAAATGATGCGACAGGAGATCCAGTGCCTTTCACCCCAGGGTGACCATACAGGCCTGATCCTGGGCATCAGCAATCTCAGACTCAACCTGTGTACTGAGTGCTGACACCACAATCCCTTCTGCAGGATGGGGACCAATTCCTCATAGGGTTCCCTACCTGTAAAACTCCTGAACAATGCATCTGCCTTAGGGGTACTTTGCACGTTGCGACATCGCTAGCATCGGCTAAGATGCCGAGCGCGATAGTACCCGCCCCCGTCGCACATGCGATATCTTGTGATAGTTGCTGTAGCGAACATTATCGCTACGGCAGCTTCACACGCATTTACCTGGCCGGCGACACGCCTCCTTCCTAAGGGGGTGGGTCATGCGGCATCACAGCGACGTCACACGGCCGGTAGCCAATAGAAGCGGAGAGGCGGAGATGAGCAGGACGTAAACATCCCGCCCACCTCCTTCCTTCCGCATAGCCGGTGGAGGCAGGTAAGGAGATGTTCCTCGCTCCTGCGGCTTTACACACAGCGATGTGTGCTGCCACAGGAACGAGGAACATCATCGTATCTCCTATTGGTGCGACATTATGAAAATGACCGACGCATCACAGATCACCGATTTTCAACGCTTTTGCGATCGTTTATCGGCGCATCTAGGCTTTACACGTTGCGACGTCGTTACTGGTGCCGGATGTGCGTCACTTTCGATGTGCCCCCGACGATATCGCAGTACTAAGTACCCCTTAGTATTTTTAGAACCAGGATGGTAGATAACAAAAAAAAAAATAAATCTATTAACCCCTTAACGACCTTTGACGTACTGAGTACGTCATGGTGACATGGTGCTAAACGACCCATGACGTACTCAGTACGTCATGGCGAAATCGCGGTCCCGGACCCCGGGGAGTAAAATTTGTTTAATTAAACGGTAGATTCAGGAAGGAGGGGACCTCTGCCTGACCTCAGGAGGGGTGGTGCCTCCTCCCCGAACCTACAGAGGCTGTGATTGGCTGACGAACGCCGCTCAGCCAATTACAGCCACTGTAATGTTCCAGCCATTGAAAATCCAGCCCTGATCAGTGCTGCTGTAGCACTGGCCATTGGCTGGAGCTGGGTGATCGATGCTTCACCCGCCCCCAGCTCTGATTGGAGAGACCGGTCTTGTGACTGCTCTCTCCAATCAATGTGGATCTGCGGCCTGTGACCGTCCCTGGAAGCCGAGGAGAGCGGTAAGTTGTTGTCCCCGCCGCCCGCCCCTGTCCCCGATCGCCCCACCGCTGCTCCAGATGCACCGCTGTCCCCGCCGTTGCTCCCGCTTCACCGCTGTCCCCGCCGCTGTCTCCGATCGCCCCGCCGCTGCTGCCGCTTCACCGCTGTCCCCGCCACTGCTCCCGATGCACCGCTGTCCCCGCCGCTGTCTCCGATCGCCCCGCCGCTGCTCCCGCTTCACCGCTGTCCCCGCCGCTGTCTCCGATCGCCCCGCCGCTGCTCCCGCTTCACTGCTGTCCCCGCCGCTGCTCCCGCTTCACCGCTGTCCCCGCCGCTGTCTCCGATCGCCCCGCCGCTGCTCCCGCTTCACCGCTGTCCCTGCCGCTGTGTCCGATCGCCCCGCCGCTGCTCCCGCTTCACCGCTGTCCCCGCCGCTGCTCCCGATGCACCGCTGTCCCCGCCGCTGTCTCCGATCGCCCCGCCGCTGCTCCCGCTTCACCGCTGTCCCCGCCGCTGTCTCCGATCGCCCCGCCGCTGCTCCCGCTTCACCGCTGTCCCCGCCGCTGCTCCCGATGCACCGCTGTCCCCGCCGCTGTCTCCGATCGCCCCGCCGCTGCTCCCGCTTCACCGCTGTCCCCGCCGCTGTCTCCGATCGCCCCGCCGCTGCTCCCGCTTCACCGCTGTCCCCGCCGCCGCTCCCGATCCACCGCTGTCCCCGCCGCCATGCTCGCCACTGTCCCCGCCGCTGTCGCACCCACCTTTTTCAGCCGTTGCTGCCCCCGAATCGGCCCCCACTGTTCCCGATCGGCGGCCGCCGCCTCCTTCATCGGCTGCTCCTTCTCCATCGCCACACCTCCTATCCCTCCATGTGCTGCAAGCCACCCTCCCCCCACGTGGGGGGAGGGTGGCTTGCAGCACATGTGGGGGGAGGGTGGCTGGCTTGCAGCACATGTGGGGGGAGGGTGGCTGGCTTGCAGCACATGTGGGGGGAGGGTGGCTGGCTTGCAGCACATGTGCCCCTAGGGGTTCAAAGTGCACATCAAACATCTAGAAAAAATATTTGAGGGCTCTAGTTTCCAAAATGGGGTCACTTATGGGGGAGCTCCATTGTTTAGGCACCTCGGGGAGTCTTCAAACCCGACATGGCGTCCGCTAATGAGTGCAGCTAATTTTGCACTCAAAAATTCAAATGGCGCTCCTTGCCTTCCGAGTCCTGCTGTGTGCCCAAACATTTGATTACCACCACATATGGGGTATCTGCGTACTCAGGAGAAAATGCACAATACATTTTATGGTGCATTTTTTCCTGATACCCTTGTGATAAAAAAAGCTACCTGGTTGAAGCAACAGTTTTGTGGTAAAAAATTTTTTTTTTCTTTTCACGGCTCAACGTTATAAACTTCTGTGAAGCCCCCAGGGGTTCAAAGTGCACATCAAACATCTAGAAAAAATATTTGAGGCCTCTAGCTCTAGACTGGCACATGACTTATTTCTTCCGAAAACAATACTAAGGACCAGGGGGCACTCACTGCGAGTGGAAGAAAAGCGATTCCGACACCTAAATAGGAAAGGGTTCTTTACAGTTAGAGCGGTCAGACTGTGGAATACACTACCACAAGAGGTAGTAATGGCAGATACTATAATAGCTTTTAAAAAAGGGCTGGATGATTTCCTCAGTACACAAAACATTGTTGGTTATAAATGACTTAGTGACTAAATGTAGAACTGGTGGAGGAAGGTTGAACTAGATGGACCTAGGTCTTTTTTCAACCTAAGTAACTATGTAACTATGTAACTATGTAACTAGTTTCCAAAATGGGGTCATTTGTGGGGGAGCTCCATTGTTTAGGCACCTCAGGGAGTCTTCAAACCCGACATGGTGTCCGCTAATGAGTGCAGCTAATTTTGCACTCAAAAATTCAAATGGTGCTCCTTGCCTTCCGAGTCCTGTTGTGTGCCCAAACATTTGATTACCACCACATATGGGGTATCTGCGTACTCAGGAGAAAATGCACGATACATTTTATGATGCATTTTTCCTGATACCCTTGTGAAAATACTAATTTTTATGGCTAAAGTAACATTTTTGTGTTAAAAAAGTAAAATTTTCATTTTTTCGTCTACATTGCTTTGGTTGCTGTGAAGCTCCTAAAGAGTTAATAAACTTCTTGGATGTGGTTTTGAGCAGAGTGAGGGGTGCAGATTTTAGAATTTTCGCCAAATTTCCGAAATTTTCACAAATAAACGCAAAACATATCGGCCTAAATTTACCACTGACATGAAGTACAATATGTCACGAAAAAACAATCTCAGAATCGCCAGGATCCGTTGAAGTGTTCCAGAGTTATAACCTGTCAAAGTGACACTGGTCAAAATTGCAAAAAATGGCCGAGTCTTTAAGGTGAAAACAGGCTGGGGGCTGAAGGGGTTAAAAAATAATGACCACCGAGCTTGTTTTGGTGTGAGACATTTTGCCGACTCAAGGTGCAAGAGATTTTAATGGTTCTGTAATTACAGTAAGCAAATGAGTAGACCCCTCCAAAAGTGTTGCCACTCCTCAAGTGCCAACTTCAAAGCGTGCAATTCCCTATTACCAATGTCATAATTACGTTTGGCCGGAGATAACTTTTTAGAAAATAATGCAAATGAACGAAGCTTGTCAGTAGGCGGACCCTGAGACAAAAAAGTCCCCAAACTTACCTCTGAAGTGTCAGCCTCCAAAGTAAAAGGACACATCAGGCTGTATAAGTACAGATGCTGGCATAAAGCATTTTTTTCAGGCAGTCAAATGTGTGTAAAGCACTCTCAGACCAGTTAAAGTCTGTATATTTCTCCATCAGGTCAGTCAGAGGTCTGACTATGGCAGAATTTTTTAAAACATTTCTGTAATGAATAGCAAAACCCAAGAACCATTGCAACACCTTACAGAGAACTTGTCATCAGGTTTTTTTCCAACATTAACTGTGGCCACCACCAGCAAGCTCTTATATCGAGCTTTCTAAAATACTGTATATAAGTGCCCAGTCCGATCTGTATAACGTAAAAAGACTGTTATTATACTCAACTGAGGGGCAGTTGGGTCCGATGAGCGTCACTGGTCTCGGGTCTGAAGCCTCCTCTATCTTGTGCAGTCACTGTCCTCCTTCACAGCTTCATGTGGATGACACATCCTACATCATCCACACAGAGGCGTCTATTGCACGCCTATGCAAGTGCAATTTGATCTGCCCTGTAGGGTCAGAAGTCGCCATGACAGTCGGTAAATTTAGAGCTGAACACTGTGTAACAGATCTGTGTTCACCAGTAATGATGTCTGGAAATATTCATGAGCTCATGCAGTGGTTTGCACAATCGAATCATACATGTTTTTAATGCATTGCCATATAAGGGCCTGTAGATCACTAGCATCCAATAATGACCATCGGTCTTGTCCCTTGTGAACATGTTTTTAACCAGAATCTTTAAATCTTTTGTTGATGTTATGTACATAGTTGGTGCAATATTCAAAGTCATTGTAATTTTACATTTACAATTTATAGACGCAGTTGTTAACAGATTGACCATTGTTCTCTGACCATCTTTGCTTCTGAGAGACTCTGCCTCTCTAATGTTATTTTTTTACACAGTTATATGACTTAGTTGAATATTGAATCTCCAGCTATTTTTCATTAGAACCACTTACTTTTCAGGCTTTTTCTTAACCCTTTTCAAACTTTTTTAAGATATGTTGCTGCCATCCAGCTCTAAAAGTGTAAAAAACAAATCAAATAAAATAAAAAAAAGTCTACATTTCAAATCTGATATGTGTTTCGTGTTCTGTTTTGAATAAAATATATTACTATAAGAGACTTTTAAATCATTGAATTCTTGTTTTTATTACATTCTATACTGTCCCAACTTTTTTGGAATTAGGATAAGTAGAGAAAAGTCCAGCCTTGCTGGTATAATCCAAGACCCACGCACGGAAGTGGTTAGACAACCAAACATGAACATGATTAAGACCTGAGCGTCGAAACGCGTTGTTCTGCTGGTCACCCGACATTTATGCCCTACCTGCTGGAATTTTTAATGATAATCTTCAATAAAATGGACTTTTAATATTTATCCCTGGCACTGGAAATTTTCCTCCTTTTTCTGCATTTTTTGGAATTAGGGTTGCATTAAAAAGTTTCTTATTTTCTTATCTTCCAATGATGTATGAAAAAAAGTTATTCTTGTAATGTACTTTTTAAACCACTTTTGGCAATTATTTTTTTTCATATCACATTGTGTATTAAAAAAATATTTGAAACAAAACCTAATCTATAAATTTCCTTTTTGGAGGCCTGAATTTAGCAGACATAGGCCATTATTCATAAAGCAGTTTTCCATAGTTTTCTGGTATAAGTTTGCTTAAAATGTCATAAGTTTTGCAAAACTTGTAGTTATGCAAAAATACTGCAAATGTTGGTGTTTTTATGCTAGTAATGGCCAGCTCCACCAACTTTTTGAAAAGTGTGCAGACATTAGCTAAGATGGTGCCAATATTCTGGAAGAGAAAAGGGTTAGTGCCTCGCTTTTGCAAGGAATTAGGTATATCCATATATGAAAAGGAATCATTAGATTTTGATAAGGTGGTTCAATGGATTAGTTTGATGATACCAAATATTAAGTGTTAAAGTAGAAAAATGTTATTATTGTAAATATTAAATGTAAAATATTAAAAAATCTGGGATGTGTGAAATAAAAAGATATTTACATAAAAAAATGTGTATTACAGTGAAAAAGAATAGTGACCGCTAGATTGCAATACACCATTGAAGCTGTAGAAGCAAGAAATGTGAATACATAGGCGCAAAGGGGTGACTTGAGTTCAAAACCGTGGGAAAAAAACACCATGCACCTGCGCGAAAGGTGAATCAAGCTGAGGATCGTGGGAAAGCGCTTCACTGTTCATGTCAATAGATGTGACTTCAGAGCAGGAGAACAAGAAGGATTTATACCACGCGGGCATACAAATTGGCTAGGTCGCCCGGCTACACCTCTGGAAATCACAACCTTACGGTTTAAGACCACCCCTATTTTAAAAATCAAGAAAAAGTGTACAATTAAGAAGGAGTATAAACAATAAAAACACATGAATAAATTAAATTCCTGAAGTATATAACAAGCACAGATCAAAGAGATATTAAAACAGATGATTATATTGTATAGATAAAATCATATTCAATAAAACAGGTCTGTGACTTCATTTAAGAGCCGAGTGTCATGCGAGTGTCCCAGCGACTGTGGTCCAATCGTGCGAGCGGACCTCAGTTGCGGGGGGCGGGCCGGTGCTGCAGAGGGGAGGGTCAGCGCTGAAGAGGGGAGGGAGGGATTTATCTCCCTCTCTCTTCCGTTGCCGCCTATTTCCATTCTCGCACTGCACTCGTGGTACACCTATCTAATGGACTATATAATACACAACAATTACTTGGATAAAACTTACAATCAGAAGCTTGGAACAGCGATGGGCTCTTATGTGGCATCTACTTATGCCAACCTTTTTATGGCCATCTTCGAGCTCATCTTCATTGCAAATACTAACTTTTATAAAACCATTGTCCTCTATAAACGCTACATTGATGACCTTTTTTCATCTGGGACAATCAATATAATGATTTAGAATTGTTTCTTGAATAGATAAAAAATAACAATTGGAGTCTTATAATTTTACCAACAGTCAGTGACAATTGTATATACTTTCTTGATCTTACCATTTCAGACGTGGATTACAAGATTATTACCAAAACATTTTTTAAGAAAGTAGATGCCAATGGTTACGTGCATTTTTCAAGTGTGCATTATAATAAATGACTTCTCAATATTCCTTTTAATCTGCACCTGTCTGAGTGCAGACCAATTTTTTTGATCTATGAAATCAGAATAAACTTTTCCCATTTTAGGTCATTAGTAACCAAGATTATTAATATTTGCCAAATGCCAGCATAATGAGGGAATGTTTTAAGGCATTTTTATTACTTTCTGCAAAGTCAAGTTTCCATCCATTTCATTAGTATTTGATACCATTGCCCTTAAACTAAATGACTTTGGTCAAACCTTTTTGATATCCTTCCACAAGATTCGCACAATAATTGGTAGGAATTTAAGCTCATTCCTCCTGACAGAACTATTCCTGACCATAGAGGGATATGGACTGATTACACCACATCTCCTGGGCAGGGGAGGATACAAAAAAAGTATAAAGGCATTACAGCACTGGATTATAGCTGATTCTATTTGTGAGGTAAAATATTTCTCTTTCTGCTTTTAAAAAATATTTTATCTCAAAGAAAGAATCATTTCCGATCCCATGCATACCATGTATACAAAACATAGTATACAGAACCTGTGGAAGTGCAAAACAGCTGTCGTTCATTTGACCCCCTCACCACATCCCCTGCTGGCTGTGTTTTTATGTGAACACAATAAAGACAAGTAACTTGAACACGCTATGGTGAGTGCCATCTATACATTTCTTCTATTTTTTGAGGATGACAAAAACGTTTGTTACACTAAAAGCAAGCACTCATACAGCTATTTATGGAAGTACAAGAAAATGTGGTACCTTTCGGAAGAAAGGAAAGACAAAACAAATATGCAAAACCACAAATTGGCTTCAGAGGCTAGGGGTTAATAATTACCCATACACCTTTTTATTGACCTGAGGTATAAGAGAATGGTGTTACTTGATGGCTGAAAATGCAGCGGATGCCAGCAGTATACTCTAGCTGACACTTGGGGAATTATCCATGATCAGCGGTAGCACCAATTATGGCAATTTAACCAATTTATCCCGTAGATGCTCTTTTCAATACCTTTTGAATTAAAAATCACCAAGTATCTTCTTTTCATGTAATCCCAGAGAGACTCAATAATGTTGAGATAAGGGCAAACTATTATCACTTTCAGGACTCCTTGTTCTTCTTTATGTTGAAGATAGGTCTTAATGATTTTGATTCTATGTTTTGTATGTTTGGGGATGCTGTCATGATTAGTGATTAGTTGATCCGAACTGTAAAATTCCAGATCCACATCGGTTGCCTAGTACACGTGCACCGATCCCAGGCCCAGAGTTCTCAGAAAACTTTAAGTAATTATCCGGATCTGGCCACTCTGATACTTAAAAAAAAGTAAGAAAAAGGAAAGAAAATAAGAAAAAAACAGGCAGGTTATACTTACCAGTCTCTCAAGTGGCGGTAACACCACTTCCGAGGCTGCTCATTAACCTCATGCATATGCACAGCTTCCCCCACCCACCAGCAGTCTCTGATTGGTTGTAGTCACACAGGGCCCTCACCCTGTGTCCCCCCATATTATGATACCCAGCACAGATAAAGCATATAGATACAGGCTACAGCCCCCAGCCATGTGCTTATCTTGGTTGTGTAGCAAAATAAGAAGGACCCCATGCAGCTTTTTTTAAATTATTAAAATAAATAATTTAAAAAAATAAAAACAGTGGGTTGTCCCCCCATATTTTGATATCCAGCAATGATAAAGGCAACAACCAGCTGGAGGCTGGTATGCTCAGGTTGGGGAGGCCCATGGTTATTTGCCCCCCCAGCCTTAAAAATAGCAGCCAGCAGCCACCCAGAATTGTCAAATCCATTCGATGCGACAATCCAAGAACTTTACCCAGCTCATCCAGATTGCCCTGGTACGATGGCAACTGGTTAGACCACTCATATATGCCACTAAGCCGTAGATAAGTAATTGGAAGGATATATGGGACCACCCATTACTAATCTGTAAGTGAAAAGAAATAAACAAAAACACCAAAAAAATATATTATTTGAAATTAAATGCAAAAAACCCACCCTATTTTACTGCTTTATTAACCCCAAACACTTAGTTCCAATGTAATCCACACAAAGTTCCATGACGATTCCGGTTCTGCTACCTACATACTGAAGTCACAGAGCACAGTTACAGAACATGTCTGCACGCTTTGGCTTTAGGCAGAGACAGACTGAGCCGCAGGAGTGGGTGGTGACATCATTCAGTTTATTTGCGGTCACAGCGGAAAGTTCCCACAGACCTGCATCGCCTAGTGGAAAATTATGGGGGGTTTTGTCAAGAGATGCAGATTTGGTGCTGAAATTTATACAACATATTCCTGCACCCAATCTGCATCTTCTAGCAAAAAATTGCATCAAACCAAATCATAACATATGCCGTTCTGATGAGATTTTTTTGCCAGAAGATGCAAATTTGGTGCACGAATTTGGTGTTTAAATTTCAGCACCAAATCTGCATATCTTGGCAAAAAAAAGCACAAAAACGGTTTTGAAGTCGTTTCAGTGTGATGTTCTTGCAGGAGGTGCAAATTTGTTGCTGAAATGTCTATACTAGATTTCTGCATCAAATTTGCATATCCTGATATCCGGGATTAATTCTTGCCTCGAACCATATTTTTTTTAAAATCAGGTTGGTCACGCCGATCTCGGGTATCTGTGGATTCGCCCATCACTAGTGATGGTGCATAATAAATTTGGAACCAATCAGGTGCCTCCCCGATGTTATTGCATGATATATTTGTATCTACTTATATTTATCAAATTCAAATTCACTGTGCAAAGTTAAGTAAGGTTATTCACTTTGCAAAAATGAATTAATAAAAGTAAACTATTACCACTCCTTATTTTGCAGCATTTTCTTCACAACTACTGTTTCTACTACTTCACAAGTACTGCTTTAAAGCATCACTCCAGTGTTTTTTTTTTATTGCATCACTGGAGTGGTAGTTTACATTAAAGCCCCCTGACCCCTGTCTTATACTCACCTTCTGGGGATTTAATCTTCTATAGCTGCTGCTCCGTTCGGTCTCTAGCAATTTGTGAACTGCTGGCGCTACAGTGTTTCATGGAGCGTAACGACGGTCACAACTCAATACAACTCTAAGAGAGCCTCATTTTGGCACTTATATAGATGCACCAGGAGCTTGTGATGTAACTTCTGACTTCCGTCCAGTCAGAAGTTAGAGTCCCAAGATGGCGCTGTAAGACCCGAGAGGTGTCAGTAAAAGGTGAAGCCGTTGGAAGGTGAGCATATGACAGGGAGAAGGGCTTGCATTTAATTACTGAGTGGTACTTCAAATGCAGAATTTCTTACCAAACTTGCTTACAGGGATAAAAGAATGTCCTATTAGATGTTAGCACAAAATTATAAGTATATTGTAAAACGTAGAAGAATTTGTCTAGTTCCCTACATCTGTAGTTGCTCTATTGCATAATAACTGAGTGTGACATTTTGGAACGATATGTCCTTAGTTTTGTACATACAAAGCTTTTCCGTGGCTCATAGATTTGGCAGATGGAATACTTTATCTCTCTTCTATATACAATCAGTTATATTTGCTGTACATTCATGGAAAAAGGCAAACACCACTGGGAAGTAAGGAAATATTATGTAATGTAAGACATTATATGGACCATTTGTTAAACATCATTCACTTGTCAGGCCATAACTACTCCCAGCAGTAACATACTTCTTGTTTCTCCCTATATGACCTAGACAAAATGTACTGTCTGCATTTCGGTGCCATTCTGCATTATTATCTTCACATACATTAATCAGGTTTATGATATAAAAATAGAAAATGCACAACTGTTCATCCCCTATTAACCCCTTTGTGATAGAGACAATTTTGACCTTAAAGGGCTCTTCCCATCTCCAAGATCCTATATGAATATTCAATATATGTCATAATAACATTAGCAAATACCTCCAATTAGAAATGTAGCATACATCTCTTGATTAGCTATGTGCCTTAACTCATGTGCAGGGTACTGTAGCTTAGGTATTCATGACTACGGCCACTCATATAATGACAGTTAGTTGCTCGTGGTCGTAACCGTTTATACCCAAGCTACTGCAATGCCCTACACATGAGGTAAGTGACATAGCTAATCAAGAGAACTACACTACATTTCTAATTGGCGGTATTTTCCAGTTTTATTAGTAGTAGTATTACACCTATTACATATTGGGGCAGGATCTTAGAGATGGGGATACCCTCTTAATGAACAGACTAAAGTTCTTAAATCTGACTAGTGTCATTTTATGAGGTAATAACTAAGGAATGATTCAATGGATCCCAGTGATTCTGAGATTTTTTTCATGACACATTGTACTTTATAGCAGTTATAAATTTGAGTCAATACTTTTTGCAATTATTTGTTAAAATATTTGAATTTTGGTGAAAATGTTGTAATTTTTAAAGGGGTTATCCGGCTTATTTTGACTTTTTTTTTATTATTACACTATTGGGCTACATTGGGGCAGGTAAGTAGATAGTGACCACTTACTTGTCCTGCTGTCAGCCCCTCTCCCCCGGCTCAGAGTGGTCATGTGACCGCTCCTGCCGCGATTTTGCTGCTTCCAGTCATTTCATGTCAACATGGGCAGAGCCATGTTGACATGCAAATCTGGAACAGCATGTTGCCACCCTGCTGGGCGGCTACAGTGCGTGGAGTCTCCGCCCCCTTCCCTGCACCCTCCCACACATTCCTTCACACCCCGTACTCTCCCCACCCATGGTGTCACCACCAGCCCCGGGCCCCCCTGCTCAGGATAGCAGGAGTGCCCGTGCGGTCTGTGTCCCGCTCCAGCCCCGCGGCTGCCTTCATTGCAGTGTGTGTCTGCCCGCATGCAGATTCTCACCCTACAGTGCTGGCAGCCGCAGGGATAACGAGCGCTGCTGCCAGGAGGCAGATGAGATCATTACCTGCTGTGACGATCTCCTCTTCACTCCTGTCAGCACTGTCTCTGCCTTCTATGCCTGCTGCGTTCTCACGTCACTAGCGGTGACGTCACGGGCGATACAGCTGAGAACGCGGCGGGTATAGAAGGCAGTGACAGCGCTGACAGGAGTGAAGCGAAGATTGTCACAGCAGGTAATGATCTCATCTATCCTACTGAAGTCAGCGCTCGTTATCCCCTGCAGTGACCTGGGCTGACCTATTGATGTTAGCTCAGGTCACTGCATTGCTCTCCCAGCCAATGGGGAACATTCTGTTCTTCATTGACTGGGACATTGACTATGGTATGGATCGTCGTGGGACCCCCTTATTGGATTACACCGGACCCGGATTTTATTGTTCTTTTCAATAAATTGGTGAAAGAGGGAATGTTTTGGGGAGTGTTTTTTTAAATAAAACTTTTTTTGTTGTCTATTTTTTTTCTTCCTGACTGGGTTGGTGATGTCGGGTATATGATAGACGCGTGACATCACTAACCCCAGGGCTTGATGTCAGGTGACATTACACATCTGGCATCAACCCCATATATTACCCCGTTTGCCACCGCACCAGCGCAATGGGATGAGTTGGAGAAAAGCGCCAGAATTGGCACATCGAATGGATGCGCCACTTCTGGGGTGGCTGCGGCCTGCTATTTTTAGGCTGGGGAGTGTCCAATAACAGTGGACCTCCCTAGTCTGAGAATACCAGACCACAGCTGTCCGCTTTACCTCGGCTGGTGATCCAATTTGGGGGGGACCCAATGTTTTTTGTTTTAAAGTATTTATTTAATTTAAAATAACAGCGTGGGGTGCCCTCTGTTTTGGATTATCAGCCAAGGTGAAGCTGCCAGCTGTGGTCTGCAGGCTGCAGCCATCTGCTTTACCCTAGCTGGCTACAAAAGATAAGGGGGACCATACGTTGTTTTTTTTTTTTTCTTTTTTTAATTATTTATTTATTTTTTGGCTAAATACAAGGCTAAGCACCCTTTAGTGCCACATGAAAGTCACTAAAGGGTTCCAGCTTAGAATATGCAGGGGGGTGGGACATTATATAGGTCTTTTTCATCTATCTATTCATCTATCCATTTATCTATCTGTCTGTCTATCTATCTATCTATCCCTCTATTCATTCATTCATTCATTCATTCATTCATTCATTCATCCCTTTATCTCTGTCTCTATCTATTCATCTCTATATCTACTCATCTATTTATCTTTCTTGCTGCTTCCGTTTTTTGTGGTCCACAAAAAAAACGGAAGGCACACGGATGACACACGCATGCATTCGTGAAAAAAATGGACCTTATTTTGCGGACCGCAAAAACGGAATGGTCATGTGAATGTAGCCCACGTGTTCCCTATGGGTGTAGGGGTCGGTACAGAACAATGGTGAGGGGGGGTCGGTACAGAGCGCCATGTGTGTTTGTGTGTGTGGGTGGGGGAAGGGTTGCAGAGCCTGATGTGATGTGGGGCGCAGAGCCCGATGTGTGTGTGTGTTGTTTGTGGTGTGTGTGGTGTGTGTGTGTGTGTGTGTGTGTGTGTGTGTGGTGTGTGGTGTGTGTGTGTGTGTGTGTGTGGTGTGTGTGTGGAGGGTTGCAGAGCCTGATGTGGTGTGTGTGTGTGTGTAGAGCCCGATGTGGGGCTGTTATTTCCAATGTTAGAGTGATAACAGGTCAGTGCTGGGGCAGAATACTGACAGGGAATGTGTGTGCAGAGGGCGGGCAGGGGGCGGGGCTGGCAGGGGGCGGGGCTGGACAGTGAGGCGGTGCCAGCTCTGACTGTGAGGTTTGGCACAGGAAGTGGTCAGTTTGCTTGTGCTGAATGTAAACAAAGAGCTGCAGATAATAAAGGGATAATTCAAGAGGAACAAAAGTTAGAAAAGAAAAAATAACAATGTAGGGGTGATTTATATGACAATACAGCACAGATAAACTCAAAATGTTTTGGTAAGCTAATGTCAGACAACTCCTTTAAGCTTTCAATTTTATATCAGAAAACCCGTTTTTCATGCAGTACAAATAAATCAATAGACTAATGTGGTGCCCCTGAGGCTTTTGTCACCACAGAGGTACTGCACCTCAGCCGGAGGTGTGGAATCCCATCCTGAGTAAGAAGGGGGTCATCTACTGGTTCACAGACAAAACCTGCACACACCAATTGTTAGGTCACACACTGGGTCAGGGTTTAAGGCAGTTACTCCATTAATGCTGTGAAGCAACTACCAGTATACCTGGTTATGGAGCCTTAAGTCCCATTCACTGGCCTGAAGTGGTGGAGCCTGGCAGGGGGGAGTGCAGGAGGAGTCAGTGGGTCAGTAGGAAAAGTGGGCGGAGCTAGGTTTAAAAAGTTAACAGTTGAGGAGAACTTTTTAGGACCAGTTAGGGGGAGTTCAGTCAGGCAGTCTGTCAGAGAAGAGACAGTTGACAGGAGTCTGTCAGAGAGTGACAGTGGACAGGAAGATCTAGTCAGTGAAGAGTCTAGCCAAAAGGAGGTTTTAGGTGAAGATCCTGGGGTCTTGCTAGGCCCAGGTGACACTGACTGAAGGGATTCCAGAATGCCACGGATGTGCGGGAAGCCTCTGTGGACTTGTTCCAACAAGAACACCGGGGTGGAGGGATCTGGTCGCAATAACGGAGACGGACCCCAGGCTAAAGAAGAAAAACATTTCCTTTAGCAATCTGACGGCCCGGGAGGTTGCTTCAGGCACCCGAGGGCACAGCCTGCCACCCATCACCTGCACGGGGGAGCAATAAAAGGACCAAGGTCAGCCATCCTTTGGACAGGCTCGGTGGCAGAGGCGCAGGACAGTCTAGGGAAGGTCGGCACTAGTGAGATGGCCAGAGAACGACACGTTGAGGGGTGCACTGGTACTGACCCTTGAACTATTCAGGATCGGTAGAGGCCCATGACAGTGAATCCTGGCACACCACGGTTAACTGATCAGCTGCAGTGTTGGAACCAACAGTGAGTAAAAACATCTTAACTGGAAGCCCCGTGTCGTCTGCTTTGTCCTGCACCCCATCAACATCCACCATAGACTTTACAAATGGTTGCCCCAGGGTTGACTCCGCCAGGGTCACAGAGTCGGGCTCCCGCCACCGCTGACTACCCCGGACTAGTCCGGCCCAATTCCGAGTGCCCCCGACCCTGGGGCGGGCGTGTCCCAAACATTTCCCATATGTCTACTTTAGGTGATACTATTTTAAAAACTGCACCCCTCAAAAAATTCTAAACTTCTGTCAGGATATTTTTGAACCCTTAATGTTCTACACAGAAATAAATGCAAAGTGTAATGTAATTAAAAGGAATCAACCACTGACGACTTCAGTTCTTTTAAACAATTTTTATATCTACTGGCTAACACGGTACAAAGATACTGTATATTTTACCTGTATCTTTGAACATAAACCCACACAGAATATGCTAATGCCTTACTGATGTTGTCTTTGGTGAGATTTGAACCTAGGACCCCAGGGCTGCAAGAGTGCAGTGCTAACCACCAAGGCAAGTTTCACACACCCTTCTTTTGCCGGATTGGCGGATCTGGCACACTCCAATACAGTGTATCCAGTACAATGGCAGCGCGACAAGCTCCCGTCACATGCTGTCATGTGACTGGAGCATGTGACCCGGAAGTTGCCGCGCTGCCATTGCACTGTATACACTGTACTGGAGGGCGTCGGATACGCCAATCCAGCAAAAAGAAGGATGTGTGAAGCTAGCCTAAGCAATCATGCTTCCACCGTGAAGCAGTGGTACAGCCCCTCAAGTAAATAAACACCAGAATTCCCCCACCAATGGCCCCATTTTGGAAACTAGACCCCTCAAGGATTTTATCCAAGGGTATAGTGAGCATTTTGAACCCACAGATACTTCACATAATTTGATAACATTAGGTCATCATAGTGAAAATTTGATTTATTTCACAAAAATGTTCTTTGACCCCAAATTTTTCACTTTGGAAGAGATAACACCAAAATGGTGACCACACAGTTTGTTACTCACTTTCCAGGGGGGGCGTGGCATGGACGGCAATGGAGTAGGCAGCACGAGTCCGAGCTCCTGGGCTTAACCATCTACAGCGATATAAAAAAGCGACTTATAGTTAACTTTTCTGTCAAAGCCTCTGTAGAGGAGTAGAGGAACTATTCTGGACTAATTTGAGACCAGAGCCATTGTTATAGGTTCTGGTTTCACAAATTTCTTAATCTATAATCCATGGGGTTTACAACTGTGACTATCTGGACTACGATCTACCTCAGTTTTAGCCCTTGACTATTTTAATGCTTTTATAAAGATATCTTTTTGCTTTTTGGAGGTCCGGCTCCATTCCACTTTAGCAAGATAGTAGACACTATTCTGTGAATTTTGACACTAGAACCGCCCTGGTACATGGTGGCACATTGAAAATATAGCCATTTGAATTCAGCAGGGATACAATCCTCCATTACTGCTGTTGTTTTGGCGTAGCCATAGCAACTCCTCACTGAGTGCAGCTGTGGTGAAAGGGGATCCCTGCTTTGAAGGTCTTTATTAAACAGCGTGCCCTGAGGGTCTGGGGGTCTGCTGTGGTCCTCTTAAATTTAAAATCAACCCTCCCACTGATCCTGTCATTGGTGTCAGGTTTCCCTGATTATTGTCAGTGTGACAGCCTTCTCACTTTGTTACTGCGGCCTGATCTATTCTCCTCTGCAGTGTGAGGCTGCTTGTTAGTGGTACCCAGCGCAGGTAGGTGCAGAGGACCTGTTACTCACTGTGCTGTCCCTATCATTGTGGGTGCAGAGATTCTTTGTTAATCCTGCCTCCTGTCTCGCCTGCTGTTCTCCAATCTGAACAGTGTGACAGCGCTGTGGAGATTCCCTATTAACCCTGTCCCCTGTATCAACTGATGACTAGTGCTGGGGCTACCTGTCACGTATAATAAATAAATAATTGTCCTTTTGGCTGAGACACCTGATTTGTCTTATAGGTGGTGACAGTCTGAACTCATATGTTCTAGGCGTGCTGTAGTGCTAGTGTTCCTATTACCTGATAAACTCACTGACTCCATTCTAACACTGTGTATGTCATAGTTCTCTTATTGCCCCATCTCCAGAATCTCCTGTTGTTAAGATAGGGCTTGGAGGCAGTGAGGGATTTGACTGCTGATTGCTACCCACCCAAAAGTGCTGCCATCAGTGTCAGTGGTGTAGGCTGAGGTAGCTTGGTCAATCACCGGAGTGGGGATATACTGTTCTTAACTTTCTCAACTCACAAAGCGACTTTACACTTGTCTCCACACTGCAAAAGCAAAGAATAAAGGAAATGTTTGCCCTAAACCAGTTCACCCCAGAGGGTGAAAAACCTTACATGTCATTCTCAGTTTTCACAATGAAAAAGTGACATAGTTAAGTATATAAGCCCTCAACTAGCTTCTTATAACGAAGTGAAGTCCAGGAAATTTTGTGAACAGAAGCTGCAAAAAGATATAAATAATACTAGTGACTTAAAGGGGGTAAATGACACGAACAACTCAGAAATGGAAACTCTTACTACAATCTCTTCTATGAATAAAAGAAAAGAGCCTGGAACATGGGGTACGGCTGGTAAAATCTTGCCCGGCCAAGAGCCTCTATCAGAAGAGTCTTCACCTTCCCAAAGCCCAGACAAAGCTCGTCCACGGTTGGATTGTGAAACGTCTACAGACCCTGCAGTTAGACCTAAAGAATTTGTAAAAGCAGAAAATTCTGAAAGCGCTCATAAATATATCACAGATTTGATTCTGAGGGAAATGACTGATTCTATTAACAAAAATATCACTGTAGCATTTGAAAAAAAAACGCAAATCCTGCAGGCGACTATAGAGCATCTTAGTCAAAGAATCGATGTAAATGAAAAAAAAGGTCATAGTAGTAGAGGAAAAAACTGGATCTTTGGAAAAAGTCCAACAAGATCTTCTGCGAGAGATTCAATACCTCCGTACAAAATTAGCGGATCTGGAAGACTGCAACAGAAGAAATAATATGAAATTGCGAGGAATTCCAGAAACTGTTGTGCAAAATAAGTTATCAGACTTTGTGAAAAATCTTTTACAAAAGGTATTCCCATCTTCAAAGGCATTGGACTTAATGATTGATCGAATCCAAAGATTAGCACGTCCGAAATCTATTCCTGTGGACTATCCGAGGGACACCATTCTACGATTTCATTTTTTCCAAACAAAAGAGCATCTGTTGGACTATTTAAAAGATAAAAGTGTGCTTCCTCAACCATATGAACTAATCAAAGTGTTCACGGACCTGTCGAGGGATACAATTCAACTAAGAAAATCTTTCTTGCCTATAACCAAGATCCTGCATCAAATCAATTCCAGTGCTTACGCTAGATGAGGGACAGAAGTTGGTTTCCAACTTGGATGAATATAAAGACCGCCCACCCGGTGCACGCTTTTCAACTTGATGTGGCTTATTTGAAACAATACTGTTGATTTATGACCCATTTGGAGACTTCATTTGTTGCCATGGATTTTTGGAACTTTTTTTTTTTTTTCTATCACCACTGATGACTTTGGATCTTAAAGGAGTACGCCAAGGTGCGGATTAGAAGATTAAAGAGAGATTCATTGTTCCTTAACTTTTTTGAATTTTAAAAGAAATTCTTATTCTGGTTCTTATGCTTCCTTTTTATTCATAGTTTTTTAGTTTCTTTTTTTTTTTCTATTTTCCTCCTACTTCAGAGGTTATAGTGCATATTTGATTAGAACTTTTTTAATTCTATATTATATAAGTTATTTGAACGACAACAAATATTTGTTCCAAATTTTCTCACTGGTGTGTTTTTTTTTTTTTTGAAGATGGTTACCTTGAGCTATTGCCACAAACTTGACCCCCCCACGAGAGGTGTTTCACTATTCGGTGGCGCCTCCAGGAGGACTTTGTTATTGTTTTTTTTTGTTTTCTTTCTGTTCACTTTTCTATTTTTAACCTTTTGAGGTATAGTATAAGTTTTGTGTACAGGTATAGTATTCTAACTTATAAAGTTTATTCTTTTAGGTATAATTCTGTTTGTATTTACATTCAGTTGATATCAGGTCTTAACTAAAGGTATTTTTAAACAGCACTTTCTCCCCACATTAGTTGAATTAGACACATGGAAATGTCTACTAAAATTTTATTGTATAATGTGAAAGGTCTCAACAGCCCAAAAAAGAGATACTTAGTGTGGAAGGAAATCAAAGAAAGTAGAGCGGATATTATTTGTCTCCAGGAAACCAAATTTGAAAGAGATAATCATCCTAAATTTACAAATAAAAATTATTCCCATATCTTTGAATCTTCAAGTACAAAAAAAACAGCAGGAGTGATGACATTCATTAATAATAACACCTCCTTTAAATTGCTGCAGGAGTGTAAGGATGAAGAGGGTAGATATAGTATTCTTGTCTGCTTGGTTAATAACCACTTATGTACAATCGTTAATATTTATGCTCCCAATAACGCCCAGATTCGTTTTTTGAATAAACTTTATGAAACTATTAAGAAAATTAAAAAAGGGGACCTAATCATCTTGGGTGATTTTAATTTGGTGCCTGATGGGAGGATGGATTCCACGGCTCCAACCAGGCATCAATCTGTTACGCTAAAATCTTGGCTGTTGAAACAAGAATTATTGGATGCCTTTTAGATGCATTAATACATCCTCATTAGAGTATACTTATTACTCCAATGCACACAAAACATTCTCAAGAATAGACCTAGTATTAACCGACTCTGCCTGTATTTCCAAAATTAAAAAAGTAATCATTAACCACAGGAGCTTTTCGGACCATTCCTCAGTGTTAACTGAATTAATATAAGGCCCCTCAGTACAAAATAACTTTCTTTGGAAATGCAAGTCATATTTGTTAAACTCCCCTTACTACAAGAAAAATATTGAACAGGCAATCAAACTATATTTTTTAGAGAATTCTTCGGAAACTATGTGCCCCATAAATTTATGGAATGCACATAAGGCGGTGCTTAGAGGAATTTTGATTCAAACCTCATCGATTCACAAAAGAAAGCAAAAAGAAAAAATAGACACTATCCAAGCCAGGTTAAAAGAGAAAGAACGTAATCAACAAGATCTTCCTGTTCCTTCACCTGAAATTCATTCTGAAATATTAAAGTTGAAAACAGATTTAAAGTTGCTTCTCTTTGAAGAATATGACAAATTTGCCCGTTTCATGAAAATGAATTACTATATCTCTGTTAATAGGCCTTCTAAACTCATGGCTCAGAAATTGAAGCAGGCAAGAGTTAGACAGAGAATCAATGAGGTGAAAAAACAGGATGGCTCTATTGCTGTCCACCCAAAGGATATTGTTAATACCTTTGCAGAATTTTACTCAAAAATTTATAACCTGAAAGATGACACCAATACCTTTCAACCTACCTGTGACTCTATTAATCGTTTCCTTTCAGAAATAAACCTCCCGCAAATTTCTCAAATACAATTAGAGCAATTGAATTCTCCTTTTTTAGAAGTGGAAATTATTAAAGCAATTAATGGTCTTAAACTTAGGAAATCTCCTGGGCCTGATGGCTTTTCTAATGAGTATTTTAAATAATTTTCACAACTTCTGGTGCCGTACTTAACAAAAGTCTTTAACAAGGTGTCCTCGGTTGGGGAATTTCCTGCTGAAATGCTTCAAACAAATATTATAGTGATCCCCAAACCTAAGGGAGAAAAAGAGCTTGTTCGCAATAACAGGCCAATTTCTTTGATTAACACTAATGTGAAATTATTTGCCAAAATAATTGCCACAAGATTGAAAAGCATCCTTCTGGGGATCATTAACAATGATCAGTTGGGCTTTGTTGAGGGTCGTCAGGCCTCAGACGGCACTAGAAGAACGTTAAACTTGATATCCGTTATGGGAGACACAAAATATCCCTCTCTTTTATTGGCCTTAGATGCCGAAAAGGCATTTGATCGAATTAATTGGAAGTATTTGAAATTAACCCTAACTAGATTTGGCTTTAATGAAAACTTTATCAAGACCATTATGTCCCTCTACTCTAACTCTTCTGCAAAAATTTATGCGAATAACCACTTCTCCCGACCAATTGCTATTTCTAATGGCACTAGGCAAAGTTGTCCTCTTTCTCCACTGTTGTTCGCTATGGCAATGGAACCCTTGGCTGAACATATTAGAAGTAATAACAACATAAAAGGCATTCTAATAAATAATCACCAATATAAAATAGGATTATTTGCAGACGATGTTATTTTGTCACTTTCTAACCCTCTGAACTCAATTAGGGAATCAAAGGCCATATTGGATACATTTTCAAGAATTTCCTACTATAAATTAAATTTGGGAAAATCCAAAATATTATAATTCAATTTAGAAGATGCCACTATAAGAAACATTAAGTGCTTTACCTCGCTTACATCGGTAGAAGAATCACTGGAGTATTTGGGAATCTCTCTTAGTAAGAACTTGCAGTTTCTAATTGAGTCTAATTTAGAAAAATTGGTTGGAACAGTTCGGAAAGATATTAACAATATGATAAAGACTGATTTAACTTGGCTTGGAAGAATTTTGTCTTTTAAAATGGTAATTCTCCCGAAAATATTATGTATTTTTAGAGCAATACCTTTAACTATACCATCAAAATATCTTAATGACCTCCAGAAATTACTAAAGGACTTTGTTTGGAACCATAAAAAACCTAGATTAGCAAAAACTATTTTAACAAAGCATAAGAAAAGGGGGGGGGGTTATAGTCTTCCAAACATAAAGGGTTATTACCAAACAAATTTAATAAGACAAAATCAAAATTGGGTGAATAATAATGATTCTCTTGCCTGGATTGAATTAGAGACAGGGCTCAATGGTGGTTCCTCACTCCGCTCACTTATTCTCTCCCACATTGCAAATCTCCTGTTGCCCCTACCTAAATTTCCTACTCTTTCAGCGACCATTAATGCGTGGAAAGAGTTATCTAGACATAGACTGGTTGTATCCAAATTTGAGGAAATTAAAGATTATCCCTTAATGTTTCTTGGAGTTTTAGCGAAAGTAGAGATTCCTTTGTCCTGGGCCAAGCTGGGATTAAAAAGCATTAAAGATATCTATAATGGCAATAATTTTATAAATTTTTTAGATATAAGACTTAGATTTGGTATCCCTGACTCAGCTTTTAAACCGGTTCTCACTTAGAGGGGCTCTTAATGACTTGCTCCGTAATAAGAATTCTTTGCCAGAACTTATTAGTTTCCTGTTCTGCAACTTAGCCAGTGTAACAATTTGGAAAACAAGGAATATTTATGATTTTATTAACAATGACCACTCATTCGATGAGTCCTTATATGGTCAAATGGGAAAAAGATCTATATAAGATCTTCTCCTTGGAACAATGGCAACGCTGCCTTAAAACAACATATAATTCTATTGCTTGTGCGACTTTGCATGAATCATTTTACAAGACCATCATAAGATGGTATCATACCCCAGTGCTTTTAAATAGAGCAGCATTAAGTCCATCGCCACTTTGTTGGAGAGAATGTGGATGCGAGGGAAATCTCCTTCATACCTTCTGGAGCTGCCCGAAATGACTGTTTGTTTTGCATTGATTGTATGAAAATTCTTTAATAAAAATTATTTCAATCGTTACTCACTTTCCTCTGAGCGCAATATCCAACATGTAGTCAAAATAGTATATTTGGAAAAACGACAGGGCTTTGAACGGAAAAGGATCACTAATTAAGCTTTAGAACAAAATATGGTTGAAATAGATTGCAGGTACCCTAGATGCCATTTGCAGGGCCCTCGGCTGCCAAAATATCAGAAACCCCATCAAGGTATTTATCTAGGGGTGTGTTGAGCATTTTGAATCCATGGTATCCAATCAAGGACAACATCTGTAAAGAGTTTGTATGTTCTTCTTTTTTTTTAATGGGTTTCCTCCACGTTCCCCAGTTTCTTCTCATACTCCAGCGACATACTGATAGGGAATTTAGATTGTAAGCCCCAGTGATGGCCATGTCTTTAAAGTGCTGTGAAAGTAATAGCAAAATATAAGTGTGTAAAATAAATAAATAGGTGCTGTACAGAACTTTTTAAAATGTGGATGGCAAAACGAAAGTTGTTTTTTTCCGCTAAACTTTTAAACCCAATAATTTGTCACACGATTTCTCTCATGAACACTGTAATACACAAAATGTGGTCAAAAACTAATGTTTGAGCACATGGCAAAGGAAACTGCGCTATTTAATTTTTGAAACACATATTTGGACACCGTGATGCATTTGCAGAGCCCCTGAGGTGCCAAAAATGTAGAAACACCCACATGTGATGCCAACTGGTAAACTTAACGTCATAATGGATTCAGTAGTGATGGGTGGATCCAGACTGTAAAAGTATGGATACGCATGGTTTCAAACTTACCCGAGTGTAGGGCCCAGGCCCGGGATTCTGGGTATTGATTCCGAAACTCAGGAAATAAAAAAAGTAAAGGAAAAATAAAGAAAATAAGAAAGACGCAAGTTCTTCATACTTACTGAGTCTCCAGCATGGCTGTAGCTGCTCCCGCACCCGCCCATTCATTTCAATGGCTGCTCATTACCTTCATTGCATATACACTGCTTTCCTCGCCCACCAGCCATCCTGGCATCTGTGATTGGTTGCAGTCAGACACGCTCCCAGCCTGTGTCACTGTGTGTCTGCCTGCAACTAATCACAGGCACTATCTATATCATACAGTAAAAATAAATATATAAAGAAATAAAATATTTGGTGTAGGGTCCCACCATATTATGATACCAACACAGATAAAGTATATTACTACAGGCTGCAGCCCCCAGCTGTGTGCTTATCCTGTCTGTGTATCAAAATAGTAGGAACCACATGTAGCTTTTTAAAAAATTATTTAAATAAATAATTTTAAAAAATGACGAGCTGTCCCCCAATTTTGATACACAGCCAAGACAAAGCCCGACAGCTGGGAGCTGGTATTCTTAGGCTGGGAGACCCATGCTTGTTGGCCACCCGCAGCCTAAAAATAGCAGCCTGCAGCCACCCAGAATTGTCGAATCCATTAGATGCGACAGTCCGGGAACTTTACCCAGCTCTTTCCAATTGCCCTGGTGTGGTGGCAATCGAGATAATAAGGATTTAATAACAGCCAACAGCTGCCACTAAGCCCTAGATTAGTAATGGTGAGGGTCTATGAGACCCTCAATTACTAATCTGTAATCAAACATAAATTATCACAAACCCCGAAAAAATCCTTTATTTGACATAAAATACAAAAAACACCCTCTTTCACCATTTTATTAATCACCAAACAACCCTGCAGGTCCATCGTAATCCACACGAGGTCCTATGATGATTTCTGCTCTGCTACATATCTGAAGTCACAAAGGGCGATCATTGAACATGACTGCACACAGTAACTTCAGGCATAGACTGAGCCGCAAGATCAGCGGTATACACTGAGCCACGCGATAAGTGGTGATATCACTCAGGTGACTTGCGGTCACAGCTGCAGGCTCCCATGGTCCTCCACCTTTGACCCCAGGTAACTTGACCTCAGGTGACCTCAGTAACATCAATGTCCTCACCTCAGGTGAGACCTGCATGTCCTGGCAGAAAACTGAATTTTTTTTTGCCAAGAGATGTAGATTTGGTGCTGAAATTTTTATACCATATTCCTGCACCCAATTTATACCTCCTGGCAAAAACCTCATCACTACCACATCTTACTCCATGTGGTCCTGATGTGGGTTACTTTTTGCCAGGAGGTGTAGATTGGGTGCATGAATGTGGTGTAAAAAAAAAGTCATCACTAGTGATGAGCGAGCATGCTTGTAACTACTCGGTGCTCGCACGAGTATCGCTGTACTCGGGCTGCTCGGCGGGGACCGAGTAATCTCGCGATACTCGTGCTGTACTCGTGGTCTTCATTTCTGCATGTTGGCGCTCTTTTGAGAGCCAGCCCTCATGCAGGGATTGGCTGGCAGACCACTGCAATGCCACAGCCCTGTTAGTTGTGGAATTGCAGTGATTGGCCGGCCTGCACAGCGTGACCGAGCCTTTATATCGGCCGGCGCGCTGTGCTCTGCTCACAGCTATCCAGACAGTCAGTGCAGGGAGAGTGTCGCTGATTCAGGGAAAGCTTTGCGGCCCTTTATAGCTTTTTCAGTTGCAGGGCTGCAAACAGTGTGACCAAAAGTCCTTCTCAGGACTATTCTAGTTGTATACAGGCAGGCAGGGTATAGCCAGGTCGGAGTACAGTAGCAGAGTCCTTCTCAGGACTATTGTTGCTATATACAGGCAGGGTATAGCCAGGTCTGAATACAGGCTAGTGACCAAAAGAGTCCTTGTCAGGACTATTGTACCAGTATACAGGCAGGCAGGCAGGCAGGGTAGTGGTGACCGTATACCAGCCTTCATCATATCTGGGACTGGTGTACACAGTGTAAAACAGTCCAGATAGTGTCTGACTTGTCTGTAATTGTCGCTCCCCAAAAAAACCTGTTAGGTTCTTATTGCGTCCGTGCTTGGTTTTTAAAACCGCACGTGTGTGCCTGTTGGTGGCAGCGTACAGGTGCACTTGTGTGCAATTTCCAGAAACTTTGATATAACGCACAATTAGTGAATATACACGTCAGCAGTGCACAGCATTGCAAAATGCGCAAGGGCATTGGCAAGGAACAAGGAAGTGGACGTGATGGTGGTGCAGGCAGAGGCCGAGGTTGTGGGCAAGCTCTAATTTCGCCACAACAAAGGGCCACATCTAGTCGCTCGCACGTCCTGTCCCAAATTCTTGGGGACCGCAGCAGTACACCGCTCTTGAACCAAGACCAGTGTCAATAGGTTGTTAGTTGGATAGCAGATAATGCTTCCAGTCAGATTGGCACCACCACAAACACTCTGTCTTCCACAGCCGTGATACTGCACCGCACATTTCTGAACCTGATCCTCCTTCCTACCACCAGGCTGAGTACACGTCCTCCTCGGACATTAATGATCCCACACTTGGACACTCGGAAGAGCTGTTCACGTTTCCATTCACACATTCTGGCCTCTCGCCAGCTCATATTGAAGTGGGTCATGAGGAGATCGTCTGTACAGATGGCCAAATATTTGAGCAGCCACGTTCTCACGAAGTTGGCAACGTGTCTCAACAAGTGGTGGACGATGATGAGACACAATTGTCAGGAAGTCAGGAGGAGGAGCAGGGTGCGGAAGAGGAAGACGACGTGGTGGATGATCCAGTAACTGACCCAACCTGGCAGGAGGATATGCAGAGCGAGGACAGCAGTGCACAGGGGGAGGGAGGCGTAGCATCACAACAGGCAGTAAGAAGCAGGGTGGTGGCCCCAGGCAGAAGTCAGGCAACCGTTCCCCGGAACAACACGACGACACAAGGTGCCTGTACAAATGTTAGGTCTTCCCGAGTCTGGCAGTTTTTTAAGTTGGATCCAGATGATTCAAAAAAGGCCATTTGCAACACCTGCCGTGCCAGCATCAGCAGGGGTACCAAAACTAGCAGCCTGACCACCACCAGCATGATCAGGCACATGTCAGCCAAGCACCCGACTTTGTGGGAAGTACAACAGAGTCGAGGAGCAGTGCTTGCTGATGTCACTGCTACGTCTTCGCTGGTTGTGCATGCGAGCCAATCCCCTGTCCATGCTGCCTGCGAACAAGCCTCCTCCACTCCTGCACCTGCAGTTGCCTACGCAGAAAGAACACCATCATCAAGCACGTCCTTGTCCCAGCGCAGCGTTCAGTTATCCATTCAGCAAACCTTTGAACGCAGGCGCAAATACACTGCCAACACCCCACATGCCACAGTTCTAAATGCTAACATTTCGCGACTGCTTGCGCTGGAAATGTTTCCTTTTAGGATGGTGGAGACAGAAGCATTCCGTGACCTGATGGCGGCAGCTGTCCCACGTTACTCGGTCCCCAGCCGCCACTATTTCTCCCGGTGTGCCGTCCCCGCATTGCATAACCACGTGTCACAAAACATCACACGTGCCCTGATCAACGCTGTTTCAGCCAAAGTCCACCTAACCACAGACACGTGGACAAGTGCTTGTGGGCAAGGCCGCTACATCTCGTTGACGGCACACTGGGTTAATATTGTGGAAGCTGGGACCCAGTCTGAGCGAGGGACGGAACACGTCCTTCCCACACCAAGGTTTGCAGGCCCTACCTCAGTCAGTGTTTCACCCACACTCTACAGCTCCGGAATGTCATGCTCTTCAGCCTCCTCCTCCTCCTGCGCATCCTCATCCACTGTACCCTCCACACCAGTCACAAGCTGGAAGCACTGCAGCACTGCCTCGGCGAAGCGGCAACAGGCTGTGCTGAAGCTAATCTGCATAGGTGACAAACCCCACAATGCAGAAGAGATGTGGACAGCTCTGAAACAGCAGGCAGATCACTGGCTCACACCTCTGAACCTAAAGCCAGGAAAGGTCGTGTGTGACAATGGCCGGAACCTGGTGGCGGCTTTGAGGCGAGGCCAGCTGACACATGTTCCATGCGTGGCCCATGTGCTCAACCTCGTGGTTCAGCGGTTTCTAAAGTCATACCCAGAGCTGTCTGATCTGCTGGTAAAAGTTCGCCGCCTGTCTGCACATTTTCGAAAGTCACCTACTGCTTCAGCCGGCCTTGCCGGCTTTCAGCGCCGTTTGCATCTTCCGGCTCACAGACTGGTGTGTGATGTCCCCACGCGTTGGAATTCAACTCTGCACATGTTGGTCAGGATATGTGAGCAGAAGAGGGCAGTTGTTGAGTACCTGCATCACCTAAGCCGTCGGGAAATGGGTCAAACTCCACACATAACACCTGAGGAGTGGAGATGGATGTCAGACCTATGTACCATCCTCCAAAACTTTGAGGACTCCACCAAGATGGTGAGTGGTGATGACGCCATTATTAGCGTCACCATACCGCTACTCTGCCTTCTAAAACGGTCTCTGCTGAAAAACAAACATGATGCATTGCAGGCGGAGCGCGATGAGTTGCAGCAAGAAACAGTAGTGGGTGTGGGTGATAACACACAGCCCAGCCTCGTCTCATCACAACGTGCAGTGGAGGACTATGACGAGGAGGAGGATGAAGACATGGAGCAACTCTCCGGCCAAATTGAGGATATGACATGCACACCAGTCATATCCTCGGTTCAGCGTGGCTGGCCAGAGGACAGGGTAGATGAGGAGGAGGAGGAGGAGGAGGAGGAGGACAGCATGTTCAGTCATCTTGTTGGTCAGGCTACTGAAGTCCTGGCTGTTAAGAGTCTGGCGCACATGGCTGACTTTATGGTAAGCTGCCTGTCTCGTGACCCTCGCGTTAAGAACATCTTGGCCGACAATCATTACTGGTTGGTAACACTGTTAGACCCACGCTACAAGGAGAACTTTTTGTCTCTTATTCACGTGGAGGAGAGGTCAACCAAAATGCAGCAGTTCCGGAAGGCCATAGTCACGGAAGTAGGCAAAGCATTCCCCTCACAAAACGCTAGCGGCATAGGTCAGGAATCAGTGGACAACCGATGCGTACAGCCGAGAGAGGCACAAGTCCAATCCGCCAGAGGTAGGGGAACAGTCTTTAAGATGTGGGACAGTTTTCTCAGCCCCTCACGTACCACAGCCCCTGAGGTGCGGGGTAGTGCCACAAGAAATCCTAAGTTTGCCCAGATGCTGAAGGAGTACCTTGCAGATCGAACAACTGTACTCCGACATTCCTCTGTGCCTTACAATTATTGGGTATCCAAGCTGGACACGTGGCATGAATTGGCTCTCTACGCCTTGGAAGTCCTGGCCTGCCCTGCTGCTAGCGTTTTGTCAGAGCGTGTTTTTAGTGCCGCAGGTGGAATCATTACAGATAAACGCACCTGCCTGTCAACTGAAAATGCTGACAGGCTGACTCTGATCAAGATGAACAAGGGTTGGATTGGGCCAGACTTCACCACACCACCAGCAAATGAGAGCGGAATTTAAAGTTTGCCATGTACCTCCACTCACCCATGGGTACACACTTCTGGACTTTGGATAATCGCTGGACTGCTCCTCCTTCTCCTCATGCGCCACCATGATGATGACCGTTACAAATTGCAATACTTAGGCCTTTGTTTCAGGTATACCCCCAGTGGTAAATTTTTTCGCCCATTCTTTGCAGAATGGACATTACAACGACAGGAGACCCGCTCCTTTGCAATGGGAACAATGTTTTGAGGCCCTCATGCACGTCTCTACCCAGGGACAACGTGGAGCCTCCCAATTTTTGGCTGCCCTGCCTAAGGGCTATACTATAATACACCCACTTCCTGACAATGGACACTTAATGTTTTGAGGCCCTCATGCACGTCTCTACCCAGGGACAATGTGGAGCCTCCCAATTTTTGGCTGCCCTGCCTAAGGGCTATACTATAATACACCCACTTCCTGACAATGGACACTTAATGTTTTGAGGCCCTCATGCACGTCTCTACCCAGGGACAATGTGGAGCCTCCCAATTTTTGGCTGCCCTGCCTAAGGGCTATACTACAATAGACCCACTTCCTTACAATGGGCACTTCAGGTTTACAGGCCATCATGCACGTCTCTACCCAGGGACAATGTGGAGCCTCCCAATTTTTGGCTGCCCTGCCTAAGGGCTATACTACAATAGACCCACTTCCTTACAATGGGCACTTCAGGTTTACAGGCCATCATGCACGTCTCTATCCAGGGACAACGTGGAGCCTCCCAATTTTTGGCTGCCCTGGCAAAGGGCTATACTAAAATAGACCCACTTCCTTACAATGGGCACTTCAGGTTTACAGGCCATCATGCACGTCTCTATCCAGGGACAATGTGGAGCCTCCCAATTTTTGGCTGCCCTGCCTAAGGGCTATACTACAATAGACCCACTTCCTTACAATGGGCACTTCAGGTTTACAGGCCATCATGCACGTCTCTATCCAGGGACAACGTGGAGCCTCCCAATTTTTGGCTGCCCTGCCTAAGGGCTATACTGCAATAGACCCACTTCCTTACAATGGGCACTTCAGGTTTACAGGCCATCATGCACGTCTCTATCCAGGGACAATGTGGAGCCTCCCAATTTTTGGCTGCCCTGCCTAAGGGCTATACTACAATAGACCCACTTCCTTACAATGGGCACTTCAGGTTTACAGGCCATCATGCACGTCTCTATCCAGGGACAACGTGGAGCCTCCCAATTTTTGGCTGCCCTGGCAAAGGGCTATACTAAAATAGACCCACTTCCTTACAATGGGCACTTCAGGTTTACAGGCCATCATGCACGTCTCTATCCAGGGACAACGTGGAGCCTCCCAATTTTTGGCTGCCCTGGCAAAGGGCTATACTAAAATAGACCCACTTCCTTACAATGGGCACTTCAGGTTTACAGGCCATCATGCACGTCTCTATCCAGGGACAATGTGGAGCCTCCCAATTTTTGGCTGCCCTGCCTAAGGGCTATACTACAATAGACCCACTTCCTTACAATGGGCACTTCAGGTTTACAGGCCATCATGCACGTCTCTATCCAGGGACAACGTGGAGCCTCCCAATTTTTGGCTGCCCTGCCTAAGGGCTATACTACAATAGACCCACTTCCTTACAATGGGCACTTCAGGTTTACAGGCCATCATGCACGTCTCTATCCAGGGACAACGTGGAGCCTCCCAATTTTTGGCTGCCCTGCCTAAGGGCTATACTACAATAGACCCACTTCCTTACAATGGGCACTTCAGGTTTACAGGCCATCATGCACGTCTCTATCCAGGGACAATGTGGAGCCTCCCAATTTTTGGCTGCCCTGCCTAAGGGCTATACTACAATAGACCCACTTCCTTACAATGGGCACTTCAGGTTTACAGGCCATCATGCACGTCTCTATCCAGGGACAACGTGGAGCCTCCCAATTTTTGGCTGCCCTGGCAAAGGGCTATACTAAAATAGACCCACTTCCTTACAATGGGCACTTCAGGTTTACAGGCCATCATGCACGTCTCTATCCAGGGACAATGGTGAACCTCACAATTTTGGACTGCCCTGGCAAAGGAAAATACTACAAAGACTCACTTCCTCAAAATGGGCACATTAGACTCAAGAGGCCTTCATGTACGTCTCTTCTCAGGGACATCGGAGTGCCACACAATGTTTTCACGTAAAATCTTTCATGTATTAATCTCAAAAAGTAACATACACCAGCTCTATCTCACTATTGGGTATGTGCCCTTAACATTTCTGCCATGAAAAATCATTTTGGGGTCATTTTGGAAGGTTTTCTGGTGAGTCCGTAAAAATGGCGTGAAACGCGGACAAAATTGTTCACAGCTGTGACTTTTGAGTGATAAATGCTTCAAGGGGTCTTCCCCATGCTGTTGCCATGTCATTTGAGCACTCTTCTGAGACTTTTGTGACATTTTTAGGGTTTCTACATGCTGCCGGGGGGTCATTTCACAAAAATACTCGGGTCTCCCATAGGATAACATTGGGCTCGTTGCTCGGCCCGAGTACACGAGTATCTTGGGAGGCTCGGCCCGAGCTTCGAGCACCCGAGCTTTTTAGTACTCGCTCATCACTAGTCATCACCAAATCTACATACAGTATCTTGGCCTAAAAATGCAAAAAAAAGGTGTTGACATCATTTTGGTGCAGTTTTCTGCCAGTGCAAATTTGGTGCTTAAATATCTGCATCAGATAAGGTACCAAGCCATATTTCACACATCTCTGTTTGGCAGTCTGTTCTTTTGAGTTCTGGTCAGGAGACCCATAATCAGTACAATACATGTATTGCAGATCGGCTTTATAAGGATTCTTAGTTTCTGAACAATCTATTTTACTAATTTAACGAAAACAGACTTGACCAATGGAGACTAGCAGGGGTGTAAGGAGGCCCATGTGAGAAGTAAGCACCTACTTCACCTGGATGTGCATCCTTGGATGAACCTTCAGGTTATATGTATTGCAGTGCAGAAACCCAGTTGCTCCCTGCACTCCAATACACCCTGCTGGCCAATCAGAGGCTACAGCAGCCATTGTCTAAATAGTGACAGATAGCACATGGCAGTGACGTCATGTACTCCCCATGCTGGCATGCCGAAGACAGCTTTTTGCTCCAGTGCTAGCTTAAGAGGCAGACACTGCACATAGTGGGAGCAGGGGGAGGTGAGTAAAATCATATATATATATAAATTTTTTTTTTTATTTTTTTTTAAAGGTCTTGAATAAATACAAAGAATGTTATTACAGGAAGGGGCACAGCATGGGGGCATTATACCAAGAAGAGGGGAATTATGCCTGGAAGAGGCTCAGGATTGTAAGAATTACACTAGGAAGGGGCCCAGGATTATTATTTGAAGGGGTCAGGATGGAGACATTATTTTAGAAAGGGCCTTAGGATGTGGGGCATTATACCAGGAAGGACCAGAGGCAGGCAATAAACATTGGCTTGAGAGTAACGGGCTGTGCATAGCAGAGTTGTCATGCACTGCTCATGCCGGTATTCTAAAGTCAGCTTCCTGCTCCTGGACTAGCTTTAGAGGAGGATGCTGCTTGTCATGGTAGCAGGGAAAGGTACGTTTTTATTATTTCTTTAAATAGCTGTTGGATAAGAACAAAGATTGTTATTAGAGGAAGGTGCCCAGGAAGGGTGACATTATACCAAGATGGGGGTAATTAAACTAGGAAGAGGCCCAGGATTGGGAGCATGACACCAGAAAAGGGCACAGGATAAGGACATTATTACTAGAAGGGATTAGGACCGGTGACATTATTGGTGGAAGGAGCCAAAATAGAATTATTATTATTGGAAGGGGTCCAGGATGGAAGACATTATTATAGAAAGGGGCCCAGCATTGGGACATTATACCAGGAAGGGGGCCAGGATTGGGGCATTATTACTTAAAGGGCCCAGAATTGGGGCATTATTACTGGAACAACCCAGGATGAGGAGATTATTTCAGAAATGATCCAGGACAGGGGACATTATTACATGGGAGGCAAATATGCATGTCTTTAAAGGGTCTAAAACTCTGCAAGGGCCCATACATCTGACCAACATGCAGGTAAGGTCCCAGGTCCAAATTTTGCACTGGGGCTCATTAGACTCTAGTTACACAACTAGAGTCCTGCATAAAAGCTGTCTCTAGATCCAGAAGAGTAAAGGGTGCTTTACACGCTGCGATATCAGTAACGATATATCGTCGGGGTCACGTCGGTTGTGACGCACATCCGGCGCCGTTACCGACATTGCAGCGTGTAACAAAAATGAGCGACGATCAACGAGCACAAAAACGTGAAAAATCGTTGCTCGTTGACACGTCGCTCATTTCCTTAATATCGCTGCTGCGACAGGTACGATGTTGTTTGTCATTCCTGCGGCAGCACACATCGCTATGTGTGACACCGCAGGAGCGACAAACATCTCCTTACCTGCCTCAACCAGCAATGTGGAAGTAAACAGGTGGGCGAGAGGTTATGTCCCGCTCATCTCCGCCCCTCCTCTTCTATTGGATGGCTGCCGTGTGACGTCGCTGTGATGCCGCATGACCCACCCCCTTAGAAAGAAGGCGAATCGCTGGCTAGAGTGACGTCGCAGGGCAGGTAAGTCCGTGTGACGGGGATTAGCAATGTTGTGCGCCACGGGCAGCGTTTTGCCCGTGTCGCACAACCGACGGGGGCGGGTACGCTCGCAAGCGATATCGGTACCGATATCACAGCGTGTAAAGTACCCTTTGGACAAGCTAGTGTTAAGAACAATTTTCAAAGCAAAAAATAAATCTTGCACATCAAAGAAATATAGTTTAGGGCAGAAACTATTCAGCCTAGAAAGTAAAGTCTCGGACTGACTTATGAAAAACTCCGATACCATCCCAACTTTAATAAATAAGGCCTCACATGTTTATGGATACTTTTATACTCCCAATTTCTGTTCAGAGACACTTCATGAACTATCTATATCTATTGTTTTCATCGAGAACAGTCTTCTGTCCCTTGGGAACATTTGACATACTTTAACTAGAATGTAAACTTGATCTTTGCTAGCATATTTCATTAGATAACATTTTGTCAGGAGATACACTATAAGAGGCCAACTCAGGACACAGCCGAGAATCTTCGGTCACAGTCTATGTGCATTTTCTGAGGATGAGCCTCATACTGACCCATGAGAAAAGAGACACACAGATTTACACTTAGAAAAAATTAATCAGTTCTGGACAATCCTCGAATGTCAAAAGAGAATGACAAATTTGTTTTTCAGAGAATATTTTACGACACTTTTAACAGAAAGAATAGTATTTGTGGTAAGGGAAAATAGTGCCTCTCCATATGGGCCCCAGGGCTGAGATTTCCTGTCTAATTCCTTGACTACAAATATGCTGAGCATTATGTTGGAATAACCCCAGCATAATATTTGTAAAGCTTACATTCTTTTAATTAGAATTACTATCTAGTTATATTAAGTACAAAGTATGCGGGGGAGATAGAGAACAATTATGTTACTTAAATAACACATTTCTATCCTTAGAAAGGTAAATCAGTTATATAAAGAATAATATATGCTACACATAATTAGTTACAGACAGAGGAACATGTTTATAGTCCCATGGATCTGGATATTGAGCATCTGGTTTGAACATCCATTCCAAAGATGATTGCACCCTGTGAACCACAACATCATGCAGATAACAAACATACTACAATATTATGCTTTAAATCAATCATATAAGCAAACACTACATTACATTGATGACTTACACAAGTGTTATTGAGTACTTGGGTATCATAGTGAACTTTCTTCTTTTGCTGTTAAGGAGGGTGCCAGCTCTGCGCCAAGCAGGCACCACTCATTTTTACCAAGGAAACTCTGTATGCGGGACTGACTTTGGGCGGGGAGCACGACACTTGTTTGCTGCTTCTGTGGCGCCCCTGAGGCTTCAGTCGCCACAGAGGTACTGCACCTCATCCAGAGTTATGGTATTCAATCCTGGGTATAGAGAATGTCACCACCGTTTCACACAAAAGCACAACACTCTCACTCAGTAACACCTCACCAGAGATGGTAAGGGCGTGATTATACCCGAAACCAAACCGGGGGGTGGAGTCTATTGAGTGGGAACATACAGTAGTGGAGTGTGGAGAAAAAAAGAGGAGAGGAGCAGTAGAGGAACAAAAACCCGTGGCCTGGAGCTGGTACTACTTGGCCCAGGCACAGACAGAAGGGTTCTTAGAGACCACGGGAAGTGCACCATCCTCCTGTGGACTTGTTTCACATAAAATCTACAGGTGGAAGGACTTGGCCGCAACACAGGGACTGGTCCCTAGGCTAGAGGAGAAGAACCTACGTACTCCCCTAGTAAAACCAGCAGCTGAGGTGACTGCAAGCACCGAAGCCACATCCGCACACGAATTTGCTGGAAAGTGAACCTAAAGGACCAAGAAATAGAGCTTCATGCCACCCAACAGGGTCCACATTCAGTAAGCGAGAGCGCAAGGCAGGAGGGAGAAGCAAACGCAGGAAGATGGCCAGGGAAGGGTACACTTGAGAAAGGTGCATTGGACTTGACTTTTGAACTACCCGGGATCAGATGGAGCCTACCACAATGAAACCACAGCACTCCAAAGGTGGTCATTTGGCATGTTGTGTTACCTTGGACTCTGCTACAGTGAATAAAAACCTTGAGACTGTATCCCTGTGTCGCACCGTTATTCACCTGCGCCTCAGGCCCTGCATCCCCAGCCATCATAAACTAATACTACCACCTCCATCTGCCCTGGGACCCAGCTCTACCTGTGGAGAGCTATACCAACCAAGCTGCGTCACCATCTGCCCCAGAGGACCCCCATCCCGCAGCGGCGGCACCTAGCTTGCTGTATACCACAGGTGGCGTCACGAATAAACTATCATCATCCCCTTCCTATTTCTTAAATGACACTGCCGGGATCACGGAACCGGGCCTCGCCACCGCGACGTCCCAGAGCCAGAACCATGGCCCGGTAACGAGTCACCCCAAAGCCCCAGCGCGGGCGCGTCAACTTGGCGTCAGAAGCAGGATTTCATGCCCGTTCTAACAGGTACTGTGTGCCTTAACAGACTGTGCAAAAAGACTATGCTCTGGTGGCTATTGAAAAAGAACAGGTGCCATGTGCAACCATATAGCTTGGGTGTATCCGCTCTTCGTTGGCTGGGTAGTGGTATGGCGCAAAAAGCCATGCCCGCCCCCTGAAGCACCAGAGCAGAAACGAAACTTACCCAAGGGCCCAGAGGTCCCCCCTCCCCAGGAAGTGGTGAAGGATAGGATAACTACACAGAAGGATTTGGAGTGCGCCATGACAAGCCACAAGCAGGACAACCTGGAACGCAGGGTGACAGTGACCAACTCCCCTGGCTGTCCAGAAAATGCCCTGATGCCGCGACCAGCCCTGGATACCGACTTCTTGGAGCTCCAAGCCAGGATGGTCCAGCAATAGCAAGCATCCATGATGGAAGTGGTAGCAGAGGGGTATGCCTTAATGGAACGAGTGCCACCAGCCCAGGAAGAGGAAAAAAAAAGCACCGGAAAGGTAACAGAGATGATCCCTGTTGTCCCGGTTGTTGAGGACACCTTATTGGGACCCCTTTCAACTCACCCGGCCCTTGCACCAAGTCAGGTGCAGCCACACTTGGCCTGGAACGTCATGGCCTGCAGTGGGAAAGGACTGGCGACCCCTTTAACTCCCACCCATTTTGCCAGTGACATTGCGGTAGCTTGCCAACAACAGCTGCTGCAGCTGCAAGTGGAGCGGGAGCAGCGCCAGGTGACATAGGAGGAGATGGAAGCCCATAATATGGCCACAAAGATGCGGCTTTGCAAGGTCCAACCATCAAAGAGGGTACCGCTGAGATACGGGATGGTTGTCTGGTTTTACCTGGAAAGAGGATAGTGCTTTGTTAGCGAGACCGGTCTCGCGAAAGACATCTTTGTCTCACGGCGGGACGTGGAAGCCCACGTATAAAAAGTCCATCCAAAGCTTGACCTATACCCTGTGATGTGCTTTTGTATAATCGCTACAAAGGCGAAAGAGGGTGGTATGCCCTAAATGTTCAGCGCCTGGAAGTTGCGTCGGATTGTGCGTTTGACCAGGAAGCTGCTGATAATGTTTAAATAAGTTTTCTGATAATGTGTTCATGTGTGTGAGTTAAATGGACAACTGGGTCACTGGACTATGGGTACATAGTTGCGCTGAATACAGTGCCCTCTAGCAGAACTCACAGATCATGGGAGATAAAACCCATCTAATGTGGCAGAAGTAATGAAGCGTGATCAAGAATGCTCTGTCACCCACCTAGAGCCTATGTTGAGGGTTTCTTTGTGATGGGTCCCCCATTTTGTTTTATTTGCTGCTACAAGTTTGCACATCACAGGAGTGGTGCAATGAACTTGGCATTGTGCTCTTCAACAAAAGTTTATTATGCAAAAGATGTTTTATACTGTAAAGTTTTATAGTGCAATGCAAACGTTTATCATGTTGGTAATGTTCAAGGTAATGCCTCCCATAAAGGTAAGAAAATGTTTCTAATGTTTACAGCATTCAAAAATTTGCATGTCAAAATGCCACTGTATTTTTGTTTTGTTCCAGCCCGAGGACGTGCTAGAATTTGCTGTGGGGGAGTGTGGCGCCTCTGAGGCTTCAGTTGCCAAAGAGGTACTGCACCTCATCATGAATAAGCTATATAAAACAGAGAACCTATGGAAGAAGAGGCGCAATAAGGTCTTACCCGCTATATGAGAGAAGAGGATGTGAAGGCATGTGCTCACCTGTAGGGGTTGTGAAAGGTCACAACACCTGGAAGAACATCTAATAGTGGAGATAGCTGTAGCACTGGAGAATCAGGCAGATAGAAACTAGAGTTGAGCGCGGTTCGTGGTTCTCCAGTTCGCGGTTCGAGTGATTTTGGGGGGTGTTCTAGATCGAACTAGAACTCAAGCTTTTTGCTAAAAGTTCGTTAGCTCGAGTTACGTTCGAGAACGGTTATATCAGCAAAAAGCCAAGCTAATTACTAGCTGGCTTTTCACTGTAATAGTGTGAGTCACTCTGTGACTCACACTATTATGAAATTTCAGCGTATAGTGTGCGGGGACTGCGCGTTCAGATCACTGCTGCTGGGATAATGGCGATCGCCTTTTTTTTTTTTCTTTTCTTCCTTCCCTAAGCGCGCGTGTTGTGGGGCGGGCCAGCATGTCAGCCAATCCCAGACACACACAGCTAAGTGGACTTTTTGCCTGAGAAGCAAGGGCATGTGTCATAGGCTGTCCATGTCAAATGTCCTTGCATTATAAAAATGGACATTTTGTTCCAACTTGGCATTATCTGCCTTCTGCGTCTGGGTATCAGTCACCTCTCACGCAGCTCCTGCCGCCGATCCTGCTGTGTACGCTATACACACAGCGTTCTGCAGATTAGGGACAGAATTTTATTTCAGCCCTTTTAAGGGCTAATTACAGCTGGCTCAGAGCCATAGGTGACAGTCAGGTCCGTGGAAACAGTTTTTAACAGCTACAGATAACCGCGTCTGTGTAGCTAAGCTCAAGGACTTCCTTGCTGCATTTCACCATTAGGAGGGATAGAAAGTGAGGCTTACTTTCCTCTACACTGACACACAACCCAGCCACTGTACCCTCCTGCCCTTTTTAGCAAAGCCATTTTAATTGCAGAGTGCTGCCAGTTAGTGCCATCCAAAGAGTGGCTGCTGTCCTCCATTATTGTGGCACTTGTGCCAGTCCCACCACCTCTGCATTCTCCCCTCCTGCACATTTTTGCAAAGCCATTTTAATTGAAAACAGTGCTGGCAGTTAGTGGCATCCAAAAAGTTGCTCTTGGACTCCATTAGTGTCCCACTGGTGCCAAGCAATTTCCAGCACCTCTGCATTGCACCCTCAAGCTCATTTTTACTGAGCTATTATAATTGCAAACTGTGCTGCCAGTTTAAGGGCCATAGTTCATTGTCAGGGATAGTCTGTGTTGTTTCTTCTGCTGTCAATAAAGCTAGACCACCTCTGCAATCTACACCACCTCTCAATTTTTACTACCACATTTTAAGTGGACAATCTTGTCACAATCAAAAAGAGTGGCAAAATGACAGATGCTGGTGGAAAGGGGAAGAGTTGTGTTGGAAAAGGAAAAAAAGTTTGTGCTCGTGGGGAAGGTGGCAAAGCTCCATTAACATCTGCTGAAGATAGGCCATCTTCCAGCAAAAGTAATATGTCTACTACTTTCCGTGGACAATCCGATGTGCTCCCTTTTTGACGGACATGAACAAATGGAACAAAGGTAGATGATGCCCAAAAAAAGAACATGCTTGAATGGATCTCAAGTGGTCCAACAAGTGCCCTCTCCTCCATCTCAACTACCGCATCCAAAAAAAACCAGTCCTCTGAGTTGTCATCCCAATCACACTTGCTTTCTCCCAGCTCTCAAGTCTCCATCCGCCCTGCACAGTATGGTGGAACAGAGATGGCTGAGTCTACAGAGCTGTTCAGTCACACTATAGCCTGGGAATCAGAGGTCTGCTCCCAAGCTACAGTGAGTACAGACCAGGAAATGGTCTGCAGTGATGCCCAGAACCTTTGTGACTCAGTTTCAGGCCATGATGACCAAGTTTCTGAGCATAATGTTGACCCTTATTCACAAACTGTAACACCTGTTGTTATAGACAATGAGGAACATGCTGATGACGATGAGATGCAGATACCAGATTGGGATGACAACTTAAATATTCGGTCAGGGCAGAAAGAGGCTCGGTTTGAGGGTGAGGGGAGTCAAACACAACGCTTGATGAGGAAGTTCTAGATCTCACCTACTGTCAACCCACAGTCAGGCACTTGAGGAGGTCAACAGAGGTGGTGGAGGAGGATGCAACTGACGATAAAGTTACCTTGCGCCTTCCTGGACAGAGGAGGAGTACTGGTAGAACATCTACAACTGCATCCTCAGCCACCACTCTGCCTCTGAGCACTTGTCGGGGTGGCTCAGCAGGTCACATGTCCTCTAAGCCTTGCCTAGCCTGGTCCTTTTTTGACCTTGCAAAGGATCACCCAAATCATGTGATCTGTAAAATTTGTCGGGATTCTGTTAGTAGAGGAAAAAACCTCAGCAGTTTGACAACTTCTTCCATGAATCGTCACATGAATAAATATCATATGTCCCAGTGGGAACCTCACCGTGCTGCAATGTGGCCTAGCGGAGCGAACCATCCACGGACTGCCCATTCCAGTGCATCCGCGCGCTCTTCATCTTCTAGGACTGTGGGGACAGTTGTCACACATGGTTTTCCACGCACAACTTCCACCACTGTAACCGCAACAGGCAGTTTGCTTGGTAGGTCGTCAGTTGGTTTGGAAGGAGAAACAAGTGCGTGTGTACATCTCTCTCAGACATCGATAGCACCAACGTTGGATGAAGGCAACATCATGTCTACGCCTGCACTTTCCTCACAAACCTGCATTTTTCCAGGGACACCCTACTCACCACCGTCTAGACACAGCAGCCAGATCTCTGTCCCTCAGATGTGGACAAATAAAAGGCCATTTCCTGCGACCCATGACAAAGCTAAGAGGTTGACTTTATCCCTCTGTAAGCTCTTGGCTACCGAAATGCTGCCTTTCCGCCTGGTGGACACACAGGATTTTAGAGACCTTATGTCTGTCGCTGTGCCCCAGTACCAAATGCCCAGTCGCCACCACTTCTCTAAGAAAGGTGTGCCTGCACTACACCAGCATGTCGCACACAACATCACCGCTTCCTTCAGAAACTCTGTGTGTGAACGGGTGCATTTCACCACCGATACTTGGACCAGTAAGTATAAACAGGGACGTTACATGTCGCAGACTGGGCACTGGGTAACTATGGTGATAGATGGTGAAGGGTCTGCTGCACAAGTCTTGCCGTCCCCACGCCTTCTGTGTCAATCCTCTGTCTGTCCAAGTTCCTCCACTGCTTCTGCCTCCTCAACCTCATCTGGGTCCTCCACCTCCGCCCCAAGCCTGCCTGGTCAGGCCACCAGCGTTGTAACTGCGCAGAAGGAATCACGCACCCCTCATTACTATGCTGGCAGCAGAGCGCAACGGCATCAGGCGGTCTTTATCTTGAAATGTCTTGGAAATAAGAGTCACACAGCGGCTGAGTTGTGGGCAGCTCTGGAGACTGAGTTTGGTAAATAGTTGTCTCCACTCAACCTGCAGCCTGGTAAGGCCTTGTGCGACAATGCTGCAAACTTGGGTGCGGCCCTTCGCCTGGGAAAGGTGATACATGTGCTTTGTATGGCTCACGTGTTGAACCTTGTTGTCCAGCAATTTTTAGCACACTATCCCGGCCTAGATGGCCTTCTGAACATGGCACGAAAACTGTCTGCTCACTTCCGCCGTTCAACCGCCGCAGCTGAGTGACTTGCATCGCTCCAGAAGTCTTTCGGCCTGCCGGTTCATCGCCTGAAATGCAATGTGCCAACACGCTGGAATTTGACTCTCCACATGTTACAGCGACTGTGGCAGCACCGCCGAGCCCTGGTGCAATACGTCATGACGTATAGCCTGGGCCAACGAGATGCAGAAGTGGGGCAGATCACCCTGATGGAGTGGTCTCAGATCAAGGACCTATGCACCTTTCTGCACAGTTTCGACATGGCGATGAATATGTTCAGCGCTGACAATGCCATTATCAGCATGACAATTCCAGTCATTTACATGCTGGAGCACACGCTAAACACTATTCGGAGTCAGGGGGTGGGACAACAGGAAGGGGAGGAAGTACAGGAGGATTCATATGCGCAAGAGACAACAACATCACCAAGGTCCAGACGTTCATCATCACCAACGCGGCAAGCATGGGACCATGGGGGACAGGGATCAACAAGGGCGCATGGTAGCAGGCGAAATGTTGAGGAAGGTGCAGGAGAACATGAAGAAATGGAGGACGAACTGTCCATGGACATGGAAGACTCAGCGGATGAGGGAGACCTTGGTCAAATTTCAGTTGAAAGAGGTTGGGGGGAGATGTCAGAGGAAGAAAGAACGGTTAGCACCTCTATGCCACAAACACAGCGTGGACTTGGTCCGCATGGCTGCGCAAGACAAATGAGTGCCTTCTTGCTGCACTACTTCAAAAATGACCCTCGTATTGTCAACATTAGAAGTGATGATGAGTACTGGCTTGCCACACTATTAGATCCCCGGTACAAGTCCAAATTTTGTTACATAATTCCAGCCATAGAAAGGGACGCACGTATGCAGGAGTATCAGCAAAAGCTGATACTCGATCTTAGCTCGGCTCTTTCACCAAACAACTGTGATGCACGGAGTGAATCTCCCAGTTTTAACTTGACAAACATGGGACAGTCTTGTCATCTTCAACAGTCTACCCGTACCAGCAGCACCGTATCTGGTGCTGGTAACAGCAATTTTATTGAATCTTTTCATAATTTTTTTAGACCATCCTTTGCAAGGCCACCAGAGACAACAAGTCTGACACATAGTCAACAGCTGGAGAGGATGATACAGGAGTATCTCCAAATGAACATCGATGCCATGACTTTGCAAATGGAGCCTTGCTCATTTTGGGCTTCAAATCTTGAAAAATGGCCAGAGCTCTCCACTTACACCTTGGAGATCTTGTCGTGTCCAGCTGCCAGCGTTGTCTCTGAACGTGTCTTCAGTAGAGATGAGCGAACTGGTCCCGGTTCGGCTCGAGGCGGTTCGCCGAACGGGGGTCCCGTTCGAGTTCGGCTCGTCGAACGTTCGACGAACCGAACTCGAACGTATAGGCTATAATGGGAGGCAATCACAAACACATAAAAATGCATTATAAATGTACACAAACAGTTAATAAACATTGCCATAACACTTACCGGTCCTCGCGATCCCTTCTGCACTCTGTCTCCTGCCGCTATTCCATCCGATGATCGCTGAATCCTCCCGGTGACCTGCACTGCCAGCAGAGATGCAGGACCTATCGTGACGTCAAAATAGCCATGTGACCAGTCACGTGGCTATTATCTCATTGGCTACAGACTGGTCACATGACTATGACACGTCATGTAGGACCTGCGAGTGCATCTCTCCGGTACACGGTGCACACGTGTACCGGCGACATGCTCTAGCACACGGTCGACTCCCCGTTCCGTTAAGGACCGGCTGACACAGCCGGTCATTAACGGAGATCACCGTTGCCATAGCAACGCAGTTAGCGGTGACGCCACCGCTAACCGCGGCTCCGGGAGCACCGTTGCTATGGTAACGCGTCTGTCAGCGTTACCGCTGTTACCGCTGACAGCCAGCAGTGATCACTCACGGAGTGAAGGCTGCACGCTGCTTCCCGATTGTAGTGAGCATTGTAGTGAGGATGGAGGTTCCCCAGCCCCAAGTGATGAGCTGGTGCACCTCATCCTCACTACAATCGTCACTACTACTACACTAGAAAGAAAGAAGACAGAAGAGCAGGATCGTGGAGGGCTGACAGGGGTAATAAAGATGGAGTCTCTAATGTGTCTGTGTATTTATTTCTATTAAAGTATTTTTTCTCTGTGTGGTGTCTTTTTTTTAACCCTTTATTGGAGATTCTTAATGGCCGGGTCAAACGTGCCTGACATTAAGAATCTCTGGCTTAATACTGGCTGGTAAAACAAAGCCAGTATTAACTCATGATTACCCAACAAGCCACCCGGCTCCAGGGCTGTTGGAAGAGTTGGATACAGCGCCAGATGATGGCGCTTCTATGAGAGCGCCATTTTCTGGGACGGCTGCGGACTGAAATCCGCAGCAGAGGCGCCCACAAACCTCGGGCTAACCTGTGCTGCGGATTCCAATCCCCAGCTGCCTAGTTGTACCCGGCTGGACACAAAAATAGGGCGAAGCCCACGTTATTTGTTTTTTAATTATTTCATGAAATAAGTGAAATAATTAAAAAAAACGGGCTTCCCTATATTTTTGGTTCCCAGCCGGGTACAAATAGGCAACTGGGGGTTGGAGGCAGCCCGTGGCTGCCAGCTGTACCTGGCTAGCATACAAAAATATGGCGAAGCCCACGTCATTTTTTTGGTGGGCAAAAAACTTCTGCATACAGTCCTGGATGGAGTATGCTGAGCCTTGTAGTTCTGAAGCTGCTGTCTGCTCTTCTCCATACAGACAGACAGCAGCTGCAGAACTACAAGGCTCAGCATACTCCATCCAGGACTGTATGCAGAAGTTTTTTGCCCCCTGAAAAAATTATGTGGGCTTCGCCATATTTTTGTATGCTAGCCAGGTACAGCAGGCAGGTACGGCTGCCCCCAACCCCCAGTTGCCTATTTCTACCCGGCTGGGAACCAAAAATAAAGGGAAGCCCTTTTTTTATTATTTCATGAATTTCATGAAATAATTAGAAAACAAATGACGTAGGCTTTGCCCCATTTTTGTGTCCAGCCAGGTACAACTAGGCAGCTGGGGATTGGAATCCGCACCACCGGTTGGCCTGAGCTTTCTGGGCCCCACTGCTGCGAATTGCAGTCTGCAGCCACCTCAGAAAATGGCATTTTCATAGAAGCGCCATCTTCTGGCGCTGTATCCAACTCTTCCAGCACCTGCCTGCTATACCTGGCTAGCATACAAAAATATGGCGAAGCTCACGTCCTTTTTTTGTAGTTTTTTGGCAAAAAAAATGAAAAATGCTTCCTTGGATTTTCCATTGCCAGTGAAGGTAATACCAAGCAGTGGGGGTTAGCAGCCAGTAGCTGCTTGGATTACCCTTAGCTAGCAATACAAAAAATGCAGCGGGAGCCCATATATATTTTTTTTAATTATTTATTTAAATAACTAAAAATAAAATGGGCTTCCCTGTATTTTGATTGCTGGACATCACAGTGCTGTAAAAATAAATCTTTAAAAAAATGACGTAGCGCTCCGCGGTATTTTTGATTCTCAGCGCAGATAAAGCAGACAGCTATGGGTTGCCACCCCCATCTGCCTGCCGTTACCTTGGTTGGCAATCAAAATACAGGGAAGCCCATTAATTTTTTCTATTTAAAAAATAGTTAAAAAAAAAAAATTACGTTGGGTCCCCCCATTTTTGATAGCCAGCTAGGGTAAAGTAGACGGCTGTAGCCTGAAAACCACAGCTGGCAGCTTTACCGTGGTTGGGGATCCAATGTGGAGGTGGAGAAAAAGTGGAGCATAAGAGGAGAAAAAGTGGAGAAAAAAGTGGAGAAAAAGTGGAGAAAAAGTGGAGCATAAGAGGAGAAAAAGTGGAGAGAAAGTGGAGAAAAAGTGGAGCATAAGAGGAGAAAAAGTGGAGAAAAAGTGGAGCATAAGAGGAGAAAAAGTGGAGAAAAAGTGGAGAAAAAGTGGAGAAAAAGTGGAGCATAAGAGGAGAAAAAGTGGAGAAAAAGTGGAGCATAAGAGGAGAAAAAGTGGAGAAAAAGTGGAGAAAAAGTGGAGCATAAGAGGAGAAAAAGTGGAGAAAAAGTGGAGAAAAAGAGGAGAAAAAGTGGAGAAAAAGTGGAGAAAAAGTGGAGAAAAAAGTGGAGAAAAAGTGGAGCATAAGAGGAGAAAAAGTGGAGAAAAAAGTGGAGAAAAAGTGGAGAAAAAGTGGAGCATAAGAGGAGAAAAAGTGGAGAAAAAGTGGAGAAAAAGTGGAGAAAAAGTGGAGCATAAGAGGAGAAAAAGTGGAGAAAAAAGTGGAGAAAAAGTGGAGAAAAAGTGGAGAAAAAGTGGAGCATAAGAGGAGAAAAAGTGGAGAAAAAAGTGGAGAAAAAGTGGAGAAAAAGTGGAGAAAAAGTGGAGCATAAGAGGAGAAAAAGTGGAGAAAAAAGTGGAGAAAAAGTGGAGCATAAGAGGAGAAAAAGTGGAGAAAAAAGTGGAGAAAAAGTGGAGCATAAGAGGAGAAAAAGTGGAGAAAAAGTGGAGAAAAAGTGGAGAAAAAGTGGAGAAAAAGTGGAGCATAAGAGGAGAAAAAGTGGAGAAAAAAGTGGAGAAAAAGTGGAGAAAAAGTGGAGCATAAGAGGAGAAAAAGTGGAGAAAAAGTGGAGCATAAGAGGAGAAAAAGTGGAGAAAAAGTGGAGAAAAAGTGGAGCATAAGAGGAGAAAAAGTGGAGAAAAAGTGGAGAAAAAGTGGAGCATAAGAGGAGAAAAAGTGGAGAAAAAGTGGAGCATAAGAGGAGAAAAAGTGGAGAAAAAGTGGAGAAAAAGTGGAGCATAAGAGGAGAAAAAGTGGAGAAAAAGTGGAGAAAAAGTGGAGCATAAGAGGAGAAAAAGTGGAGAAAAAGTGGAGAAAAAAGTGGAGAAAAAGTGGAGCATAAGAGGAGAAAAAGTGGAGAAAAAAGTGGAGAAAAAGTGGAGAAAAAGTGGAGCATAAGAGGAGAAAAAGTGGAGAAAAAGTGGAGAAAAAGTGGAGAAAAAGTGGAGATTAAGAGGAGAAAAAGTGGAGAAAAAGTGGAGCATAAGAGGAGAAAAAGTGGAGAAAAAAGTGGAGAAAAAGTGGAGAAAAAGTGGAGAAAAAAATGGAGAAAAAGTGGAGAAAAAGTGGAGAATAAGAGGAGAAAAAGTGGAGAAAAAGTGGAGAATAAGAGGAGAAAAAGTAGAGAATAAGTGGAGAAAAAAAATGGAGAAAAAGTGGAGAAAAAGTGGAGAAAAAAATGGAGAAAAAGTGGAGCACCCTTTGGTACCTTTCATGTGGCACTAAGGGGTGCTTAGCTTTGTATTTAGCCAAAAAAATGGAAAAAAAATGACGTAGGGTTCCCCCTAGTTTTGTAGCCAGCTAGGGTAAAGCAGACGGCTGCAGCCTGCAGACCACAGCTGGCAACCTCACCTTGGCTGGTAATCCAAAACTGAGGGCACCCCACGCTGTTATTTTAAATTAAATAAATAATTAAAAAAAAAAACACGTAGGGGTCCCCCAAAATTGGATCACCAGCCAAGGTAAAGCAGACAGCTGGGGCCTGATATTCTCAGACTAGGGAGGTCCATGGTTATTGGAATCTCCCCAGCCTAAAAATCGCAGGTCGCAGCCGCCCCAGAAGTGGCGCATCCATTAGATGCGTCAATCCTGGTGCTTCGCCCCAGCTCATCCCGCGCCCTGGTGCGATGGCAAACGGGGTAATATATGGGGTTAATACCAGATGTGTAATGTCACCTGGCATCAAGCCCTGGGGTTGGTGAGGTCAGTCGTCTATCAGATACCCGACATCACCAACCCAGTCAGTAATAAAAAAAAATAGACGACAAACACATTTTTATTTGAAAAAACACTCCCCAAAACATTCCCTCTTTAACCAATTTATTAGATTGAAAAACAAATCCAGGCCTGCTGTAATCCAAGGGGTTGCCTTGACGATCCACACTGTCCCAGTCAATGAAGAGCAGGATGTTCCCCATTGGCTGGGAGAGCAATGCAGTGACCTGAGCTAACATCAATGGGTCAGCCCAGGTCACTGCAGGGGGGTGACAAGTGCTGCTGTCAGCGAGGTACATTACCTGCGCTGATCTCCAGCACTGCCGACAGCCCCTGTCACTGAGTTCAATGACCGGCGCCTTCCCCTCAAGTATCGCAAGAGGTCCGTGACGTCACCGCTAGTCAGTCTCGGGTTGGAAGCGAGAGGTGATGTGACAAGCGGCGGCCATGGAGGACAGTGACAGCGCTGAGGTCGGGATGGCGGGACTTCATCACCGCAGGTAAGCCGAGCGGGGGGGGGGGGGTTTGTGTGTGTGTGTGTGTGTGTGTGTGTGTGTATGTATGTATGTGTACATGCCGCGGGCAGGAGGGGGCGGAGTGAGCTTGAGCTGAGCGGGAAGTGTGGGCTTCCTGCACGTAACTAGGATAAACATCGGGTTACTAACCAAAGCGCTTTGCTTGGATACCCGATGTTTATCTTGGTTACCAGCTTGTGGCAGGCTGCCAGCAATGGCTCCTGCTCACTGTAGCTGTAAAAAGCCCTGCTTTTTGCTGCTAGAACCGTTCTCGAACGTATCTAGAACTATCGAGCTTTTTGCAAAAAGCTCGAGTTCTAGTTCGATCTCGAACAGCCCCAAAATCACTCGAGCCTAGAACTGGAGAACCACGAACCACAAACCGCGCTCAACTCTAGTCTTCAGTGCTGCAGAGTGTGTGCTGACAGATAAGCACACGCGTCTGTCCAGTGACAATGTGGACAGACTAATGTCATCAAAATGAACAAGTCATGGATCCACAAGGAATTTATTACCCCTGTGTCATCCTGGGGAGAGTAAATGCTTGTGTATTTTGAATGTGCTTGAAGCAAATCTACCTGTGAAGTGTACAACTGGGGCACAAGTGCTGCCACTGATGGGGTGTCTGTGTGGCCCAATTTTTGGAAAAAAGGTAGACTCCGCTTGGAGTAACCCTTGCTTGCAGTGTTTCTAAAAATGATCCAAGATGAACAGTTCTGGGATCAGCAAAGACTTTGCTACCTACCCTGGTGTGATCCTGGGGACGGTTAAGGATGGCGTATTTTTGAATGTGCTTGATGCAAATCTACCTGTGAAGTGTACAACTGGGGCACAAGTGCAGCCACTGAAGAGGTGTCTGTGTGGCCCAACTTTTGGAAAAAAAGGGAGACTCCGCTTTGAGTCACCTTGCGGTGTTTTACATCATTTTAGAAGGGCGTGCCATGCCTATATCGTCTCCTCCTCTTTTTCCTTGTCCAGCTCTTTTATTTTCGCATGAGTATTTGCCCTTGTCACTTTCCCATGTGTTTGTGTTGTGTTGTGAGTTGTTTGTCACCATTTGGACACCTTTGAGGGTGTTTTCTAGGTGTTTTTATGTGTTTGTGATTGCCTGCCATTGTTTCCTATAGGTTCGAGTGGTTCACCAAACCGGTTCGCCGAACCGAACTCGAACTAGACCTCCGTTCGACGAACCAAGCTCGAGCCGAACCGCGACCGGTTCGCTCATTTCTAATACGAACTTCAAGGGAAAACCGTTTTTTTTCGCCGCACCTGTCACCATTCCAGAGACGGAAATGAATACATCCAAGTCTTTATTAAGAACGCTATATACAGGTCAACGCGTTTCTGGGGTCACAGCCCCCTTCTTGAGGACAAAAATAGCACTGACAAGGTTTCCCCTTGATGTTCCTATCTGACGAATAACATAGCAAAAGAACTGCATAAGGAATGGGGAGCACAACCACAATAATATAATATAAAAGGAAAACCTTTATTGTAGCAGCAAGAATAAAAACACTAAAACATGGCACACACAATGATATGGCAAGATACCCCCTGCACCGCCCATAATTTACAAGTTGTGGATAAAAGCAATAGTACAGTAATCATACATGAAAAACGCATATGCATTTGAAATGTGCACAAAAAGCGATAATCAGCATTACTACAGTCAATTGTCCATATATACCATAATAAAGAACCAACTTCCTGGCCCCCGCAACAGGATAATATCCTGTGCCCATATAGTACCTGAATGGTTCACAGCAACACCATAGGGATCACCATAAGGATCAACGTATCCTAATCAGGAGCATCAAATGTGAACTACAATTATATCCATAAGGAAAAATAATGCTCCATAGAGGCAGTAGCCCAAACAGGCACCTATCTGATGAATAAACTATGATCATCATCTTCCTATTTCTTAAACGACTCCGGACTTCCCAGAGCCAGAACTGTGGCCCGGTAACAGGTCACCCCATGGCCCCGGCGCGGGTGTGTCACTTTACGCTGGTGTCCATCGCCCCTGCTGCCAGTCCTTGACATATTAAGACATGCTATACCAGAGTTTACTTAGCCAACAAGTTTTGTTTACTTTTATTGTTCACACCATTATAACAGACATGATCTTCCTTCCTCTCTCTTTGGGGTACTACTCTTCATGCTGTTCCCCTCTATCTTGGACTGCGTCCTCAATGCTCCATTGTCTCTGTCTCCTTCCCCCTAATACTGGTCATATGTATCTGCTTCTGGACCCCGACGGTTCTCTAGCTGGGTGACTCTTTAAATTCGCCGGGGTGAGCCGTAGGCAGTGGACCTGGAGAGGTTACCTCGGGGTTCCCTGACTGGCTCAGTAACGCGAGCACCTGGAGTTCCAGATGCACACTTCCACCTAATGTTTTTGCTGGATACCCATACAGAGTCATTCACAACCAGGTCCGGACCTGAACGTTTATTACCATGCATCCAATTGTTCACAGATTGAAATACCCTTGAAGGAACAACAACAGAGGTGTCCCCCTGTGCCTTAAAGAGCCTGACCTGAAGGTCAGGACACTTAGTGGAAACGATTACCCTCCCCTGACCACTATACTTTTTGAGGACACCAATGCCTAGTAAAACCCTGATTTGAGGGTAGATTATAGCTCCTTCTCTCCGACCGCACTTTAGTCACCTGAGCCGGAAACGGGGGTGTGGGTTTCACCAGGACGGCAGAGATAGTTGCACACACGCAGTTGATATCACAACAGCTGCAGCAACTGACAACTTCTCTGGATCACCAATCAATCACAGTATTATGTTTTCTTAGCCAGTGAAGATCCAAAACAATGGGAGTTGGCAGGTCCTTGAAGACGTAGCAGGACAGGTGCTCCCTGCGAAGAGTCCCTATCCACAAGTTTATATTATGTACAACTTGTTAAAATTCTCTCTGGCTGAGAAGAACAGACTTGATGGCAAAAAGATCTCACTAATGGACTACTAGCCATACCATGTCTCCAAGCAAAATGAGAGTCTACAATGTTGGCTTCCTGCTCCACTGTCCACAAGAACAAAGATTGTCTCAATTTTTTCAACAATCCTCACTTCACCCACTATGGTGAACTGAAACATGTATATGGAGAAAATGTACAATCCCTGGTTGCATCCCTCCACACGACCGGGGGGCATGGCTTATTAGATGGTGCTTCCATTCTGGGTATTGAGGGACAAACTCCAATATAATGACCATTGAGACCACAATAAAAACATGCCCCCATCCCAAGGCAACTGCAAAAATCCCGATACGAGGGGAGACACCCCCAACTGCATGGGTTCATCAAGCTGCAACTTCTGGGATTGTCTACCTAGGCAATATAACTGGAGTCAGGGTCACAGAAGATCTCTCCCTGAGGCATCTGTCTACTCTGATGGCAAGGGCCATCGCAACCTCCAAAGACTTCAAAGTAGCATACTGGACCAGAGAATCACAGAGCTTCACTGAAATGACTCTGGGTGTCAGTGTCCACCTGCGAAACTTTGAGCAGTACTTCTCAGCCGGCCATACCCCTTGCTGGAGCCTAAGTAGTTTAGACTCAGCAAGGGAGACATTATCAGGGTCATCATAAACAAGGGCCAAAGTGACAAAAAAATCCTCCCCTGACCGCAATGACTGAGAGTCGGCCAGCAGAGAAATGGTCCAGGACTTGGGATCTCCCTAGAGGAAAGAGATGACAATCCCCACCCGCTGTTCCTCACTCACAAAGGAACAGGGCCAGAGCCTAAAGTATACCTTGCAGGCCTCCCTGAAAACCATAAATGTATTTCTTGACCCATAAAACCAATCTGGGAGGGATATCTTGGCCTCCAGCTGAATGTAGTCCTGGGCTGAAACCAAAAAAACAGCAATTTTCTGCAGCTGCTGCCCAACCTGAGAATGCAGGTCCGTAAGCTCTTGTGTTAAGGTCTGGGCCATGTGTGCACATGTGTCACGCTCCCCGGGTCCCCTGCCCTGCTCTCCGGCTCACCTGCCACGCTCCTCGGCTCCCCTGCCTCGCTCCCCGGTTCTTCGGTCCGGTCTCCGCCGCTCCCCGCTCTCCAGCCTCCATTGCCTGCGCTTCCCAGGCGTTCTGGTCCCCGCTCCCAGCGCCCGTCGGCTTCTCAGCCCCAGCCCGGCTCTGCTGCTTCCTCCTCGCAGCTTCCTGCATTAGGGCGCGCGCGCGGTCATTGACCCTTTCTTAAAGGGTCAGCGTCCACTGACAGGAAATGATGCACACAGGTACAGGGTATAAAGGGGTTTAGTGTCCAAGTGGGCGGGGCCTGTTCTTCATGTTTCCCAAGCTAGGAGTCAGGTCTCCTTGTGTTCCTGTGAGATACTCACCTCTCTCTCTTCTAGAGCCGATCCTGCCTTGCCATCCGGTCCTGCCGAATCCCGCACCCCGAACGCTGCCTATCTGCCATCCTGACAGTCCGTACCATCTCTGATCCCTGTGGTGACCCGTCATCTCGCTCCAACGGTTCCGGACTCCGCCTGACATCATCTCGGCTTCCGAACCTGAGCTCCGTCACCCGGACTACCATCAGTGACTCCGTGGTCCCAGGGACTTCTCCATTATACTCTTGTTCACGGACTCTCCTGCTACCTGTAGTGCTCCAGCTACCGGACCCCTTACCATCATCAAGGAGTTCGGCCCAGTGGATCCACCTCCTGGGTCTGCCCGTCCACCTGGCCCTAACAACATGCTGCAGCCTGAGTTATAATGGCATGAAAAAATACTAAATTTGGCCAAATATAATGTCATGAAACTGGTTGGGGATATCAGGGGGCCCTAACTATCCCTGGTCACAGAATTACCTCTAAAAGTGAGGACATCTGGGCCACCATCTTGGCCCTGCTCCTGGCCAGCACTGATCTAATACCCCCCACTCCCACCACACCTGAGAGGGCTGGGACCAGAGTGGTAACCCCACAAAAAATTAACAAACATGGGAAATCAAAAACGCAATCACACGGCACGCTCACACGGGGGTAACACACAAGTAAAGGAAGATAATAAAAGGATAAATAACCAACATAAGCAGTCAAACACCAGACAGCAAACAGCACGGCTCCAACAGCAGGATCTGCTACCTTCCTTACTCCTTGGGTGGTCAGTGTAGCACCCCACGGGACCTGCAGGGCATAACTCGTCAACGGGCCAGTGGTTTTGTAGGGTTGCTGTGAATGCCCTGACCCGGCTCAGGCAAAGAGAGAATCAAAACGAGGGGATGGGGGGGGTTTGCTTTGCAGCGCCACCCGTGGTGCACAGCCAGGGATTAGCTGCCGCTGCAAGATGTCGCTCTCCTCCGGGGCTGATGTTGCCGCAGCCCAGATAGTCCAGCTCCCCACAGGTAGAGCGAGCCCCAGGGAGGATGGTGGTGACAGGGGAAGGGCCATTGGCACTGAAGCGTGGGGCAGCGGTGCAGGCAAATTAGAGTCTCACACAGGGGCTTCGGTTCCAGGTCTTTTACTCACAGTTTGTGTGCTGCGCCGGCAGAGTACCAGTCAACGTCATGATGGGCTTCAGCCGATCCCGGAGGAAGCAGAGGTCCCCATCTGTGTTGTGGAGCATGTGAGACCTTCCTCCTTGCGCCTTGTAGTGTGGATCCCCGTGGTGTCAAGCTACTTGGGGACCCCAGTGTCCTTGGCTTTAGTTGCCGTCCCGTACGCAGGCAGCGCGAAAGTTTTTTATGGACTCGACCGTCGCCGTGGCTTTTGACTCTATCTGCTGCTGTGCGTCAGGACTTTTGGTGGTGGCAATGGGATGTGAAATCCCCTTTCCCTGCATATTTGTTAGAGTCCATGAAGGTTTCTCTATCCGAGGGCTCTGCATCCTGACTGGCGAATGTCCCGAAGGGGCTGTTGGGGGCTTACCCTCTGGCTACCGAGTTGCTCCTCTGTCTCACAGCTCCACTCGGTCATCTCCTGCTTCTCTCTCTGTCCATCCTGTGCAAACTCAGTGCCATGGCCCCTGGTCCTGGGACTAATTCCTCTAGTCTCCCTCCCCCAGGACAAGTCTGCTAAACTCTGCTCTCCTAAGGCTGTCTGCTCCCTTCTGCTCCAAGACAGTTCTGAGGTAAAATCCCTTCTAAAGTGAAACTAAGTGTGTTCACTCACTTCCCAGGCAGACCCCACCTTTTTGATTACTCATCCTGCCCAGGAATTTCCCAGCCTGGCTTCCTGAGTAATGTAAGTGCTGGCTCACTAACTGGGTGTTTATGTAAGTGTATTGTGTAAGCTCCAAGCACCAGCGGTTAACCTCCTCTTTCCCGGGATAAGCATTACACCTTAAGACTTATGCAATACTATGTGGCGACTGAAGCCTCAGGGGAGCCACATCAGCATAGAATGAATCTATATCAGGCATAACATGATGGATCATGTGAGTATTTAAAGAGGAGGAAAGTGGTCAGAAACCGGCTTCAGCTGAGATAAACAAGTTTGCAGCAACCTGTAAAGAAAAAACAATGTTAACCCCATGCAGTGCCAAAAAAAAAGAAAATACATTTAATATACAGTGCTAGATATCTACAGTACAGACCAAAAGTTTGGACACACCTTCTCATTCAAAGAGTTTTTTTTATTTTCAGGACTCTGAAAATTGTAGATTCACATTGAAGGCATCAAAACTATGAATTAAAACATGTGGAATGAAATACTTACAAAAGTGTGAAACAACTGAAAATATGTCTTATATTCTAGGTTCTTCAAAGTAGCCAACTGTTGCTTTCATTACTACTTTGCACACTTTTGGCATTCTCTTGATGAGTTTCAAGAGGTAGTCACCGGAAATGGTTTTCCAACAGTCTTGAAGGAGTTCCCAGAGATGCTTAGCACTTGTTGACCCTTTTGCCTTCACTCTGCGGTCCAGCTCACCCCAAACCATCTCAATTAGGTTCGGGTCTGGTGACTGTGGAGACCAGGTCATCTGGCGTAGCACCCCATCACTCTCCTTCTTAGTCAAATAGCCCTTACACAGCCTGGAGTTGTGTTAGGGGTCATTGACCTGTTGAAAAATAAATGATGGTCCAACTAAACGCAAACCGGATGGAATAGCACGCCGCTGCAAGATGCTGTGGTTGGCATGCTGGTTCTGCATGCCTTCAATTTTGAATAAATCCCCAACAGTGTCACCAGCAAAGCACCCCCACACCATCACACCTCCTTCTCCATGCTTCACGGTGGGAACCAGCCATGTAGAGTCCATCCATTCACCATTTCTACAAAGACACGGTATTGGATCCAAAGATCTCAAATTTGGACTCATCAGACCAAAGCACAGATTTCCACTGGTCTGTTGTCCATTCCTTGTGTTCTTTAGCCCAAACAAGTCTCTTCTGCTTGTTGCCTGTCCTTAGCAGTGGTTTCCTAGCAGCTATTTTACCATGAAGGCCTGCTGCACAAAGTCTCATCTTAACAGTTGTTCTAGAGATGAGAAGGTGTGTCCAAACTTTTGGTTACGGCTGCCTTAACATCTGCCCTGGAGAGGAACACGGTGGCTACTCCTGGACGCATACCACAGGTGTCATCCCGACAAACTTTTCCCAATACCCCCGCTTCCCCCACCAATTACTGTACACCTCTGGGCAATGGAATCGGGCAAGGCCACCCCGTGACAATGCCTGACCTGACCTGACCAGCGACGAGTAGGTTAACTGCCTGCACCTTGGGGTGCTACATATTCCTTTCTAAAACTCTTTAATATCCATTTATAATATATGACAGTAAATACATAAAACATAGCATATTTATATTACGGAGCACTGCAAACCTATTACAGATATAGCTTCCACTTATTTTGTATAACAGTATTAATTGTCATCAGACTCTATCTCTAACACACACATAAAAACACTACATACATGCACACAAACACACACAGAAAATACATGTAACGCTCACTGCCAGTGTTGTTGAGGCAGTAAGCAACAGTGAACCCACTGGACCAGAGCTCACCCTATAGTAGGGAAGTGCTGAACTAAGTGCCTGCCGCGAGGCAGACGCCAGGTACCAGATCCAGGGCAGTGACTGGGACTGTGCCAGATGACCCCCAGGACAGGAGAGGAGATGGGATGGCTGAGGCAGTAAGGAAGGCGAGTACAGACAGGTATAGTGGACATGGCAAGGTAGACAGTTATGGGAAGACGGGTACAGCTACGGTTGACAGACACAGGAATAACGGGACCTGACAACTAGCTAGCAGACTGGTAGACTACTAACTAATGGCATTGTGGCACCTCCCATAGTGGAAGGATGCCTTAAATATCTAGTACTGCTCATCCATAGGCTAAGAGATATTTCCGGGAAATGGCGAGCTGGCCCTTGAAGAGAAGAACCAGTGTGCCCGCGTGCCCTAAATTTATTCCCGGGGAACCTGTGCTGTGTGCAGGGCTGGCTCCAGGTTTTTGTGGGCCCTGGGCAAAAGAGTCTCAGTGGGCCCCATCCACAAATAGACATGCACAGATACATACACATACAGGCATACATACACATACATATTTAAAGAGAAATTAACAAAAACACATATAAATACAGTAGACATAAATCTAGACACAGTCATATACACTGACACACAGACACACATCATACACACAGACACATTAGAGGTATCTCTAATATTGGGAAGCCGGCAACAGCCTCATTCACATCCCCCACTTGTCTCCATCCAGCTCCTCCTGGGCATGTGTCTGAGCCACGCTGATTGGGGGCCGTCACCAACAGACATGGCCGCACATAGAGCACACTGACACTGCTGTATATACATCACAAATCACAAGAGAGGCTGGGGACATACACATTACTTGGGGGCATACATATTACTGAGGAAAAGGGTATACAGCGATGGTGGGGCATACAGCTCCAGAGTGGGGCATACAGCTCTATAGGGGGAAGTGCCTCTGGGGTGGGGGAGAAAAACTGCTCTGAGGTGGGGGGTGACATGCAACTCTGGGGGTATACAGCTCTTGGGTGGGGGATGACATACAACTCTAAGAAGGTATACAGCACTGGGTGGTGGGACATACAGCTCTGAGGGCGTATACAGCACCGGGGTGGAGGGGACATACAACTCTGGGGGTATAGTAGTATGCAGCCCCCATATTCCTCCATATAGTGTTATGAAGCTCCCATAGTCCTCCATATAGTATTATGTAGCCCCCATATAGTATTATGCAGCCCCCATATAGTATTATGCAGCCCCCATATTGCACTATGCAGCCACCATATTGCACTATACAGCCCCCATATTGCTCTATGCAGTCCCCATATGGAACTATGCAGCCCCCATTGGCACTATGCAATCCCCGTATAGCACTATGCAACCCCCATATAACATTTAGCAGCCCCCATATAGCACAATGCAGACCCAGATGGCATTAGGCACCCTCATGTAGTATACAGCCCACATATAGCACAATGCAGAGCCAGACAGCATTAGGCACCTTCATGTAGTATACAGCCTGCATATAGTACAGCACAGACCCAGTTAGTATTAGGCATCCTCATGTAGTATACAGCCTGTATATAGCAAAGTGCAGACCCAGTAGCATGAGGCACCTTCATGTAGTATACAGTCCGTATATTGCACAATGCAGACCAAGATAACATTAGGCACCTTCATGTAGTATACAGCCCGTATATAGCACAATGGAGACACAGATAGCATTAGGCAACCTCATGTAGTATACAGCCCATATATCGCACAATGCAGACCAAGATAGCATTAGGCACCTTCATGTAGTATTCAGCCCCCATACTTGTCTGGCCACAGTGATTGAATACATACTCACTTCTCCTCGTTCCCCCGCTGCTCCGGTCTCCTCAGCGCGCCCACTGCTGTTGCTCTGACCTCACTGTAGGCGCGCACAGTGTTGACGTCACCGTGCTCCACTGCTGAGCTGTCAAAGAGCCAACAGACACAGAGGGAGAATGACGAGAGAGGGAGCGCACTGCTCCATCTCATCATTCATTGCTTTCAATTGTATCGGAAACTGATACAATTAAAAGTGCGATCCTCGGCGGGGGGCAGTGACAGCGCGGATACCGGACCCCTGAGTAGCGGTGACTTGTCCTGCCACTGTGAGTGAGCTCCGGCATTTGACCAGGTTTGCCAGGTGCTGACGCCGGCCCTGGCTGTGTGCACAGGGCTCAGGAGGCGGAGGAAGCAGGAGCACACGTGGCAGTGGTGGGGGAAGGACACAGCAGAGTCGTGGTGATGAGTGAGTCGGCGTACCTGCAGATACGACATCGCTACAATATACCTAAATCACAAAATGGGAAGAAACTGGAGGAACCAGAGGAAACCCACAATAAGATAATGTGCACACATCTTTTTTTTTTTAATTAAGAAAGCACTTAAATGTTGAAAAGACATTACAGTTAGGTCCAGAAATATTTGGACAGTGACACAAGTTTTGTTATTTTAGCTGTTTACAAAAACATGTTCAGAAATACAATTATATATATAATATGGGCTGAAAGTGCACACTCCCAGCTGCAATATGAGCGTTTTCACATCCAAACCGGAGAAAGGGTTTAGGAATCATAGCTCTGTAATGCATAGCCTCCTCTTTTTAAAGGGACCAAAAGTAATTGGACAAGGGACTCTAAGGGCTGCAATTAACTCTGAAGGCGTCTCCCTCGTTAACCTGTAATCAATGAAGTAGTTAAAAGCTCTGGGGTTGATTACAGGTGTGTGATTTTGCATTTGGAAGCTGTTGCTGTGACCAGACAACATGCGGTCTAAGGAACTCTCAATTGAGGTGAAGCAGAACATCCTGAGGCTGAAAAAAAAGAAAAAATCCATCAGAGAGATAGCAGACATGCTTGGAGTAGCAAAATCAACAGTCGGGTACATTCTGAGAAAAAAGGAATTGACTGGTGAGCTTGGGAACTCAAAAAGGCCTGGGCGTCCACGGATGACAACAGTGGTGGATGATCGCCGCATACTTTCTTTGGTGAAGAAGAACCCGTTCACAACATCAACTGAAGTCCAGAACACTGTCAGTGAAGTAGGTGTATCTGTCTCTAAGTCAACAGTAAAGAGAAGACTCCATGAAAGTAAATACAAAGGGTTCACATCTAGATGCAAACCATTCATCAATTCCAAAAATAGACAGGCCAGAGTTAAATTTGCTGAAAAACACCTCATGAAGCCAGCTCAGTTCTGGAAAAGTATTCTATGGACAGATGAGACAAAGATCAACCTGTACCAGAATGATGGGAAGAAAAACGTTTGGAGAAGAAACGGAACGGCACATGATCCAAGGCACACCACATCCTCTGTAAAACATGGTGGAGGCAACGTGATGGCATGGGCATGCATGGCTTTCAATGGCACTGGGTCACTTGTGTTTATTGATGACATAACAGCAGACAAGAGTAGCCGGATGAATTCTGAAGTGTACCGGGATATACTTTCAGCCCAGATTCAGCCAAATGCCGCAAAGTTGATCGGACGGCGCGTCATAGTACAGATGGACAATGACCCCAAGCATACAGTCAAAGCTACCCAGGAGTTCATGAGTGCAAAAAAGTGGAACATTCTGCAATGGCCAAGTCAATCACCAGATCTTAACCCAATTGAGCATGCATTTCACTTGCTCAAATCCAGACTTAAGACGGAAAGACCCACAAACAAGCAAGACCTGAAGGCTGCGCCTGTAAAGGCCTGGCAAAGCATTAAGAAGGAGGAAACCCAGCGTTTGGTGATGTCCATGGGTTCCAGACTTAAGGCAGTGATTGCCTCCAAAGGATTCGCAACAAAATATTGAAATTAAATATATTTTGTTTGGGTTTGGTTTATTTGTCCAATTACTTTTTGACCTCCTAAAATGTGGAGTGTTTATAAAGAAATGTGTACAATTCCTACAATTTCTATCAGATATTTTTGTTCAAACCTTCAAATTAAACGTTACAATCTGCACTTGAATTCTGTTGTAGAGGTTTCATTTCAAATCCAATGTGGTGGCATGCAGAGCCCAACTCGCGAAAATTGTGTCACGGTCCAAATATTTCTGGACCTAACTGTATATGCATAACATTGTAAAAACAAATTGCTTTTGTTTTCTGTATGTAAAGACGTCAAAAGAAGTGTTCTCACTGTTCATCAGGTGGCTTTCACTTGTACACTACTAATTATTTCATACATTCAAGTAAAGTAAAAAATACCAGGCAGCAAAGCTGCTTAAAAAAAATGACTGCAGGGGCACCAAAAAGAGGGGCCTCTTAAAATACAATGTCAACTTTTTACTGAAAAATCTTTTGTTGGAAAAATTGGTGAGCACATCTTCTAAAAGACCTCTTGAGTATATATCCTTAGCATGGTTTCTTACTCACTACTCTCCAATGAACTCAGATTCTCTCCAGCTTTATTTTTGTTGTGGAGTCATAAACACAGATCTTAGGTGAGTGCAAAGAAACCAGAAGTTCTCGGTGGATGTTGTTCTGGGATGTTTTGTCACTTCGTAAATGAGTTGTTGCTGTCCTCTCTGAATAATTTTTGGCAAGTCAGCCACTCCTCGGAAGATTCACCTGTATTCCAAATTTATATTTATATTTTTAGACAATAGGTTTTACTTTGGTTCAATGACTTTGAAATTGATGTTTGAAAATGGAAACAGATCACTCCTTAATTTTTCAATTAACTTTTCGTATTTCATCTTCAATGTATTAGATTATATATATATATATATATATATATATATATATATATATATATATATATATATATATATGTATAGATAGATATAAATATATATATATATATATAAAAAAAATCTTTGGTAATAGAAAGTTTGTAGTCAAAAGTATGTTTATATTTATCCAATAAATAAGTAATTTATATCAATATGTATGTTCAAAATTATTGCAATATAGCATATCATTTTGGACAAAAGTCAGGTATTAGACCAAAAATGAATAGATGTAAATGAAAAAACAGCAATTTAGTTATATGTGGGTATTTTATTTCTACTTCTTCCATATGCCTCATACTTGATAGCTAAAAGCAGGACCTAACTGCTCATCCGTCAATGAGCCCGTACTGGTACCGGAAATAGGCCACTCAGTCACTTAGAGTATCTTGCCACTGCACAATTACTAACTGCTAACTCCCTCCTTTTCATCTTGGGCACTTGAAGGAGGAAAGAAGAGATGACTCTAACACATAGGCGAGCTTTGCACACTACAACATCGCAGGTGCGATGTCGGTGGGGTCAAATTGAAAATGACGTACTTCCGGCATCGCATGCGACGTCGTAGTGTGTAAAGCCTAGATGATACGATTAACAAGCGCAAAATCGTTGTAATCGTATCATCGGTGCAGCGTCGGCGTAATCCATAATTACGCTGATGCGACGGTCCGATGTTGTTCCTCGCTCCTGCGGCAGCACACATCACTGTGTGTGAAGCCGCAGGAGCGAGGAACATCTCCTACCGGCGTCACTGCGGCTTCCGTAGGATATGCGGAAGGAAGGAGGTGGGCGGGATGTTTACATCCCGCTCATCTCCGCCCCTCCGCTCCTATTGGCCGCCTGCCGTGTGACATCGCAGTGATGCTACACGACCCACCCCCTTAATAAGGTGGCGGGTCGCCGGCCAGAGCGACGGTCGCAGGACGGGTGAGTCCATGTGAAGCTGCCGTAGCGATAATATTCGCTACGGCAGCTATCACAAGGATATCGCTGCTGCGACGGGGTGGGGACTATCGCGTGCGACATCGCAGCATCGGCTTGCGATGTTGCAACGTGCAAAGCCCGCCATAGACTCAGCATCATCGCAAGCTGTGCACAGCCAGACTATGAGGATCAGGCTTATGATGCAACTTCTAAAGACTGAAGAGCAGCAGCATATTTACTGCCTTTACTACTACCACCTCCCCCAGTTCGGCTGGTAAAAGGACTTTTTGTTACTGTGTGCCAGAGGATATGTTAGGTGAAACAGCTCCTACCTTTGATTGACATGTTGAAATGGGGTAACTGAAGCAGGGCCCTCTAAGTTGACCCTCAAGCTAGGGATTCTGCGCTATCCCTTATCCTAGAGGTAAACTTGATGGTAGCTAGGTCTGGGCTGCCGGTATAACCCTAAGGGGTACTTTGCACGCTGCGACATCGCTAGCCGATTGTAGCGATGCCGAGCGCAATAGTCCCCGCCCCCGTCGCAGATGCGATATCTTGTGATAGCTGCGGTAGCGAACATTATCGCTACGGCAGCTTTACACGCACTTACCTGCCCTGCGACGTCGCTCTGGCCGGTGACCCGCCTCCTTCCTAAGGGGGCGGGTCGTGCGGCGTCACAGCGATGTCACACGGCAGGCGGCCAATAGAAGCGGAGGGGCAGAGATGAGCGGGACGTAAACATCCCACCCACCTCCTTCCTTCCTCATTGAAGGCGGGACGCAGGTAAGGAGATGTTCCTCGCTCCTGCGGCTTTGTACACAGCGATGTGTGCTGCCGCAGGAACGAGGAACAACATCGTACCTGTCGCTGCAGCGAAATTATGGAAATGACCGACACTACACAGATCACCGATTTTCAACGCTTTTGAGATCGTTTATCGGTGCTTCTAGGCTTTACACATTGCGACGTCGTTACTGGCGCCGGATGTGCGTCACTTTCGATTTGACCCCGATGAGATCGCAGTAGCGATGTCGCAACGTGCAAAGTACCCCTAACTCCTGTCTGAAACCAGATCTAACATCCCCTCTCCCCCACTACAGGAGAGGGTCAGGACTGGAGAAGCAAACCCCACAAAAAACACAGACATGGGAAGAACTAAAACACGCAATTAGCCACAGGGAATAGTCAACACAAACACAGGAGGAAATAAAACACAAGGAATAAATAAATTAATAAATTAACAGTGGGGATATTTCCACACCACACAGGTAAGCACACCACAGATCACCAGGCTCTGAATCACTACAATAGAATCGGTGCCAGATCCAGTACCTTATAAAGAGTGAAGGCAGCTTTGAATAGTCATTAGCAGCCTGAGCTCTTAGCAACAGTTCACAAGCCAACAGGAATTAACTCCTGCTGGACTGGAGACCAGGGAAGATAAAAACAGCCGATGTCCAGACAGGCTGAACAACTGAGATCTCAGGCTGCTTGTCAAACTCTGTGGTGTGAACAGTTAGACACCGCAATGATAACCCCCAAGTACAAATGTCGCGGGCGGAGGAGGGGACGCTGTGCTCACCCACTGCTCGGGTCCGGCTGCTGCTGCTCGATGGTGGCTCGAGCGATCGGCCGGATCCCGGGGACTCGAGCGGCGCTCCTCGCCCGTGAGTGAAAGGGGGTGGTTTGGTTTAGGGATATTGTCCGTGACGCCACCCACGGTTGTGGTGAGGTTGTGATACCACCGCTGCTCTGGACGGGGATCCCGGGAGCGGTGACAGGGAGCAGCTTGGATGTTGTTTCTCCCCTCCGTGGGTTGGGGGGTTGGTTGTCCCGGGGCCCGGTGAGGGTTAGGGATGGCAGGCGGGTTACGGGGCCTGGTGAGGTGCAGGGTCGCGGGGGCAGCGCTGTGCCGCACGGCACGATGGTACTCACTCAGCCAATGATGAATGCAAAGTCTCCGGTAAAACAAACGGCTGGATGGACGGGTCCCACAGACGGCTGCGGTAGCTCTCCCGGTAGGTTGGTGATGACTGCCTTTCCCTGCACCTGTGTTGTGTTCACGGTTCCAATGGCTTCCCACCGGTAACCCGCTCCCCAGCTTGGATGGATGCTGAGGGAGCCCCTTTTGCCCGCAGGCTCTGGCCCTGGGAACTGTAGCCTTGGTGGTGACTGTGTTTCCCCTTCACGGTGTGAGCTGTTGCTTTCAATCGGGTCTTGACTGCTGGGAAACCCCGGAGGTTCCCTTCGCTAACGGATTTGACCGGTTTTACGGCGACTCCCAGCCTGGTCGGAGTCCGTAAGCCCTGCCGAATGGTGCTGGCCTCTCTTTGTTCCCCGATCCGGTACCGTCGGGCCACCGCCCATCCCCGGTCCTTACGGTTCTCTCCAATCAGCCGCTCCTGCAGACAGTCACCACCGTCTGCCAACCTTGCTGTATGTGCCTGGGCCACGCACCCGGACACGGTCAGTCTCCTCTACTGCCACTTCACTCTCCAACTCCAAAACTGATCTAATCTGACTCCTTTTCCCGCCTCCAGGACTGTGAACTCCTCAGTGGGCGGGGCCAACCACCTGGCCCACCCCCTGGTGTGGACATCAGCCCCTGGAGGGAGGCAACAAGGATTTGTGTTTGACCTAGATGTGCCTAGCCGGGGTGTGGGGTGTGTTGTTGTAGTACCTGTGACGACCTGGCTTGTCCAGGGCACCACATTCCCCCTTAGTAAAATGCAGTCCGTCCGCGAGCTGCCCGTCCATCACCGGTTTTATTTTTGGTTAACTGTAGAAAAGGGGTAAAACATATAAAACATTAAAACAAGCATTACTGTATAAACTTCCCTTAACGGGAGGCAAGGTTCTTAAACATTGCAAATGGTAACGGCTTCCGCTCTTCTCCCACCCAAACAACCTGGCCCTGATGCTGCCCCTAAGAAGTGGGCAGCACCCCTTGCCCCAGTCCATCACCAGGCTGCCCAAGCGGGTAAGGTCTCTTTCAGGGGACCCGCGTCCATGGGGACCCCTGAACCCCCGGAGGATCGCCACCGGTTACGGTAGTGGCGGGCCTGGGCCATCCATTTCCTCCAGGCCCATCCTCCCAAATCTGCCTCTGGAGGCGGTAACGGTTTCAAGCCAACATTTATTTACATCCCACTAGTTTGTGGTTGCCCTGCAAGTTCTCGGGCCTGTCCGTAAGAAGTTCCTTACGCAACGGTTGCAGGAAGTCCCCACGGGGACTGGTTGCCGGCAACGGCCGGTTTAATCAAAGTGCCAATCTGGTTACATCTTCATGTGATTCACTCTTATCATTCACAACTTTTAAACTGGTGGCCCCAACGGGGACAACTTGCAGCGGGGCCCCACTGCCATCACTCTGACTCTTCCGCTGAGGTGGCCTCATCCTCTGCTACTAACATTTCGAACATGCAGTGACAGGCCTGTTGGGAGAGAGGTGCCCAGTATCCATTTCCACCGGTGCGCGGACTATAGAAAACCACCGGCCCTCCTTCGTAGCAGCGACGCTCACTCGCCTTCTCGAACTCAGAGGTGGGCTCGGCGCCGGGGCCGGAGTCATTATCAACTGTCCCTGCGCCAGGCGGGTTGCCGCCAGCCGCCGCAGTCTCCAGGTTTCCGGCATTCAGCACGTCAGGTTCTACTGTGGTAGCACGGGGCAGCAGGTCAGGTTGGTCAATACTGAGGCTCCCCATGGGTAATGGCAGGGATGATATGAGGGCCGAGACTGGGCCGGGCCCCCCAGCCGCAGTGGCCGGTCCTGGTAGGACATGGGGGCGTGGGTCACCCGTCGGCTCCGTCACATCTGCTCCCATTCCATACATCGGGGCAGTCGCAACCAGCATTTCTACCTCATTGGTCCACTGCTCCACCATGAGGTATATCTGATTCTGCTGGCGTTGGTTGAATTCAATTACTCTGGCCTTCATCCACGCCACGGTCCCGGGCTCGGGCACAGCACCTGGTGCGATCCTTGCCGGGGCCTCTGATACATCTTTGTTAAGGGGCCGCGGCCTCGGCGGCTCCCAGAGGAACGGTTCAAGGCGGCCCCGAGCGTCTGCAGCCGGACGGTCCGCCGGTGCGGATTGGCAGGGTACCGCTACCGGTGGGACGGGTAGCGGGCCTAGTGGCGGGGCAGCAGCGACTAACGCGGGTAGTGGGGGAGGCAGCTGGGTGAGCGGGTGCAGGCCGGGCCCCTCAGCCGCAGTGGCCGATCCCTCGGGAACACAGGGGCGTGGGTTTCTTACCCGCTCCTCCAAATCTTCCTCCACCTCGCGTCTCCACATAGCAGCCACCACGTCTGCCATGTCGGCCTCCCACTCCTCCAGGAGGAGCTGCATGCGGGCCTGCAGACGATTACTCAGCGGGGCGGTCCGGTCCTTCACCCACGCCGCGGTGCCTGACGCGGGGACTACAGGGTTGTTGGTTGGGCTGTGCATCTCTGCCATGGTGCTTTCCAGGAACCCAGTATGGCCGCAGAGTCCTGGCGTCCCTGTTTTTATAGCCGCGGGCTACATGCGGCCAGACGCCATCCGTCACCCCCTTAGTCTTTTTTCCGGTTCCTCCTCTACAGGGGCGGGATTTCGGTTTTCGCGCCTCCACTGCTCGGAAAGTCGCTCGAGCGGGGACTTTTCGCGCCCAAAATGGCGGCTTCTCAAAATTTTCGGCCAGACGCCTCCGGCGGTCACAAGGCACACCTCTACCAGACGGTAAGATCCTGTTCGTGACGCCAAGTTGTCGCGGGCGGAGGAGGGGACGCTGCGCTCACCCACTGCTCGGGTCCGGCTGCTGCTGCTCGGTGGTGGCTTGAGCAATGGGCCGGATCCCGGGGACTCGAGCGGCGCTCCTCGCCCGTGAGTGAAAGGGGGTGGTTTGGTTTAGGGATATTGTCCGTGACGCCACCCACGGTTGTGGTGAGGTTGTGACACCACCGCTGCTCTGGACGGGATCCCGGGAGCGGTGACAGGGAGCAGCTTGGATGTTGTTTCTCCCCTCCGTGGGTAGGGGGGTTGGTTGTCCCGGGGCCCGGTGAGGGTTAGGGATGGCAGGCGGGTCACGGGGCCTGGTGAGGTGCAGGGTCGCGGGGGCAGCGCTGTGCCGCACGGCACGGTGGTACTCACTCAGCCAATGATGAATGCAAAGTCTCCGGTAAAAGAAACGGCTGGATGGACGGGTCCCACAAATGGCTGCGGAAGCTCTCCCAGTAGGTTGGTGATGACTGCCTTTCCCTGCACCTGTGTTGTGTTCACGGTTCCAATGGCTTCCCACCGGTAACCCGCTCCCCAGCGTGGATGGATGCTGAGGGAGCCCCTTTTGCCCGCAGGCTCTGGCCCTGAGAACTGTAGCCTTGGCGGTGACTGTGTTTCCCCTTCACGGTGTGAGCTGTTGCCTTCAATCGGGTCTTGACTGCTGGGAAACCCCGGAGGTTCCTTTCGCTAACAGATTTGACCGGTTTTACGGTGACTCCCAACCTAGTCGGAGTCCGTAAGCCCTGCCGAATGGTGCTAGCCTCTCTTTGTTCCCCGATCCAGTACCGTCGGGCCACCGCCCGTCCCCGGTCCTTACGGTTCACTCCAATCAGCCGCTCCTGCAGACGGTCACCACCGTCTGCCAACCTTGCTGTATGTGCCCGGGCCACGCACCCGGACATGGTCAGTCTCATCTACTGCCCCTGGAGGGAGGCAACAAGGATTTGTGTTTGACCTAGATGTGCCTAGCCGGGGTGTGGGGTGTGTTGTTGTAGTACCTGTGACGACCTGGCTTGTCCAGGGCGCCACACAAAGCCGAACACCACATGACACTGATATGCTGCTCCCATCTAACTACACATGATCTTATCAACCTTCTGTGTATATAGAAGCTATTTGTACAAGACATTGGGTTTATACCTTTCATTGACACTCTGTAAATGAGTGAGAAAACAATGGGGTTCATTCATGAAAGACTTTACACCAGAATACTTGCATCAAATGCTTAGAAAAGTCGTAACTAGAGATAAGCGAACTTTCCTGCCAAACTCTACAATATGAACAGAACCTGGAGTCACCATGACACCTAGTGAGTGAGGGGCAGAACACCGCAAAACAGTGGTTCAGGTCAAGTCTGGTGCCAGAACAGAACTTTATCTAAAATCCGGCTGAACCAGCCGTATCAAACTTCCATAGGTTCGCTCTTCTCTAACCAGTATATATCACCTGCAAACACTATTCTGGCATTTTGAAAGCTATTTACATAAGTTATAAGATTTAAGCCTTTTACTGCCTACCTAAACACATTGGGTTAATTAAGACTGATGTTGCACACGTCAGTCTTAAAAAAAAGCTCACTGCTGTATGATGTGCCAAATTCATTAGAGGTGCAACATACTATTATTACAACATACTATTATTACCTTCAGTGTGAGCCATTCAAACGCTGCTAGCTGCTTGCACTCTGCAAGCATTGATTGTACCCGAGCACAGTGGTGCTCACGCAAGTGGTGTTCATACATAAAGCACCTGTACTTCCAATCCAAATTCAGTTTTTTTCTAACACCGAACCTCAGTTTGCCCATCTCTACTGACGAGTCATAAAGTAGGGATGGGCGAACCCAGACTGTAAAAGCCCAGATGCAAACTGGTAACCTAGTATGTGTGCACAAGGGTGACCGCAAAAAATCGATGTCGGAATTTTGTCCGTCTGGACCCCACAAAACGATTCCCCGTTCCAGATATTGAGATAGCCAAAATTTGAGCTCGATCAAACGACGTTAACCCATGCCGCTCGTCGCTCAAAGTTTGAAAAAATCCAAATTTTTGGCCAAAAAGCTGACATATGGAGCCATAACTCCAGAACGGTAAATAATAAAAACACACTTAATATCTCAAAAGAAAGCTAATGTTGTTCTTCAAAATTTATATTTTATACATAATTGTTGTTATTTTAAGTCAAACTGAGTTACAACAGCTTTTAGCCCCAAGAACGTGACCTGGTACCACTAGGAGCATACTTTGTATATTTTGTTATTAAGGGATAAATTTTGGGTTTTTTTTTTGTATATTTTTGAGTTTAAAGTAGAAATATAACAAAAAAACAAGTAATACTGATAAGTCTAATGACATTTTTTATTTTAAAATATAAAAATGAGGTATATAATACATATAGAACAGACACATAAAAGATACAGACGTAGTACCTACATGAGTTAATAATTTTACATAGTTATTAGTGATGAGCGAGTACTAAAAAGCTCGGGTGCTCAAAGCTCGGGCCGAGCCTCCCAAGATACTCGTGTACTCGGGCCGAGCAACGAGCCCAATGTTATCCTATGGGAGACCCGAGTATTTTTGTGAAATGACCCCCCGGCAGCATGTAGAAACCCTAAAAATGTCACAAAAGTCTCAGAAGAGTGCTCAAATGACATGGCAACAGCATGGGGAAGACCCCTTGAAGCATTTATCACTCAAAAGTCACAGCTGTGAACAATTTTGTCCGCGTTTCACGCCATTTTTACAGACTCACCAGAAAACCTTCCAAAATGACCCCAAAATGATTTTTCATGGCAGAAATGTTAAGGGCACATACCCAATAGTGAGATAGAGCTGGTGTATGTTACTTTTTGAGATTAATACATGAAAGATTTTACGTGAAAACATTGTGTGGCACTCCGATGTCCCTGAGAAGAGACGTACATGAAGGCCTCTTGAGTCTAATGTGCCCATTTTGAGGAAGTGACTGAGTCTTTGTAGTATTTTCCTTTGCCAGGGCAGTCCAAAATTGTGAGGTTTACCAATGCCCCTGCATACAGATGTGCATGAGGGCCTGTAAACCTGAAGTGCCCATTGTAAGGAAGTGGGTCTATTTTAGTATAGCCCTTAGCCAGGGCAGCCAAAAATTGGGAGGCTCCACGTTGTCCCTGGATAGAGACGTGCATGATGGCCTGTAAACCTGAAGTGCCCATTGTAAGGAAGTGGGTCTATTGTAGTATAGCCCTTAGGCAGGGCAGCCAAAAATTGGGAGGCTCCACATTGTCCCTGGATAGAGACGTGCATGATGGCCTGTAAACCTGAAGTGCCCATTGTAAGGAAGTGGGTCTATTGTAGTATAGCCCTTAGGCAGGGCAGCCAAAAATTGGGAGGCTCCACATTGTCCCTGGGTAGAGACGTGCATGAGGGCCTCAAAACATTAAGTGTCCATTGTCAGGAAGTGGGTGTATTATAGTATAGCCCTTAGGCAGGGCAGCCAAAAATTGGGAGGCTCCACGTTGTCCCTGGGTAGAGACGTGCATGAGGGCCTCAAAACATTAAGTGTCCATTGTCAGGAAGTGGGTGTATTATAGTATAGCCCTTAGGCAGGGCAGCCAAAAATTGGGAGGCTCCACATTGTCCCTGGGTAGAGACGTGCATGATGGCCTGTAAACCTGAAGTGCCCATTGTAAGGAAGTGGGTCTATTGTAGTATAGCCCTTAGGCAGGGCAGCCAAAAATTGGGAGGCTCCACATTGTCCCTGGGTAGAGACGTGCATGAGGGCCTCAAAACATTGTTCCCATTGCAAAGGAGCGGGTCTCCTGTCGTTGTAATGTCCATTCTGCAAAGAATGGGCGAAAAAATTTACCACTGGGGGTATACCTGAAACAAAGGCCTAAGTATTGCAATTTGTAACGGTCATCATCATGGTGGCGCATGAGGAGAAGGAGGAGCAGTCCAGCGATTATCCAAAGTCCAGAAGTGTGTACCCATGGGTGACTGGAGGTACATGGCAAACTTTAAATTCCGCTCTCATTTGCTGGTGGTGTGGTGAAGTCTGGCCCAATCCAACCCTTGTTCATCTTGATCAGAGTCAGCCTGTCAGCATTTTCAGTTGACAGGCGGGTGCGTTTATCTGTAATGATTCCACCTGCGGCACTAAAAACACGCTCTGACAAAACGCTAGCAGCAGGGCAGGCCAGGACTTCCAAGGCGTAGAGAGCCAATTCATGCCACGTGTCCAGCTTGGATACCCAATAATTGTAAGGCACAGAGGAATGTCGGAGTACAGTTGTTCGATCTGCAAGGTACTCCTTCAGCATCTGGGCAAACTTAGGATTTCTTGTGGCACTACCCCGCACCTCAGGGGCTGTGGTACGTGAGGGGCTGAGAAAACTGTCCCACATCTTAAAGACTGTTCCCCTACCTCTGGCGGATTGGACTTGTGCCTCTCTCGGCTGTACGCCTCGGTTGTCCACTGATTCCTGACCTATGCCGCTAGCGTTTTGTGAGGGGAATGCTTTGCCTACTTCCGTGACTATGGCCTTCCGGAACTGCTGCATTTTGGTTGACCTCTCCTCCACGGGAATAAGAGACAAAAAGTTCTCCTTGTAGCGTGGGTCTAACAGTGTTACCAACCAGTAATGATTGTCGGCCAAGATGTTCTTAACGCGAGGGTCACGAGACAGGCAGCTTACCATAAAGTCAGCCATGTGCGCCAGACTCTTAACAGCCAGGACTTCAGTAGCCTGACCAACAAGATGACTGAACATGCTGTCCTCCTCCTCCTCCTCCTCCTCCTCCTCATCTACCCTGTCCTCTGGCCAGCCACGCTGAACCGAGGATATGACTGGTGTGCATGTCATATCCTCAATTTGGCCGGAGAGTTGCTCCATGTCTTCATCCTCCTCCTCGTCATAGTCCTCCACTGCACGTTGTGATGAGACGAGGCTGGGCTGTGTGACTATGGCCTTCCGGAACTGCTGCATTTTGGTTGACCTCTCCTCCACGGGAATAAGAGACAAAAAGTTCTCCTTGTAGCGTGGGTCTAACAGTGTTACCAACCAGTAATGATTGTCGGCCAAGATGTTCTTAACGCGAGGGTCACGAGACAGGCAGCTTACCATAAAGTCAGCCATGTGCGCCAGACTCTTAACAGCCAGGACTTCAGTAGCCTGACCAACAAGATGACTGAACATGCTGTCGTCCTCCTCCTCCTCCTCCTCCTCCTCATCTACCCTGTCCTCTGGCCAGCCACGCTGAACCGAGGATATGACTGGTGTGCATGTCATATCCTCAATTTGGCCGGAGAGTTGCTCCATGTCTTCATCCTCCTCCTCGTCATAGTCCTCCACTGCACGTTGTGATGAGACGAGGCTGGGCTGTGTGTTATCACCCACACCCACTACTGTTTCTTGCTGCAACTCATCGCGCTCCGCCTGCAATGCATCATGTTTGTTTTTCAGCAGAGACCGTTTTAGAAGGCAGAGTAGCGGTATGGTGACGCTAATAATGGCGTCATCACCACTCACCATCTTGGTGGAGTCCTCAAAGTTTTGGAGGATGGTACATAGGTCTGACATCCATCTCTACTCCTCAGGTGTTATGTGTGGAGTTTGACCCATTTCCCGACGGCTTAGGTGATGCAGGTACTCAACAACTGCCCTCTTCTGCTCACATATCCTGACCAACATGTGCAGAGTTGAATTCCAACGCGTGGGGACATCACACACCAGTCTGTGAGCCGGAAGATGCAAACTGCGCTGAAAGCCGGCAAGGCCGGCTGAAGCAGTAGGTGACTTTCGAAAATGTGCAGACAGGCGGCGAACTTTTACCAGCAGATCAGACAGCTCTGGGTATGACTTTAGAAACCGCTGAACCACGAGGTTGAGCACATGGGCCACGCATGGAACATGTGTCAGCTGGCCTCGCCTCAAAGCCGCCACCAGGTTCCGGCCATTGTCACACACGACCTTTCCTGGCTTTAGGTTCAGAGGTGTGAGCCAGTGATCTGCCTGCTGTTTCAGAGCTGTCCATAGCTCTTCTGCATTGTGGGGTTTGTCACCTATGCAGATTAGCTTCAGCACAGCCTGTTGCCGCTTCGCCGAGGCAGTGCTGCAGTGCTTCCAGCTTGTGACTGGTGTGGAGGGTACAGTGGATGAGGATGCGCAGGAGGAGGAGGAGGCTGAAGAGCATGACATTCCGGAGCTGTAGAGTGTGGGTGAAACACTGACTGAGGTAGGGCCTGCAAACCTTGGTGTGGGAAGGACGTGTTCCGTCCCTCGCTCAGACTGGGTCCCAGCTTCCACAATATTAACCCAGTGTGCCGTCAACGAGATGTAGCGGCCTTGCCCACAAGCACTTGTCCACGTGTCTGTGGTTAGGTGGACCTTGGGTGAAACAGCGTTTTTCAGGGCACGTGTGATGTTTTGTGACACGTGGTTATGCAACGCGGGGACGGCACACCGGGAGAAATAGTGGCGGCTGGGGACCGAGTAACGTGGGACAGCTGCCGCCATCAGGTCACGGAATGCTTCTGTCTCCACCAGCCTAAAAGGCAACATTTCCAGCGCAAGCAGTCGCGAAATGTTAGCATTTAGAACTGTGGCATGTGGGGTGTTGGCAGTGTATTTGCGCCTGCGTTCAAAGGTTTGCTGAATGGATAACAGAACGCTGCGCTGGGACAAGGACGTGCTTGATGATGGTGTTCTTTCTGCGTAGGCAACTGCAGGTGCAGGAGTGGAGGAGGCTTGTTCGCAGGCAGCATGGACAGGGGATTGGCTCGCATGCACAACCAGCGAAGACGTAGCAGTGACATCAGCAAGCACTGCTCCTCGACTCTGTTGTACTTTCCACAAAGTCGGGTGCTTGGCTGACATGTGCCTGATCATGCTGGTGGTGGTCAGGCTGCTAGTTTTGGTACCCCTGCTGATGCTGGCACGGCAGGTGTTGCAAATGGCCTTTTTTGAATCATCTGGATCCAACTTAAAAAACTGCCAGACTCGGGAAGACCTAACATTTGTACAGGCACCTTGTGTCGTCGTGTTGTTCCGGGGAACGGTTGCCTGACTTCTGCCTGGGGCCACCACCCTGCTTCTTACTGCCTGTTGTGATGCTACGCCTCCCTCCCCCTGTGCACTGCTGTCCTCGCTCTGCGTATCCTCCTGCCAGGTTGGGTCAGTTACTGGATCATCCACCACGTCGTCTTCCTCTTCCGCACCCTGCTCCTCCTCCTGACTTCCTGACAATTGTGTCTCATCATCGTCCACCACTTGTTGAGACACGTTGCCAACTTCGTGAGAATGTGGCTGCTCAAATATTTGGCCATCTGTACAGACGATCTCCTCATGACCCACTTCAATATGAGCTGGCGAGAGGCCAGAATGTGTGAATGGAAACGTGAACAGCTCTTCCGAGTGTCCAAGTGTGGGATCATTAATGTCCGAGGAGGACGTGTACTCAGCCTGGTGGTAGGAAGGAGGATCAGGTTCAGAAATGTGCGGTGCAGTATCACGGCTACTGACACTTGACCGTGTGGAAGACAGAGTGTTTGTGGTGGTGCCAATCTGACTGGAAGCATTATCTGCTATCCAACTAACAACCTGTTGACACTGGTCTTGGTTCAAGAGCGGTGTACTGCTGCGGTCCCCAAGAATTTGGGACAGGACGTGCGAGCGACTAGATGTGGCCCTTTGTTGTGGCGAAATTAGAGCTTGCCCACGACCTCGGCCTCTGCCTGCACCACCATCACGTCCACTTCCTTGTTCCTTGCCAATGCCCTTGCGCATTTTGCAATGCTGTGCACTGCTGACGTGTATATTCACTACTTGTGCGTTATATCAAAGTTTCTGGAAATTGCACACAAGTGCACCTGTACGCTGCCACCAACAGGCACACACGTGCGGTTTTAAAAACCAAGCACGGACGCAATAAGAACCTAACAGGTTTTTTTGGGGAGCGACAATTACAGACAAGTCAGACACTATCTGGACTGTTTTACACTGTGTACACCAGCCCCAGATATGATGAAGGCTGGTATACGGTCACCACTACCCTGCCTGCCTGCCTGCCTGTATACTGGTACAATAGTCCTGACAAGGACTCTTTTGGTCACTAGCCTGTATTCAGACCTGGCTATACCCTGCCTGTATATAGCAACAATAGTCCTGAGAAGGACTCTGCTACTGTACTCCGACCTGGCTATACCCTGCCTGCCTGTATACAACTAGAATAGTCCTGAGAAGGACTTTTGGTCACACTGTTTGCAGCCCTGCAACTGAAAAAGCTATAAAGGGCCGCAAAGCTTTCCCTGAATCAGCGACACTCTCCCTGCACTCACTGTCTGGATAGCTGTGAGCAGAGCACAGCGCACCGGCCGATATAAAGGCTCGGTCACGCTGTGCAGGCCGGCCAATCACTGCAATTCCACAACTAACAGGGCTGTGGCATTGCAGTGGTCTGCCAGCCAATCCCTGCATGAGGGCTGGCTCTCAAAAGAGCGCCAACATGCAGAAATGAAGACCACGAGTACAGCACGAGTATCGCGAGATTACTCGGTCCCCGCCGAGCAGCCCGAGTACAGCGATACTCGTGCGAGTACCGAGTAGTTACAAGCATGCTCGCTCATCACTAATAGTTATCTAATCTATTCTAGAGCTTTTGTTAAAGTAGTTTTCGAAAGTCAGAATATAATGCTCGGCATTTGCTTACAACTTGCAGGACATATTGCTTTTGTTCATCTTTTGTCAGAAGGTCGTTAAAGTCGGTTATTAATTTAACACCACGCTCAGCCATATCATTAACTACTCTTAATGTTTTGACAATTTTCAATCCTTCTTGGAAGTCATTATTTTGAGGCCAGGTGTTTGGATTTTGTCTTAGGAATGAAGTTGAGAGCGTTTCGTGGTTCTCCAGTTCGCGGTTCGAGTGATTTTGGGGGCTGTTCTAGATCGAACCAGAACTCGAGCTTTTTGCTAAAGCTCGATAGTTCTACTTACGTTCGAGAAGGTGCTGCTCCTGTCTCCGATACTGCTGTGTACGCTCTACACACAGCGATATACAGAATAGGGATCGAAGTTTCTTTTGGCCCTTGTAAGGGCTAATAACAGCAGGCTCAGAGCCATAGGTGACAGTCAGGTACAGATTTTAACAGCTACAGATAAGAGCGTCTGTGTAGCTAAGGTCAGGAACTTCCTCGCTGCATTTCACCATTAGGAGGGATAAAAAGTGAGGCTTCCTTTCCTCTACACAGACCCACAACCCTGCCACTGTACCCTCCAGCCCTTTGCATACTCAAACTCATTGTTACTAAGCCATTATACTAGCAAACACTGAGGAAACTTAGTGGCATCCTAAAAGTGGCTGTTTAACTTCCATTATTGTCCCACTGGTGCAAAGCTATTTGCAGCACCACTGCATTGCACACTCAAGTTCATTGTTACTAAGCCATTATACTAGCAAACACTGAGGAAACTTAGTGGCATACTAAAAGTGGCTGTTGTACTCCATTAGTGTCCCACTAGTGCAAATCTATTTGCAGCACCACTGCATTGCACACTCAAACTCATTGTTACTAAGCCATTATACTAGCAAACACTGAGTAAACTTAGTGGCATCCTAAAAGTGGCTGTTGGACTTCCATTAGTGTCCCACGAGTGCAAATCTATTTGCAGCACCACTTCATTACACACTCAAACTCATTGTTACTAAGCCATTATACTAGCAAACACTGAGTAAACTTAGTGGCATCCTAAAAGTGGCTGTTGGACTTCCATTATTGTCCCACTGGTAAAAAGCTGTTTGCGGCACCACTGCATTGCACACTCAAACTCATTGTTACTAAGCCATTATACTAGCAAACAGTGATTAAACTTAGTGGCATCCTAAAAGTGGCTGTTGTACTCCATTAGTGTCCCACTAGTGCAAATCTATTTGCAGCACCACTGCATTGCACACTAAACTCATTGTTACTAAGCCATTATACTAGCAAACTCAGAGTAAACTTAGTGGCATCCTAAAAGTGGCTGTTGGACTTCCATTATTGTCATTATTGTCCCACTGGTGCAAAGCTATTTGCAGCACCACTGCATTGCACACTCAAGTTCATTGTTACTAAGCCATTATACTAGCAAACACTAAGGAAACTTAGTGGCATCCTAAAAGTGGCTGTTGTACTCCATTTGTGCCCCACTGGTGCCAAGCTATTTGCAGCACCACAGCATTGCAGACTCAAACTCATTTTTACTTAGCCATTATACTAGCAAACACTAAGGAAACTTAGTGGCATCCTAAAAGTGGCTGTTGTACTCCATTTGTGCCCCAGTGGTGCCAAGCTATTTGCAGCACCACTGCATTGCAGACTCAAACTCATTGTTACTAAGCCATTGTGTTACGAGGGGGACCCGGGGAAGCGTGCCAAGATGGGAAATGGACAGCTTCCGCCGGTCAAGGTCCACTGTGCGGTGTAAGGGACCGCCGCTATGGTGGGTGAAGAGTGAGCGGGTTGCTGCTAGCGATCGTCTGGAATTGTCACAGACGATCTATGTACACCAATCTGCCCTAACCCGTGAGGGTTGTATGGCACGGATCTCACGGCTCGGTGTACCTGTTGCACGGGGAAGCACAGAGGTGCCCACGCACGTGTGCCAGTGGAAGTCACGAGAATATGGTACGAGGGTAGCACAGAGGTGCCCACGCACGTGTGCTTTAAATAACCAGGTGAGTCCGGTGGAGACTTGAGGAGCTCACCTGGGACAGGAACACGGTCTGTTGAAGGGGATACTGCCGGAGCAGCAAGGCAGGAACACGGCCTGCAAACCAGGGGCTGCCTAAGCAGCAAGGGCCAAGCCCACATAAGACAGTAATGCCTGAGCAGTGGCGTGGCAGCACGCTGCCAGACATCCAAACATAGAAGGACGGTCGCGCGCCGCCATGATGGCAGGAGGAGCTTTTAAGGAGGTGTCGTTCCACCCAAGGGCGGGCGCGAGGCGGAGATGACGGACTTGACCCAATCAGGGTCCACGACGTCCCAGCCTGGCCAGTCAGGATTCACCACGTCACCAGCCTTGTCATCAAGCCGTGTGACGTCAGTGGGCGAATCAGAACCCACCACGCATTGCACATGCTCACCCTCCTGCCTCTGGGAAATAGAGGCGGGATCCTCGGTCTCACAATGTGCAGAGATAACGGAAGTCTCACTGCTTCCCTGACCAGTAAACCTCTGCACATTGCGCAGCCTCGCAGACCTTCGGGGCCGCTGAGCAGGAGGGTCTGCGGCAGGCCAGGAATGGGAGACCGCTTCACCCCTTGTAACAGGAGAACCACTAGGTGTCACCCTTCTGCTGCCTCTCTGAGAAGGTATCTCCTGCACACTGCGCAATCTGGCAGACCTTCGGCGCTGCTGAGCAGGAGCGCTCGTGGCAGGCAAGGAATGGGAGACTGCCTCAGTCCTTGCCTCAGGAGAGCCACGAGATGTAACATTACCCCCCCGTCTAGGCCCCCCCCTGTCCGTGCTCGAAGGCCGCTATCAAACCCGGGGCGCGGATATGATCCTCCAACTCCCAGGATCTATGCTCCGGACCACGGCTGGCCCACTCCACGAGGTAGTACCTCTTGCCCTGTATGACTTTTGTCTCCACAAGTTTTGCCACCTCAGGGTCGTCGGACGGGGAGTCGGTTTGAGCCGGCAGGGACCCCGAGAATTTATTAAGTCGTACGGGTTTCAGGAGGGACACGTGAAAGTTGTTGGCTATAGCCCAGCGTGGTGGGAGCTGGAGTCGATATGCCACCGGGTTTACCTGCTGTAGTACTTTAAACGGACCCAGATACCTAGGGGCGAATTTGGCTGCCTGTACCCGTAGGTTAACATTCTTAGAGGACAGCCATACTAGGTCACCAGGGGCGAAGGATGGTGCAGGGCGGCGGCGAACATCAGCCGTTGTCACCATCTGGTCTTTAGCCCTTTTAAGAGCCTCTTGGGTGTTATCCCAGATCTCCCGGGCCTTGGTCGCCCAATCCTCCACTCTAGTATCGGGTGACGTAATAGGCATCGGAACCGGGATTCTGGGATGTTGTCAGTTATTGAGTAGGAACGGAGTCTGGCCAGAGGATTCATGGACCGAATTGTTAATGGCAAATTCGGCCCAAGGAAGGAGGTTAGCCCAGTTGTCGTGGTGCGCGGAGATAAAATGGCGGAGGTAAGTTACTAAGGTCTGATTAGTCCTCTCCACTAGTCCATTGGTCTCGGGATGGTATGCGGAGGAGATGTTCAGCTCTATCTGCAGGAGCTTACAGAGCTCTCTCCAGAAGCGAGACGCGAACTGGGGACCCCGGTCGCTCACCACCTTGTCAGGCATGCCATGCAACCTAAATACATGCCGAATGAACAAGGTGGCGAGAGCACGTGACGTCGGGAGTCGTGGGAGAGGCACCAAGTGGACCATTTTAGAGAAGTGGTCCGTGATGACCCATACGACCCTGTGCCCTGCTGACTTGGGCAGATCTCCCAGGAAGTCCATCCCTACCCCTTCCCAGGGACGATCCGGCACTGGCAGTGGGTGAAGAAGACCTGCCGGTCTCTGCCGGGACGGCTTATTCCGAGCACACAACATACAGGCTCCCACATACTCCTGTATGTCCTGGGGTAGTCTCGGCCACCAATAATACCTGGTCACCAGGTCTCTGGTCCTTTTGACCCCGAAGTGACCCCCAACCTTGGAGGCATGGGCCCACGATAGCACCTCGTTCCGTAGTTCAGGGGGAACGAGGGTCTTGCCAGGTGGCACCTGGTCCAAAGAAGTGGGAGTGACCATCCTCAAGCTGTCCGGGGGTAGTATAAGACGAGGCTCCTCCTCGTCCTCCTCCAACACAACCATACAACGTGACAAGGCATCGGCCCGTACGTTCTTCTCACCGGCCAGGTGGCGGATAATAAAGCGGAACCGGGAGAAGAATAAAGACCAACGGGCCTGCCTCGGGTTCAGGCGTTGTGCTGTCTGGAGGTATGTGAGGTTTTTGTGGTCAGAAAATACCTCAAAAGGATGCTTCGCACCCTCCAGGAGATGCCGCCATTCCTGGAATGCTAGTTTCATCGCCAGTAACTCCCTATGCCCTATGGAGTAGTTCCTCTCGGCCGGAGAAAAGGTCTTGGAGAAAAAGAAACACGGATGCTTCCTTCCTCGTTCGTTTTTCTGGTACAGGACTGCACCTGCACCGACCGAAGAGGTGTCTACCTCCAGTAGGAAGGGTTTGGAGATGTCTGGACGATGAAGAATGGGAGCTCTGGAGAAGTATGTTTTGAGAGTGTGAAATGCCTCTACGGTTTCCCGTGTCCATGCTTTGGGATTAGCGCCCTTGCGGGTAAGGGCAATGATGGGTGCTGCCACCGTCGAGAAGTTGGGAATGAACTGGCGATAATAATTGATAAACCCCAGGAATCGCTGGATCGCCTTCAGCGAGCAGGGCTCAGGCCAGTTCATCACTGTCTCCAACTTCCCCGGATCCATTGCTAACCCCTGACTGGACACTATATACCCCAGGAACGGCAAGGATTCCCGTTCAAAAACACACTTTTGCAGCTTAGCATATAACGAATGGGTGCGGAGCCTCTTAAGTACTCGGATGACATCCCTCCGATGGGTGGTAAGATCGGGGGAGAAGATAAGAATGTCATCCAGGTATGCAACCACGGAAAGATACAAATCCCGGAAAATGTCATTCACAAAGTCTTGAAATACGGCGGGGGCATTGCAGAGTCCGAAGGGCATTACTAGATACTCGTAGTGACCGTCCCTGGTGTTAAAGGCGGTCTTCCACTCATCGCCCTTTCGGACTCGCACTAGATTATACGCCCCGCGTAGATCCAGCTTTGTGAAGACCTTTGCCCCGCGGAATCGATCAAATAGCTCAGTAATGAGGGGCAAAGGGTATTTGTTCTTGATCGTGATTGCATTTAATCCCCTGTAATCGATACAGGGGCGCAGATCCCCTTCCTTCTTCTGCACAAAAAAGAACCCTGCACCAGCCGGTGAAATAGACTTGCGAATGAACCCCTTCGCCAGGCTGATAGCCTCCGTCTCTGGAGCAGAGAGTGGATACACTCTGCCCCTAGGGGGCTCGGAGCCTGGCTTCAGGTCTATTCGGCAATCATATGGCCGGTGGGGAGGAAGAGTATCTGCGGCCCTTTTGGAAAATACATCCCTGTAGGCCTCATAAGGTGTCGGTAAACCCGGCCCCTCTGTATTCCCTGAGGACCCAACCGACCTAATGGTAGCGGGTGGTTCGGTAGTCACGAGGTGCTCTCTACAGGATCTTGCCCAGGATGAGATCTCCCCTGTTGCCCAGTTGAGTATAGGAGCATGCTGTCTCAACCAGGGAAGGCCCAGTAGGATCTCATCCGTCCCCCCTGGAAGCACCAGGAAGGACACCTGCTCATGGTGTCCCGGTGGTACATCCATCCTGAGAGGGATGGTGATCTGGGTGATAGGATCGAGTAGTATGGACCCGTCGACTACCCGGACCCTGAGTGGCTTGGGCAACAGAACAGGGGAACTGAGTATCGGGTTGCCAGGGAGGTCGAGATGAAATTGCCTTCAGCGCCTGAGTCCAAGCAAGCCAGGGCAGAGAAGAGAGTAGTGCCGAACTGCAACTGGGCGCTGATAGTCAACCTAGAGGGAGAGGTAGCGTCTAGAGTCCCCCCTCTGATAGAAACTAGACGCTTGTCTTTTCCCGATGATTTGGGACATCGGGTAGCTATGTGTCCCCTCTGCCCACAGGAAAAGCAGATGACACAAGACCGAGAACCTGGGGCAGAGGAGACCACCTTGGACACCTCCATTGACTCCATGGAGTCGCCTACAGGACTGGCTGGGAGACCTGTCTGATGGAAGCCGGGAGCCAGACGCTTTTTAGGCCGAGAAGACGTGGGTGCTGAAGAGACCTCGAGCCTCCGCTCCGCCTGGCGGATGTCTATGCGAGAGGCAACCTGAATCAAGGACTCTAAAGTGGCAGGCACCTCACGCGTGGCCAGTGCGTCTTTGACAAACCCTGCCAGGCCCTCCCAAAACACAGGGACAAGGACCTTATCCGGCCAGTCTAGCTCTGCGGCAAGTGTCCTAAAGTGTACAGCAAAGTCCCCGACTGAAGCAGACCCTTGCCGAAGTCGTAGGAGGCGCAGCGCGGAGTCGTGGGTGACTTGAGGCCCGAGGAACACCATTCTCATGGCCCCAAGATAAGCTGTTAAGTTATTCACCACCCGATCTCCGCGCTCCCACAACCGCATGGACCACTTCAGCGCTCTCCCTGTGAGCAGGGACTGGACGAAGGCTACCTTCGCCTTCTCGGTAGCGTAAAGAGTCGCGGACAGCTCTAAGTAGGTGGTAACCTGGTTTATGATACCACGGCACTCAGAGCTGTTGCCGCTAAAGCGCTCTGGAAGCGCAAGGCGAGGAGACCTTCCGCCCAATAGCACAGCCTGGGTAGCCGCCTGGGTGGCGACTGTCGTCAGAGTAGTCTTATCGGAGGAAGACTGCTCCACTGCTGCCAATCGTGAGTCCAACTGCTGCACATAACGCAGCAACTGCTGCTGCTCTTCAGCCATAGCCAGACCTTTGGCGCGACCGTAATGTTACGAGGGGGACCCGGGGAAGCGTGCCAAGATGGGAAATGGACAGCTTCCGCCGGTCAAGGTCCACTGTGCGGTGTAAGGGACCGCCGCTATGGTGGGTGAAGAGTGAGCGGGTTGCTGCTAGCGATCGTCTGGAATGTCACAGACGATCTATGTACACCGATCTGCCCTAACCCGTGAGGGTTGTATGGCACGGATCTCACGGCTCGGTGTACCTGTTGCACGGGGAAGCACAGAGGTGCCCACGCATGTGTGCCAGTGGAAGTCACGAGAATATGGCACGAGGGTAGCACAGAGGTGCCCACGCACGTGTGCTTTCAATAACCAGGTGAGTCCGGTGGAGACTTGAGGAGCTCACCTGGGACAGGAACACGGCCTGTTGAAGGGGATACTGCCGGAGCAGCAAGGCAGGAACACGGCCTGCAAACCAGGGGCTGCCTAAGCAGCAAGGGCCAAGCCCACATAAGACAGTAATGCCTGAGCAGTGGCGTGGCAGCACGCTGCCAGACATCCAAACATAGAAGGACGGTCGCGCGCCGCCATGATGGCAGGAGGAGCTTTTAAGGAGGTGTCGTTCCACCCAAGGGCGGGCGCGAGGCGGAGATGACGGACTTGACCCAATCAGGGTCCACGATGTCCCAGCCTGGCCAGTCAGGATTCACCACGTCACCAGCCTTGTCATCAAGCCGTGTGACGTCAGTGGGCGAATCAGAACCCACCACGCATTGCACATGCTCACCCTCCTGCCTCTGGGAAATAGAGGCGGGATCCTCGGTCTCACAATGTGCAGAGATAACGGAAGTCTCACTGTTTCCCTGAGCAGTAAACCTCTGCACATTGCGCAGCCTCGCAGACCTTCGGGGCCGCTGAGCAGGAGGGTCTGCGGCAGGCCAGGAATGGGAGACCGCTTCACTCCTTGTAACAGGAGAACCACTAGGTGTCACCCTTCTGCTGCCTCTCTGAGAAGGTATCTCCTGCACACTGCGCAGTCTGGCAGACCTTCGGCGCTGCTGAGCAGGAGCGCTCGTGGCAGGCAAGGAATTGGAGACTGCCTCAGTCCTCGCCTCAGGAGAGCCACGAGATGTAACACATTGTACTAGCAAACACTGAGTAAACTTAGTTGCATCCTAAAAGTGGCTGTTGGACTTCCATTATTGTCCCACTGGTGCAAAGCTATTTGCAGCACCACTGCATTGCACACTCAAACTCATTGTTACTAAGCCATTATACTAGCAAACACTGAGGATACTTAGTGGCATCCTAAAAGTGGCTGTTGGACTTCCATTAGTGTCCCACTAGTGCAAATCTATTTGCAGCACCACTGCATTGCACACTTAAACTCATTGTTACTAAGCCATTATACTAGTAAACACTGAGGAAACTTAGTGGCATCCTAAAAGTGGCTGTTGGACTTCCATTATTGTACCACTGGTGCAAAGCTATTTGCGGCACCACTGCATTGCACACTTAAACTCATTGTTACTAAGCCATTATACTAGCAAACCGTGAATAAACTTAGTGGCATCCTAAAAGTAGCTGTTGTACTCCATTAGTGTCCCAATAGTGCAAATCTATTTGCAGCACCACTGCATTGCATACTCAAACTCATTGTTACTAAGCCATTATACTAGCAAACACTGAGGAAAGTTAGTGGCATCCTAAAAGTGGCTGTTGGACTTCCATTATTGTCCCACTGGTGCAAAGCTATTTGCAGCACCACTGCATTTCGCACTCAAGTTCATTGTTACTAAGCCATTATACTAGCAAACACAGAGGAAACTTAGTGGTATCCTAAAAGTGGCTGTTGTACTCCATTTGTGCCCCACTGGTGCCAAGCTATTTGCAGCACCATTGCATTGCACACTCAAGTTCATTGTTACTAAGCCATTACACTAGCAAACACTGAGGAAACTTAGTGGCATCCTAAAAGTGGCTGTTGGACTTCCATTATTGTCCCACTGGTGCAAAGCTATTTGTGGCACCACTGCATTGCACACTCAAACTCATTGTTACTAAGCCATTATACTAGCAAACACTGAATAAACTTAATGGCATCCTAAAAAAAGCTGTTGGACTTCCATTATTGTCCCACTGGTGCCAAGCTATTTGCAGCACCATTGCATTGCACACTCAAGTTCATTTTTACAAAGCCATTATACTAGCAAACACTGAGGAAACTTAGTGGCATCCTAAAAGTGGCTGTTGTACTCCATTATTGCCCCACTGGTGCCAAGATATTTGCAGCACCACTGCATTGCAGACTCAAACTCATTTTTAATAAGCCATTATACTAGCAAACACTGAGGAAACTTAGTGGCATCCTAAAAGTGGCTGCTGTACTCCATTTGTGCCCCACTGGTGCCAAGCTATTTGCAGCACCATTGCATTGCTGACTCAAACTCATTGTTACTAAGCCATTATACTAGCAAACACTTAGTAAACACTGAGTAAACTTAGTGGCATCCTAAAAGTGGCTGTTGGACTTCCATTATTGTCCCACTGGTTCAAAACTATTTGCAGCATCTCTGCATTGCACACTCAAGCTCATTTTTACAAAGCCATTATACTAGCAAACACTGAGGAAACTTAGTGGCATCCTAAAAGTGGCTGTTGGACTTCATTATTGTCCCACTGGGGCAAAGCTATTTGCGGCACGTCTGCATTGCACACTGAAACTCATTGTTACTAAGCCATTCTAATAGTAAACTATGCTGCCAGTTTAAGGGCAATAGTTGCATTGTCAGGGATAGTTATTGTTGTTTATTCTGCTGTTAATAAAGCTAGATCACCGCTGCAATCTACACCACCTCTCAATTTTTACTACCACATTTTAAGTGCACAATCTTGTCGCAATCAAAATGAGTGGCAAAATGACAGCTGCTGGTGGAAAGTGGAAAAGGCGTGTTGGAAAAGGAAAAAAAGGATTTGTCCGTGGGGAAGATGGCAAAGCTTCATTAACATCTGCTGAAGATAGACCATCTTCCAGCAAAAGTAAGATGCCTACTACTTACCGTGGACAATCCGATGTGCTCCCTTTTTTACAGACACGAACAACTGGAACAAAGGTAGATAATGGATAAAGAAAGAAAATGCTTGAATGGATCTCAAGTGGTCCAACAAGTGCCCTCTCCGCCACCTCAACTACCGCATCCAAAAAACACCAGTCCTCTGAGTTGTCATCCCAATCACACTTGCTTTCTCCCAGCTCTGAAGTCTCCATCTGCCTTGCACAGTATGGTGGAACTGAGATGGCTGAGTCTGCAGAGCTGTTCAGTCACACTATAGCCTGGGAATCAGAGGTCTGCTCTCAAGCTACAGTGAGTACAGACCAGGAATGGTCTGCAGTGATGCCCAGAACCTTTGTGACTCTGATTCAGGCCGTGAGGACCGAGTTTCTGAGCATAATGATGACCCTTATTCACAAACTGTAACACCTGTTGTTATAGACAATGAGGAACATACTGATGACAATGAGACACAGATACCAGATTGGGATGACAACTTAAATATTGGTTCACGTTAGGAAGAGGCTCAGTCTGAGGGTGAGGGGAGTGCAAACACAACGCTTGATGAGGAAGTTCTAGATCCCACCTACTGTCAACCCACAGTCAGGCACTCGAGGAGGTCAACAGAGGCGGAGGAGGAGGATGCTACTGACGACGAAGTTACCTTGCGCCTTCCTGGACAGAGGAGTAGTACTGGTAGCATGTCTACAACTGCATCCTCAGCCACCACTCTGCCTCTGAGCACTAGTCGGGGGGGCTCAGCAGGTCGCATGCCCTCTAAGCCTTGCCTAGCCTGGACCTTTTTTGACATAGAAAAAGATCGCACAAATCATGTGATATGTAAAATTTGTCATGATTCTGTTAGTAGAGGGCAAAACCTCAGGAGTTTGACAACTTCTTCCATGAATCATCACATGAATAAATATCATATGTCCCAGTGGGAAGCTCACCGTGCTGCAATGCGGTCTAGCGGAGCGAACCATCCACCGCCTGCCCCTTCAAGTGCATCCGCGCGCTCTTCTTCTTCTAGGACTGTGGGGACAGCTGTCACACCTGGTTTTCCACGCACAACTTCCACCACTGTAACCGCAACAGTCAGTTTGCTTGGTAGGTCGTCATTTGGTTTGGAAGGAGAAACGATTGCGTGTGTGCACCTCTCTCAGACATTGATAGCATCAACGTTGGATGAAGGCAACATCATGTCTACGCCTTTCCTGCAACCCATGACAAAGCTAAGAGGTTGACTTTATCCCTCTGTAAGCTCTTGGCTACAGAAATGCTGCCTTTCCGCCTGGATTTTAGAGACCTTATGTCTGTCGCTGTGCCCCAGTACCAGATGCCCACTCGCCACTACTTCTCTAAGAAAGGTGTGTCTGCGCTACACCAGCATGTCGCACACAACATCACCGCTTCCTTGAGAAACTCTGTGTGTGAAAGGGTGCATTTCACCACCGATACTGGGACCAGTAAGCATGGACAGGGACGTTACATGTCGCTGACTGGGCACTGGGTAACTATGGTGATAGATGGTGAAAGGTCTGCTGCACAAGTCTTGCCATCCCCACGACTTGTGTGTCAATCCTCTGTCTGTCCAAGTTCCGCCACTGCTTCTGCCTCCTCCACCTCGTCTGGGTCCTCCACCTCCGCCCCAAGCCTGCCTGGTCAGGCCACCAGCGTTCTAACTGCGCAGAAGGAATCACGCACCCCTCATTACTATGCTGGCAGCAGAGCGCAACGTCATCAAGCGGTCTTTATCTTTAAATGTCTTGGAAATAAGAGTCACACAGCGGCTGAGTTGTGGGCAGCTCTGGAGACTGAGTTTGGTAAATGGTTGTCTCCACTCAACCTGCAGCCTGGTAAGGCCGTGTGCGACAATGCTGCAAACCTGGGTGCGGCCCTTCGCCTTGGCAAGTTGACACACGTGCCTTGTATGGCTCACGTGTTGAACCTTGTTGTCCAGCAATTTTCAACACACCTAGATGGCCTTCTGAACAGGGCACGAAAACTGTCTGCTCACTTCCGCCGTTCAACCACCACTGCTGAGCGACTTTCATCGCTCCAGAAGTCTTTCGGCCTGCCGGTTCATCGCCTGAAATGCAATGTGCCGACACGCTGGAATTCGACTCTCCACATGTTACAGCAACTGTGGCAGCACCGTCGAGCCCTGGTTCAATACGTCATGACGTATAGCCTGGGCCAACGAGATGCAGAGGTGGGGCAGATCACCCTGATGGAGTGGTCTCAGATCAAGGACCTATGCACCCTTCTGCACAGTTTCGACATGGCGACGAATATGTTTAGCGCTGACAATGCCATTATCAGTATGACAATTCCAGTCATTTACATGCTGGAGCACACGCTAAACACTATTTGGAGTCAGGGGGTTTGACAACAGGAAGGGGAGGAACTACAGGAGGATTCATATGCGCAAGAGACAACAACATCACCAAGGTCCAGACGTTCATCATCACCAACGCGGCAGGCATAGGACCATGGAGGACAGGGATCAACAAGGGCGCATGGTAGCAGGCGAAATGTTGAGGAAGGTGCAGGAGAACATGAAGAAATGGAGGACGAACTGTCCATGGACATGGAAGACTCAGCGGATGAGGGAGACCTTGGTCAAATTTCAGTTGAAAGGGGTTGGAGGGAGATGTCAGAGGAAGAAAGAACGGTTAGCACCTCTATGCAACAAACACAGCGTGGACTTGGTCCGCATGGCTGCGCAAGACACATGAGTGCCTTCTTGCTGCACTACCTCCAACATGACCCTCGTATTGTCAAAATTAGAAGTGATGATGACTATTGGCTTGCCACACTATTAGATCCCCGGTACAAGTCCAAATTTTGTGACATAATTCCAGCCATAGAAAGGGATGCACGTATGCAGGAGTATTAGCAAAAGCTGTTACTCGATCTTAGCTCGGCTTTTCCACCAAACAACCCTGGTGCAGTGAGTGAATCTCCCAGTTGTAACTTGACAAACATGGGACGGTCTCGTCGTCTTCAACAGTCTACCCGTACCAGCAGCACCGTATCTGGTGCTGGTAACAGCAATTTTATTGAATCTTTTCATAATTTTTTTAGACCATCCTTTGCAAGGCCACCAGAGACAACAAGTCTGACACATAGTCAACAGCTGGAGAGGATGATACAGGAGTATCTCCAAATGAACATCGATGCCATGACTTTGCAAATGGAGCCTTGCTCATTTTGGGCTTGAAATCTTGAAAAATGGCCAGAGCTCTCCACTTACGCCTTGGAGATCTTGTCGTGTCCAGCTGCCAGCGTTGTCTCTGAACGTGTCTTCAGTGCTGCAGGGTGTGTGCTGACAGATAAGCGCACGCGTCTGTCCAGTGACAATGTGGACAGACTAATGTTCATCAAAATGAACAAGTCATGGATCCACAAGGAATTTACTACCCCTGTGTCATCCTGGGGAGAGTAAATGCTTGTGGATTTGGAATGTTCTTAATGCAAATCTACCTGTGAAGTGTACAACTGGGCACAAGTGCTGCCACTGAAGGGGTGGGTGTGTGTGTGGCCCAAATTTTGGAAAAAAGGGAGACTCCGCTTGGAGTAACCTTGCGGTGTTTTACATGATTTTAGAAGGGCATGCCATGCCTATATCTTTGTCTCATCCACTTGTCTTGTAACGCTGTTTTGTTTTCGCATGAGAATTTGTTCTTGTCACTTTCCCATGTGTTTGTGTTGTGCTGTGAGTTGTTTGTCACCTTTTGGACACCTTTGAGGGTGTTTTCTAGGTGTTTTTATGTGTTTGTGATTGCCTCCTATTGTTTCCTATGCGGTTCAAGTGGTTCACCGAACCGGTTCGCCGAACCGAACTCGAACTCGAGCCGAACCACGGCCGGTTCGCTCATCTCTACTTAGGAAATCTGTTTTTATATTAAATCGGTCAAAGAATGTAAATGGTTCTTTGGTAAGTAAATTTACCAATCCTCCATCAACTACCTCTTTTAGTTTTTCTTTCCTAACTTTTGGATTTACAACCCTAGCGTGCTCTGATGGTTCATCTGTGCTACTGAGCAATTTATTAGCCATTAACAACTTTTCATCGTCTGTAATGGTGGGATCAAAAAATGATAATCCCACCAACTCTGCATTCAAATACCACAAATGGTTCGAAAATTTGGTCAGGGCTATTTCTGCAATGTCGTTGACACATTCTTTATAGTCTAACAGACTATGCAAAATACCTAAATTTTGCTTTGGCGCAAGATGAGCTTTTGGAGCATTGAACCAAGCTTTACAATAAATTTTAACTAGGAAAACAGAAATGGTACGCACAGAACTTTCTTCTTCTTTAGACATCTTAAATTGACGACGAAAAATGAACATTTTTAAGCAGTAAATAGCCTTTGCCATCCACCTAGCGTGATGAATGGCTCCTGGAGTTCTAAAATCCACAACATTGTCGTCTAGTGATCCAACAAATACGAGAACCAACTGCAACAGCTCCTTGTAGTCATCTCTGGGGTGGCTCTCAGTTAATTTGGTCTCGAAGTCAGCAGTAACATTTGCAATTACTAGCTGCTTTTGTATTAGATTGTCACTGATACCTGTGACGTATTTTCCTTTGTCTATCTTGGGCCACGCAGTGAGGAATCTTTTGAAAATGTCTGGATGAGGTCCAGTGGTTGATCCCATTTTTGTGTTGAATATGCCTCATAACACAATTTCCAAGATATGGTGACGGCAAGCTAGGTGTAGCAATTCTCTTCCTAACATTTGCTCCAATAGGACGCATGCTCCTTTGAGTCTTCCTGTGTTCGATGCTGCAGTGTCGAAGCACATCGCCTTGACGGTGTTGGGAAGACCCCATTCCTGTAGGCATTCATATACAGCTTGCTCCTCTCCAGAGCTGCTTGCTGTTACAGGAACTCCCAGCAGCTGTTCCTTTTCGCCATATGAAATATCAATAGCTATTTGCTCACATTGCTCATGTTTTAAAACACCCAGTAAAAGTTTACCGTCCCAATGGACAACCATGGTCTCTTTTTCAGGAATGTTTACTTTATCTAAAAATTTTTTAGTATATTGTTCTCTGAACATTTGCCTTCTAGAATGTAATAAAGTTTTTGAGACTTTGTACTCAAGAGGGTCAAGGTTTAGTGCTTCTAGGGTAGCTATTAAAATTCTCGTGGCATTTCTGTCGGATACCTTACATCGATCTAACACAATGGATAATTTCATGTTTAAAATCTCTTTAATGCCCCTTGCAAATGAAACTTTCATCCTCTTGCTCTCCGATGGTCCTGGATCTTCTACAGCTTCTTCAGGGATGTCCATTTCCTCCAAGCTCTCAAGTTCCTGGTAGATGCTGTCCTCTTCAGTATCTTCTTCTTTTCCTTCTTCGAGCTTGTCTTCATCATCCGTCTCTAAGAAGCAACAAAAGAAAGAGAAAAAAAAGACTATAAAAACTTGTCATTTTAGCAGAATAGTAATAATACATAGGTACTAAATTACCTACTTCTAATTATGATTGAGTTTATATTCTTAAAATAATACCTATTGATAAAGATGCCAAATGATGCTCTCATGTACAATTTTCTTTCAATTATAATGAAACTATTTACTTATTTGTTTATCTACTTTTTAGAATAATAATAATAAAATAAACTCAACAATATCAAAAGTTTCTTCTTGGATTTGTCGGTTCATTTTTGCAAGTTTTTTTGCGCCTTGATTTCTTCAGCTCGAGACAACCTGAGATCCACTCCAGCCATGGAACCTGGGCGGCCCTTCTGCCTCTGTTTCACGAGAAATGCCTTATCTTTTCCGATTTCATCAGAGCCAAGGCATCTTGTTGAGCAATATCAAAGAGATCATTCAACTTTTCAACAAACTGTTTAAATTTGTTCTTGGCCGTTTCCAATGTTTTCTTCCGGTCTTTTTGAAGACTTCTCCACTCGGTGTGAAGTTTTTCAAGCTTAGTAATTGCATCTTGCTCATGTTTAGTCAGGATTTGAGCTTTCCCCCAAAAAATGAACACTTCTCGTATGGTCAGTTTTGCTGATTCTCTTACAGTTAATTTCACAGTACGTAAATTATAAAATAAAGCACATAAGACTTGACGATTTGAGGGTAGTTTACAACCGGTGATCTGGTGAATGGGATAGCCCACAAGAAATATTTTATCCTTGTTCCGGCTTTGTACACCTGATGTGAATGCCATTTCAGAGTCCAATAGGTAAATAGTTAACTAGAAAAACAAAATATATTACAAACATTAATTTTAATAAAATATTTTCAAATATCTTTTAAAATAATACTATAATAGCTATAAAAACAATAACACACACTTGGAAAATTTAAAAAAAAACGTTAAAATATCTTCACTGGTTCAATCTAACCAGCTCAAAGGCACTTTAGAAACTAAACTGAAAAAATAAAAGGTCAGTTGTACGCTGAAGTAAAATCACCATCCCTAAAATAGACATGCACCCTGTGTGTAACATATAAATTTTGAAGAACAAGATTAGCTTTCTTCTGAGATATTAAGCGTGTTTTTATTATTTACCGTTCTGGAGTTATGGCTCCATATGTCAGCTTTTTGGCCACAAATTTGGATTTTTTCAAACTTTGAGCAACGAGCGGCACGGGTTAACGTCGTTTGATCGAACTCAAATTTTGGCTATCTCAATATCTGGAAAGGGGAATCGTTTTGTGGGGTCCAGACGAACAAGATTCCGACATCCCCCCCCCCTATGAGATCACCCTAGTGTGCACCAATCCCGAGCCTGGAGTTTTCAGAGAACTCTTGGTAACTGTCCTGATACAGCCACCTGGGTAATTAAAAAAAAATAAACGAAAAAGAAAGAAATTAAGAATAAAGCAAATGCGCTATACGTACCAGTCTCCGCGTGGCTGTAACGCTACTTCCAGGGCGGCTCATTATTGTCATGCATATGAACTGCTTCCCCCACTTACCAGCAGTCCTGGCATCTGTAATTGATTGCAGTCAGACCACTCACCCTGTGAGAAAGCATGTCTGACTGCTTCTAATCACAAATGCTGTGTGTGTCCCTATCGTGGTGTAAACATAAATAAAAAAATTTGTGTAGGTTCCCCTCATATTATGATACCCAGCATAGATAAAGCATACAATTACAGGCTGCAACCCCCAGCTGTGTGCTTATCTTGGCCGTATATCAAAATAAGAAGGACCCCATGCGGCTTTTTTAAAAATTATTTAAATAAATAACTTTAAAAAATTGGCCTGCGGTCCCCCCCAATTTTGATACCCAGCTATGATAAAGCTGACAGTTGAGGGTTGGTATTTCAGGATCAATGCGCTCCATGGTATGGAATGGTAATGAAGGGATAGTGAATGGAAATGTTTTCCACCATACATGATACTAGTTGATAATAGCATAATGATGTTAATTAAAGTGTGGCCTGTCCCATGAAGCGCAGTAGTCTGGGGCTGATTAAACAACGCTATTTTGCATGTGGTGCATTCCATGCTGGGATGAATCGCCTTTATCATATCACTCAGGCAGACGGTGGGCTCCAGCCGGCAGCGCAGCGATCCTGAGGCAGTACATGGCTAATTTTCACTCTGGAACGTATCGCCTCTACCATATCGCTCAGGCGGACGGTGCGCCTTTAATATAACCTATAGAAAGGCTGTATTTTTGCTTCCACTTTTTATGCATAATGGCTTATTTGTTTGTATTTTTTGCCGCTTAGTAATTCCCCCATGCATAAGCACTTTATACTGAACTTACCTAGCAGCACTTTACTGAATATTATTTTAGAATACTGGTTACCTACTTGACCTACCTAGGCCATTACTGTTTTTTTTTTTCTTTAGCACGGTAATTTGATACATATCAGTGCTGAAATTAAACACATTTACTGATGCTCTTTTTGAGTAACACTCCTGATAACCCCTGTACTACAGTATATATTAAGAAATTTATGTTTTATGAGTATGTTTATGTCAGTTAAATGAGCACTCCTCACCAGCTTAAGCTTAATTTTTAATTTCCTATTAGCAGGTTCCTGCTCACACATAAAATTGTAAGCTGTTCAGCCTAGGTAGAGACATTTAGGTAGGAACCCATCATAAGAGATACGCCTTGATGCTGGCTGCTGAGCTGATATAAAACTTGCCATTTGTTTTTGCTAAATGGCTCAATTTTTAAATGTATTTCCTTAGTAGTAATACATGTCCAAATTCCAATGTTTGCATGCCTTAGCACCTCAGAGTGCAGCTGTATATTTTTTACACTATATTTCATTTTCAGTTTGCACCTAGTCACATTTGTCTGTTAGGAAGTGTGATCAGTTTTTCATTTTAGATTATATGTTCCTTGAGTTACTGATGTCCCCGCTCATGAGAAACTCTGGGCTGTTGTTGACCAGCAGTAACCTACGGAGCGTTGTACTGAGAAAGTTCTCAGAATGACATCCCATAGGAATTGATGGAAGTCATGGTAGATTACTCTTTGGATTATGGCGGAACTTTCAGGATTTATTTTGAAGTAAGAAATTGGGGAACAATAATTACAATAAACTTTTCTTTTCCTGTGTTTGTGTTTTTTAACTATACGCTTACCGTTTTAGTAATGGGGGTGTCTGATAGACGCCTATCCATTACTATTCCCTGGGCTTGTTGCCAGCTCTCAATTTGCATGTGATAATAACCCCACAAGTATTACCCCAATTGCCACCGCATCAGGACAAAGCACAGATTTGGCACAACTAATGGATACACCAATTCTGGGGCAGCTGCAGGTTGCTATTTTTAGGCTGAAAAAGGACAAATTACCATGGGCTTTACCAGCCTAATAATATCAGCCCTCAGCTGTCTGCTTTATCTTGGCTGGTTATCAAAAATAGGGGGGACCCCACAGCATTTTTTAGAAATATTTACAAGTGTATTTTGCAGTCCAGTTACAGACCACAATGTGTTGTCTTTCACCAAAAAAATGCAGCGTGCGCACAGCATTTTTTAAAACCCATAGGATTTGCTGAGGAATGACTGCAGCAATGTTAGGCACATTTTCTGCAGCAATTCAATGGCAAATCAGCGGTAAATCCACAGAGTGCGCACAGGGCCTTAGATGGTTTCCTCTGGTGAACAGCAATCTTCAAGTCTGACCACAGATTGGCCCCATGAGCTTTGAGGAGGCCATTCTAATCCACTTATACGTTTCCCCTTAAACCACTCGAGTGTTGCTTTAGCAGTATGCTTTGGGTCATTGTCTTGTTGGAAGGTGAACCTCATCCCAGTCTCAAATCACTGACAGACTCAAACAGGTTTTGCTCAAGAACATCTCTGTATTTACACCACCCACCTTCGACTTGGACCATTTTCCCAGTCCCTGTTACCAAAAAATTTCCACATAGCTTGATGCTTCTATCAACATGTTTCACTGTAGGGATCATGCTCTTGCGGTGATGAGCTGTGTTGGTTTGGTACCAGACATAGAATTTACATTTGGGGTTAAAAATTTCAATTTTTGTCTCATCTGACAATAGAATCTTCCTCCATACATTTTGTCACACGGAGTTTTGCACAAACTTCACCGACTGTCATGGGGCATTAGACTCTGTTCAAATTGCAGATTCTAACACACTGCCTGATGGTTTCTCTGGTGTCTATGATCAACACAGGCAGACTTGGGGGTCGGCCTCCAGTGTGCTGATTTATAAGCAGGCTAGCAAAAGTTAATCCTTGCTGGTCTGCTTGCTCCTTTAATCACATGTTGTGGGGAGTCCTATCATATCTGCTCCCCTACTATTTATACTGTTGAAATCATTCTACCCATGCCAGCTATAGATTGTTCTGTGTAGATCTGTAAGTTGTGGTGTCCCCAACTCTCTCTGGTGAAAATAAACAAAACTATATGTGGCAGGAACTTGAAAATCCATATGTTTAGAATCGCCTGCTGTGAGTAAAACAGAAATTGCAAACATCAATACTAGATTCAAAGAACATATATATGTAATGAAAGTCAGGAGCCATCTTGGATTAGATAGGCACCACAAAAAAATCATGTCCGGTGGACTGCTCCAAACAGCAACTAAACAAAACCATATGTGGACTCTGTCCTGATTGCAAATTCTGACACTCTGATGATGGTTTCTCTGGTGTCTGGATCATGTAAAGAACATCATAGATTAATGAGACCTAAAACATAACTTTTAATATATTAGATAATAAAAAGTGAAAGCAATGTTCACTATAATAAAAGCGTGAGAATAAAAACGTGGGAGCTTGGTCAACAAAGTCAATGATGCCAATGGTTAGACAGGGAACATGAACAGACCCAGTCAAAATCACCACCATAGATCAAACTGGGGTGAATTCCAGAGCCCCCTATAGTACACCTACAGAGGCCCCCTAAACAACCAGGGGGGGTACAGGGATACCTGGAATGAAAGATTCAGAGCGCCGCCTGGAACTGAGCACCACATGTATAAAATCCCCAAACAAGAGGGAACGGTCTTACCAGATCCGAAGGTGGTCATATAGGGCAAATAGATAGGTTCAGGCTCTATAGGTGACTGTCAACCAGCTTGTTAAATCCCAGAGTCAGCCAGAAAAGAACCTCATATAAGGCGGATGAAATACATACTCCCAACGCGTTTCATGGTATACAATCTTCAGGGGAGTCCAAAATTGTTCAGGATAAGCTGCCAATACAGTTCACTATTGGCAGTGTATATCCACAGTTGCCCAAATATATGCACATGTCTGTGTACCAGGACGAAATTCAAATGTGCCGCACGTGTACTATAGGGGGTTCTGGAATTCACCTCAGTTTGATCTATGGTGGTGATTTTGACTGAGTCTGTTCATGTGCCCTGTTTAAGCATTGGCATCATTGACTTTGTTGACCAAGCTCCCACGTTTTTTCACTTTTTATTATCTAATATATTAAAAGTTATGTTTTAGGTCTCATTAATCTATGATGTTCTTTACATGATCCAGCTATCTGCTAATGTGAATATTTTGGATCCTTCTGGTATTCTGCTATTTCTGCAATTTCTCTGGTGTCTGGGATCAACTCTAGCAGTATACTGCCCCAGCAGCGGTCGAACCACTCGGATCCGGATGTTACTACTCGTGGCTCAAGGGTCTCCGGACCTGGGGGCTAAGGGTCACACCCAAATGAAGAAGGGGGCTATTTACAGGGAAGATATATAGTTTGTGATGCCACCCGTGGTGTGCGGTAACAGGGAGTACCGCCGCTGACGTTGGAAGTGCCCTGGGTAATGGAATGGGGCAGCTAGATGACATTACCCTTCACAGGTAGGGAAAGGCCCCGGATCTTTTGATAGTGGTATGGAGTGCAGGGGGAGGGCAGGCTCGCTGGTTGTAGGGGTTAATCAGGTACTCACTCAGCAAGAAAGCAGACACTGACAACATGGTAAACTAAGTCTCTGGGTGCCGCTGCCCTCTTGGGGAGCTTGTCCGGGTCCCGTCCCCTGCAGCACTGCCTGTTGGTCTGTGGCCTGCCTCCTGGCACCGTATTTTAGAGTGTCCAAGTGGCCTATCAGCTTGGAGCTTTCCGGGCCCCGCTCCCTGCTAAGAATAGCAGAGGAGCTTGCTCTCAGGAGCTCACGCTTGGGATTTCAGTGGGCTGCTTTGCTTGGAAAGCCCTATCCCCCTCTTTGCGCGAGTGCCCCCAATCTCTGAGCTTCGTGGGAACAGTCCATATAGGCCCTGTCCTCCACAGGTTAATTGTCGGGTTGCTTGAAGCTTCTCCCCGACCTAGGGTCCATGTACCCCGACGTGTCTTCGGTCCCAGCCCGACTATTGAACTGCGGCTGCTGGCTATCCTCCAAGACTAGCCAAGCACCCAGTCCCAATCTCCCGCGACCGGGTCTCCGATGCTTCCTGGTCCACACCACCATCTGCGACCTAGTCTGTTTCTCTCTTGGTGTCAGAGTTCCGGGTTTTCCAGTTTTCTTCTGAAGGATCTTGCCCTTTGTTAACATGGAGTTTTCTGTTCTGTTGCCCTACTTCCTGTTCATCTGTTTAAAAGCCCACCCCTAAGCCTAGTCTAGTTGCCTGAGTATACTGTTTCCTGTGTACTCCTGCCCTGCTGCTCTCATCTCCTGATTGCTGTTTGGATCCTGTTGAAACACCCGACACCAGCTCTGGACTTCACCTGTCTCATCAAGCTGTGCTCGGACTCTGTCTGCCATCTCTGGTCGGCACTTCTGCCCGGTCCCTTCCGTTTCATATCCACCCTAGGACTCACATCACGTATGGACATTTTTTGGACTATACCTGTTGCCCTTTCGTGTCCCGGCTGCTGCGCATTTAGGCCTTCTGAGGTGATTGCCAGACAGTCCCTGTATAGGGGTTCACTCCTGGTGGTCTCCCTGGGGGAGTCCGGTGTGCGGTCCCGGGAATTCCTCTTTGCTCCGAACCCGGCAGGTATTTACTGTGTTTATGTTCTACTGTGTATATTCTGTTCTGTGTACATATTGTGGTTGCATATTATAAAACGTCTTTGCACCAAGAACCCATCTCTGGTTGTCATTGCCCTAACGCAATCGAAATCCTCAGTTCATACAATAGTATTACACTTGGGAGCTCAAGCTCCCAGCTTCCTCAGAGCTCCTCACAGCTTGAGGGATACCACTCAACTTCCTCTCACTTTGCTCCCTTGGAGCCAACTGCTCTCTTCGCTCCCCTGGAGCCAACTAACTTGTCACCTCCCACCTCCCTGCCTGACCCCTTGGTGGGCGGCCTTATTCCAGCTAAAGCAGCCCACTGGTGTGTCTGACAGGGTGTGGTGCGAGGTGTAACTAGGATTTGTAGATGCTGGTCGAGCCAGTACTGCAAGATGGGGACCCAGAACCATGGGCGTTTGAGTCCTGCACAGGGAAAGAAAGATTTTGCAGAAGCCTGTGACGACCTGACTAGTCCAGGGCGTCACAGCAGACTCAGGCGTCGACCTCCTGCATGCTGATATATAGGCAGGCTAGCAAGAGTTAATCTCTGCTTGTCTGCTTGCTTTTTTGATCACATGCTGTAGGGAGACCTATCACATCTGCTCCCCTACTATTTATACTGTTGGAATCCTTCTACCCATGCCAGCCATAGTTTATTTTGTGTAGCTATGTGAGGTGTGGTGTCCCAGACTCTCTCTGGTGAAAATTATGTTTAGTGGTGCTTTTTGCCTGGTGTGGTTGTGGAGTGTGCTACTGTTGTTTTGTACTTCCTTCCTGTTCTTGTTTTACTTCTAAATCTCTTATTGTCTTATCCTGTATGTGTGTGCATGCTCTGTGACAGAGTTTTGGTTTTTCCTTTGTCTGCCTTTTAATGTGGTTACAAAACTCTATTGTCCCATCCCTCCTGGGGAATCAGATTAGCACTGGTCAGGAGCAGGGCCATTAAGGAGACTCAGGCCTCTCCACCACTAGGATTATTCCTGAGAATAGGGAAGCATAGGGCCCCTAGCTTGAGGGACAGCTTAGGAGCCCTGGTACCCCGATTTCCCAAAGTCATTGTGACATTATAGCTGGCCTGATTTTATATTCCAGCATGAACCAAGTTGCTGCTCTATCAAGGCAGATGCAGGCTTTCTCTCTCCAGGTGGCTGAATTAAAGGGGGCTGAACTAAAGAGGGCTGTACAGCAACCATAACAGTCTGCCATACGGGTGCAAACTGTTCTGGAGCAAACATTATTTCTGATCAATTTGCTTGTTCTTCTGGGTTAGAGGTGAAGAAGTTATATAATCCGGTATGGATTTTTGATATTGATTCATCACCTCTTTCTCAGGGGGGGTTTGTTGAGTGTGTACAGGCGATGGAACTCCATATAGGGGTAATCCATTCAGAGCTCATAACTTATGTGCTTAAGGGCCTCAGTGCACAAAATGTATTAGGGTTCCCCTGGTTTGCATTACATAACCCCACTGTTGACTGGAAAACCCAAGACATAATTAAGAGGAGCACATACTGTAAAGAACCTGTATTTCGGCGGTTACCTCTAGTCTTCTGGATCCTCTATTAGATTTAGGGTGTTGTGTTTTCTGAGTAGGGTTGTCAGGAGATGTCGTCGCATAGACCTTATAAGGTTGAGGCTAGGGGCAAAATTGCCTAAGCGCAAACTGTATAATTTGTCAGGCTCGAAGAGGTTAGCTCTCAAAGAGTATATAACTGAGAGTCTGGATAAAAGGCACATCAAGCCATCCTCATTTCCAGTGGCTGCTGGCTTCTTCTTTGTTAAAAAAAGGATGGTTGACTATGGCCGTGCCAGGACTTATGCAAGCTCAACCTGATAACAGTTAGTGATCCATATCCCCTGCCACTCATTCCTGACCTATTTAGTAAGATTGCCAGTACTAACTGGTTCTCTAAACTAGACTTTAGGAGGTCCTATAATCTGATCCATGTCAGGGACATGGGAAATGAGTGGAAAATCGCGTTTAATACGCTAGAGGTGCACTTTGAAAATCTGGTGATGCTATTCAGTCTAACCAACATGCCTGCAGTATTCCAGAATTTTGTTAATGATGTGTTTTCTCATCTTTTAAGGAAATTTGTAATCATTTACCTTAATGACATTCTTATAAATTCACAGGAGTTATGGGTCCTACAAACTCGATTAATTTAGAAAACGCCAAAAGATTAAAATCTAGGTTCTTTACTAGATTTAATGTTACTATTTCTTACCTCCCTGGGACAAAGAATGTACGAGGAGATGTTCTCTTTTGGAGTCTTTTTCCCATCCAGTCTGGAGTTAGTGAGCGGATTCCATCCTTTTCAAGGGGGTTGTGGTCTCCTATGTCAATGTGGCCTGGGAGGTTTTCAAGGCTCTGGAAATGGCTCCACCTAGTATGCCTCCTGACAAGTTATTTGTTCCTGTGCGCACTTGAGGTCGGGGTTGTTCAAGGAATGCTATGATTCACAATGGGTCACCCGGCTATCAAGAGTACATGTTATATTTTAAGCAAACGGCATTTGTGGCTGTCCTTTGGTAAGTAAGGATGTAAAGGTCTATGTTAAGGCATGTGAAATTTGTACTAGTAGCAAAGACCTTTGCTCAGCCTTGGCTGGGAAACCTTTACTTCTGCCTATCCCTGTACGTCCATGGTACGACATATGTATGGATTTCATAACTGATCTCTCTAAAGCCTGCTTTACATGTTGCAATTTCGCATACAATATCGTATGCGATTTGCAATGCCCCCATCGTATGTGTGGCACGATCAATTTGTTGAACGTGCCGCACAAACAATTAACCCCCGTCACACGTACTTACCTTCCATACGACCTCAATGTGGGCGGCGAACGTTCACTTCCTGGAGTGGGAGGGACATTTGGCGTCACATCGACATCATGCGGCAGCCGGCCAAAAGAAGTGGAGGGGCGGAGCTGAGCGGGACGTAAACATCCCGCCCACCTCCTTCCTTCCGCATTGTGGGCTGGGAGCCGCAGGACGTAGGTAATATCTGTTCATCGTTCCCGGGGTGTCACACACTGCAATGTGTGCTACCCCGGGTACGATGAACAATCTGACGTGCAATTCTAGAGAAAGGTACGATGTGTATGCGATGAACGTTTTAACGTTCAATTGCAATCGCACGTACCTGTCACACACTGCAATGTAACTTAAGATGCCGGATGTGCGTCACTTACGACGTGACCCGCCGACACATTATAAGATACATTGCAGCGTGTAAAGCAGGCTTAAGTCCAACGGAAAAACCGCTTTATGGTAAATTGTTGATCGCTTTTTCAAACAATGCCATTTTGGTTCCCTCTCTAAACTGCCTAATACTCAGGACATGGTAGATCTTTTTCTCAATCAAGTGGTATGCCTGCATGGGATTCCAATGAATATTGTCTCTAATCAAAGCTCCCAGTTTATTGCTTGCTTTTGGATGGTTTTCTGCAATGTCTCGGAATGCAGCTGTAATTTTCGTCCGCACACCGCCCTCAGATTAACGGGCAGAATGAGTGAACCAACCAGTGTTTGGAGTGATATTTAAGGTGATTTTTCTCCCATAATCAATGAGAATGGGGGTTATACTTGGCCTTGGCTGAATTCACTTTAAACAATAGGCACCACGAGGCTCTTGGTATGTCCTCTTTCTTTTGTAATTTAGGATTCCATCTTTGAAGTTCCCATGCTTTGAGGGGGGAGGGGGGAATGTGAGACACTTCCAGTGGTTTCTGAAATGCTCCACTATCTAAGGAAGGTCTGAAGGGAGGCTTGGCATCAACTCAGGAGAGCAGAAGAGAGTATGAAGAGGTCGACTGATAAACGTCGACAGCAGAGGCTCGAGCTCAGGGTTTGGGATAGGATCTGGGTGTCAACTAAGAACCTTAAAACTAAGGTGTCTTCCTCCAAACTGTCAACTAGGTTTATTGGACCTTACATCATGATTGAAATCACCAATAACTGTGTGGGACTTAAGGGTACTTTACACGCTGCGATGTCGGTACTGATATCGCTAGCGAGCGTACTCGCCCCGTCGGTTGTGCGTCACGGGCAAATTGCTGCCCGTGGTGCACAACATCGCTAACACCCATCCCACAGACTTACCTTCCCTGCGACGTCACTCTGGCCGGCGAACCAGCTCCTTCACAGCGACATCACACGGCAGCCGTCTAATAGCAGGTGGACGCAGGTAAGGTGATGTTCGTCGTTCCTGCGGTGTCACACACAACGATGTGTGCTGCCGCAGGAATGACGAACAACATCGTACCTGGAGCAGCAACAATATTTGGAAAAGGAGCGACGTGTCAACGAGCAACGATTTTTCACGTTTTTCGCTCATTGATCGTCGCTCCTTGCTGTCACACGCTGCGATGTCACTAACGACTTGACACCGATGATATATTGTTAGTGATGTTGCAGCGTGTAAAGCACCCTTTAGTCAATGGCAGTGCTAGATGAGAGAGGAGCTAGGAGCAGTCACAAAAAGAGGAAGGATCAAAATAGGCCAGTTGGAGAACTGGTCGGTGGCAAGCAAGTCAGGACAGAGGAGAGGTGAACCACTACGCGCTCGTTGGTGGCAGGCTCGAGCGCCTCCGGACCCGGGGTCACTTCGCTCTGAAAGGGGGTGCTGGCGCTTTTGGTGGGGGTTAGGTAGGTGCATGGCCGGAGCCACGCTTGAGTTTGTGACGCCACCCACGGGTCGTGGTGAAGTTGGACACCACCGCTGCGATTACTGGGCACCCAGGGGAGATGGTGGTGCAGCAAGATGTTAACCCCTCCGTGGGTAGGGATGATGGCCCCGGGACCCGTTGGGGATAGCTGGGCGGTGCGCGGCTGGATGGCACAGTTGTACTCACGATTATTGACACACACAAGTCTCTGGTAAACCAAGTTGATGGTGGTCGGTGCCCGCAGCCGGCTGCGTCTGGTCCCCCACCCGGTTCGGTGGTCTTGGCCTTTCTCCTGTACTGTGTTGTGTATCTGTGGACTGCCTGCGCTTCAGCGACGTGAGTCCGCTCCCCGGCTTTGTGAATGTCGGGAGAGCCCTTTTGCCCGCAGATGCTGGCCTGTGGGATCTCTCTGCCTGTGCGGTGGCTTTCTATCCCCCTCGGTGGGCTGTTGTCTTCAGTCGGGACTTGGGTGGGAAAGGACCTATAGTCCAGGCCGCAATCAGTTAATTAACTCAGTCCAGTGGATTCTGGACCTTGTTTCAGGGTCTGAGTACCCCCCTGTGTGCTCCGGTTTCCGAGTCGGTTCCCCGGGTCGGTACCGGCGGGCCACTACCCTGTCCCGGTCCACCACGGTTCCACCGAGCCATCTTCCCGGCTCCTGCAGGCTAAGGCCACCGCTTGCCTCCTAGCCAAAGGTGCCCGGGCTCCAACCCTGGCACCTGGCAGACTGACACAGGCCTGTCCCACAGGCCTGACCTCCTCCACTGCTTAACTCTAAAACTCCTCTTCAACTGACTGTGTTTCCTGCCTCAGGCCCTCTGAACTCCTGAGTGGGCGCTTGGCTCCGTTCCCTGGTGTGTCCATCAAGCACTGAGGGAGGTGACTAGGTTTTAATGGTTGAGAGAAAGAGGAGGCCTGGCTCGACTGTAGGTGGTGCTCTGGAGAAAAATAGCAAAATCCAAGAAAATATAACTCCGGCACTCAATAAGAAAAAATGGGAGAAGTCCAGAATGCAAATATGCTTAACAGAATAATTTTATTGAGAAAAATTGATGCAAGGAAATGGACAGTCAGATGGTGACGTTTCGGCTATGGTAGCCTTTGTCAAACATACTGTCTAAATGACAAAAAGACAGAAAAACATTTTATCAATAACCAATTTTACATATACATATTACATCATAGTTACAATATGAATATTCCATAACAGAAAGAAATAGTGAACACAATGCATATAGAATCATTAGCAATCGTAAAAGGAAAAGCCAGAATTGATGAAGATTTGTGCTGACGCGGAAATGTGAATGTTGAGAGAAATATGCACGACGCATCTGGAAAGGGAAATTCGTGATATGGTAAGTAGACTCAGTGTGATATACCAAGGTGTTTGTTAGGCGGGCTTTGCACGTTGCGACATCGCAAGCCGATGCTGCGATGTCACACGCGATAGTCCCCGCCCCTGTCGAAGGTATGATATCTTGTGATAGCTGGCGTAGCGAAAATTATCGCTACGCCAGCTTCACATGCACTCACCTGCCCTGCAACCGTCGCTCTGGCCGGCGACCCGCCTCCTTCCTAAGGGGGCGGGTCGTGCGGCGTCATAGCGATGTCACACGGCAGGCGGCCAATAGCAACGTAGGGGCGGACATGAGTGGGATGTAAACATCCCGCCCACCTCCTTCCTTCCGTAGAGCCGCCGGCGGCAGGTAAGGAGATGTTCCTCGCTCCTGCGGCTTCATACACAGCGATGTGTGCTGCCGCAGGAACGAGGAACAGCATCGTACCTGTCGCGGCAGCGTAATTATGAAAATGTCGGAGCCTGCACCGATGATACGATAACAACGCTTTTGCGCTCGTTAATCGTATCATCTAGAATTTACACACAACGATGTCGGAAGTGACGCCGGATGTGCGTCACTTTCGATTTGACCCCAACAACATCGCACGTGCGATGTTGCAACGTGCAAAGTCGCCCTTACACGTACGGACATGCACTCACCAGCAGGGGGCCTATTGAAATGAAACCTTGTAAATGATAGATCTTGACTGTAAATCGATCATATGTATAAGAGACTACAAGGATGAAGAAGAGGTAAAAAGATCAAGTAAAAAAGAAAGAAATCACATGCGCCTCATATCAATTATAGCAATTAGAGCCCTTAATTACCCCTATATCCAAGAATCGATGTGCTCGATTTAACAAAAACTGGTCCTAAATAGATACGTGTCCTACATTCAGTGAGTAATGCCTTTGATCACTGAATGGAAGGGGTGAAATGTAGTGACAAGACTAATGCGTGGACTCTTTTGTGTGTTGACATTTACACTGTTTGGTCTAGGAGAGGTTAAATTTGGAGGATAACCTCGAACCAGAAACTTTTGTGTCATCTCCTGATGTCTAATGGCACGGGTCTGAGTATCAGATACAATCCTAGAAATGCGGGTGTGTTGTGAATGGGGAAGAGATTTTTTTACATGAGCAGGGTGACTACTGGTGTAATGGAGGAGACTATTTTGATCGGTGGGCTCATGACAGGCCCATATTCCTGACTCTGGTCAACTATAAATGTAAGAATTGGTTACCCCTGTGGTGATTATTCAGTGCGAGGTCCCTTTACAGGATTAATGAGGTATAGAATTAGATACTATATGGCTGGGTTTTGTGTATACACATATGACCTGTTGCTCTGAGTGACTTACTACCCCCGGGCCTGTTCATTGGATTACTTTTACAGGTTGCTGTGTAAAACCATAAGGATTCTACTTGCCTGACTCTCTTTCATACTGGCAGACTTTCTCCCCACCACTGTGGTTTACAGCTTACTTTCCCTCATATAAGCGCTGTGCAGGTAGATGTTGTTTGTCTTTTCAAAATAATATATCCCTCTATTAACGTATATGCTACTTATATTTTGTATAGATCGTTATACGTATTGTATATTCACAGAAACACAGTATTCTAGGACACGTATCTATTTAGGACCAGTTTTTGTTAAATCGAGCACATCGATTCTTGGATATAGGGGTAATTAAGGGCTCTAATTTTTATAATTGATATGAGGCGCATGTGATTTCTTTCTTTTTTACATGATCTTTTTACCTCTTCTTCATCCTTGTAGTCTCTTATACATACAGTTAGGTCCAGAAATATTTGGACAGTGACACAAGTTTTGTTATTTTAGCTGTTTACAAAAACATGTTCAGAAATACAATTATATATATATATAATATGGGCTGAAAGTGCACACTCCCAGCTGCAATATGAAAGTTTTCACACCCAAATCGGAGAAAGGGTTTAGGAATCATAGCTCTGTAATGCATAGCCTCCTCTTTTTCAAGGGACCAAAAGTAATTGGACAAGGGACTCTTAGGGCTGCAATTAACTCCAAAGGCGTCTCCCTCGTTAACCTGTAATCAATGAAGTAGTTAAAAGGTCTGGGGTTGATTACAGGTGTGTGGTTTTGCATTTGGAAGCTGTTGCTGTGACCAGACAACATGCGGTCTAAGGAACTCTCAATTGAGGTGAAGCAGAACATCCTGAGGCTGAAAAAAAAGAAAAAATCCATCAGAGAGATAGCAGACATGCTTGGAGTAGCAAAATCAACAGTCGGGTACATTCTGAGAAAAAAGGAATTGACTGGTGAGCTTGGGAACTCAAAAAGGCCTGGGCGTCCACGGATGACAACAGTGGTGGATGATCGCCGCATACTTTCTTTGGTGAAGAAGAACCCGTTCACAACATCAACTGAAGTCCAGAACACTGTCAGTGAAGTAGGTGTATCTGTCTCTAAGTCAACAGTAAAGAGAAGACTCCATGACAGTAAATACAAAGGGTTCACATCTAGATGCAAACCATTCATCAATTCCAAAAATAGACAGGCCAGAGTTAAATTTGCTGAAAAACACCTCATGAAGCCAGCTCAGTTCTGGAAAAGTATTCTATGGACAGATGAGACAAAGATCAACCTGTACCAGAATGATGGGAAGAAAAAAGTTTGGAGAAGAAAGGGAACGGCACATGATCCAAGGCACACCACATCCTCTGTAAAACTTGGTGGAGGCAACGTGATGGCATGGGCATGCATGGCTTTCAATGGCACTGGGTCACTTGTGTTTATTGATGACAGCATAACAACAACATAACAGCAGACAAGAGTAGCCGGATGAATTCCGAAGTGTACCGGGATATACTTTCAGCCCAGATTCAGCCAAATGCCGCAAAGTTGATCAGACGTCACTTCATAGTACAGATGGACAATGACCCCAAGCATACAGCCAAAGCTACCCAGGAGTTCATGAGTGCAAAAAAGTGGAACATTCTGCAATGGCCAAGTCAATCACCAGATCTTAACCCAATTGAGCATGCATTTCACTTGCTCAAATCCAGACTTAAGACGGAAAGACCCACAAACAAGCAAGACATGAAGGCTGCGGCTGTAAAGGCCTGGCAATGCATTAAGAAGGAGAAAACCCAGCATTTGGTGATGTCCATGGGTTCCAGACTTAAGGCAGTGATTGCCTCCAAAGTATTCGCAACAAAATATTGAAAATATAAATATTTTGTTTGGGTTTGGTTTATTTGTCCAATTACTTTTGACCTCCTAAAATGTGGAGTGTTTGTAAAGAAATGTGTACAATTCCTACAATTTCTATCAGAAATTTTTGTTCAAACCTTCAAATTAAACGTTACAATCTGCACTTGAATTCTGTTGTAGAGGTTTCATTTCAAATCCAATGTGGTGGCATGCAGAGCCCAACTCGCGAAAATTGTGTCAGTGTCCAAATATTTCTGGACCTAACTGTATGATCGATTTACAGTCAAGATCTATCATTTACAAGGATTCGTTTCAATAAGCCCCCTGCTGGTGAGTGCATGTCCGTACGTGTAACAAACACCTTGGTATATCACACTGAGTCTACTTACCATACCACGAATTTCCCTTTCCAGACGCGTCGTGCATATTTCTCTCAACATTCACATTTCCGCGTCAGCACAAATCTTCATCAATTCTGGCTTTTCCTTTTACGATTGCTAATGATTCTATATGCATTGTGTTCACTATTTCTTTCTGTTATGGAATATTCATATTGTAACTATGATGTAATATGTATATGTAAAATTGGTTATTGATACAATGTTTTTCTGTCTTTTTGTCATTTAGACAGTTTTTTTGACAAAGGCTACCATAGCCGAAACGTCACCATCTGACTGTCCATTTCCTTGCATCAATTTTTCTCAATAAAATTATTCTGTTAAGCATATTTGCATTCTGGACTTCGCCCATTTTTTCTTATTGAGTGCCGGAGTTATATTTTCTTAGGTTTTAATGGTTGGCTGATGACACCTTATTGGGGGACAGGTGTAGTGTGGGGGTCTATCTGTGACTACCTGGCTAGTCCAGGGCGTCACAGAGGTACCTGTAAGAATTTTTTTTTCTAGCCCTTTTATTTAATATTAAATCTCCTTTCATTCCTACATTGAGCAAATCTACCCAAATCTAATTATAGGAAATTTGTTCATTTAACTGGCATATCATAAAGATGTGTCTACAACATCTGACTGGCAGTTTTCTGATCATTGTTGTTCCACTAATTATTAGACGAAAATGGCAGCAGCATAGTAAAACTCACTCGATCAACTGTTGACTTGACTTATATTAAATTATAATCAGGTAATAATATATTAAGTTATATTACTATGGGAAGCCTCATGACTGAATATTGATTACACCCTAATGAACAAAGCAGACAGAATATGATGTGCACTTTCCTTCTGCTGCTGCTATTTAGTTTTTGCAGAGAGGTGACAATGACAGAAGTTAGACGTTAATTAGTGTCATATCCTAGTAATTCCATCAATGCTTGTGGTGGGACTGGGACATACTATTTTACTCTTCTTCAGTTTCAATATTTTTAATGTTGACAACCTAGTTGCAGTCTACAAAGTTTTATTTGTCCCTATTTTCTGTTTGGAACATTCTGAACTGCTGCAATATACCAGTGCATCTAT